>NC_137083.1:51558817-52231610 GCF_951640355.1 Cnephaeus nilssonii | reverse complement strand
CCAGTTCCTTATGAATACATGTCGGCACTGACCCCTCAGCTCTGGATGGTGGACAAATGGTGGTAATGCAGGTCCGACTCCCTCTGGTTTGATCTCGGCCGGACCCAGGGGCACGGCTTCACCCGGATCCAGGGGCCCACGGCCTCACCCGGACCCGGGGCCAGGCTCATCCGGATCCAGGGGCCCACGGCCTCACCCGGACCCGGGACCCAGGCTCACCCGGATCCAGGGGCCCACGGCCTCACCCGGACCCGGGACCCAGGCTCACCTGGATCCAGGGGCCCACGGCCTCACCCGGACCCGGGACCCAGGCTCACCCGGATCCTGGGGCCCACGGCCTCACCCGGACCCGGGGCCAGGCTCACCCGGATCCAGGGGCCCGCGGCCTCACCCGGACCCGGGGCCAGGCTCACCCGGATCCAGGGGCCCGCGGCCTCACCCGGACCCGGGGCCAGGCTCACCCGGATCCAGGGGCCCGCGGCCTCACCCGGACCCGGGGCCAGGCTCACCCGGATCCAGGGGCCCGCGGCCTCACCCGGACCCGGGGTTTTTCTGTACTTTAAAAGGAAAATAATATCTCCTGACTTAGAAATCATATGACAATAATAATTGCCTATATTTTAATGTTGATTTTAATATTTTAATAATGAACATGGAGTAAACTTTGGTTTGCTTTTAAGGAAAAAATTTTTTTTCAACAGATTTGGAAAAAGTGCATGTATTAATCTATTTTTATATGCCCCTTTTTTAGTTGCTGCTTTTAATTTGTCTTTAGGTACAGGTATTGTTTATTTATAGGCGATAGTCCAGTAGTTACTGTATTTGTAAGTTTTTTTCTCCAATGGGGATCATGACCCTTTTTTCTCCCTTCCTCTCAGGGTCAAGAAAAAAAAACCTGGGCTGTTTTTCTCTCTGCATTCCCCCACAGCAGCTTGCAGAGAATTTAGGGATTGCTCATTCCTCTTCACCTGCTCTTCCCCAGCTTTCTGGTCTCCCTGGGGAGATTGTGTTACAGGTTGTTCAGTTCATCATGTCAGCAGTTACCTGCAGAAGTCTCTCACTCATCCCTAGCCCTTTAGTGGCAAAGGTCTGTTAATCAAAAGCAGAGGCAGTGTAGTGTAAAAGTTGTCTGTGGAGTCGGACAGCACGGACACTTGTAGCAGTGTGACCTTGGGCTCCTCAGCCCAGGTTCATTCATGAAGTGGGGATAGTAACAGTGCCTCACTGGATCACTGAAGGATCAAGTGAGATGACACTAAAGTTCTTAGTGTAGTGCCTGATAGATCCAAGAGTTCAATAAATGCTTATGATTGTGAGTAGTAGACATGATATAATACACACTAAATACTTTGGGAGTTAGACTGCATTAATGTTTGTTAACGGCGCAATGAATGATAGAAGAGACAGCCAGTGGGGAAGAAAGACAGGACCTGCCAGATGGGCTAATAAGATCTGAGCCTTGTATTTATTTCACCCTCTGCAGCAAGACAGTTTGGGAAAGAATAGTTTTGAAATGCAGAACATAGTCTCAAAGGAGGCAGGGCGTAGCAGTTGAAACCAGCAAGTCCTGACCACTGTGCATCTGACTTGAGCTCTTAGTTCCTGTCATGGAGGGAGACCTGTCCTCGCTATCCTGGCTCTGGTCTCTCCCCCATGATTTTGGCTGTTGAGCCTCGGTGCACACAACTCCTCCACTAACCCTCTTGGCTCAGCAGGGTCACTGTGCTCCTGCTTAGTTCTGGCTCCTGGTTCTCAGCTTACTCCTTCGTTTCCGTGCTGCAGGCACCAATTCAGCCACCCACCTTGGCCTTGACCCAGGACTCGCTCCTGCTTATTTCTGTGGAGCATCTAGCCTCTCAGCTTAGCAGGAATGTGGGGTACCTTCTTGGAGATATTTAAATCCTAGCAACACCATAAATCCCTCGACATTACTAGTAAACTTGCAAAGCAAATGTGATTCTGTAGTGATGGACCTGGGTCCCAGGTCCCTAGGTCTTTTCTAATATTGGAGGTTTTTCTATCCTCTGAACATAGGAACTTGAATCTAGATTACTATGCATTGGCTTTCATAAACATTGGTGGGAGCTTACCTTTCAAATTCTTAGGAGACATACAAATAAATGGTTATGAATTTGCCGGAGGGTGGGTTCAGAGTCATTCAGTTTTATTGAGAACTTAGGAATAATGACAATAATAGCTAATACTTAATCAGTTCTTGCCACGAGTCAACCACGACTCTAAGCACTTTACATTATTAACTCATTTGATCTTCCTAACATCTTTATAAGATGATTATTAATCTCCTAGTAGTTTGAGATTAATAGCCCTGTACAGATGAAGAAACTGAAGGACAGCAAGATTAAGTCATCTGCCCAAGGTCACCCAGCGAGTAAGTGTTGTTAGAGCCATGATTCAAAACCAGGCAATCCTCAGAATGGCTCCGATGTTAGGTAGCGCGAGAGAAAGGAAGAACTGTGAGCTGAGGTTGCTTATGCCATAAGCCCCGTGTGGCATCAGATAGATGTTATAATGTCTTGCTTCAAACCTGGGCTTCCCAGTCCGGCCTGGGCTCCAGCCTTCTCTTAGTCACCTGCTGGATGTGTTCTTTGGGCAGGTTATCCCAGCTTGCTGAACTTCACTTTCTTCACCCACAGGAACTCACTACATTATTGTGACACTTAAGTGAGATAATCACTGCTCGGGGCACATGTTAAAAAAAGCGGCTGCTTCTGTGATAGACCTAGAAGGCCCTCTGTGCTGTGAGTTGTTCAGTCCCTGGGAGGGCTGCCTAAGGATAAAAGGATTAGTTACTTTTTTTGTTAGGGAAATTTTAAATATAAAAATTAGAATAGTATAATGAATCCGCATGTTCCATCTTTAGCATATAGTAGCATTTTACTAATCTTGTTATCTTTCTACTTTTATCCTGGAATATCTCACATATTCTATCTCGTATCATTTTATCCATAAATACTTTAGTACCTTATCTCTAATAAGTAAGGACTTAAAAAATTCACAATGCCATTATCATGAACCTTACAGAATTAAAAATCTCCCATATCACCCAATAATCAATCTGTTTATATTTCCCCTATTGTCACCCAGTTGTCTGTTTTACAGTTTTGTTCCCATCAATACCAAAACAAGTTTTATAGATTGCATTTGGTGTCTGTCTCATAAGCTATACCCTCCAGCCCTCCTTGTTACAGGACTGATTTGCTTTAGAAACCAGGCAGGTCTCCATTGCCCTGTGGAATTCTTCATATTCTGCATTTGGCAGCTAACACAATGTTCAGTGCTGTGAAGCCATACTGGAGTTTGAGACAAAAAGAAAAATCAGTGATACTGACTGTCTTTATTCTAAAACTGTGATATTGGGTGCACCATGGGGCTTTTTGGCATTCATTTAAATTTTTGTGTTAAAGTATTTATCTCCATTACTGTGTGTTTTTTTGGCATTCTTTTGAAATTTGCACCTGAGGCGAGCGCCTCACTCCCCTCCTGCTAGTCCTGGCCATGAGTTAGTTGTTTATTTCTCTGTTTTGTAAACTGGGGATTAGGGCCAGATTCTAGGCTTTGCTACTCCAAGCACGGGTGGTCGTCCAGCAGCACAGGTTGTTCCTGGGGCTTCTTAGAAATACAGAATCTCAGGCCCCACCCCAGACCTGCTGAGTCAGAATCCGCTTCAGCCAGAGCCCCAAGGGATTTGAGTGCACATTGCAATTTGAGGAGCACTGCTCGGGAGGCATAATCAGATTCAGGTTTAATTGTTTTGGCCAGAATGCTTCGGAGCATGTGTGGATTTCTTGCTGTGTCACGTCAGTAAGTACACGGGTCTGGTTGTCCTGCTTTGGGTGATGTTGAGATTAAACTGTGGATTCAGATGGGTTTAGCCTCATCCCCCCACTAGAAAGTTAAGAGGGGGGCTCCTGAGAGTTCATTAGAGTAACGCAGTAAAGAGGAGAAGCAACTGCGTGTATGGATTTGAATGTGGACTTTACCCTTACCAGCTGCGCACCCCTGTGGGTCAGTTCTCTGTCTGTAAACAGCTTACCCACCTCAGTGGGTGGTCATGCAGGTGTCCTCATGGGCCTGGCACACAGAAAGTGCTCTGTCAGAAGTAGCACTTCCTTCCTCCTCTTTGGGCTTTTTCCTCCTCATCAGAGAAAGTGTCCTAAGAAAGGTGTCATTTGCATCGGGCCTTGAGGAGCAAGTTGGACAGTGTTCTCGGTGATGTTAATGACCTGAACATAGGCAGGAAATGGAAATGCATAGTATATCTTGGAGATTAGCAAAGAATTTGACTTCACTATAGAGTTGCATTTAAAAAAAAAGTTTTTATTGATTTCAGAAAGAGGAAGGGAAAGAGATAGGAAAGACTGATGAAAGAGAAAAATCGGTCAGCTGCCTCCTGCAGGCCCCCTACTGGGTATCAAACCCACAACCCGGGCATGTATGTGCCCTGATTGCGAATGGAACCTGTGACCTCCTCGTGCATGGGACGTCGCTCAACCAACTGAGCCACTGGCCTGGCATAGAGTTGCATTTTTTTTTTTTTCAATAGAAAGTCTAAAAGGTTGAGAGGGTATCTGTAGTTTACATATGAGGTAAGAAAGGCCGGAACCAGAGTGGTGGCATTAGAAGTAGGAAAAATAAAAGGGCAGGTATGAGGTTGTCATGGTGTGAATGATACCTGAGCGTGGGCAGCATATATAGGCAGATACACTTCTGTTGGGCTTGGGTTTTGCTACTTATTGGCTATGTGACCTTAAATTACTTAAGTTAACCTTGGTAGTGGGGATGATGGGATCTGTTTAGCAGGTTGGTTATAAAGATTGAGTGAGATGATGCATGCTAGGTGCCTGATACTGGGCCTGGCTCATAGCTACATCCCAGTAAGTGCTAGCACTTATTATTACTAGATGACTGGATGTTTGGGTCAAGGAGAGGAAGGTAGGAAAATCACTTTTTGGCTTCAGGACTAGGATAATTGGCTAATGAGGAAAATTGCCAGGAGAACTGGTTTAAGGAGATGGTAGTATATTCCCTTTCAGAAATGTTGAGTTTGAGATCCTGACAGGATACCCAAGGGGAAATGTTAGATTCCAGGGGGAAATTATGCATGCACTTACAATTACCATTAAAGTGGGGTGGGGGGTGGGGGGTGGGTAGAGAGAGATTGACTAGACCTGTTTTTTGTGTTGTTTTGTTTTTGGTACAGATAATGATTTCAGTAATGTCTTGTGCTTCATTTGTCTGTATCTCTGGGATTTTGGGCAAAGCAGATGTTTTACGTGACGTCGGAGAAGCCCCTGGCTTGGCAGTCAGGGGTCCGGGCCTGGCTGGTTCAGCCGCAGCAGAGGGTAGCCAGAGTTTCTCCCCTTCATGGCTTCTCTTCATTTCAGATTTTGTTGCAATTTTAAGAAAGCAGTTTGTTTTACTTTTTAGCTGTTTCAAGGTTTGTGTGTCTCTCTGTGCACAAGTGGATGCTGAAATGTGGGGTATTAATAGGTGCTATTTAAAGAAGCTCATTTATGAGCAATTAAATAATATGCCTATCAACCCAGAGTTGATTGGGAACCTTTTTATTTTTTTTAAAGTGCAGTGTAATTTCATTATGTTCCCTTTTCTTTCAGCTCTTTTGGCAGATTGTTTAGAAACAGATTTTTCTTTTAAAAAATAAATTTATATTATTTTGTTGCTTCCTCATGTTTATTGGTATTTGGGCGGGGGCGGGGGCGCTGAGATGGAAGGGCAGGAGATATATTTAAGCTATAGTTTTGTTGATGTTACAATTTTTAGTGATATTCAAATCAGCGGTTTAGCTGCTCCCAGCACTGCAGATAGAATAATCATAGCTGATGCTAACACTGACCCCTCTCCAGGTAATAACTGACTTCTCAAATATGTCATGCCATGGAACAGCACAAATACTGACAATATAATTTGAGTTTATAGATCAGAAGTTGTCCAGCTCTACCCTGTATCCTGGAGCCCAAAGTAAATACCCCTTATGCACACTGTTTATACAGAATAACTTGTTGGGTGGGAGACAGCTTGTCTTCTTGAATAGCTGTCATAATCTCTATAGATTCGAGTTACCTTGTGTATAATTGACACTCAACATGTATATGTTTGTAGTTGTGTATGCAAATGTATAATGGTCAATAAAACAGAAAGAGCTAGTGTTTTGATTGCCTAGTAAAGTTAATGTTATACAATAAGTGGAAGAAAAGTATCTGGCATAGAATGTTTAAATTGAGGTGTTGAGTGAGAATGAACAAATGGGAAAAAGAGCAGGAAGTAGAAGAAGTAAATGAACCATAAAAGAATGTCACTGGGATACTTAGGAGAATTATGCCTGGGTAGAAATCATTGGAAAAATGGCTGGTGGTAGCAGCTCAAAGAACGATGCCCTTTAGTGGTAGCAAAAGTCTTATCTGAAGGAGTTGCAGACTGGACTTGAGCATTAATGTAGCAGCCAGTCTGAGACAGTCCATGGAACTCTGCCAACTTACTTGGCTCCTATGAATATTAGGATGTTGGAGTAGGTTAGAAATTGATATTTTGTGGAAAGCTGAGGCTTGAATAAGTGGGCGAAGATAGAATAATTACATGTTCTAAGAGGAGGAAAAGAGCAAGATGTGGCCCTGGCTATTGTGTCTCAGTTGGTTGAACACTCCTGTGCACTGAAAAGTTGCTGATTTGATTCCTGGTCAGGGCTCATGCACGGGTTGTGGGCTGGATTCCTGGTAGGGGCCATGCAGGAGGCAACTGATTGATGTTTCAGTCTCACATTGATGCTTCTCTCTCTCCCTTTCCCTTCCTCTCTCTAAATATCAATTATATATATATACTAGAGGCCTGGTGCACGAAATTCGTGCACGGGGGGGGGGGCGTCCCTCAGCCCAGCCTGCACCCTCTCCAATCTGGGATCCCTCTCAGAATCCAGGACTGCTGGCTCCCAACTGCTCGCCTGCCTGCCTTCCTGATTGCCCCTAACCGCTTCTGCCTGCCAGCCTGATCACCCCCTAACCACTCCCCTGCCAGCCTTGATGTCTAACTGCTCCCCTGCCAGCCTGTTTGCCCCCAACTTCCCTCCTCTGCTGGCCCGGTCCCCCTAACTGCCCTCCCCTGCAGGCTTGATCGCCCCCAACTGCTCTCCCTTGCAGGCCTGGTCCCTCCCAACTGCCCTCCCCTGCTGGCCATCTTGTGATGGCCATCTTGTGTCCACATGGGGTAGGATCTTTGACCACATGGGGGCAGCCATCTTGTGTGTTGGAGTGATGGTCAATCTGCATTTATTAGATAGGATAGAGGCCTGGTGCATGGGTGAGGGCCAGCTGGTTTGCCCTGAAGGATGTCCCGTATCAGGGTGGGGGTTCCCTTGGGGCATGGGGCGGCCTGGGCGAGGGGCCTGTGGTGGTTTGCAGGCCGGCCACGCCCCGCGGAGACCCTGGTATCTGGGATTTATTTATCTTCTACAATTGAAACTTTGTAGCCTGGAGCAGAGCCAAGCCTTCTGCTCACTCTGTGGTGGCAGTCATTTCTGTTGGGATTTACTTATCTTCTATAATTGAAACTTTGTAGACTTAAGCGGAGGCCAAAGCAGGCCAGGGCTGCAGAAGCTTGGCTTCCTCCATCGCCAGGGGCAACCCTAGCCTCTTGCTCTCTCCAGCTCCGTGGCTGCCACCATTTTTTTTGGAATTTATTTATCTTCTATAATTGAAACTTTGTAGCGTTAAGCGGAGGCCTGGGCCAGGCAGGGTGTGCGGAAAGCTTGGCTTCCTCCATCACTGGGGAAACCCAAGCCTCCCTCCTGCTCTCTCTGTGGCCGAAGCCATCTTGCTTGGGTTAATTTGCATACTCACTCCTGATTGGCTTGTGGGTGTGGCTTATGGGTGTAGCAGAGTGATGGTTAATTTGCATATTACTCTTTTATTAGATATAATTTATTTATTTATTTATTTATTTATTTATTTATTTATTTTTAAAGAGTGAGATATGAAGATATAGGCATCCCCTGAGGGGGTCTCTCACATAACTCAGTAGAATGCACTCTAAAGGGTATTGAAATGAAGACAGTCACCACTTACTGTATGGTAATCAATAGGATTTCTTCCTGACCCTTTATACTTTCATGACATTAGGGAAGTTCTTTATCTCATTGTGCTCAGGACAGATAAGAAGATATAAATTCTTAAGTAGCAGGTGACATGGTGGGGAGTCCTGGAGAACAAGAAGACACTATCATCCTTTGGTTGGTGGAAAGACCAGACCTGGAGGCCCTAAAATCCTTGTAAAAATCATTAACATTTTTACTGCTATCTTAGAGTTTCTGACCTCTCACACTGCGCATTTTCTCCTATCCGAGGGAACAATCTTTAGGTCCAGAAGGTCAGGCGTTCTTCCTTAGCATTGCCATTTCCCCCTTTGTACACGTCTTTCTCTTGGGCAGACGTGGTCAGCATTTTCCCATGGATGCAGAGCCTCACTGCCAAATCATCATCTGTGTGGGTGGGGAGTGGGTGTATGGGAAGTGGGGGGTGATGTGTAGTTTGAAAAAGCTCTCCCCCTCTGCACACAAGAGCATCCCTTCTCCGAGGTTCATTTTCATCCTTGCTTCCATTTCTATCCCATTCCCGCTGTTACATGGGCAACCAGTGGGCATTGCCCCTGGCAATGTAATGATTAATTATCCTGGGAGGCTTGGATAAGTGGAAGTCGTTGCTATAAACATCGAAACTTGAAATGTGTTTTGTGTGAAGCAAAAAGTATTTGCATACACCAAGGGAAAAGCCGGTGGTAGAAATTGTACGACTTGCCTCTGGACTGTAGCGGGAAATACTGGTTTTAGGGAAAGAGGATGGATCAATGTGATTTTTCTCTCTGTGTAAAGTTGTTATTGAAATAACAACTTATCTTATCTTGCAGTCCTAAAGTAATAAATAAAACATTTATGGCTTAGAATAAATCGAGAGCGTCTCATTTCCTGTGGAAGCAGGCATGGTCGTGTGCTCTAAAGCCTCGGGCTGAGTGACATCAGCATGCTTTTTCATTTTATAATCCAGAAGCTTCTAATTCCTCAGAAAGAAAACCCGCATTTGAGGACTGAGCAGGGCTTTGGGGACCCTTTCTGATAAGACTACATCTTGTAGCACCTCTTTAAGTTGTGTTTAACCACAGTTCACCCCGGAGACAGCATGGTGCAGTGCAAAGAGGAAAGAACATGGGCTTGGAATTTATATACAGTACCTTTTTCTTTTTCTTTTTTTTTTTTGGAACAGGGTCTTTAGCTCACATTCAGATTCTTGACCCATTAGCAATCAGGGATTTCTCTGATGGCCAGTCTCAGCCACTGGAACATTTCTTGTGGTTCCTTGCTTAGCCTTTTTAGAGGATTCTAGTTCCATTACCCTCTCCCCAAACACACACTCACACACACACACTCACACACACCTTTGGGTCATCTTGCTCTAGTAACACTCCTGAGACTGTTGTAAGTTTTTAATCCTCTCTTGTGCTCAGCACAGTGAAGCTTCCTCTTGCCTTTGGTGGTAAGCACACTGAAGGACCATCCCAGTTGATCCCTTGGTTCAAGCTTGCCAAATACTAGTACTCACACCAAGAATAACCTTCAGTTTTCCCCACAGGACAAAGCCAGCCTTTCTGAGCACAGTGTATCAGTCTCTCCTGTTCAAACATTTGCCACGTATTGATTAAACGGGTATTTATTGAGTCCCTTCTATCTGTGAGTCTGTGCTATAGAAGACTAAGTGGTGAATTAGCCAATCCACGACTTTAAGACACAGTTACGGAAGAAAGCTAAGACAATCAATTTTATGTGTGGTGGGGTAAGGGTGTGGGTGGTATGTGTTTGGCCTTCTATTTCTTAAAGATGGAGGGATAAAATGGTCAGTCCTTGGAGAGGTAAGTCATTGTGTCTTTTAGGAACAGCAAAACATGCAGTTTGTCGAGAGTAGAGGCAGCATCAAGGGGAAGATGGGAAATTAGGAAAATGTGCTTAACCTTTTCCTCTGTTCCACCGCATTTTTCCTTTGGCTTTCAGATGAGGTGCCATGTCAATTTACTTGGGCTTCAGTTGGTGTTTTCTGACAGCTGTCCCAATGCCCAGCGAATCTCTTTCTGCTGCTTCTACTGCTCATCCTACTTGTACAATCTTATCCACTCTCATCCCTCCTCTTACCATGTATGTCTTTAGTCAAGATGGCAGACTGCACTTCCAGATCTGTGTTTCCAGCTGTCTCCTGGACACCTCCACCTGAAGTCTGCTCACTATCTCAGGTCAACAGATCCAGAGCTAACCTCAGCTGCTTCCTCCTGGACCTGTGCCTACCTCCTCCTGCATTTCATCTCTGTGAAGAGCATCACCTTCTGTCAGATGGGTCAAGGCAGAAACTCAGGCACTGTCTTTGATTCCTCCCTTTCCTTTAATTTCCACAAGCAGCTCTTAAGTTTACCTCCTAAATACTGCTGAATCTGTCCTCTTCACGCTGTCCCTGCTGCCAGGCTCCAGGTTCCTGTCATCATCGCTGTTATTACCGACCTGCAATTCTGGAAGAGCCCTCCCTAGGTAGCCTTCCTTTGACCCGCATCATGTTCACACTGCAACCAGAATGATCCCTCGGGAATGTAAAGCTAGTTACATCAGTTCTCTTCTTAAAACCTTCCGATGGCTTCTTATGGCCCTTAGGATAAAATCCAAATTCCTTAAGTCGCTTAAAAGGCCCCTGACTCCTCAAACCTCTTCTCTCACTGCCCCTCCCAGGGCTGCTGCCTCCAGCTGCCCCACACTGCCTTCAGGGTCCCACATTAGTCCTGTGCCAGCACTTGCGGGCTTTTCACTTACTGCTTCCTTTGCCCAGATTTAAATTCCTTGCTATTTTTGCCTGGTTACTTTTGATTTCTCCCCTGGATCTCAACTTCAGGGTCACTTCCTCAAGACTAGGTTAGCTACCCTTTATAATGTGTCCCTTTTATGGAGCCGATAGAAGTCAAATCACATGATGATTGCCCGTTGAGTTGTCCTTCCTTCTAAACAGTAAACTGTATGGAGATGGGGAATGTTGGGCTTATTTACCAGTATATCCCAGTCACCTAGCATAGTGTCTGGCATATTATTTATCAAGAACATGCCTTTTCCTATACCACTGATTTTTACCAAAAGCTGTTCTTTATCATTTGGTCCACAGTTTCTTCAGGACAGGACCAAATTGTGTTTATTGTACTGTACCTGGCACTTTGTGTTTAACGAGTTTGCTTCACCAATTATTTGGAGCAGTTTTATGCACCAGAGCTTATACAAATATTAAATAATGTATATCTAAAAGTTAGATTAGATAAGACTAGAAGTAATGTGATTAAGTTAATAAATGTCCTATAAAATATACATCCAGACGATCATTGCCCATCTAGTATTGTCTGACATTATGAAGAAAATGCACTGAAGCATTTGTGTCAGCGTCAGGTTGGCATGGGCTTGGATTTCAGCTCTGCCACTTAGTAACACCGTGCTCTTGGGCAAGTCACTTTCCTTCTCCGGGCCTCAACTTCCTCATCTGTTAAAATGGGAATGTGATGCCTGCGGTGCCAGGTTGTTACAGAGATTCAAGGTTTATGAAACCGTGTGCTGTGGGACCCAATACATGGTAGTTGCTCTGTGAATTTAAACTTACTTTCTCTTTTATTCCAACAATGCTGCTGTTACGGAAACAGTTTTGGAATTTCTTTTTTGAAATAGTTTTCAGAGCTTGCTACAGACCACCAGAATTATCTCAGTGGGAGAAATCTTCTTTTCTTTGAGAATATGTTTGATTTTTAGAAACAGCTTGGTTCACAGAGGAAGGTCAAGGTGGTTAACACTATTTTTGATATTTAATAAAAGTATGATTTAATGAGGTTTTCTTCTATAGTATCTAAATTGACACATATTCTGGCTTTCTCACAGATAGGACTGACAGCATAGTCCATTTGACACATTAAAATTCAGCAAATTAACTATCAGAAAAGTCTTTTGATTTTGAAGCACTCAATAAGCAGTGTTGGTAAGCTCAAGAGAGACATCGTTAGTAATATTCTTAATTGCAAGTTAACCATCAAAATTTTACTTCTAGTGAAAAAGAATTGAGGAAAACATGATCCAAGGTGCTAGCCCATATTCTTGTCCATATTTGGGACTATTCTCTTGCCAGCTAGGTCCACAGGAATCAGTGTGGCAGAAATACCATGAGGAAGATGGTCTCTGCTGTGATCCAGTGGAGCCGGAACCTTCAGAGGCCTGTCCCTAGGAAAAGGGAGGAGCCGGCTGGGGAAAGGACAGGGACATTCTCTGCTTTTATAGAAGCAGAGAGGACTTGTACAGCGTAATCCTCAGGATATGTTTGTAGGATCAGAGATTGGAGGCACAGGTTAATCCCTGTACTAGAAAAGGCATTAAAGCAGGTAGTAGGAGGAGCAGTCGGCCAGGCTGGAAGCGGCATCCTCAGGGTAGGGGGTGCAGCTGGATTGGGGATTCCAGTCCAGGGGGATCTGGTCACAATGCTCAGGTTAGCACACGGAACCTAGTTGTATTCTGTGATGCATGGTTGCTGAGGGCTCAGTATTTTACCTTGTCATTGTATAAAAGATTATGAATGTGAGGGATCAAGTCAACTATAAAGGGTTGTGGACATGTTAATTATTTTAAAATGTGTTACTAGTTTGTACCCTGAATTTTCCTCATCGTGTGTGTGTGTGTGTGTGTACACATATGTATATATGTACCTGTATTTGTTGATGTTAGAGTAATTCACTAAGGGCCGTGATGGAGAGGGATGAGGGTTGGGGAGAGGATTGCATGAATATCAGTGGATCTTGGGTGAGGGCGGAGAGGAAGCTTGTACAGCTAACTCCCTTTGCCACCGGGTGGTCGTGGAGCAGTGTCACTCAGGCAACTGGGGACTGAGCCTGGCAATAATGGTCCCTGTGAGTGAGACTTCACAAGGGACTGGTGCCCATAGGTCTTGGTTAGACAGCGTGCGCTTTGAGGAGTCATTGTGGTTTTAAGGGCACACGGATCTGAGGTTAGATGGGCAGCACTGATGTCTCCCCTTGGCTAGTGTTTCCTGATTGGAGCTGAATGCTCGCTGAAACCTGACACTGGCTCTGCAGCGGGGCTCTGGGAGAAACACGTCACTGGGCAGCCTTTGACTGCACCTGTGGCAAAAAGCAAGTGGTGGTTTATTTTAATTTCTTTTAGTTCAAACTTAAATACCAAAATTAGATTTGAATTACTGTAAAAATGCAAAATTTGAGGATTTTGATGTTACGAAAAAGGTCTAAAAAGAGAATTTAAGTGAAATACCCATTTCTTAATTCTTTTCTATAAATTATTTATTGGTCATCCTTTCTGGGTACTTGTTTTCTTAACCTCAACCTAATTAAGAACAGATATCTCAGCAGGGCCAGCAACATGTATTCGAAATGTCTCTTACAAGTGTGAGGTGATACCTCATTGTCATTTTAATTTTCATCTCTCTGATAATTAGTGATGTTGAGCCTTTTTTTATATGTCTCTTCACCGTCTGCAACCTTTTTAAAAAAATATATGTATTTTTATTGATTTCAGAGAGGAAGAGGGAGGGAGAGAGAGAAACATCAGTGATGAGAGAGAATCATTGATTGGCTGCCTCCTGCAAGCCCCCCACTGGGGATCGAGCCCACAACTCAGTCATGTGCCCTTGACTGGAATCGAACCTGGGACTTTTCAGTTCACAGGCCAACACTCTATCCACTAAGCCAAACCGGCTTGGGCATCCACAGTCTTTTTGATGTAGGGATGATGCTCCAACCAACTGAGCCACCAGTGCAGCAGTCAGCCATTTAAAGTGCTCTTATGATATAAATAATCACATTTTAGAGAGACCTTGATGTTAGATAGATAACATTTTGATAGAATTTTTTTTTTTTTGCAAGCCAAAATTTTGCCTCATGCCACAATTTTCCATTTATGATTAGTGAATGTTTGACAATGTTATAAAGAAAAATAAGCGAGTTAGATAAAACAGTAGCAGAAGCAACTAAACATCAGATTTATTTCTGGTGAAGAACCTAAGGATTTCCACTGGTAAGACAATGCAGGGTAGGTGCAGTGGTTCTCTCTGGCTGCCCTAACAAATTATCACCAAGTTAGTCATTTAACAACACACTTTATTATCTTAACAGCTCTGTGGGTTAGAACCCAACAGGTCTCACTGGGCTCACATCGAGGTGTCGGCTAGAGCTGCACTCCTGGAGGCTCTAGGGAGGAGCCCATTTTCTTGCCCTTCCAGCTTCTAGGAGGAAGCCACGTCCCTGACTCCGTCTTCAAAACCAGCACGGTTGCCTCTCTGAACTTGGTTCCATAATCGGATGTGCTGCCCATCACAGCCAGCAAAGGTTCCCTGTGATTAATTTAGGCACACCTTCACAATCCATAATAACCTGCCCAGCTCCACCCCTAAACTTAATCACATCTGTAAGGTAACATACTCTCCGGTCTGGGGATTACGATGGACGTTTTAGGGAGCATTAATCTGCCTGCCTTATACTGAAATAATTAACACAGTGTTTCATTCGGAGAAAAGTATTTTTCAGACATGGTCATAATTTGTTATAAGGTCTTTAAGAAACTTTCACTTGGGTATTTTGTAGGGAAGGTTGTACATATTTAAAAAAAACACAAGTTTTGTTTGGGTTTTGACCTACTTATTAAAGCTAACCTTCACTATCTTTTGTTTCCTTTGATAGTGATAACCTGCTAAGGAGAGCAGCCTGTCAAGAAGCTCAGGTAATGCCATTTGCTGTGGAACAGAACCGCCTTGTCTCCATCGTGCAGGAAACTCGTGCTATTCAGGGCACTTGTGCAGTGCCTTGCATCTGGGAGGTCTGGCTGTTTTTTCCCACTGTCAGGGGATGAATCAGGCCAAGAGCCAACTCTGAATAGAACCGGCAGAAATTGACCATCTGGTGAAGAGCAGTTCTAACGCCCACCTCTTTAGACTTGCTTACTTCTGGATTAGTCCTAAGAGCACATGGGAATTAGTTCCCATCTGTAGTTGTCCTTGAGGATGGGACATCCTGAATCATCCCTGATCCGAATAACCCCCAAAAGATATCAGTTCAGAACAGGTGTTACTTCAAGTCAAACTTCTTAAAATTGTTGGTTCATATTTTTAAAGCCTTTCTCTTTTACCCCAATTGATTCATACCATGTGCATTGTTATCCAGCCCATACAGGGTGCACTTCAATATTCATGCATCTTGCTGTATTAGTTACAGTTGACTTGTGAATCCTTTTAAGTTAAAGACCATATTTTTGGTCTTCCCTTTCCTCCAAATTTGTACATTCCACCTTGCAGGTGAATTTCCATGACTGAGTTGCCCTTTTGTTGTATGTCATTTAAGTTTATGATGTCAGAAATACCAAAAAAGAAACAGGAATTCAAAAAGGTATTATGCTTATAGTAGGAGACGTGGGTGGTGAGTGTACTGATTGCTCCTGAAGTGTTTTCATGGATGACAGTGACAGTGACAGTAGGTACTATTAGTCAACTCCTCTCTTGAGTGGTTATCTAATTGTTCTAAATCTGTATTTCCAGAATTTGATTACTTCTTTGCTTGTTTTATCTCACATGACTCTAGTTGTTTTGGAAATCAAACTTTATATTCAAGTCGAGGTGGTCCCCACCCCAAACTAATTTGCCATTAGCTACTGGAAAGTTCCTTGGGACGCGGAACCTTTTTCCTCTCTAAGAAAATAGTGGTCGTAGGGTCCTCCCTTTCTTAAGGTAGATGCCTCCACCTCTGTTCTGAATTTCATCTCTTCTTACTTTTTCAGAGACTCTGTTCCTTGAGTTGTTTCCTCCCTTCATATATTTTACCTCTTCCCACTGTTCTAATTCTCCACTTTCCAGCACACGTTTAGCTCCTCTATCTGAAGTAAGTAAATTTATTCTTACAGCCTCCTGTGGTTACTTTTCCTGTTTATGTCCTTCCCTTCACAGTCTAAATTCTTGAAAAAATACGATTCTTTTTTTTATCTCATGAAAACTTAGCTCACTGTAGTCTTACATAAACTCATTTACCAACTGTAAACCTGAGACTTGAGTTGCAAGTGAGAATTATAGAGACTAGAAACCAGGACAAAGAGGAATAATCTGGAACTATAGATCTGGAGTCGTGTTGGCATGGGAACCTGGTTCATTATATTCTTTCTGGCCACATTACAGAAATAATATGGATAGAACAAGAACAAATTATAATATTTGGAGATTTGGCAGCAAAATGTTAAGGTCTAATTCAGTAAGAGTGAAAACAGTAGAAATTATAATATACCAGAATTTTTTTTTAACAAAGAAACAGTATATCTTTCTGAAGTATTCAGAAAAAGTTTATTTTTTAAAGCAGGAAATAGACAATGGTGAGAAAGGATCTCCAGTAGACTTTCAGGGTGGAGGTGGATTTAGAGACAGCTATTTAATAAAAACCTTATTAACTTTCATTTTTTCCTATATTTGCTTTGTACTTCTATAGTTGAATTCTGCCTTCTTGGCCCAGACCTGCTCCCCACCATCTAAGACTTGGAATTTTGCCCTTTGTGGTGCTTTCTTCTTCCCATTCTTTTTGTTGATCTTGTCTAACCCAGACACAATAGCAGTAGTTCCCTCTAGTCCCCAGGCCTACACATCTGCTTCTTCATTCTGCCTTGTCCTCGATCTGCTCTTTAGAGTTGATAAAGCAGTAAAAGTTTGGGTTTTGGCGTTAGATAGATGTAAATTCTAGGCTGCCATTTATTAACAATGTGACTTTGAGTTAATCTTTCTGAATCTTGTTTTTCTAATCTATAAAAATGGGAATATTTAAGACCTCTGAGGTTTCTGAGAACTAAGAATGTGTGAAAGTGGCAAATACGAGGTGCTTAGTAAACATTAATTACATTTCTTTCCCTGTGACAGATGATGCTATTTAGTTATCATACAAGGTAGCAAAGAAGAGGATGCAGATAGCATATTAGGGTAATTTGATATATATAAAGATATGAAGATTAATTAATTAATTAATAACACAAAGATTCTTCATGAATAAGCTTTCGTAGTAAGTTGAAGTAGGAAAAGATTATACTCTGAAATCTAAAGACAAGTGGATTAAAATTCCCTTCTGACAGACTGATGTCTTACTCATGTTGGGTTTATAATAAACCTAGCCATATCATATGGAGAAAAGAAAAGTTACTTCTAGTAGATAAAGTAGGGTTTGTTTACTACAATATAAAAGTCAGCTTATTAAATAATGGCACACTTTTGTGCTGTTGTTTATGGTGTTTTTGTGAATATGAAATCGAGAACATTTTTTCTTCTGCTGGAGTAGATATTACATCTTCTGGGAGTAAATTCTTTTGCAGCGAAAGAATATATGTGATCACTAACTGAATAAAAGGCATTGACTTACAACTTGTCTTTTTTCCTTTTTAGGTGTTTGGCAATCAGCTCATTCCTCCCAATGCACAAGTGAAGAAGGCAACCGTCTTTCTCAACCCTGCAGCCTGCAAGGGGTGGGTGGCTTGTTACATATTCAGGCTTCATAAAGTGAAAAAATCACAGACTATCAGGCAGCTAGTTGGATTGTTTGGGGTTGGAAGGACTAGGTTCAATACTCTTCTAGCAATAAAAGATTTATTTGTAATGGAGAAATAATGGTTAATGGGATACAACTGTAAAACTAACTGATGTTTAGCAAACTTGTCTAATCGAAGTTCACTAATCATTCCAGAATTAACACTTGCAAATAAGTCTTCTTTGCTTGACAGTAGCCCCTTGCAAAAACTCCTGCTGCTATGATGTAAATTATTAGACCTTCTCTGTTAAGAGATGTTCAGAGATGGCCCAAGGCTCTGTGGGCTTGCAAGGTCAAACACACTCTTTCCTAAAGGAGTGATCCCTGAGCCAGGTCTTGGAGGTCAGTAGAGGGAGAACACTCAGTCTTCTTGACTTGAGGACATCTCCATGAGACAGGGGCCCGGAGACAGTCTCTTGCTGTGTCACAGGATAGTCAGTGAACTGGTCTGGCTGGCCTGGAAGGGTCATGCGAGGGAATTGTGGCAATTAAGGTGTGAAGAATATTTAGATAATACTTGGATAATAATCGTGTCCATGTTCATTTATTCTAACAAATGTCCCACACTGGTGTGGGTCGTTGAAAGTGGAGTAGGCTGTGTGTGTAAGGGGGCAAGGGGTTTGAGGGAACTCTTTGTACTTTAAAAAAAAAAATTGGGGGTAACATTGGCTAATAACATGTTTCAGGCATACAGTTCTATAATACATCATCTGTATATTGCATTATGTGCTCACCACCCAAAGTCTAGTCTCCTCCTATCACCATGTATTTGACCTCCTTTTCCCTTTTCATCTTCCCCCCCTCCTTCCTCTCTGTTGTCTGTCAATGAGTTTATTTTTGTTTGTTTGTTTGTTGCTTTCTGTTTTATATCCCACACTAGAGGCCCAGTGCATGAATTCATGCACCAGTGGGGCCCTCGGCCTGGCCTGCAGGATCGGGCCGAAACCAGCTCTCTGACATCCCCCAAGGGATCCCGGATAGCAAGAGGGCACAGGCCAGGCCAAGGGACCCCACTGGTGCATGATTGGGGTGGGGAGGAACGCGGGAGGTTGGCCAGCCGGAGAGGGACTGCAGGAAGGCTCCAGGGCATGTCCAACCTGTCTCACTCAGTCCCGGCCGGACCCCAGCAGCAAGCTAACCTACTGGTCGGAGCATCTGCCCCCTGGTGGTCAGTGCACATCATAGTGACTGGTCGACCATTCGACTGTCTGCCCCCTGGTGTTCAGTGCATGTAGTGGTTGAGCGGCCTTAGCATGTCATTAGCATATTACACTTTGATTGGTAGAACGGCTAACTGGTCGACCCGACACTTAGCATATTAGGCTTTTATTATATAGGATATGAGTGAACTCATATGGTTCTTGTCCTTTAGCATCTGACTTATTTCACTTAGCATGATACTCTTAGGATCTATCTATATTGTCGAAAATGGCAATATTTCATCTTTTTTTGTCTGAGTATAATTCCATTGTGTGTATGTACCACATCTTCTTTATTCAGTCATCTGTCGTGAGGTTGTTTCCATGTCGTGCTAGCCTACCTAATAATAGACAAATATGCAAATTGACCATACCTCCGACACACCCACGAGCCACGCCCATAAGCCACACCCACCATCCAATCAGAGTGAGTATGCAAATTAACCCAACCAAGATGGCTACAGCCACAGAGAGCAAGGTTTCCTAGGTAACAGAGGAAGCCAAGCTTTCCACCTGCCCTTGCCAGGCCTAAGCCTCCACTCAAGCTACAAAGTTTCAATTATAGAAGGTAAACAAATTCAAACAGAAATGGCGGCATAATGGAGCTTGAGAGAGCAGGCCAGGGTTGTCCCCGGCAACAGGGGAAGCAAAGCTTTCCGCACACCCTGGCCGGGCTCCCCCGCTTAAGGCTACAAAGTTTCAATTATAACCCCAACAGAAATGGCTGCCGGCCGTGGAGGGAGCCCCAGGCTTGGCTCCACTCCAGGCTACAAAGTTTCAGTTGTAGAAGGAGAATAAATTCCAGATACCAGGGCCTCCGCTTGGGTTGCCAGGGGGCGTGGCCGGCTTGCAAACCACCACAGGCCCCTCGCTCAGGCCGCCTCACGCCCCAAGGGAACCCCACCCTGATCCGGGACACCCTTCAGGGCAAACCAGCTGGCCCCCACCCCTGTACTAGGCCTCTATCCTATCTAATAAAAGAGTAATATGCAGATTGATCATCACTGCAACACACAATATAGCTGCCCCCATGTGGTCAAAGATCCTGCCCCCATGTGGACACAATATGGCCACCACAAGATGGCCAGCAGGAGAGGGCAGTTGGGAGGCACCCAGCCTACAAGGGAGGGCAGTTGAGAAGGACCAGGCTTGCAAGGGAGGGCAGTTGGAGGTGATCAACCCTGCAGGAGAGGGCAGTTAGGGGTGACCAGGCCGGCAGAGGAGGGAAGTTGGGGGCAAACAGGCTGGCAGCGGAGTGGTTAGGGGGTGATCAAGCTGGCAGGCAGAAGCGGTTAGGGGCAATCAGGAAGGCAGGCAGGCAAGCAGTTGGGAGCCAGCAGTCCTGGATTGTGAGAGGGATGTCCCAGATTGGAGAGGGTACAGGCTGGGCTGAGGGACAACCCCCCTCCATGCACGAATTTCGTGCACCGGGCCTCTAGTTAAGAATAATGCTGCAATGAACATATGGGTACATATATCTGTATGAATAAATGTTTTCACATTTTTCAGGATGGTACCCAAAGAGGGATTGCTGGGTCATATGGTAGCTCTGTTTTTAATTTTGAGGGACCTCTATACTGTTTTTCATGGTGGCTGTATACATTTATATTCCCACCAGCAATGCCTGAGGATTTTTTCTTGCCCACATCCTCTCCAACACTTATTTCTTTGTCTTACTGATGATAACCCTTCTAACAGGTGTAAACTGGTATCTCATTGTGTTTTGATTTACATTTCACTTACAGCTAATGAAGTTGAGCATTTTTTTATGTATCTGTTGGCCATCTGTATGTCTTAGGAAAAGTATCTATTCAGGTCCTCCACCCTTTTTAAAATAGGATTGTTTGTTTTTTTGTTGTTAAGTTATATGAGTTCTTTTTATATTTTGGATATTAATATTAGCCCCTTATCAGTGGTATCATTTGCAGATATCTTCTACCTTTCAGTTGGTTGCCTTTTGTTTTGTCAATGGTTTCTTTTGCTGTGCAGAAGCTTTTTAGTTTGATGTAGTCCCATTCATTTATTTTTGGTTTTACTTCTCATGCCTTTGGTGTCAAGTTCACAAAAACCCCTCTGAGACCATGGTCCATAAGTTTAGTTCCTATGCTTTCTTCTATGTATTTTATTGTTTCAGGTATTATGTTTAAGTCTTTAACCCATTTTGGTTAATTTTTATGTATGGTACCTGATAGCAGTGTCTGGTTTTATTGTTTTGCATGTGGCTTTCCAATTCTCCCAACACCATTTATTGAAGAGACTTTCCTTTCTCCATTGTATGTTTTTGGCTCCTTTGTTGAAAATTAATTGTCCATATATGTGTGGGCTTATTTCTGGGTTCTCAGTTCTGTTCCATTGGTCTGTATGTCTATTTTTTTGCTAACACCGTACTGTTTTGATTATTGTAGTTTTCTAATATAGTTTTATATCATTGAGCATGATACCTCCCATTTTGTTCTTTAAGATTTCTTTGGCTATTTGGGGTCTTTTGTGCTTCCATATGAATTTTAGGATTAGTTGTTCTAATTCTGAGAAGAATGCCATTGGTATTTTAATAGGGATTGAATTGAATCTGTATATTACTTTAGGTAGTAAGGATAGTTTAACAATATTAATCCTTTCAATTTATGAGCAAGGTATATCCTTCCATTTATTTGTATCTTGTTTAATTTCTTTCTCCAATTTCTTATAGTTTTTGGTGTACTGGTCTTTCACCTCTTTGGTTAAATTTAGTCCTAGGTATTTTATACATTTTAGTGCAATTGTGAATGGGATTGTTTTCTTAATCGTTATTGGTGTGCAGAAATGTAGTAGATTTCAATACACTGATTTTGTGACCTACAACTTTACTAAAGCTATTTATTAGTTCTAACAGTTTTTGGGTGGAGTCTTTCGGCTTTTCTATATGTAGTATAATGTCATTTGCAAATGATGAGAGTTTTACTTCTTTCCCTTTTGTATGCCTTTTATTTCTTTATCTTGTCTGATTGCTGTGGCTTGGACTTCAATGCTATGCTGAATAGAAGTGGTAGAAGTGGTGAGAGTGGGCATCCTTGTCTTGTTCCTGATCTTAGAGGAAAGGCTTTCAGCTTCTGAAATAAGCTTCTCTAGTAATTTCTTGGGACAGAGTGCGGCTTCACAGGTATGAGGACAAGTCATGCCTTCTTTTAATTCAGCAGTTTAAGGTATTTACCTACAGATTGTTTAAATTGGCTCCATTGCTCTGCCTAATTGAACCCTATTTGCCTGGCATCGTTAAAGCCACTTCCTTCCTCCATAAACACATCAGTCATAATGCCCATGATCATTCTTGTTTAACCACATTACTAAATAATACCAACAGTTGAACAGGTCCTAACACAACACAGCGATAACTAAGTGGTCAGTGGTGGTCTGTGTCAGAATGCCACAAAACTCTGTGGGCTTCATAGTTGGAAGGGTCAGATCTATAGACTCTTTTCTGCTGTGTGATACTGTGGAAGCTACTTAATTTAAATGCTCAGTTTAGTCATTTGTAAAATGGGAGAATAGCCCATCCCATATAAAATTACCATATATAATAGGTGCCTTTGGATTAAATGAGATGATCCCTTTGAAATGTTTGACTTCTTTCCATTTCATAGTAATAGCATGGATAAAAGGAATATAAGCTGCTGTTGTTGTTGTTATTTACCAGTGGGCTGGGTTCACAACATTCTCTACTTTGCTTTCCCACCCTTCCCAAAAGTCCTTGCACCCTTCCTGCTGCCTACTTGAACTATTCTAGGTCCTATTCCTTTAGAAACGTAGTAAGTTAGCCACTTACTAATTCTGATGAAGGAAAATATATGGCAATATATTTTTAAGCTATAATCAGTTATTTTGAGTTTTTACTTCTAAGAGATACGTACATTTTTTAAAAATTAAAACTATTTTTTAGGTCCATTTACATTTTACATATAAATGTATTTGCATTTTTAAAGGTAGATTATTGTTTAAAAGTGTAACATATTTCTCTAAGGGTGAGGTTAAGGAAAGGCTTTCTCTCCCAAAGTCACTGTCCCTTTCGCAGGCGAACCCCTGCACAGCTCTAGGAAGCCGCCACTCTGGCACTCTCCAGCATCTCTTTCAAGCTGTCACCAAAATTGCACTCTTTGTCATCTTGACTCTGCCCTGACACATAATTAATAATTTATTGTGTAGCTATTTCATCATGTAGTACTGGTTTAAAAGTACATCAGAGCTTTAAGAAATTAGATGACTGTGTGTTTAGCATTAATAAATAATACATTAAGGAGTAATTATTTTTTTGTGCATGTGTGAACTTGGAAATTGCTACAAGTATATAAAGTTTTTATTTCCGGTGCTATCTCACCCTTAATTATATAATAAATAATGCATTTCTTACTGGTAGCACCTGTTTTTCAACCTTTTATATGGAACGTTAGAAGGAAAAAAAAGTCTTCACTTTTATTTCAGAAATTTTCTGTACCCACAGCATCACATAAAAGTGTGAATAAAGTCCAAATGTTCCAGTCTTACTTCTTAAGCCAACATAAAGGAGTTTACAGATTTGCTGTACATGAATATAGCAGATTGAGACTTCTCCAGAGTCTTGCTTCTCAGAGGTAGATCCAGTCCACTTCAAGCAGATCTTTTTCTCATCAATCTAGTAATAAAAGCATCCCAGGAAGGAGAAATATTTGCATTATCACTGCCTCAGCCCATTATTGTTGGGTTAAGGCCCAAAAATGGTGAGCTGGGAAGGAGAAACTTCCATTTAGTTTTTCATGTTCATTCTATTAAGCATTCAGAGCAGCAGAAAAGATAGGGGACATTTGTTTAATTTGCTTATTACCTGCTCAGTTAGGCCCTGGGTTTGAGATGTTCTCTTGAATGGTTCTTGTGAACATGTATCCAAGCTTCTCAATTTCCATTTAATTCATAATAGGAAATGTTTTGTGTTCTGTCTGCATTGGTGGTTGTTCTCTTTAGTGTAGTGGATGTTGAGTTTGGTCTATACATGTTCCTCACTGGCTACCTCTGCATCTCTTTCTAGTTTAAAACGTTCTCAAGAAAGTCAAAGCATGCATCTCTGGTTAAAAATTTTATTTCTTTAAGAAAGCCGAGTAATGTGGATGTAAAAGTTAGATGTTTGGCTAGTTGACTGTTTTGAAAGTACTAATCAGTTGACCTGTCTTTTACCTAAACATTTCTCCAGGGATTTTATTCAACTTTGAGACTATGCCATTGGGGACTTTCTGCAACTTCTACATCCTTTGATTCCTAGGCGTTTTCGAATCCTGACGTGACTTGGACAAGAGTCACTATTGGAATGATGTGTGACTTTTAAAATACACAGACTCTTCTAAGGGCTTTGTAACTGTTTCTCTTGTTAAAGACATCACAATCATGTCATTTCCTTTTCCTCAGAATTTATAGGCCTGCATTTTTGGGATGGGTTTATTCATTCATTTGTTTATTAACTCATTAGATACTTATTAAATATGTTCTACCCGTGCCAGACATACTCTTGAAGGCTAGGGAATTCAGGGATGCATAAGATTTGATGTCTGTTTGTGCAAGGCTTCAAGTCTAGTCCTGAAGATTGTCTTGCAATTCACTAGTCATCATTTGCTGTGAAAGTTCCCAAGACAGGTGTGTACATAGTGCTGGTTAACACACAGAAGGCATGATGGTGCCTGGAAGTTTGGGGCAAGCTGCTGATTATCCTGTAGTTAGATAATTTCTAACTTTTCCCTATCCCAGCAGAAATTTGGCCCTCGTGGAAAAAAATTTTGCTCTTCAGGGATTTTACTGCAGGTTTAAGACTTAAGAAATGGATATAGTATTTGGAATTGTTACAAATTATGTGCTTCTTCAAACCCAAAGGTTGTGTCCACTGGGTTAGAATTAAGCAATATTCTGTTTGGTTCGCTCTGTTCCCTTGGGGCATATGAAAAATGTTACAGTAAATATATTATCTTCTTCCACCACTGGAATATAAATAAGCTCCTTGATGATTTAATACATTATACTTAAGTTACTAGTATTTTTATCTGCTTTGTCATGTGGTATCTCCAGCTCCTACACCTGTCTAGCACACAGTAGGTACTCAATAAATACTTGTTGAATGAATCAAACATTGCTTCCTGAGTGGAGCCATATCCCATGTACATTCTTCTCTAGAGCAGGGTTGGGGGACCTTTTTTTCTACCAAGGGCCATTTGGTTATTTATAAGATCACTCACAGGCCATACAAAATTATCCACTTAAAAATTAGCCTATTATATTTGGTCAAACATTTAACTAACTCACCTCTAATGCCTTGGCAGAGCCAGACCAAATGGCTCATGGGCCAGACATTTCCTAGAGGAACGACCATAAACTAGCATCCCAAATGGATAAGAGCTTATTGTATTAGACAAACAGTAAACTCCTGAGGCCCCTGAGTGAGAGAGTCTATGTTTCTATCCGTAGAAACTCATTTCTCATTGTTATTTGAACAATGAGTCTTCCCTAGTCTGTTTCTTGTTCTACACTAGAGAAGGTTGTTTGGCTTTCTGTTCATCCTCTTGAGAGCTCATGATAAAATTTTTGTATTTTTTTCTTTGTCTACAGCAAAGCAAGGACTCTGTTTGAAAAAAATGCTGCCCCAATTTTGCACTTATCTGGCATGGATGTGACAGTCGTTAAGGTGAGACTGCCCCAGAGTGTCGACTTGATCCCAGCTCCTACTCCTTGTAACATAGCCTCTTCTCCTTACTTGTTTGCAGAAATCACTTACCACTTAAGAGCAGAGCAATCAATGTTGTGTACTTGTTCTGATAATTAAGGCAATTTTGTCTTTGTAAAGCATTGTCAGCTTTTCATCTTCAGAAAAGGATTAGATGGAGGCATAAGCTTGATTTCCTTTCATGTGAAGATAGGACGTGGAATTATTGTCTCTTAGAAGATGAAAATAGTGTGTTTTTTTCAAAAAAAAACCAAAAAAAACACAAACCTGCAAATCTGAGTAATTAATTTAATTTTTGCTAGTTCCACAGACAGGTAAACATTTTTTCTCTGATGAGGAATTATCTCTGGTGAGGAATTTAAATGGTAAAGCTTCAGAATTTGCAAGATTTAGGTAAGAAAAACAGGTGACAAAAATAAGTTTGAGGGAATTGTGTTGTCTCAGAAGATGCTCAAAGACTCCACTTTTGTTGGCTTTTTAAAGTGATATGTGTGTGGTGTGTACAAGGAGTGCATATTTGAAAATCACTGTTACTATGTTGCTAAGTCTATGAATAACCTATTTTTAACATTACACACTTTCATTAAATAACAGAGTAAAAGGTCATTTAGTCCAATTTACCATTTCATGGTGAACTCTCTTCTCTAGTTTGTCTGAAACTAGTGCTAAGTTGTCTGCCTCCAGGATGGAGGAACGGGGAAAAAAAACTAACATTTATTTAAGTACCTGTAGTGCATACTCTGTGTATTAGAGATCATAGAATGTTTACTTAACACTACTATTACTTGTTCCTGGAATGTTTGGTTGAACTCACAAGTAAAACTATCTGGGCCTGGAGCTTTCTTTGGGGATTTATTTATTTATCTATATTAAATTTATTTAATGGCTCTAGAAGTACTCAAGTTCTATTTCTTCTTGAATTAACTTTGGAAAGGTAAGTTTTTCAAGGAATTTGTTCATTTCATCAGTGTTTTCAAATTGAGTTGTTCATACTGTCCTCTTTTTAACTTTCAGATTTCTGTAACATCTGTACTATCTCATTTTCATGCTTAATATAGTTTATTTGTCCCCTCTTTTTTTTCTTTCAGTAATCTTGTGAGAGGTGTGTCAATTAATCCTTGCCAAGAACCATCTTTTGGCTTGTTGATCCTCTCATTTGTTTCATTAATATCTAATTTGTCTTTACTGTTTCTTCATTCTACTTTCTTTGGATTTTTTTTTCTGCTGCCCTTTTATGACATTTTAATGTGGATATTTATTTTATTAATTTTACCCTTCTGTCCTATATGCATTGAAAGCTATAAATGTACTCTAATTCAGCTGCACCCTAAAAGTTTTTGTTCTGTTAAAATATATTTTTATTGCTTTCAGAGAGAAAGGGAGAGGGAAAGAGAAATAGAAACATTGATGATGAGAGAGAGGTTCAATTTCGGTCAAGGGCATGTACCTTGGTTGTGGGCACATCTCCAGTAGGAGGTGTGCAGGGGGCAGCTGATCGATGTTTCTCTCTCATTGATGTTTAACTCTCTATCCCTCTCCCTTCCTCTCTGTAAAAACTCAATAAAAATACATTAAAAACAAACAAACAAACAACAACAAAAAACTACCTACACTTTGATGTTGCTTCACTGAGCATCTCACTTTGAGCATAGATAGTCAATTGGTAACTAATTTAATTGTATTCTAACATATTATTGCCATATTTCCCCACCATGTCTCCAAGGATATTATTAAATAGCTTGCCAGGTGCCTTGCTGAAAACCAATTATAATGTCTGTCTTGTTTCCCAGATCTATGGATCTAGTGACCTGTCAGAGATGAGCATAAGTCTGAAATGTGTCAGTTTAGCCAACCCATGCTCATTCCCAATGATCACCCATTTCGGGGTGCTCACAAACCATCCTTTTAATTAGGATTGGCATATTTTTTAATGAAATATTTGAAAATATATAATTATAAAACCAGTCATTCCAATTTTTAGAATAAAAGTAGGACCATTCATCATAAAATTAATCGTGTTAGTTTAGGGAATTCCTTTTTCCTTTGTGTTAACTGTGACTTATTGGCTCAGGTGCTTTAGCCTACGTGAAATTCAAATCTTCAATTTTTATCTATTTGTCTAGTATAGTGTCAGATGGAGGGAGTATTTCCTTATTTTAGCATTAGTTGCACTATGTTTATTAAAATTCAATGTTTGGTTTTAGAGGTGGTGGCTTAGATGGTCCATTAAGTCTACGTATGTATCTGGGATAAAATATTATCAATAAAAATGATGATGCCTAGGTGCGTCTTGACTAATTTGAATTATACCTGTATTTTATGTACAATATTCCTATGTACAGTAATAATCTCCTTTGATTTAGTACAGGACCAGTTATGAGCAGTTACTTTGCTAGTTGCTTTACAATGGTATTATGGGGAAGCTATGATTATCCCCTCTCCTAACACACATACTTTCATTGATTAGGAAATTAAAATCTGAGAGTTTAAGGCTACTCAGCTAAAAAGTAGCAGAGTTGAGACTTAATCTAGGTCTCTTGGGCTCCCAAATCTGTGCTCTTTTCATCCCATTTGCTTCTCCTTATTTGCACTTGCACTTCCTGCTTTCAGATAAAAGGCACTGGTAAATGATGTCATAGACTGTACTGGACTGGAAATGGGTTCTCTGATGAGCTTACTGTTAACAGATAAATCAAGTAAGGAGCTGACTGGTTTCTGAGGTCCCTTCCAGTTCTAAAGGTATAAACTATAAAAACTGGACAGAGTTGCTTTGTTAGCTATTTAGTGTTTCATGTCTATCAATTATGTAGAATTTAAGAAAATACTCAATGTAAAACTTTAGAGCAAATAACCTGTATTTTTTTAACCTTTCACCAGTGGCCCTAGGATGATAAATTGACCCAAGGCTTCCTTTGTATTTCAGACAGATTATGAGGGCCAAGCCAAGAAACTCCTAGAACTGATGGAAAACACAGACGTGATTATCGTTGCCGGAGGAGATGGGACATTGCAGGAGGTATGGCCCTTTTCCTGTGTGAAACCATTTGGTGAGGGAGACAGAAAGTTGATCTTAGAGAAGTGGCATACAGTGGTTATAATTTAAGGAAATTATTTCCTTGTAATCCATTTTTTGGGATTGTTTCTGAAACAAGTATAGCATTACTTTTTTCTCATGCATTTTTTTTTAAAGTCTGATAAAATTGAATAAAATAAGAAATAAAATGGTGGTGGGTATGGTAAGCTTTTTATATTCTGAAGACTGTTAAGACAATCATAGTTTCAATGATGAGGAAAGTTTCTTATAAAAGTAACAAATACAGATTCCTTTAAAAGAGGCATCTGTCCATTTTCACTTCATTTCTATCACATGTTTCATCTCCTGAGAGCACATTAGGAGGCATTGGTCTCCATGTTCAGATGTATGCATCTGCCTTTGTTCTGAAGTTCCATATCCTTAGTGCTTACTTTGGTCCAATAAGGACAGAAAGTGTATTGTCCTGAACTGCTCTTCTTTTCTGAGCTATAGCCTAGAACCTCCATTATGTATTGGAAACCCCTGAAGAGCCTGGCACAGGCAGCCCTTCCACTCACCTTCCCATCCTGTGTGCAATTCACATCTACACCTCTTCTCTGATTGCCTTTTGCCTTCTTTTGGTGGTTTCATCGGTGTTCAGGAATCAGGAGCTCACCGCAGACAGGGCACTGTCCTATGTGTTTGTTTTTTTAACTATGCTTTTATTGATTTTAGAGAGAGAAGAAGGGAGATGGGGGTAGAGAGAGAAACATCGATAAGAGAAACATAGATCAGCTGCCTCCTGCATGCTTGCTACTGGGGATCAAGCCCACAACCCTGGCATGTGCCCTAATGGAATCAAACCCAAGACCTTTTGGTGCATGGGACAATACTCACCCACTGAGCCACACCGGCCAGAGTTGTCCTATGTTTGACTCAACAATTATGTGAGCCTTAGTAAGCTTCTTTTTAAAAGGTTGTGCTAATGATCTTGTAATTGTTTTTATGGCTTTTTAATGAAGTGTGAAGAGTACTGATAGCATGCCAACAAAGAATGAAGGAGACCTCCTGACAGCCCCATTTAATCCCAGAATGCAGGAAGGCAGGAGATGAAAGGAGATGGGCCTTTACTTTACAGAATCTTTTTAAGAAAGATACCAAATTGTGCATTTGGTATGATCCAGCCATAAAAATATGCCCTGATAAAAAAGGAATTTGCGGGCAGTGTACCAAAATATAAATGACTGACTAATGATAGTTATTCTGCATAGTGGGTTTATGAAGAAGTATTTTTTCTTCAGCTATTTTTCCATTTTTACAAGACATATGTACCACATTTTTAAAATGAAAAATAAATTATGTAAAAATTGAAATAAAAAGTATTCTTTTCATAGGGGGACTGCTATCCCCCGTGCCTTTACCTTCATCAGTGAGAAACATTTGTGGAGAGCAGGCATCTCGGAGTGCAGCCACAGGGTATGTTTTTCCTATATGTGCCCTTCATTGTGGCAGACTAGGCTCTTGTATACAATTGATGTGAGCACACATTTAGACGCATATTCTAGAACTAAAACATCATTTTGCTAATATAATGTGGAGATTTTATAGTTATTTTATCTGAGTCTGGCCAGCATGGCTCAGTGGTTGAGCATCAACCTATGAACTAGAAGGTCAGAATTTGATTCCTGGTCAGGGCACATGCCTGGGTTGCAGGCTAGATCCCCAGTGTGGGCCGTGCAGGAGGCAGCCAATCAATGATTCTCTCTCATCATTGATGTTTCTATCTCTCTCTTCCTCTCCCTTCCTCTCTGAAATCAATAGATATATTTTAAAAATTAATTACTGTATCTTAGTCTTGATTGTACTATGGGCCTTCAGTCAAGAATAAAATTTAAGTTAGCTGTGATCCTATTGGAGAATACTGTGTGTTTCAATAGCCAATGCATAGTTGACATAGTTTCTAGGAAGAAGTTTGTGGCCCATGAAAATTGAATCCAGTTCTTTTATGATAAAGGAAATACATGTTGTTCATAATTTTTCTGTAACATTTGTAGGTTGTTACTGGAGTTCTTCGAAGAGCAGATGAGGTGAGCTTTTAAGAAGAGTCATTGCATTTTAGTTTTATGTTTCTGTTCTTTTTATATCTCTTTACTTCCTTCTTTTACCTTTTTCCCCATTTTGTATTTTAAGGCAGCACAAGTGTGGGTCCTTGGATTTTAGAGACAGGTGGGGCTGCCTGTGTCCTCGGACACCTTTATTAGCCTGTGGCGGACTTACCTACTTTGGGAATCCAGAGTATCCAACAGCTTTCAGCAGGAGTTGTTTAAAACTTACAACCTTTTATACAATGTTTTTCAGATGATTCCTTTATAAATAAACTAGAGGCCCAGTGCATGATTTAATCATGCACCTGGTGCACCAGCGGGCTGGCTGTCCGCCGGTGCCCCAGGCCTTCCGAAAGCCTCCGGCGCTGCGGAGGCTTTCAAAAGGCCTTGCGCCGGAGCAGACAGCCGGCCAGGTCCCCCGCTTTGGCCTTTGATCACGGGGGACCTGGTCGGCTGTCCGCCGGTGCCCCAGGCCTTCCGAAAGCCTCCGGCGCAGCCATGGCACAGACGCTGAGCTCGCGGCGCCAGTGGCGCCGCGAGCTCAGTGTCCTGCTGGCCCAATCAGCTACCCCGGCCACCCTGAGTCCCGCCCCCTGCGCCTCCTGCTGGCCCAATCGTGGGCGTAGCGGAGTGATGGTAATTTACATATTACCATTTTATTATGTAGGATTGTGGTATAAATATTTACATGGTGAAATCTAAAAAAATATTAAGTAAAAAAGGCAGGTTGCCAAAGTACATTATACATTTCTGCAAAGTTTTAAAATATAGAAAAATGGATATATGTTAGTGGATGCCTGGTGTAGTAAAAGAGTAACAACATGGATGGAAAGGTATCACACCCTTGGGATAACGGCTTCCTCTGCCAGGGGGGGGGGGGCGGGAAAGAGGGGGGAGAGAGAGAGAGAAATAGGATGAGAAGCAACTTCAGTTATTTCTGTATCATTTTATTTCTTAAAACATCTGAAGCAAATACGGCAAAAAGTAACATTTGTTAAATTTGGGTGGTGGGTGTATGAGTGTTTGTGACATTATTTTAAACTGCTGTTCTATAGCAGTTTAAAATATTTTGCAAATAATAAGAAAGAAGACCCTTCCTGGTCCCTTTGAGGATAATAGATCATCCTCAACATAGTCTTTAGGGCCTTACAGTGTCTCTTTGTTTGTGGCATTTAATTCAGTGGCTGTGCCATTACTTTCTGCTACACGAACTTGCTGATCCCCTTTGCCCTAGTTATACTCGAGATAGTTTATAAAGCATATTTCTTTCAAATTCAAAGTCCTGTCATTTTCCTGGACGGCCTCCTTTCAGAAATTGCTTTAGGCATGGCCCAATTGCTGGTCCAGGGCCTGGGAAGGGAGACAGGGAGGTGGGCCCAGGTCACCTCCAGTTACTTGTCTCATAGTAGACATATCTGTGCCTCTCTTTTCAGCCTGCTTTTCTGACCATGACAATAACACTTCCCTCTTCTTTCTCCCAGGCTGCCTTCAGCAAGATTCCCATCGGATTTATCCCACTGGGGCAGACCAGTAGCTTGAGTCAGACTCTTTTTGCCGAAAGTGGAAACCAAGTCCAGTAGGTTGTCAATGTGGGATGTGGCATTTGTGGCTGAGCGAGCCTGGGAATTGGCAGTTCCCCTGTCGGATATGATATTTGTGTTCAGTTTTGATAGCTTGGATCCTCAAATCATTGAGAGGACCTAGATCAGAGACTAGCCTATCAGTTCATTGGGAAGTTTCCCTGTTGGGTTGTGGGACCCTGTCAGGTATGGAGGTGAATACTGAAATCCTTTTCAGTCATAAGGATGGCCTCCCTGATTCAAACTGTTTTCATACTGTTGCATTGTAAGATTCCCTAGTGAAAACAGATTTGCACTAATCATTTGTTTGCTTTAAATAGACCCGATGACAAATAGCAAGTCCCTTGTGAAAATGGGTCCAGTAGCCTTGGCTTCATTATCTTGATTGTATAAGTAGCTAAAACAAGGAAATACAGTCACATCCTTTGGGGATTGCCTGACGTGGAAGGTGTATGGATAAAGCAGGCAGGGCGAGCAGTGTAGCCTTGACGTCTAAATTAAATTGCTGTGAGTCTAACGGTGTCTTCAGGAGTCGGGCAAATTGTTATTGTTCATTTCTATCCAAAGCATTGTGTAGAAAAGCCCTTGCCTTCCGAGGAGATAGGATTCCTGAGTTCAAGGCTTGAATTAGGGATTAATATGAACTGGAGCAGATGGATCCCAGGCTCTCATGGTCAGTTGCCTGACCTTTACCGTAAGCTAGGTGACACCTGAGGGGTGGTCAGCTGAAGAATATTTGTGGAATGAATTAATTAAAATCTTATGATGTTTTTGGTTATAACCCTTTAGAATCAATAGCAATAATGATACGCAGGTGATTTTCTTCTTTCATTTTTTTCCCCCTCGTATTTGGATTAGGCTTGTTTTGTGGATTTATTTTTGCTATTGAAATTTTAGGAGTCATCTTATATCTTTTAATTCTATATGTTCTCTATTTTTTATAAAAACCTGGGTTCGCATATCAAACACTAGACATAAACATAGACATATTTCAGAGCCTTCATTGAAACGTTGCTTGTGTGTCAAACCTTAACTAATAGGGCGTGTTTAGCTCCTCACAGTCATGCTGAAGCCCGTTTCAGTTCACTGTCCTTTCATTCCCGCTTAGAATTTCTGGGGCAGTAGACATGGCAATGAATGACTCAAACAGTTTTGTTTACCCAAGATAAACCCCATCTGGTTTAGGTCTTGGTGACTGTAGAGAGCTAGTCTTTCCCTTTGTATCAATAGTGATTATTTGAACTGCAGAGCCAACATTCTCAAATATGTCACCGATCAGGAGGTAGCCCATGTCCTTGGAGAACCCCTTGCCAGTTTGTGCCCAGCGTGGCCACCCTGAAGGTCTTCATAGCCTTCGGCCTTGGGGAGCTGATTTTCCCTGTAGTTATTATGTTGCTGCTTCTAGCTCTAATTTAAAGATTTAGGAAACATAATTTAGAGCACCCCCCAGGGCTCTTAGGTAATTAAGTCAGTCTGCCCTGGGTTCAGAATTGGGTGGGCCTCTGAACATGGCAGATGCCTGAGGCTATTGGGAAGAACAGACTTTGCTTTTTGTACTGCTGTCAAGATTTGTTGTCCCACAATTAGTGTGGAAGGAATCTTGGATTGGAAGATGGCAGGTAAATTATCATTAAAAAAATAGCTGTAATGTGCTATGGTGCTGATCTGTTTAGAACTTGGCAGTTGTTGCTGGAGAATAAATTTAGGTTGCGTTTTAGCTGTCTTCTGCCAAGCAGTTTTGAAAAAAAATATTAATATAAGAAGGCTTTTTTTTTTAATAGTTGCAACATTTGTTGTTAAGGTCAGTCTCTCAGAAGCACTTCCTAAATCCTCTCAGTGTGCTAACTACTACGCAGAATACGTACAGTGACTCCGACCCTCCCTACTGACTTCGTTCACAACTAACATATCACATCTGGGTCGTCTAAACGTATGGTACTGCATCTGGCTTTTTCCTAAATTGAATCTCATTTTCTAAACTGCTATCCACTTCATAGATAGTATCTGTATTGGAAGGAAAATATGGGGTAAAGGCATTTTGATAAAGAAATATGAGAAAGTAAAATAGGTTGTTTCTTATGTCCCAGCTTGCTTACTAAGGAACCCAGAATATAATCTAAGCATTTGCATTAATGTGCATATTCTTGGGTTTTAAGGCCTCTGAAGTTGTATCTAACTTCGTTAGCAATACCCCTTCAAGTGGATGTGATTCAGCCTGACCACACCGAGGGGGAGGTCTATAGGGCTATGTCAGAGCCTTCCACTATATTTTGTCAGTCGTTCTTTTATACTACTTTGTTCTGTGTTCTCAGTCTTTTGAAGAACTATGTGTTTTTTTCCTGAGCCAATTATTAGTACTGTGGGTGGGAGTGTGTGTGCGTGTGCGTGTGTTTGTGTGTTGGGGGGGATCTGTTGTTTATTTTTCACAACATGAACATTTCCTTCTTGTTATCTTTCAGACATATTACTGATGCTACACTTGCCATTGTAAAAGGAGAGACAGTCCCACTTGATGTCTTGCAGATCAAGGTAAGTCCTTTCTTGTGTTTGAAAATATTAACAAAGTAATACACATAAAGAAAACAAAATGTAACATTTCAAATGAGATCATGAAAGCTGCAGTCCCTCTTCTTACCCTTTCCTACCCCAAGTATAACTTCCCAGAGAAAAAAATTTTTGCCCGTTTATTCTAGTCACCACAAATAAATATGCTTATGATGCTATTTTTAAAAATTGTGTTAAAAATATACATAAAATTACCATCGTAACCACTTTTAAGTGTCCAGTTCAGCACTGTTAAGTATACAATATTAGTTTTTGATTTATAAATTTTAGACCTTATCTCTTGGCCTCTTTGTTATACATAAGAATTGCTCTGCATCTCCTCCCAATATAGTTGTCACTATTTTTAGTTCCTTTATTGATTAACTTTGTACCTCAAGTATTTCTCTGCCTCATATGGCTGTTTTGAGTATCAAAAGAGCTAATAGCTCTGACTGGTGTGGCTCAGTTGGTTAGAGCATCGTCTCATACTCTGAAAGGTGGCGGGTTCCAGTCCTGGTCAGGGCACATACTCAGGTTTCAGGTTGGATCCCCAGTCGAGATGTGCATGGGAGGCAATTGATCATATTTCACTCTCACATCGATGTTTTTCTCTCTTTCTCCCTCTCCCTCTCCCTTCCTCTCTCTCTAAAATTAATATTATTTTAAAGCATGTCCTCGGGTAAGGATTTTTTAAAAATTGAATAAAAAGAGCTACTAAATATAAAGCACTTAGGACAGGGCCTGATTTCATCTTACCTATTTGCATGGTAGCCTTCTCTTTCTCCCATGTTCTGCTGATGGTAAAATCCTTCTTTTGTTCCGTCTGTCCTTTGCTGGGGCTTGTCATTCTTTGGAATTCAGGTTACTTGGTTGTCGTGCAATCTCAGTCCGCAGGTGGGCATAAGAAGTATTATGATTTTGTTAGATTATCTGGCTTTTCCTCATTTTGAGGATGGGAACAATGTTCTTTGTAACTTCCTACATCCTAGATGGGAGCAGAATTTCCCATTTTCCTATTGGGCTGTCTCATGCTTTCTGAGTGATTTGTAGATGAACTCATGAATTGTGTTAGAAATATATTTGCTAGCTATGCATATACCCTTACTGGCCAGATTATTATGATCTCTGAACGCATAATAATCTGGCCACTCAATGTGTGTGTGTGTGTGTGTGTGTGTGTGTGTGTGTGTGTGTGTGTGTCCGTCCTATATAATAAAGAGGTAATATGCAAATTGACATCACTCCAACACAGAAGATGGGCGCCCCCATGTGGACAAAGATGGCCACCAGAAGATGGCCAGAAGGGGAGGGCAGTTGTGGGTGATCAGGCCAGCAGGGGAGGGCAGTTGGGAGGCACCCAGGCCTGCAGGGGAGGGCAATTGGGGGGGACCCAGGCCTGCAGGGGAGGGCAGTTAGGGGGAACCAGGCCTTCAGGGGAGGGCAGTTAGGGGGAACCAGGCCTTCAGGGGAGGGTAGTTGGGGGTGACCAGGCTGGCAGGGAAGGGCAGTTAGGGATGACCAGGCTGGCAAGGGAGGGCAGTTAGGGGTGACCAGGCCAGCAGGGGAGGGCAGTTAGTGGCAACTGGGCTGGCAGGGGAGGGCAGTTAGGAGCGACCAGGCTGGCAGGGGAGGGCAGTTAGGGGCAATCGGGCTGGCAGGGGAGTGGTTAGGGGGTTATCAGGCTGGCAGGCAGAAGCGGTTAGGGGCAGTCAGGCAGGCAGGCAGGTGAGTGGTTGGGAGCCAGCAGTCCTGGATTGTGAGAGGGGTGTCCAACTGCCCTCAAGGGGACCCAGATTGGAGAGGGTTCAGGCTGGGCTGAGGGACACCCCTTCTCCCCCCCCCCCCCCGTGCATGAATTTCATGCACCGGGCCTCTAGTGTATGTATATACACATATACACATACACTAGAGGCCCGGTGCATGAATTCGTGCATGGGTGGGGGGTCCGGCCAGCCTGGCCAGGGGGAGGGGACATGGGCGATTGGCCGGCCTGCCTGCTGGTCGAACTCCTGGTCGAGGGGACAATTTGCATATTAGCCTTTTATTATATAGGATATACACTGAGTGACCAGATTATTATGTGTTCAGAGATCATAATAATCTGGCCACTCAGTGTATATTGCTTAGAACCAGTAACACCCAAAGCAGTGAGCATCCTGGTACCCAAATTTTGGTCTGTAAAGCCATTCTCTAAGATGAGTTACCAGGACTCCGTGAAGGGCTGGCTTTCAGAGGCAGGGCAAAGAAGTACTCAGAAACTAAGAGAGGCAACACAGAAAGACATAGAAGACAGCCTGATGGTACCCAACTGGCTAATTTTAAAACAGTTGGAACATTAAAAAGAAGTATAATGCAATGGATTATAATACATTAAGTAAAAATGAAGAGTCCACAGTGATATTACAGAAGAGTTGCCAGTTTGTAAATACAGAAGGAATGATAGAGTGAGAGAATTACCATTTTGTAATCACCAATGAAGTCATTGATTCAGGCAGAGATCATCAATAGCTGCTAAAACTATTAGATAAATGGTTGTTGGGAAACAAATACTCTTACAGTATCACAGATTACTTAGTAATTGCAAAGGGAACATATGCCTTAATATAACTGCCATCCTAAAATGTTACTATTAGTTATATAGTGTAGGCTGTAGGCATATTTACAATTGGCGAACCCATGAGTTTTCAGCCTCTTTTCTTTTGTTCTTGATATTTGGACTCTCCACCTCATTGGTCACAATAAACATAATTTAAGTTGCAATTGAGTCTTTGGCATATAATAAAGCTAAATTGTTCTCACAAAATGGGAGGGCTGTGCTAAAATTCTAACCTAGCAAAGTTACTACAGATCAGCATATATGAAGATATTAAAAATATTACTCAAGAAGGTGAATATGGATATATCTTAATAATTGAGTGATTTAAAAGTTTGCTGCTTCAGGTTGGATCCCCAATCGAGATGTGTTTGGGAGGCAACTGATCGATAATAGATATTTCACTCTCACATCAATGTTTCTCTCTCTCTCCCTCTCCTTTCCTCTCTCTCTAAACTAATGTCACCCTGCACCTGCTTATCTGGTACCAAGTGTGGGAAGTAATGCATTCCAGAGTAACTAGGAATTAACTGGAAATTATTTTATTATATATCTTGGTATATATATTCATACTTTAAGGAAGGTCCATCATGGAGCATAAACTCTCAGAGGTGGCTCCATTGTGTATGTTTTCTATGCATTGCTTATCTCACTGACTTACTAGAAACTTGCTGATTATAATATGTATATGCAATATTTCACCATAAAGCATTGGACCAAATTCAAATCACTTTGTGTTCTGACTTATTACAACAAGCAGCTGGCTGTATTTTCACATATTCAGGTGAACTATTCTAGAGTGCCAGGATTCTGATCTTACTTGAGAGCCCCTGGCCCTTTAAAGGGGATGCAGGCTCAAATCCTCTTGGGCTCAGGCAGGTGTATGAGCAGAAGTTCTGGCAGATCCGACACCTAAAGTGTCCAGGAACCAGAATAGTTAGGTATTCCTTAATTTCCAGGCTGAAGTATGATAACATGATCCCTTGCCAGCCAGTTTATGATATCTAATATATAAAAATTAGTTTCATTTAGAGTATGGTTTATTCAAGTACTTTTCCTGAACACTCACAGAGTTGATTTCTTAAATTGTGAGCATCCTTTTAGAATTTGTTTGATGAAAAGTAGGCCGTGATCATTCGCAGGGTACTTACCTGTAGACAGTTCCAAGTTATTGTCAGCATTACTCTAAATTAAATGTGTTTTACTTCCAGGGTGAAAAGGAACAGCCCGTGTTTGCAATGACTGGCCTTCGGTGGGGATCCTTCAGAGACGCCGGTGTCAACATTAGCAAGTAAAGGATTACTGTATGGATTGTGATGGTTTTTATGAAATTTTTTTATTCTGTTCCTGTCTCTGAGGTGTCATTATACATTGATCTTCCAGGAATAGATGTGGTGGGTCTGGAGGTTGACTTATCTATGATTAATAGAGTCAGAGGTTTGCATCTTGTGCCCAAAGGTTGGGGGAAGTTCTGGTTTCCTCCACACTGGCTTGGTGGTTGCCAAGGAGGAGAGGGGGACCCGTTTCTAGAGGTACTGCTTCAGGCTCACGCTAGACTGAAGGGGAACTAATGGCCTGTTACCCTGCACCTGCTTATCTGGTACCAAGTGACAGGCACGGCTGGTGACACAGCCTCGGCAGCTTCCCCAGCCCTGGCTGGAGGACTCCCTGAGAGCTCTCTTGGAAGGCTGGCAGGTTGGGAGACCACAGGCTGCCTCTTGGAAGGATGGCTTTTAATGGGAATGGATTTACTTTTGGAAAATTCACGTGTAACATGGAACTCTTGGCTGGGAGAATGGCTGCATCCTGTCTGTTTGAGGGGTTAGGAAAGGGCAGGCAAGAGGCCTCCTGAGACGGGACCCAGGGAGCCGCTGTGTGAGGCTGTCACACCTGGTGGGTGTTGATTTTGACCTTTCCAAAAAACAGGCTTACAATTTCAGTATAGTTTGAATGGATTAGGATGGATCTCACACACAGCTTTTATCTTTCACTTCATGGGTATTCCTGCCACAATTTCTCTGCAGATTTCTCTTGCTGTTCACTCATTATTCCTGCTAATGATGTTCCCGACACTGGAATGTCAACAGAGGTGTTACTGTGTTGTTTTACACTCTGCGTTGTTTAATAGTTCCCATCTTTTTATTTGCAAGTCTGCCAGGAGTACCTTGTGCTTGATCTGTAATGTCAAATAATACCAGCAATTCACTGAGAGGAATAGCTTAGTTTTCCCAGAAAAAGTCTGCTGAGGACAAATTGCTTTCAAGTATGTTGATCAATAGTTACACACAAGCATAGGTCAGCCCCTTTTAGGACTATCTCACACACTTGCCCATATTTTGATTGATTTCTGAACAATGGATTTTAAAATTCCACTTGTTATGTAATACCTCAACCAGGACCATCCTCGCAGTTGCTCTGTTTATGAGGAAACTGTAAAGGGGCAAGAAATGACTTCTAACTGGCCATGCAAGGTGACCAGCATAGTGACAAAATTTGCTCTTGGTCGATATGAAGGGAACTGCAGACATTTGGAAATAAAGTGCCTTCATCGGGATATATTTCTGACTATCCAGGAGACAAAGCAAATCATAACATTAGCTGAAAAATGCTTAGCATGGCTCCCCATGGCTCCCTGGATTTTCTCCTCAGTCTTGCATTCAAGGCCCACCTTAGTCCATCACCACCCCTGATTGCACAGTTATGTGTATTTCCTTTTAAGCTTTTGCTCTGCTCTGCTCTTATCCTCAACATTTTCTGCACCCTGGCCACTCCTTTTGCCTAGAATGAGTTCTTTCCCTCCATCATGTACAGTATCTAAGTCCAGTGCCTCTTTCTAAAGTACACGCCATACTGTGTGCTCGTGCCATTTGTTGTACAAGCATGGCTGTTCCAGTGATTTTAAGCCCTTAATGATTTCTGTCCCTTCTTGATTCTCCTTTCCAATAAATAGTAATCATTTTATATGATATCATATATATTTATATAGTTGCCTACTGTTTTCAGTTACTTTTTTGGATCATATTTTCTCAGATTATAAGCCCTCAAAGGCAGAAATTTTATACTCTATATTTCTTTAGTTTTCTCCACAAGCGCTAAATAAATGCGTATTGATGAGAATCAAATAGGGAGCAGTTAAGATGGGCTGGTTGTGACATATAAATTTTAAGAGGAATCTAGTTTTTACCACTTTTCCAATTCCAAGGAGGCACCTTTCTCTCTTCAGCAGCTTTCATGTATTTCACAATATGAAGTAAACCCTCTTCACTCCCAGGTTTTATATTTGCCGTTTTAAAGTTGCATAGCACGAGCAACGTGAAATTATGCTGCTTCATAAATTTTAATGGTATGTTTGTCTGTGTGAAGGCACATTTAGCTTGTGGGTAACACATCAGGTCACCAGCATTGCATCTCATTGTGGCTTTGTCATTCTTTACTCAGTGCTCCTTGGATGTGTACTCAACTATATTCTGTGGTTAAGGATGCATTACAGCAATACTTATGAATTTAAAGATTCAAGGAGACTCTGATTATATATCCCTCCTAAATTGCAAGGATCTATCTCCTGTGTAACTAATTGCATACTGTTTGACATGGCATTGAAATTCAGATTTAAAATGTTCTATAATACTCTTTTATGCTAAGCCATAATCCCCAGGCCTCAGAGCAGACACTCTTAGTAGGGGGTGTAATTTCTATCATGTTGATCATTCCTTTAATATTCTAATTAGATTTTTATCTTGATTTTTCTCAGGTACTGGTATCTTGGGCCCCTAAAAACCAAAGCAGCGCATTTTTTCAGTACTCTTCAGGTAAATGCAGTTTATAATGTAGAAATGATCCCTGAGTTATCTTGTTATTATACCAGGATGTGCATATTTGGATATTTAAAAAATTCTTTGTATCTGACAGATGTATCTGACATGCTCCAGTACTAAAATGGGGGATATTTACTTACAAGTTCAGAAAGCATTCCTCGTGTACCAACTCATTCCTTCCATTACCAAGCCTATAGTTAATTTCTTTCTTTTAAATTTTTTAAAAAATAAGTTTTTATTGATTTCAGAGAGAGGAAGAGAGAAGGAGAGAGAGAAAAAAAAACATCAATGAGAGAGAAGCATCGATCGGCTGCCTCCTGCACACCCCCTACTGGGGATCAAGCTGAAACTCGGGCATGTGCCCTGACCGGGAATTAAACTGGCAACTTCCTGGTGTCTGGGACAATACTCAACCAACTGAGCGACACTGTCCAGGAGTTAATTTCTTTTTTATATTTTACTTTCCTTTGTCTATTCATTTACTCACTCTGGCCGGACAAACCTTGAATAGAATGACCCATATCTCATCAAATCATTTGCATGTCTGAATTGGTATCTAGAAATGAAGATTTGTGTCTGAATATATCTTATCATACAGGTTTGATATATTTCCCTGATTAAGATTCAATTAAGTCCCACTAGTGTAATAACAGGTTTCAAACCATGCTAACCAAATACGGGTGGTGGTTACTGTATTGGTCAGTCCATCTCCAGAGGAGGTTCCATTAGTGGTACTCCTATAGGCTCTATACTGAAAAATGTTCACATGGAGAAAAACTGAACAATGTGTGTTAATGAAAATGCTAATATGTATCATCCTTACCTGTGGACTACACAGTGTTCAGCTTTTATACAAATCAAAGTAGTATATTCACAATTTGACTGGCTGATCTGACGACAGGCAGATGAAGTGAAAAGTTTGATTAATATTCAGATTATCATGTGGTTTTCTAATTATGGAAGTAGTATATGTCCATTGCAAAACATTACTCTCTTTACCTTCCAAATAAATTTCGTTTAGTAAAATGCATAATTACTATTGCTCAAAGGAATCATTTCATTGGTGGAGTAATGAGTGCATTTAGGAAGAAATCTAGTAACTATATAGTTAAGTTGTAGAACCTGGGAGAATCAAACTATTCCAACTATTTCTTCATCAAACAATTATTGAATATCTGTTGTGTGGCAAGCCCTTCTATGTGCTTGGAATGCAGAGTCCAATAAGACAGGTTTCTGCCTTCAAGAAGTGTGCATGTGCTGAGAGTGAAGTACAAGTAAACCAATTTTGCAAGTGTGATGAGAGAAACACAGAAGGACTAAGATGGAGGAGAGAGGAGGGTGCCCACCTCTGACTGAGGGCCAGCAGTCTTTGCAGGGCAGGTGCCACTTCTAAATATTGAAGTATCTGTAGGACTAGATAAAGGACGTTCTTGGTGGAGGGGCCAGGGTGTGTGAAGTCACAGCGGTGAAACCTGGTCTTTCATATGGCAGTAGCATGGCCGGAAATGGACTTTGAAGGTTAGGTACGGGCAGCTTATGGCAGGTGGGATCTGACATTTATTGATAAAGCACTGGTGGGGACTTATTGAGTCTTAGGGAAATAACATGAGCAGATCTGCATTTTAGAGAAATCTTTTGGCAGCAATGAGGACAAGAGATTGTGTAGGTAGCTAAAGGCAAGGGCATCAGAAGATTGTTAAAGTAATCTGTGTGAGAGTGATCATGAGGTGTAGACTGAGGTGGTAACGGTGAGCATTGACAACAGAGATGGATTAAAGAAATAATGAGGTGGAATCCTCAAAGTTGGAAGGAGAGGCTAGGATTTTGAGATTTCTGGTTTGAGGGACCAGTTTGGTAACTAAGGGTTTTCCATTAATGTTGATAATATTGGCTTAAGATCAAGCTTATGAAGAAAGATGAAATTTTCAGTTTGGCACATACTGAGTTTAACATACTCCTGGTACAGACAAGTGGAGGTACAGTTGTGACTTAGGTTTAGAATTTGGCAAAGAGATGTGGGCTGAAGAAATAATTTAAATGTCTGAAGCATATGAGTAGCATTGAAACTATGGGTTTGGTGAAGTTACCATTGAGAGAATAGATGGTCAGAAATAGCCCTTAGGAACCAGGGAAGATGCCTGAGAAGTGCTAAGAGGAAGTGGATGAGAAAGTACTGATATAGGAGCCAATGAAAGAGAGACTTTCAGGAAGAAAGTGAGATTTCAAGAAGCAATAGCAAAGAGTAAGTAAAGACAGGAGAGTATCCATTGAATTTGGTAACCTCTGAAGGTTTGGTAAGTGGAGGGGCTGAGCCATACTGAAGAAGGTTAACGAATAAACAGGAAGGTAAAGTGGAGGCACCAAGGGTAAGCAACTCCTTTAAGAAGCTTGACTTTGAAGGGAAGTGAGAAAGGCAAAAGCTAGTGAGAAAAATGGGATCAAAGGAGTGTTCATTTTTTTAAATGGAAAGATATCCATGTCTTTATACCATGAAGCAACAGAAGAAAAAAAAAAAAGAAGAAGGGAAGAGGTGAAAGAAAGGAGAGAAAAAGCATGACTGAGTTGGCAGAATCCGTGAGCAGGTATAAGGGCATGGGATCTAAAGTACTGGGTTAGCCTTGGACAGAGGAAGAGACACTTGTTCCTTGAGACAGGAGAGAAATGAAGGAGTGGTCCAGATGAAAACAAACAGGGCGAGTTAAGGCAATTTTCACTGAGATGCTAGTATCCTCTCTGAAGTGTAGGAAGCAACGTGATCTTTTGAAAATGAGGTGGTGATGGTGATGATGGTATGGGGAATTTAAAGATGAAGAAAATAGGGAGGTTTAGAAGGATTATCAAGTGACATTGAGGAACTGAGATCAAAAATTGGTTGTGACACAAATATGCTTGCTTGGGTGATTGTTTTCCCTGTATCAATGCTCAGCAGGAATATTTTCCCCTTCCAATAATGCTGAGCCCTGATCAAGTAGTTCAGAAACTTAGTGACAAGATTGATCCAGAATTGGGGCTTCTCAGGGCATGTATTATAGAAGACTAAAGACATGAGAGGGCCAAGAGTGATGGAAAAAGAGCATTAAAGTAATTAACTGATAATTAGGCACTGAGGGAAAATGGTGTGGTCAGGGACTGGACTTCTCCATGTGATAGAAAACTTTGGTGTGGGCAGGATCTTGAGGGGCCAAAAAATAACTTCCCTTTCTTCCTCTTCTGAGTTTGAACCAAGTTATAAAAACAAATGCAGGAACAGGCAGATGGAGATGAAAATATTAGCTTTAGAAATGTCAGCAGGAGTGATGGACACAGCTGAGATGTGTGGTCACTGTCTGATTTCTCAATACCCCAAACTGAATTTATCCATTCAACTCATCTCCTTTAGGGCAGACTGCCATAGTAAGCTCATTGCGTGACAAAGCAGCACACGTGTGAGTCAGAGAAGAGGGGCTGGGTCCATGCATTGAGGAGAAGTAAGAGATGGAGTGAGAAAAGTCAGAGTTGTTTCTCTTTTGTAATTCACCCATGAAAACTTGAGAACAGGGATTAGTTTGCCCAAAAAGACGTATTGGGCACAAAAGAATCAACCAGATAAGTAGATTATGGGTATGATTACTGGGTATAGATGCCCAAGATGGAAGTATTTTGGGTGGCAGGAAGGACCAGATGTGGCTGTGGAAATGAGCAGCTGTGGTGAATGAGAGGTGATGTTGAGGGCTAGGCTGTTGTTTTAGTTGTTCCTGTGCACACTGTTGAAACCCAGTATGACACTGGACTTGGGTGCAGGAAGTAGAAGACAAAACACTTAGAGTATAAGCATGATGATCTTTGAAGCAGGAGGAGCCTGGAGCTGGGTTGCAAGGCTGGGCTACATCATTCTGGCTGCCGTGGGGAAGATGATTCCAAAAGTGAAGAAAGTATTGATGCAACTGAATTCTTCAGTTTCTTTTATGTGTCATCATCAGTATGCCAAAGATAAATTTATCCTGGAGTAGATTCTATGCTCATTCATATTGGGGTTTGTGGACAAGTATAAGCAATTGTTGATAATCCACTTTGATCTCCTCTCTGCTCCACGTGACAGATCAGTGGAGGCAGCAGTCACTGAGTTCATGGTTTTCAAGATAGGCCTTTAATAGGAAAAGAAAACCTGAGGATTCCATACTCCAAATTAGAGACAGTTCCATCCAGTGAGAAATTAGTGCCCTGACCGGTTTGGCTCAGGGATATCGGCCTGAGGACTGGAGGGTCTCAGGTTAGGTTTCGTTCAAGGGCATGTACTTTGGTTGCAGTGGGCAGTGTGCAGGAGGCAGCTTATCGATGTTTCTCATTGATGTTTCTAACTCTCTACCCTCTCCCTTCTTCTCTGTAAAAAATCAATAAAATATATTTTTTTAAAAAAATTAGTTGGCTTTCTAGCAGGTGTAGGTAGAATACTAACCATTGCATAGAGAAACTCCCATATGTTCATGACAAATGTTTTTCTCTCTTCACTTTAAAAGAAGTGGCCTCAGACTCATCAAGCCTCTATCTCGTACATGGGACCTAAAGAGAGACCTCCCAGTGAAGCAGAAGAAACCCCTCCACGGCCCTCTCTGTACCGGAGAATATTGCGAAGACTTGCATCGTACTGGGCACAACCGCAGGACGGTGAGTGGGTGCTCGAAGATTGAGAGTCCTGGCCGGTTCAGGACTGCCTAAAGCAGACTCCAAAATCAGTGTCAGGCTGACCTGGAGCAGATGCCTCTCAAGGCCATTGCAGTCAGCCTTCTGTGCGCCACACAGCAGGGCCCAAGCCAGCACAATGTCCCGTGAATGGGACACCCTGGGACATTTGAGACAAATAGTGGCTCCCTCTTTCAGTCACTTACCTTTATGTATTTCTGGCTGTGTTGGTATGATGTTTCAGGCAGAGACTCCATTCTGAGCCTGGCTCTTTATCCCATGTGTAAGAAGTATGCAATGAAGAAAAAGGTGGAGTCAGCAGACCAGCGGAGGCCAGCTAGCAGCTGGCAGCTGGCCGTGGGTGGTGGAGGGTGAAATGTTAATGGGAGAAATTGACCTGTGTCTAATACATTAACACAGGCATTTCCAAGGAGGTAAACCCTGAAGTCTGGCGAGATGTGCAGCTGTCCACCATTGAACTGTCCATCACGACACGGAACGGCCAGCTTGACCTAACGGTAAGTGTGCTTTTTATTGGTATCTGGGAGAAGTGACAAAGGTGACATGCTCTTCCACCAATTCAGTATTTTTACTTTACCCTGTGGCGGTAGAGAGGAAGGAAAAATAGCAATGAGAAGAAACAGCTGAGCAAAGTAGTGGCTGAAAGCTTAAGGAGCTTGATCACATATTCTGGGCATTGCTTAGTAGAAAGACTGAGGGCTAAAGACCCTTAGAATGAAGAGTTAGCCTGCTCTCATTTGTCACAGGAATAAAAAGTCATGTAACTTTCACTTGAGTGACTATATTAAATATGTAGGTTTAGGTCCCCAGGAGAAAAAACTACACATACACACACACCCTATCTAATAAAAGAGTAATATGCAAATTAACCATCACTCTGCTATACCCACCAGCCACGCCCACAAGCCAATCAGGAGCAAATATGCAAATAAACCCAACCAAGATGGCTACAGCCACAGAGAGCAGGAGGGAGGCTTGGGTTTCCCCGGCAATGGAGGAAGCCAAGCTTTCCGCCTGCCTGCGCCGGCCTAGGCCTCCACTCAAGGCTACAAAGTTTCAATGATAGAAGATACATAAATCTAAACAGAAATGGCGGCAGCCACAGAGCTGGAAAGAGCAGGAGGCTAGGGTTGCCCCCAGCAATGGAGGAAGCCAAGCTTTCCGCACACCCTGGCCAGCCCAGGCCTCTGCTTAAGGCTACAAAGTTTCAGTTATAGAAGATACATAAGTCCCAACAGAAATGGCTGCCGCCACAGAGCAAACAGAAGGCTTGGCTCTGCTCCAGGCTACAAAGTTTCAATTGTAGAAGATAAATAAACCCCAGATACCAGGGCCTCCCCTTGGGTTGCCAGGGGGTGTGGCTGGCCTGCAAACCACCACAGGCCCCTTGCCCAGGCCGCCCCACACCCCAAGGGAAACCCCACCCTGATCCGGGACACCCTTCAGGGCAAACCAGCCAGCCCCCACCCATGCACCAGTCCTCTATCCTATCTAATAAAAGAGTAATATGCAGATTGACCATCACTCCAACACACAAGATGGCTGTTCCAATGTGGTCAAAAGATCCTGCCCCCATGTGGACACAAGATGGACGTCACAAGATGGCCAGCAGGGGAGGGCAGTTGGGAGGGACCAGGCCTGCAAGGGAGGGCAGTTGGGGGTGATCAAGCCTGCAGGGGAGGGCAGTTAGGGGTGACCAAGCTGGCAGAGGAAGGAAGTTGGGGGCGACCAGGCCTGCAGGGAAGGGCAGTTAGGGGCAAACAGGCTGGCAGGGAGCAGTTAAGCATCAATCAGGCTGGCAGGGGAGTAGTTAGGGGGTGATCAGGTTGGCAGGCAGAAGCGTTTAGGGGCAATCAGGAAGGCAGTCAGGCGAGCAGTTGGGAGCCAGCAGTCCTGGATTGTGAGAGGGATGTGGGATCGGGCCTAAACGGGCAGTCGGACATCCCTCGAGGGGTCCCAGATTAGAGAGGGTGCAGGCTGGGCTGAGGGACACCCCCCCCCCTCCGTGCACGAATTTCATGCACCAGGCCTCTAGTTTATGTATATGTATATATGTATACACAAACACCTATCTGTTTAAATATTATTTGAGTCCAATTATTGATATGCACTGTCCTATATGGTAGCCACTAGCATGTGGCAATTTAAACAAATTAATCCCAAGTAAATGAAATAGAAAACTCAATAGCCCTATGGGCTGGTAGCTACCATACCAGAAAGCAAGACCTAAACTGTTTCCATTACTGCAGAAGGTTCTACTGGATAATGCTGCTACCAACAATATACTAAAAAATTCTGAAATAAAGCGGAGGTTGGCAAACTGGTCTGCTACTGTTTTTGTATAGCCCACAAGCTAAGAATTAATTTTACATTTTTTACTTATTTATTTAAATATATTTTGATTTTTTACAGAGAGGAAGGGAGAAGGAGAGAGAGTTAGAAACATCAATCAGCTGCCTCCTGCACAGCCCCTACTGGGGACGTGCCCAAAACCAAGGTACATGCCCTTGACCAGAATCGAACCTGGGACCCTTCAATCTGCAGGCTGACGCTCTATGCACTGAGCCAAACTGGTTAGGGCTGATTTTACATTTTTAAATGATTGGAAGGAAATAAAAAGAATTAATAATTTGTGATACATGGAAAGTATATGAAATTTGAGTTCAGTGTCCATAAATAAAGTCTTATTGGAACACAGTCATATTCATCCACATACATGTTGTCTATGGCCAGTTTTGTGCTGAGTAGTTGTGACAAAGACTGTAACCCAAAAGCCTCCAACATTTGCTATCTGGCCATTCACAGAAGTTTACTGGCCCCCGATATAGAGAAAACCTTAGTAGTTTATATTAATGAGAATGCCAATAGAAACGTTATCCTGAACTCTAGACTAATATTATAACCAGGTTTTATGCAAATCAGAATAGTGTGCTTACAGTTAACCTGGTCAGTCGGGAAACGGGCACATGGAATTGAAGGCAGTGATGAATGTGTGAGTGGAGTGAGGAATACACTGAAAAAATTTTTTTAAAATATATTTTATTGATTTTTTACAGAGAGGAAGAGAGAGGGATAGAGAGTTAGAAACATCAATGAGAGAGAAACATCGATCAGCTGCCTCTTGCACACCCCCTACTGGGGATGTGCCCGCAACCAAGGTACATGCCCCTGACCGGAATCGAACCTGGGACCCTTGAGTCCGCAGGCCGACGCTCTATCCACTGAGCCAAACCGGTTTCGGCACACTGAAAATTTTTAATCCAATGTTAATATTCCAAGTATTGAGTTGTTTTCTAATTATAAAAGTAATGCATGCTTATTGTATAGCATAGCTCCCTTTACCTTCTAAATGAATTCCAGCTGGATTAAGAATCAAATGTAAAGAAATAGAACCATTAAAGCCCTAGAGCAAAATCTAAGTGATTATCAAGATAAACTTGGGGAGGACCAGGCCTTTCTGAGCATGGAACCCAAGGTAAAAACCATATTGATATATTTGTCATGTATCATTAAAAAGAAACAATAGACAACATGTTTAATGACAAATTGTGGGAAGTAATAGAATGTGATAGACCAGGAGTTAATAGCTTTCCTTTATAACAGACTCCTTAGGATAAATCAATAAGAAATGGGCAAAAGACTAAAATAGAGAATAGGCAAAGGGCAAGAATAGAAATTCACAAAAGAAATAAAGCTGAAAAAAAAAAGCTTATATTTACTGAATATATACTACACGCTATGCCCTGTCCTTAGAATTTTACATGTCAACCTTCATGTCTACATTAGTAGGTAGATATAACTTTTAGCTGTATTTCGTAAGTAAGGAAACAGAACAGGTGCTCAACATCCAAGAAATGCAAATTGAATAGTAACTACTGAACTGTCATAGATTAAAAACCATGCTAGTGTTCAGTGTTGGCGTGGGTAGGGAAATGGGCAATCTTGCATATTTCTGATGGGAATATAAATCAGAACACCCTTCCTCAATGGCATCTTGGCTGTATATATGAAGCATCTAAAATATAATCATACCCTACAGAAGTCATCAGACTAATACGTAATGTAGACAGCCCCTTATTTCTTACAGCATGGACTTCTGGAAACACTGGTGAACGTGAATGTATTATGGTTTTAAAAGATAGGTTCTGTTCTAGAGGGATTTAAAAAAGAAAGATAAGATTTCTAATTGTACATGTCCTTTTGTGCCCAATCTCTGATATGTATTTCCAGTATTTTGTTCATGTTCTTGAACACCATTCTTTTCTCTGATGATTGAATGCCAGTGAACTGATTGAGTTCAATGAGGGTGCGATTGTGGCTCAAGATTAGCCACATGCAGCAGGCTGAGTGCTTTTATCTCTGTGGCAATTATAAAAGTATATGATACTGTGCTTCTTATCACTAGTAGCAGCACATTCATTTTTTTTCATACCTCTTTATAAAAATAAAAGCAACTGCAATAAAATATTCAGAGACAATGAAGTTGCCAAGTCATAGCTCAAAATGTTCCTTTATCATTTAAAGATGTATATTCAGAGTCTCAAAGAAGCGTCAGGGGTGTGGAATGTGTGAAAATTAGGATCTCTTGTGCAACTATGCTCAATGTGTAACAGCAGAACATATGAAACAAGCTAATCAGGGGACTGATTCAATCCACTTATTTAAAAGGTTGTCTCTGTATTTACTGACATGGAACGATGATCATCATGTATTGTTAAATGAAAACCAGGTTAAATTGATTTGCACCAAATGATTCCATTTTTATTTTGAAAAGGAATACTTCCACCTATAAAGCAGTTTTGTGAATGGTAGAGGTAAGGCCCCAATTTTATATTCTTTCCATGTAGAAAGCTAGTGTTAACTACTTATTCAAATGTCTACCTCGCCTCACACACACACACAACACTGATTGCAAAACCTGTCAAACATTAAGTGTCTGTATACGTGGAAATGTCTGTAGTTTCTCTATTCAGTTGCTCTATTTTCCTATAGTTGCACTAGTTCTGAGCTTAATTAGTATTGTTTTACAGATCCATTTTTTCATTATTTTTAAAGTCTCCTAGCTATTCTGGACTCTTTTACCTCTATAAACCCCTTGGGATGTTTAGTTTATTAAGTTCCACATAAAAATCTGTTACACCTATCAGAATTACATTGAACCTGTATATCAATTTGAGATGAAATGACATTTCTACAATATTGACTCTCCTATTGACTGAATGGGGCATAGCTCTATATTTATTTAGATTTGTATTTTTTTATTGAATTTATTGGGATGACACAGGTTAACAATTATATAGGTTTCAGGTGTAAAATTCTATAATACATCATCTGTATACTGTACTGTGTGTTCCCCACCCCAAGTCAAGTCCCCTTCCATCATCGTCTTACTCCCTTTACCCTCTTCTACCCTCCCCCATCCTCTGCCCCTCTGGTAATCACCATACTATTGTCTGTCTCTGAGGGGGGTTTTTTTGTTGTTTTTTTTTGCTTAATCCTTCCACCTTTTCACCCAGTCCCAAAACCTCCCTGCCCTCCGACAGCTGTCGGTCTGTTCTCTGTGAGTCTGTTTCTATTTTGTTATTTTATTAGATTCCACATATGAGTGAAATCATATGGTACTTGTCTTTCTCTGCTTTCACTGCCTCATTTCACTTAGCATAATGCTCTCCAGGTCCATCTATGCTGTCACAAAGGGTAAGATTTCTTTCTTCTTAATGGCTGAGTAGTATTTCATTGTGTAGATTTTCAATGTCCTTCAATGAAGTATTATAGTTTTCTATAACATTTTTGTCTTTGCTCTCTCTGTGTGTGGGTGTGTGTGTGTGTATATATGGTAATCTTACTTTTTGATGTGACTGTAAACAGTATTGACTAAAGTTTCATTTTTTAACTATCTGATTTAGTAGAATATATAATTGATTTTTTTGTATCTATGTTAAATCAGCAGACTAAATTCTAGTTATATTAAGTTTATGGATTCCTTTGGATTTTATATTGATTTAATCACATCATCTGCAAATAGTGCAAATTTTGTTTTTTCCTTTCAAATACTTAGCCTTCTAATCTCATTTTACCTACCCCATTGGCTAGGACCTCAGCACAGTGCTGAATAGAAATAGTGATAGAAGCATTACTGCCTTATTCCTGCCATAGAGAGAAAGGTTTCATTGCTTTGTTCTTGAGTGTGATGTTTTTTTGTAGATGCCCTTTATAAGATTAAGGAAGTTCCTACTATCCTCATTTGCTAAGAGTTTTTTTTATCATGAGTGGATATTTAACTGTGTCAGGAACTTTTCCAGCATCTATTGAGATAAGGTTTTCTCATTTTATCTGTCAATGCAGAACAACACATTGATTTTTGTAATTGCACTATTTGCAAAAGACAAATCCTAGACTTGTATGTACAACTGTCTACGTAACCCGTCCTCTTAGATATTTAATACACATTTCAATCTCAGCATGTCCAGAACTGAGCACCTGATTCCTTCCCTGAAACCTGTCTTACCCACTCTTCCCCTGTTGTGGTTGACTGTAATTCCAGTCTTTCATTTGTTTGGGCTAGACATCTCGGAGTCACTCCTGGCTGCTCTTTCTCCGCACATCGATCTTTGAGGAAGTCCTGGTGGCTTCACCTTCTAAGTACTGCCAGCTCTTCACTGGATCTCCCCGCTACCTGATCCAAGCCATGCAGCAGGTTCCTGCGTGGTCTCCCACTTCTTTCTTCTCCCCCTTTATTCTAAACATGGGGTAGCCTGAGAGATCCTATTCAAATGAAGCCAGATCTTTCTCTGCTTAGAACCTTCCTGTGGCTCCCATTTCACTCTGCCTAACAGCCAATTCCGTGGAATGTCTACAAGGCCCTGTGCGCTATTCCAGTCTTCTCTGGCTTCACTTCACCCAGGTATCCCCTCACCTTCTCATCTGGCCATGCTGGCTCCTCGCTGTTCTTTCACCTTTGTGTGGATCACTCTCCCCTAGACCAGTGGTTCTCTAAGTGTGGGCCCAGATCAGCAACAGCAGCCTCACTTGGGAACTTTTGTTAGAAACAAAAATTCTTGGGCCTTGCCCAGATCTACTGAACCATCAACTATGAGCATGCGGTCAGAGCCTGGTTTTTAACAGGCCCTCCAAATGATGCTTGCTGAAGTTTGAGAACCCTGCCCTGGATATCCACACTAATTTTTTCACCTCCTTCAGGTGTCTGCTCAAAGGCTACCTTCTCAATGAGGCCCATGTGGACCCTCTTTGAAAGTATCAGTACTACACCAATGTCACTTGGTGTTCCTTCTTCTCTCATTTTTCTAATAGACTCTAACACACTGTGTTCTAATCTCTCTCTATAAAAGCCTAAACAGCTGTTCGACCGGTAGCTATGACACACACTGATCACCAGGGGGCAGACGTTCCAATGCACAGGCATGGAAACATGGAACAGACTGATGAATCTCAGAGGGAAGGGGGGAGGGTAGAAAGAGATTAACCAAAGATCTTATATGCATACTAGAGGCCCAGTGCATGAATTTGTGTACCTGAGGGGTCCCTCAGCCTGGCCTGTGGGGATCGATCGGGTCGAAACCAGCAGTCCGACATCCCCCGAGGGGTCCCAGATTGTGAGAGGGTGCAGGCCAGGCTGAGGGACCCCAGTGGTACATGAATCCATGCATGCACTAGGCCTCTAGTGTGCTTTATAATTTATCATTTATGCCATACATATTCATTCCACAATTTACTATTTTTATACTGGTATACTCTAACATACTTCTAATATGCTCTAGCATTTGTATTTTTAAGTTATGGTTGCTTTTTTGTTTTGTTTTTGTTTATCCTCTCCCGTCTCTCTGGTAGAATGTAAGTACTTCATAGGCAGAAATTGTTGGGGTTTTTTTAGCACCTAGAGGAATTCACTCAGTAAGTCGGTTGATATTAAATAAAAGATGAATTTAGAGCAAAGTCATCTCTATGTTTTGTAATTCCCAGTTGAGAGATAAAGTTGTGCTCTGGTCTGGCCTTTAATCTTTGGCAAAAGCTGTCAGAGGCCTGCGGGTTATCCTGGGGCTACAGATTTTGAACCTGTCCACAAAGAAACAAGCCTCTATTTGAAGCAGACAAGGAAGGAGTGACGGGACTGAATTTCAGAGGGCCAGGTGTGTACTGCTAGCCACTGACTGCTAGTAAATTGGGGGAGTGATATTAGAACTAAGATTAGAACTAAGTCTATTTTTATAGCCACTTCCTTGTAGCTCAGCTCTCCCAGAACTTTCTATGGTTAGAATGGAAAGTTCTTAAAGCATTACCATGTCATAAGTGGATTGCTTCTCCTAAGCTCTCGCTTCACACCAAATCTGTGTGTACAGCATTTAAAGAGAGACACTGGGCCCTACCCAGCATGCTGCTGTAGCAGGTGTGGTGTGATGCTGACGTAGAGTAAGACTTCCGGGGAAGGTGGGCTGATAGCTTGACCTGCAGGGAGTGAATCCTAGGGACTCTAACAGCTTTGATTATTTGTGACAGAACTTCACAAACCTCCCACTCTTAGTTTTAACAAACCTCCAAATCTGAGTTTTTATTTATCTTGTATATGTTGCAAAAAACAAACAGTAGAGATGAATTTTATGGTATGTAAATTATATCGCAATGAAGGTCTTAATGTAAAAAGAAAAAAAGGAACCAAAAATATATTCAGGATTAAGTCCCCCTCCCACTCCCCTTCTTACACAGCTTCAAAATATGAGCCTGCAGGGCTTAAGGATGGCAGCAGGCAGCATCAGCAAGAATTCAGAATATTAATGTCTTAATCTTTCAGAGCACAGAAGACTTTATGAACATCTGCATTGAACCCGACAGTGTCAGCAAAGGAGACTTCATCACTATAGGGTAAGTAGATTGCGATTTCATAACTGGAGGTAGGTGGACTGGTTTGGAGGCAATGAGGCTGAAGTCGTTTGTCTTGTATCGTGTTCAGAGTACCCATGAAGTCTACGATAGAGACCCAGCGCGGGATTTGTTTGGGAGTCACAGCATTCTTTGTTTCACTGGGTGGACATGTCTAGCGCTCTTTTCTCTCTGGCCTTCCCTGTTCATTTTGGAAAGATCCGAGGATGGGAACAGTCTTGGCCTTTCAGTTGAAATGAAAGAACTCAGTGTAGCATGGCACAGTGTCTGGAATTTCAGCTTCTGGGTTGGAACTGCTGGTTTCGGCCACTTTCTGGCCTCATGTTTTGGACAAATCCTTACTTCTCTGAATCCTTTTCCCTGTGTGTGGAATGGAGTGATGGAATCACCTCTAACCTATCTCAAGAGTGTTTCTGAGTCTCAGATGAATGTGGGCAAGCCTTTTTCATTGTGACAGACTTACAGTATCACTGCAGTTTGCCAGTCCACTTGTCCTATTCTCGGGGTGCTAATGAAAAACCTGAAAAGGTATTGAGAACTTTGGACATGTTCCAGGTTTCCCCTTTTCCACCAGAAAATACCCTTCCAAGTCCTGTCTGATTTGTTAAGCCCTAATGTTGCCCGGGTTTCATTAAGAATGCTCTAGGCCCTCCCCCATCTTCACAGCCTCTGTGCCGCGCCTGTTACCATGCCCACTGGTAATCTGCTCAGCGGTGTTTTCTGTGCTTTGGCTCAGAGCTCCCTCTCGTGCCCATTGAAGGGTTAGGCATTTCCGCTGCAGCGGCTGGGTTTCCATGGCTATCTCATTATCTGCACCGGTAGTGGCAGCACAGTGTCTTTCATTTGTGGTGGTTTTGCCTTTGCTACAAATTCTTCAGATGCTGAACAGCTGCTTCTGCAGCCTTGGTTTACTTGCTGTATCTGTAGTAAAAGGAAGGAGGAAAACCATATCCTTCCTCTATAGAGTGTGCAGAAGCCATATAGTGACTTAAGAGTCTGACCAGTGGGGCAAATTATATTCAAATCTCGTTTAGTACTGACCTCCAAAAGTAGAAAGAAAAACTGATCATTTTGCTTAAGTGAAGTCATTATGTTCCTCATTACTACTAGCATCAGCAGCAATAGCACGGTCTCCTTTTGGTCTCTACAGGAAGTGAAATCGGGTAATGTCTGTTTCCTCTAGGTATCTGAATAGGACATTGTGGAGTTGCTCTAGCAAACTGATTACTGTTGTCAGTTAATGAAAAAGAATGGACTAATTTGCTTGGATCAGATTTTGTTCTTTTTCTACTTCCCATGACTAGCTGTGAAGCGGGGACTGCGTGTGGATAGTTATTTGGATAGTTGACTCTAACGCCATTTAGTGAAGGTAAAGATGTATCATGCTAAGTAGGCAGTTCATACGGAGACTCAGCAGACAGCTTAGTGTAAAATGGGTGGTTTATATATGGTATATATTATATAAGAAACATCTATCTTAAATTAAGTTTCTACTTTAAGAGTTGACTCACAAGAAGTACCAAATAACAGAAGTTTAGTATTTTTCCTAAGTAATTTAATTTCATTCTAATTTTTGAATTTGGGGTTTTTAATAGCCCAAGAATTGGGTACATTTAGGACTAACAACATGCACAGCTCTCCACAGCAAGTAGACCTTCTCAACCCAGAAGGCTGAGCAAGAGTTCTCATGGGAAAAATTACAGAACCCCACGGTGTTCAATGGATGAGTCCTTAATCTCATCAAAAATGGAAGAAACTTGCTACGTTCCTGCAGTCTACTGCAGTCACCAATACTAGTTTCCAAGCTTGCTTTTTCCCCTAACAGAAGTAAAAAGGTACGAGATCCCAAGCTGTGTGCTGAGGGCACCGAGTGTCTCCAAGCCAGCCAGTGCACCCTGGTCCTGCCCGAGGTAAGCGGCTTGGCTGGCCCACAGCTCTCTCTTCCTTTGGGCTTTCCCTCTCCTTTACCTCTATTAACAGACTCTCGTTTAGGGACCTAGGATGTGCTGAGCACTTTGCCAGGCTGTGGGTCATATAAAGGAGACCTGGAAGATGACAGAATCTAATGTTTTTAAGCCAAGGTTCTCTAAAGTGATCTCTAGGTCTCCTGAACTTCCCCCCATATGTAAATTATGCAGAGTGTTACTGTATTATCACACACAGAACATTCTCAAATGTTAACAGTGGATTCTACCTTCACACTTGTCATGAAGGATCTGGAAGCAGTTTTCGGAATGGCACTAAGTTTTTCTGTGAAATGCCAAGCCTAGAAGAATAATCTATGTAAGTGGGAAAAAGTGGGAAATTCCATCTCAGTTGTAAGGTTATTCTATTAGTGACGCCACAGGAGACAAGCTGCTGCAGACTGTCCTGCTTTACCCAGGAAGCACTGCAGTGCCCCACAGTTTCATCAGAGAAACGTCGAGTTAAATGCATCGACAGGGAAAAGCAGGTAGACTCTGCAGTGGTGCTTGCTACACCTTAAGTACAGAGCTAAGCAAGTCCTAAAGGGAACCTTGAACAGTCAGGTGGACATAATGGCTCTCCGAGGAGAATGTGCTGTCTTGCTCACTTCTCAGAGGAGGACCTGCAACGTGAATATATTTATGAATTCCTTCCTCCAAGATGTGGCAGGACCCCTGTCTTTTAATATATATTTGAAGATTGTAACCTTGCTTCTCAAATCCCAAAATACTCTGGTAGGAGATAGAGATAAAAAAAAATAATAACCTTTTTCATGGATGGCGGAATTGGGATATTTCCAGAACCAGCATGATGCCCATAATAGACACGGAAATATTTTCCTAAAAGAACATTAGACTAAATCCTGAGGATGAATGACTTGCTCTGGTGCTGCTGAACACTCTCTTCCTCGCAGGGCACAGGGGGCTCCTTCAGCATCGACAGTGAGGAGTACGAGGCGATGCCTGTGGAGGTGAAGCTGCTGCCCCGGAAACTGCAGTTCTTCTGTGACCCGAGGAAGAGAGAGCAGCTGCTGCCGAGCTCAGCCCCGTGAGCAGCCAGGAGACGGGGCCCCCAGGACTGCACTGAGGCCACCAGTGGGACCAAAAGGGAACAAATGCCTCAGCTGTCCCCACAGTGTTGTCAGAGGATCCCCAGGGCATTTCCATGGCAAGTACCTCTGCCCTTCTCTCATTGCCTCCCAACGTCTGCTCTGTGCACCTGCTTTCCATTAGCGCATGCTTTCGACTCTGTGAGACAGTCCTTCCCCCAGCTAAGCTCAAGGACACTCACCCTCAGCGGCTGAAGGAGGACTAGGGTACACTTTGTCATCTTTCCAAGTACAACTGCAGTGGCAAACAGGCTCCCAGACTCCCTCCGTCTGTCCTTTGGCTACCCTAGGACCTCTGCTCCCGAGTCCTGACTGCAGGCCTCCCCTGGGCGCTGCTTGGTGAGCTCTGACTTGGCTTGTTTCAGGTCGATTCTCAACCCTAAACTGTAGGTGAGGTGTTTCCCTCTTCAGCCTGGGCTGAAATACTGTAAAATACTCCTTTTTGGTTTTTTTTTAAGTAATGTTTCTTAAATGTTTTCAATGTTAGTTTGCATGACAACCAGCTGGGGTGCATGTTGAAAATTGACTTACTTGGGGTCCAACCCAAACCTACATAACTCAATCTGGATGGAGCCCAGGAATCTGCATTTTCCTAACAAGCAGCCTCCCTCCCTCCCCAGATAATTGTATTCCAGGCCACCCCCAGCCTCACCTGGACAGTGTTGTAAAGCCGTGTACTTCCTAGAAGTTTTTCCAAAACCAGGTGTCCCGTCCCACTTTAAGTTGACATCTAAAATTTTTCATGGGAAGTTGCCAAAGCATGTACTTTCTGCTGTCCTGTAAATATTGATATTTTGAAATAAAATCCGTTACTTCACTCTTTTAAACATATCCATTTACAAAAAAAAATAAATAAGTTCTTTATTAGTTGAAAATTTTAAATTTTTTCTCCTTGTATGTATATTTCCATACTACTTTCAGCAAAGAATGCTATCATAATGCAATCTATTTTTATGCTTGAATTTTTTTAGTTAAGTGTTAACTCAGTACAGAGTAAATGTTATATTTATAAAATTGATAAAAAGAATTTGATAATTAAAAATTAACTAATTTTAAGATTTAACTAATTTTATTAGAATGTTCTTTATCCTAATTATTTCATTTATCCAAAACACATTATTTGTAGCTAAAATGGGATAGGAATGAACACTATATTCTTTGTTCCGTTTTTTATAGATTTAAGCACATCAAAGGAATTTGAAGAGCTGCACAACACTGTTCTATGTCAAAAATCAGGGATCTGTTAGCAGCTTGCCGACATCTCCCTTTAGTTGGCTGAAAGCAGAGAACTAGAAACTCCCTGGTCTGCTAAGGATTTGTTAGCCAGTCATCTTCCTTTACTTTTAATCTCACCATCACCCTTGTTCAGTGCCCCTGAGTTCTGTATTCTAGAGGGCAAAGCACCTCAGTGAGGTGGATGAGAAGCACGCCTTCTTTTGTCAAGTGGGAGGGGGCCTGGCAGGCCTTCACCACGGGCGGACCAGCCTCAGGGCAGCACGTATGCTTGTGAGCCCCTTGCTGTCTGATGCTTTAAAGCGGGGCTGGGGACCTTTTTTCTGCCAAGGCCATTTGGATATTTATAACATCATTCAGGGCCATACACAATTATCAACTTAAAAAGTATGTTGCTTTGAAAAAAAGCTCCTAGATTTACTGAATTTCGAGTCCCGCCTACAATTACCTTGGCAGGGCTGGACGTCCCTCACCCCTGCTTTATAAAGCAGCTACAGAACGCCGATGTGTGAAGAGCACAGAAAACAAGGCTTACCTATGCCTTCTTCAGAGAGGTGTTGAAAGCTGTGCTTCTGCAAAATAAATAACAGGTGGGTCTGAACAAGCAGAGTAAGGATCATCTACTCACACTGCCCATGGAGGGGAGGAGATGCTGTGGTAGAAGGAAAAAGTTTCCACATGAGCCAGAGAATTGAGCACATCCTGATTCTAGAATACAGTATAAAGGATCAGCCAGAATCTGGTAGGCAACCAGCATGTGTGTGTGTCGGTGCTTCTGTTCCTTCCATCGAAATAATGGAACTTAGCATTGGGGAGGATATTTAATCCAGATTCCTATTTTTAGTCACTTTAAATATAAATATAAATATGCCCCCATTTAAACTATATCCGTGAGACTATGGTTTCCTTATCTACTGCCTTGTCCTTCCATATAATGTCCATGCAAAGGCCATTTCGCAGTGCAGCCAGGAGAGGGTCATCCTTGTCCGCCACACCTGGGATGCTGAGGCATCCAGAGAACCGGAGCCCCTCGCCTCCTGTTTAGTACAAACCTTCTGTCAGACCAGCTTCACTCACAAGCTAAGGATATTTCTATTAAATAATTTAACGTAAAGCCTTTTGCATGCACGGTTATCATTACTACGTGTCTGGTGCTTTACACAAGCAACTGATTCATTCAGTTCTCATAGCAGCCCTAGGAAGTAGGTAATATCATGGTCATGTAGCTTGGAAAATAGGAACCTGGCTTAAAAACACATCAACAATGTTAGCAATTTACTGCCTTATGTTTAAAAATCAAATAAAACTAAAACTTTCGTGTCCACATACACACACATATGATAGATATATATATAATATAGTAGAACATCTTAAAGTAACCTTTGGTCTCTGTGGGGTCCTCCTCTAGAAGTTGTCTGATGGGTTCGAGGTCCTGGCTCCTCCGGATTGCAGTTATTCCGGCTTTGGTTCCCATTACCTGGAGAATGTCTGTCCTTGGACTCCAGGAAGACAGGCCCCAGCTCTCGTGTTTCCCACACTGCTGTGGGAAGTGAGGTCAGCCGTGGGTTCTGCTCTTGCATTGGGCCGTCACTCCCTACTACAGACACATTTCTGGCACTAGGTGAAGGACTGCACACACGTGTTCATGTTAAAATGTTAATTTTAATTGTAAAAATTATTTTCTGTAAATATAGTTATATCAACCTCTCTACACACAACTTGGTTCAGATATATACAGATATGATATACACAGATGTTATTTGTACCACAGAACAAAATCAATTCAAGAAACACTTTGAAATTCAGGATAATCCCAACTTTCTCTGGGCCTTTAAAATTATCATCATTGAAAACAGAGCAAGAATAACATACCTATAAGCAGTGGTACTCAGGGTAAAATTTATCAACTGACTTAGATATCATAAGATGAGGTAAAGACTTGAAACAAAAGTAGACTCAGTTTCTCTTATTGCTATAACTCTTATACTGGGGTGTTAATCAAAATAAGGGCTGGACATTTAAGGTGACAAGGGACACTATGCTTTTCCTAACTTGGGAAAAATAGGAAAATCTTTTCTTCCAAAGCTACAACTTTTTCAGAAAAGGTTTATTTCTCAGACCCACAAAAAGTTTAGCCCACAAGCTGGGGGTAAATAAAGGATGTTACTTTTGTTTTCTACTCTGTACCCCTAATGGCCCCTCCCACCCTGTCTGACAAACACCCAGAATCTACACCTCCCCTCACCGTGGTCTTCCTGGGCACGCTAGACTGAAACTCTCTTCCTGAAAAAATTTGTTTATACTTTTATCTTTGCTTAATTCTCCCAGAGGAAGTTTTCACTCGAATGTCAAATTAGCAATCAACTAACTCAGTGACCTCTGTGTAGATTTGTCCTTTTTTGGATCATCTCTGGCCAATCTGTAATCCCCTGCCCCCCGCCTTCCCAGCTATCCTTAGAAAGCAAAGCAAACTGATCTTCAGTCTAGCTGGGCTTTCCACAGCAAACAGGTGATTCCCACTGACCTCCCAGTAAGTAATTAAATCAAGTTTCTGAACTTAGGTCCTACTGTCTCTGAAAGCCCACGCTACGCTGAGCTTCTATAATAAACGGAAGAAATGAAAGCAGAGATTTACTTCCCCATCGTCACCTATATGGCATAAGAAAATGCTGATTTCCTTGCTTAATGTGCAGCTTCATCTAGCTGCCCCTGTTCTCCAGCTCCAAACGTGAGTTAAAGTGCCAGTTATACTAGTAAAACTGCCTCCCACAGTCAGGAAGCCTAGTCAGCATTATTACAGTTGCCCCCTTTGTACAGGCGTTTTACTTAAGGTTGGGGACTATATGTCATCCTCCCTAGGACTGTCAGGTCTATCTCCTATAGAGCTCTTAAGATTTCACAGTGCTGCCCAGCCAGGGTGGCCCAGTGGTTGGGCATCGATCCATGAACCAAGAGGTCACAGGTTCAATTCCTGGTCAGGGCACATGTCCAGTAGGGGTCACACAAGGAGGCAGGTCAATGTGTCTCTCTCTATTCCTCTCCCTTCTCTCTCTAAAATGAATAAAAACACATGTGTAAGAAAAAGATTTCACAGTCCTTGTTCACTCTCCAAAACATCTAAGTCATAAAACTTTTATGGGGTCTCAGTTGCTTCCAAATTCCCAAACTGCCCATTTCTTCTAGGATTACAGTTTGGAAAGTTCCTTCCATTCTAACATCTGCATACTCATTTCATCACACAGTAATATTGATATAAAAATAAACTTCAATTTCTTATAAGAAAAACATTAACTAAATTCACAGCCTTTCCCCATAATACTCAGTACTCCACTGGCTCCTGGGAACAGAGGTATATTAGTAACACAATTGAATATTAAAAATCTACAACTTGGGAGTAAAAGGAGCTCTTAACTCCTTCTCTTCCGTGACCTGAATCAGAAAACAGTTTTCCTGAAATGCGGGGGGCGGGGCCTGCGGATATAAGCATCTGGGTCTGCAGGATCCTCACTGGCTGCAGGACACTAGGTAGAGTTGAGCAGGGCTGGGGAAAGCCCGGGACTGGACTTTTCTTGGATCCTCCGCCCACTAGCAAGGAACCTAACGGAGATAAAGCTGTGCATGCGTGTTGGTCCCCAGATTAACTACCTTGCTGTTTTCTGTCATCACACTAAGGCAAGTTCACTGCCCATCAGAACACTGTCTTATGATTTCCTCCCCTCCTGTACCTCTGCAAGAATGAGCTGCTCTGGGCCTGGAGAAAGCATCTTAGTCCATTCACTGGGCCTTGTAGTTTCATAAAAAAACACACTAGAAAAACAAAACGGTCCCTGAGGTCCTGGCCTCTTCCTGAAGGGTTCCTATACCACCATTAAAAGGTTAATTTGTTACTACCCTTTACAAAAGTTTCCCTAAAGGCCTCAGTTTAAAGGTGAATAATCTCTTTTTATTGTGCCTGAAGGGCTCTCAGTGTATGAAGACAAATAGCTGGCTTCTCCTCCTCGCCACCAGCAGGAGAAACAGTGATTCAGCTGTGATTTAATTGAGCTTTGTCTTTATCCTCTAGCTAAAATATCACAGGTCGTTACACTGATAAATGAATCTTCACACACCATATTTAGAATTACCCTGTGCTACACTTAAACTCCCCATCGCGACTTTCACGTGGAACCAAACAAGGTCAAGTTATAGATGCAAATTCCTATGCTAACTTATTTCCACCAATACATCGATGAATTCGGCTTCCCTGCCCCAGCCAAATGCAAGAAGAGGTGTCGCATGCATGACGGATATGGGAGGCATGTCTCCTAACTCAGGGCAGTCACAATTTACTGAGGCCCAGGGCCCCACCTGGGACTCCTGCGTTGGAATACATCTCAATCAGCCTGGGCAGGACGTCATGCTCCACGAAAGCCAAAACAAAATTCTCAACAAACCACATGGCCCGGACTTTTTAATTAGGAGGAGATATGCCCGACCATTTCTGACTCCTTCCACAGAGAGTCCTGACTAGAGGATAACTGGTCGCTGAATACTGCCAAGCCTGCAAACTTGAAAAACCCCACTTTAACAGCAGTAAAGCCCACGCCTGGATTTAGGCCTCACCAGGATTCTCGCGACCTGGGATTTCTTCTAACGCGATCTCAGGATGTCAGCGCAGCCCAGGAGTCTCAGGTCAGCAGTTGGTTCACGGCTCCCAGCACGACACAAGCTCAGGCTGAAAGATGCCCAGGGGACCGGACAGCTGGGGCAGGAGGGCTTGCTCCAGCAACGGCCCTCAGTCAAGGCGCCACACCCCAGGTTAGGTTTCCAGCAGGTTCCAGAAGGTCAGTGGTCACGATAGGCATCCCTGCGGGCCCTCCCTCCCCCGAGCTTACAGACTGAGAAGGCAGGACCTCGAAGGATGCTCACCAACATCTTCCAAACTATAGCGATGGTTTCTCAGTATTTCAACAGTGACACTTAAAACCAAACCCAGGTGGCTTCCGGCTTCTGCTGCCGCCACCCAAGGATTCCTGCCTCAGACCTCACACACTCATTCCCCCTCTAGGAAACAGGCGGCGAATGAGGCTGGGCTCGGCTGCCCACCCGAGACTGGGGAGGAGACAGGAGGATGGCAGTCAAGTACAAGCTTTCAAAGGGGAATCTCCATATCTCAATCCAAGCAAGAAATGCTTGGGAGATGACAAACTGTGACAAAGGTGATACAGAGCCAGTGTACACGCTGGTCAGCCAAGCAGAGGTGGCACCACACCGACTTCCTGGCCCCATGAGGAAGCTGCAGGGCAGGGAAGGAAGGCAGGGAGGGGACAGACAGGTTCTGCTTTGGGGGTCAGCTGGGCCCAGGTTCCCCATGCTTTAAGACATGGCACAGCCTCGTGGATATGTTCCCCACTGGGGCACCCAGACCCCAGCCCTCTGCATGGCATGAGGGTGGACGTACAGACATGCCAGACAGATGGCTGCCCACAACAGTGGAGTTGAGCGAAGCCCAGAGCCCCTGACCCCCATTCAAAGGGGACTCCAGGAGCCTCGTTTTCACCCCACCACCTGTACCTCAGCACTTCCGAGCTCCGAGTTACAAGACCACAGACACAAGTGTTCGCATGCACACAGACTGGAGCCAAAGTGCTGAAAAGCCTTCTTCCAACACACTCCCCAGTTCCACAGACACAGTGTCTGCCCGTGTCAGTTCCACGGAAACAGTGTCTGCCTGTGTCCTCCATGGGAACCTGCCCTGCCCTTCCACCCCACCCCTGCTCCGACCCCTCCCCCAGCTTTGCACCCCTGAACCTTTCGCACACCACCGACAGTAACCAGGACTCGCCCGGTGAGGCCGCCCCCGGGTGAGAGGGTGCTCCTCTAGGAAAACGGCAGGGCAGCTTCCGCCTGCACACAGATGTTTTCTTCTATGAACACACGTACGATTGACATGACTGCAGAGAGAGAAATGTACTGCACAGTCTACATTTCAATGCCCACACTTATTTACATATTTACAGAAAAGGCACTGCCTTGATGGCTCGGTGCCTGTCGGCGGTCCCAGGTGTGCATTTCTGTAGCCTTGAATTCCTTCGTAAGGAGCCGCAGTGAAAACATTGAGCTCAGTCATGCGACTCATCCACTGGAGGGTTTTTTCTCTCTGCTGTGTGCATTAGCCTGGCTGCAGCCTGGCCACAGACACGATACACTGACGGCTATTCCAGTAACAGCTGAGCAGGAAGGGGGCAGGGGAAGGAATTATTTCCTTAAGTCAAAATCCTAAATTACTGCCCTAAGACTACTCACAGGAGCCGGCTTCCTAGGTCACCAAAGCTGACATCCATCGAACGCCCAGCCAAAGCAAACAGGCAGGGACCGACGGGAGCTGTCTGGACTGAAACCTCTGAGAGGAAAGCAGAAACTCACCTGATACTTGGGTTCCCGACTGCTCTCCCGGGAAAGGCACTGTCATATTTGCTAACAACCTGATAGGTCCCTGTCCCCAGTTACTTAGCTCAAGGAACGTCCTCTCTGCAGGAGGAGCTCTGCGGACTCCATGCTCGCCCACAGTCTCGCTAACGCGCTCTCAGCTCGGTGTTAACCAGCTCAGATCCCGGCTGGATCACAGAATCCAGGGAGGCTCTGCTTTGATGCGAGGCTCTACTGGTCACGCCTCTGGAGGACTCACCCGGATGAAGGCACATCTTCTATCCTGCATCTCAATTCCTCCATCTTTGGGCAACAAATGCTAGTCTTTAAAAATACCCAAATTATTCTAAGAGGATGGGTAGCCCTTAAAGGAGACTGAATTGGAAAATGGATTTGCCAACCCATCCCGAGAGGGGGATTCTGAGGAAGAGGAATACTACACTGAGTGGCCGCCAAGAACTGGGAGGAGTCTCGGCTGACTAACAAGGAGCCTCTCCGGTCGCCCTGTCCCAGAAGCTCGTACTTGGGGTCAGAAACATCCTTCTGTCCCACTCAGATCTCTCCTCACAGGAAGACACAGATTTGTCTTAATAAACAGGAAAATCATTCTGACCCCCAGACTGGACTCTCAGAACTGATGACCTTGAAAGGTCACCTGGTCTAGCTTCCGCCACGGGACACCCACCACCACACTTAGGGAAGACGTGGTCTCATCCTTGAATCCATCGCGGGCCACAGGCCACAGAGAGTTTCCGGAACAGTCCACCTGTGTCTCCAGAGATCAGCCCACTCCTAGCGACACTTGGCCTTTGCCGCATCTCAGGGCATTCAACAAGGAGGTGAGAGAGTCAACGCCGATGAGAACACCCGACACCAAAGCAGGCAGCAACTCTGGGAGAAGGTGGCAGACTGCGGCGGCCTACCGAAGCGGCACACAAAGCCGCGGCAGTCTCATCTCACCTCTCCGGGGCAAGGGAAGAACGCAATGGCAAAAATTACATCGGCTGGAAAGTATAAACAATATCCCTTTGTGTCCACTTAATAAAAAGTGAGCCCTGGGGGGCCGGGCGGAGTCCCCCGCAGCAGCTCACCGGCTCCCCTCCTATGGGCAGCAGGGGTTGTCGATGACCAGCATGACGTCGATGCCGTAGGCCTCCAGCAGGTCCATGAGGAAGCTGCGGTCGCCCTGGGGGTCCAGGCCCATGCCCCGGGCATGCTCGGCTGTCAGAGTTTTGTCTTGACTGGCGGACACCTCCAGCAGCGTCTGGAATATCCGGTTGTTTTGCTCGAGGAAAAACCTGCATTCCCGGGACAAGATACAGAAGAGGGAGGGCAGAAAAGACAAGAAGCTCACCAGGGAGTCCACGCCTGGGGAACCAGGCCATACTGTCTTGTTGAATATACCTTCCAATGGTTTAAAAAATCAGAAATCTCTTTTTTAAAAAAAACAGGACCAAAGTTAAACGGAAGGGATATTCAAGTAAAACTAAGATTGGCAAAGAAAACACTGGCATTAATCCCGGTATGATTAGGGGAATCTCTGAGCAAGCGATGGCCTGCTGAGAGGGGACCAGAAGGTTAAACATGGCCTGTGGGGGGGAGCCCTGTGCTGTGTTCCTCTCTCTGTTTAGTCACAGGGGAGTTAAGACAACAACTGGGGCTCCAGTTCTGAGGTCAGGACTTTCAGAGAGAAACAAATGCACCTGCTGAGCCTGGGCTGGGTAACAGCGGCGGCAGGAGGCTCTGAAACAACTGACGCCTGGGCCTCTGCAGGCCACGCTGGCCGACCCGGATGCCCACGTTAAAGGTGCAGCTCTGAGGGGCTGGGGCGGGCATGGGGCGCTCTGAAACCAGCAAGGCTGCGGGTGACAGGTGAGGGAGACACAGAGCCAAGCTGCGGGAACCAGCACTGCCACAGCTGACCATCATCCTTGGTGTTTGTTTCCCTTTGATTACTTTTTAAAAATTATGCACAGAGCATGCTCTCATGTCACTGATTTGTAGAACCACACGAATATATGAACCGTGTCCAGAGAAGGCATTTGGTGTCTAGACTGCTCGGCTGTGTCCCACAGCGCTCTCGGGCTCTGCAACGGCGCCTCATGCCCAAGGACGCTGTGGACGCCCAGGAACTCCAGGTGCCTGGAGCTGACATCCATCGAACGCCCAGCCAAAGGAGACCATTCCCAGGTGCTCTGACACCTCAACAGCTTGTAAGTGGGCGCTAGAAGGTACACTTTCTCAGGATCACAGTCCTGCACGTTGTTGAAATGTCAATATTACATTTTCAACACCAAAGCCAGAGAGGGTTCTCGCTGCAAGCTGTTCCCCATCCGACCCAGGACGGGGTGCAGGGAGACCACACCCCACCCAGGACGGGGCAAAGGAAGCGACTGCACCTCTGTTCTCCTCACTGAGCACTAGTTCAAAGCTGCTCAGGAATGAAATGGATACTCTGAGGGATACAGGCTGGGGCTCCCACCCTGACCACCAACAGATCTGGGAGTGGATGATTTCATTAGGTTCCAGGGTTAAATTTTCAGATTATCCCATAAGATTCAGTGCAAAGACTGCTCTATTCAAAGGCAGCAGTGGAAAAGAAGTCCCTGAGTCCTGAGGGACAGACAGCTCCTATGCAGTGGACAAACCCCAGGACCCCATTTCCTCTTAATGACCTTCCCCTGCTTCTTTCCTTAACTCCTCTGGGCCCCCCACTAACAGCATGTGAGGGTTCAGGGCTGACGGTATGGAGCCCAGCTCTGAGTGCCCTGGGCAGTGGGAGGAAAAAGGGGACATGCAATAAACCTGACAAGCTCGGGGGCACATGGCGGCCTGACAAGCTCACTGACCAAGAGTGACCCCACGGGATGGTCTGACCACCAGTCCCTAACTGGGCAGGTCACGGCAGGCAGTCCCACCCCAGGCGCACAGCTCCTCAGCAAAGGTCTGACTCTGCCTTACGTGAGCTCCGCCCACTATTGTCGTGTAGCTCGGACAACACAGTCAGTGCGCTCCATGCACCGTCCTTCCGTCTCCTCCTTTGATTCTAATGCATAAAATAAGCTGCAAAACTGCCATTCTCCAGAGCATTTGAGATTTTGCTTCCCAGCAATTGTCTGTCTCAAAGTCAAAAATTACCTACAGGTTTGTATGTTTCTTACATGGACAGCAGCAATGAGGCACCTCCCTGGACTGCAGTGTGATCTGGGAGGGATCCGGCCTACAGCGCTGGTGCTAATGGGGCCCTCAGGGAGCCCCCACAGCCTAGCCCAGCGACTTACAGCACAAAGAGGTCCTCTTCACACGGGCCGTAGTCCCCCTCCACCTCCTGGGAGTACAGCAGCGTCTGCCTGTTGTGGGGAAGCACCATGAGACTCTGCAGGGCTGCAAGGTCTCTGTCATCGGCTAGGTCATCGTGAGGGCGTCCACGGACCACCTCCACCCAGGAAGGAGGAGGACCCAGAGCAGGCTCCCATCCAAAGGCAGGGAGAGAAGGGGCCGGACAGGAATAAATAGGGCTGGGAGTCAAACCCTGGATCCAGGGTTGGGTCTGGTCCTTTGTCACCTCAAGCAAGTGGTCATCTTTCCCATTTGCCCATCAGGTGGGATGCTAATGAGGCCACTGGTTTCGCAGGACAGTGAATTGTGGAGCATTATGAGGCAGCTCAGTGCTGCGGTGCACACGCCAGATGCTTCATGCCTGCCTCTGCCCTGGGCTTCACAGATTCAAGTCCAACAGAAAGCAGCCCCCCGACACAGATCTGCTATGCTATCAGGAGGCTGTGCTGGGCCCCGCTTCCTCACCGCCCATCACCCAGGCCTGCCATGTGTTCTGAAGGGAGGGGTGGGCTGGATGGGATGGCAGAGAACCGGGCCCAGGAGTCCCACCTGGGGACATCTCCCCGAGGGCGCTGCCGGGGCTACCGGGGCTCTACCTCTGCTCGTTGAGCCGCCGGTACTTCTCCCGGTCAGCGCTGTTGATCTTCAGCAAGGGCTGCAGGTGGTCGTGGTGTGTCTTCACATTCTGGTTGTCCACGTAGACATCGTACAGCTCCCGCTTCTCCTCGAAAATCTTCTCTGTGGTGCCTGTGAGACCCGAGGGCAGGAGCTGGGACCCAGAGGCCGTCACCTGCCGGGGAACAGGAGCCCAGGAGCCCAGGAGCCCGAGCCCCTGAGGAGAAGAGCCCCTGGGGAGCTGGGAGGCTGTGGAAGGTACTCAGGGCAGGGGCGTGTGGGCAGGAGGCCGGGAGGGCCCTGTACTCACAGGCCACATAGGACACCTCTACCTCCAGGCTCTCGATGTCAGCCACATTCACATAGAAGAAAGGCTTGGACTCGGGAATGGTGCCCCCGAGGCCAGGCAGGGAGACGTTGGCCAGGCAGCAGCAGCAGTACACTGTGGGGACAGAGACTGTGAGGAGTAGAGTCTGTCCCTCCCAGCCCTTCTGTCTGCGAAGTCGGCCAGCCCTCTCTGAGCCCTCAGCCTCCAAGAATGCTATGGAGGGCTTTGCTCTATGCTGCCCAGGCGCCTGAGTAGCAGGTGGTCCTGATTCCAAGGAGGTGATGGGAGCCTGTTAGGTACTGCAGCAGAACTGAGGTCCTGGCCACACCAGTGATGCCTACGAGACCTAATGAGCAGGTCTCAGTCTTCCCCGCACTAGGGCTTGCTTAGGAGGGGCACTGCTGACCTGACCTCCTCAACATTCCCGCCTACTATGACCTCTACCTTCTGGCCCCTCCCTCCTGACAGTCCCACCTCAGTCTCCTCTGTCTTTCTCCTTATGGTTTACCTCCTGAGCCTCTCTTCCCTCCCTCTCCCCATGGTGATTAGCCCAACATTCCCCAGGGTCCTGACCCAACTACACCAGTGCCCGGTGGACATCTGGAGAAGGCCTCACAGCACACACTCACCATGTCCAAAGTTCACCCTCACACCACCTGCTCCTCTGGTGGCCCCACCATCCTTGTCACCCTAGACTCTTCCACCATTACAACCTCACACACATCTGAACCTTACAACCCAACCATGCACCAAATGCTGTCAAGCTTATCTCTTAACTGCAATCCATCTTCTCTGCTCTAATCCAGACCCTTATCTGTCATGGCACCACTGGTACGTCATCCAGTGCATTTTCTGCATTGCCACGAGTCCACATTCTAAATCCAGATCCAACCAGGTCACACCAGGCTTAAAACTCTGGCCCTCTCCCTTGATATGGCCCAGACCCTTCTGAACTTAGTCAACAATGGAAGGACTCAAGCATTTGCCCTGGGGGAACTCAGGAAGAGCCTCTGACATTGGCCTCTAGTTACCTCGATAGCACACGACACCCACAGGAGGGGGAGAAAATATCAGAATGCGCTTTCTAAGTAAGGCAAATTTCCAAAGAATGAGGATCTGTTCTCCAAAGAACTTAATAAACTGAGACATGCAGCCAGCTGGGTGTGTGATCTGAAAAAATAAAAAGAGAGGAATAGCTTGTTATAAACGTCATTCAAAAAATATTCAAACAATAAAAACAATCACAATAATTCAAACACTTGGAGGCTGAACAGCATACTGTTAAACAATGAGTGGGTTACCAAAAAGATCAAAGAAGAAATAAAAAACATCCTGGAAACAAACAACAATGAAAACACAACAATCCAAAATCTTTGGGACACAGTGAAAGCAGCTCTGAGAGGGAAGTTCATAGCATTACAGGCCTACCTCAAAAAAAAACCAAGAAAAACTGGTAATAAACCATCTAACTCTGCAACTTGAAGAATTAGAAAGAGAGCAACAAGAAAATCCCAGAGTGAGCAGAAGGAAGGAAATAATAAAGATCAGAGCGGAAATAAATGACATAGAGACCAAAAAAAAAAAAAAAAAAAAAAAACAATACAAAAGATCAATGAAACCAAGAGCTGGTTCTTTGAAAGGATAAACAAGATTGATGAGCCTCTAGCCAGGCTCACCAAGAAGCAAAGAGAGAGGACCCAAATAAACAAAATCAGAAATGAAAGAGACGAAATAACAACAGACCCCGCAGAAATACAAAGAATCGTAACTCTATTCCAACAAACTGGTCAACTAGAAGAAATGGACATATTCCTACAAAAAATATTCAATACAGGCGGGTGTGAACCCCTCTAAAATAAACACCAAAGTATAACCAAACAGATGCAGGGATGGTTACTTCCACATAAAGTGATAGTTTCCTCTTTCAAAGTCTCATCTTTAAATTAGATGCCTATCACTCAACAGCTCTCCTGACACACTGAAGTTTGAGTTCAAGGGTCATTAACTACTTTACTCAGGAGAGACAGGTGCTGGGAAAACAGAACTGAACAAAACTTCTTATAAGTCATAAATAGAAGTATCTGATGTGACAGTACACCCCAGCGAGAATATTTGACTCACAAACATTACTGGGTGCTGGAAAGTATAAAATGATGAGCAAAGGGTCCCAAATTAGGTCCCCAAATATATGGGGACCCAGCTGCCATGCGGAATGAGGTCTCTGCGAAGCCTGCTGGCCGCTTCTGAGCCCCTCAGCCTCCAAGGATGCTATTGAGGGCTTTGCTCTGTGCTGTCCAGGTACCTGAGTAACCAGGTGGTCCTGCATTCTGAGGTCACCGGGAGGAAGACCCACAGGGCCTGCTGGCGGAACAGTCTACTGCACTTCAACTGCAACCATCTCTCCTTTCATGGTAAACACAGGAGCCTGTCACTCAGTCAGTAAGGTACGGAGACCCTCAGTCCAAAGCCCTCAAGGAACTCAATGCTCCCAACAACTACGTGAGCTCAGAAGTGGGTACAATTCTCCAGTCGAGCCTTCAGATGAGATTCAAACTCTGACTGACACCTTAACTGTAGTCTCAAAAGAGATCATGAAGCAGAGTACCCAGCTAAGCCGTGCCTGATTCCTGACCCACAGAAACGGTGAGATGATAAATATGTACTGGTTTAAACCATTAATTTGGGAGCCACTGTTGGCCATGCCTTCCCTCAGTTTGGAGTCAGCATCCCTCACTTTCTGCCTATCCAAACACGTCAGGGATCACCTCCTCTTCCAAAAAGCCTTCCCTGATTTCTCCCTTAAACTCATGATGTAATTTCTCTATCAGGAAGGTCAAGGTTTCTGAAGTATCTTGTGACCACCTACAGGGTCACAAGTTCATAGTCATCTTTTTCCCTCCCAACACCTAACACTTGTCCAGGTATTTTGTTAACTGTAAACAAATATATCCTAGTACAAAGGCAAAGTACTTCAGAAAAAAATACACATAAAGCAATATCCAAAACACTGTAACAACAACAAAAAAAAGTGATACCTGCTTTAACTCTTCATCGTTAGCTCAAATGTCTGACTTTAAAATGTCTGAATCAATAGATTCAAACCCACCTCTTTCCCTCCCAGAATCCACCCCAACTGGCCTATCAATACGATTTTGCACAAAGATTTTGAAGGGTCTAGAAAGCAGTGTTTAAGATAACTTGCTTTACATTTTAAAAGAACCCAAATGCTAGTTAGCAATCCTATTCTATCAAAAGTGGATGTTGGGCACGAGCCCAAGACATAAATTCCTTATTAATTAAAAATACAACTAAGCACTACTGTATGCAGACACAAGCCTAGGACATGCGAGAGTACAGCAGACCTCACCTTCATCTCCGGGTACATGTACCGGTGGATGGAAGGCAGCCAATAGACGGGGGGCAGGCTGCCGCCCCTCCCGGGACCAGCATGGAGCACGCCTTTCTTGTCCTCGTAGAAGGCAGCCAGATGGGAGTAGTGTCCTGGTGTCTCCAGTTGGTGTCTGCAAACAGGCACATGCAGGGTGAGATCGAGACCTGGTGGCTGCCACAGTTCTGTCCCTCACCCCCCGCCTCCACGCCCCCATCCCAAGGGCTGCAACACTTGGGCAAAGGCCCTGATAAACTGAAAGACCCCCTTTCTGAGGTTGCCCAGGACGCCCCTTTGGGAATTACAGGAGATCCTTAGGAAAAGCTCCAACATGGGATCCGATACTCCCTGACAGGTGGGGGACGCATTCCCCTGTTCATGGGGAACAGGCAGAATTCTCAGACTGTGACCAATGCCTATCGTTCCTGGGCGAGGTGTGCTGACCACTGTGTGGGGCTTCCCAGAGCCTGGCTGTGGGCCTGAGAAGGGGGGCCTGGGAAGACCACGATCCCTGTTCTGAGCTGCTCTTTGTTGAGAAATCATGCTTGCGGCTTTGTTGTTGTGAGAGAATAAGAGGAAGCGGTGTTTCAAACAAGAGGAAACAATTATCGGATGTCGCTAAGGGCTCAGAATTTCTGCACCAAGTAATGAACAAAAAGCTCAGAATCTCTTCCTCCCCCTCCCCACTTCCCCACTTGGGATGGCAGGGCCTGGTGGTGGGCAGCCCTGCCAACTGACCCCAAATCAAGAAAGCTGCCTGGAGGCCCTGGACCACTTGGACAATAGGGATCCTGCCTTCATGCAAATGCGTGAGTGCAGGGAGTACAGGCTTCCAGACTGTAGGAAACACATTTCTGTTCTAAGTCACGCAGTTTTTGGTACTTTGTTAAGGCAACCCTAGGACATAGGGAGGAATGAGAGGCACCTACACCATTTTAGCCCATTTGTTCTTTCTCGGCACCCTACAATTTTCTCCCACTGCAACAAAAAGGAATCCAAACCTAGCTTTACCGAGCAAGGGGAGGCTCCTCTATGGCTGAACATCAAAGACTAACACAGGCCATCTCCCCAAACTGTCAGTGTTGCTGACCGCAAATGCTGACACAAACCACTAGACCCAAGACTTTCATCGTCCAACCAGCTCCACTCCAGAGTGACCAGCGCCCCAGCCTGAGGCCACGGCTGCCACTTCACCTTGAGGTCCCAGGCAGGCCACTGCACTTTTCAAAACCCACGTTCTCCTTCCTTAAAATGCAGATGGTACATTTCAATAGACACTGGCACCACCTAGATTACTTAGAGATGTAAATGAAGTAGAAAAGGTGCCTGGCGCCATTTGTGACACATCAGTCACGGCACACATCAGTCCCAGTGACCCTGCAGCGGCTAGCCAGGCGCACAGGGAGGGCTGAAAACCAGGGGCTTGGGGAAAGTTCTGGGCAAACCCAGGAGGAGACCTTCAGGCAAATTTACATTTTAAAAAGAAAAAAAAAATCAACTACCTTCAATGAATGATTACTAAAATAAGTGTCTCCTGAGTAATAGCTCTCTAACTCGGGGGTTCCTGTACACTCTGCTTTAAGCTTTGCCCAGGGAACTTATCATCACTTCTCTCCCTCTTACAGAAAGGTTCCTGCGGATGGGAAACCCGCGGTGACTCACTCAGTTGTGTCTGTCTATCTGAGCAGATGGCAGATTTCAGACACTCTTCAGGGCTATGTATCAAACTGATGCAAGTGTGATTAATACAAAATAACACAAAGACAAGATTATGTTCAAGGGTGTTTTCATTAGGACCTAATTTCCCTAAAGAGAAGAGTGAGATTCGTTTACTGTTTTTTTAGTACTGTATTTTCCGCGTTAAAGGGGGTAATTTATGTAACGCTTTGTTACTTTCTCGGTTCATTGGTGATTGGCTGCTCTGCTGACTGCCTGTTCTGCTTGGCTGCATTAAGTGCTATGCTTGAACCAAGACTCTAAAGAAAAGCTCTGAGTCAGGGTCCCTTAGACAAAGAGCTGGCTTCAGGATCCTGTCCTCTGACCGCCTCAGACACTCCCAGCTGATGGAGTGGAGTGGGCAGGAGTATAAAATGCAGAATATGAACATCGACATCAACACACATTGGCAGTACCTGCGTAACTGGTAAACAACTGGAGTATGAAAGCCTCAAAATGTAAACACTACAGATTTTGCAATAAACAAGACTGATCATCAAACCATAATGCCAAGATAAACGGAAAGGTGCTGCAACAAAGCTCAGTTTCAGAAGGTAAAGGGGGCATACAGATTATGCAGGAGACCTCCACGGTGATCTTACCTAGGAGGATGCACAGATTAACAATTACCATGTGGAAATGTAGGCCACGCATCCATGCAGATGTCCAAGAGGCGTGACATGGTAAAAGCTGACGAGTAATTGACACAATACTAGTACATGCTACTGATATGAAGCTCAGGCTTCTGGGCCAGAGCAAGGATCCCGGCAGGACCAGAGACACTGGCAGTCTCCAGAAACGCACACCTCTTCACAGATACGGACGTTTATGAGACCATGCAGACTCCCACTGCGGCTCTCCCTGCCTTCCCCCACCACACCCAGCAACAAGGCATCTGGCGTAAGAATGAGAGATGCTGCTGGGCAATGACTACACCATCGCTGGGAGTGTTCATTACCCTCTGAACCAGACTGTCTTCTGGCTTTGCAAGTGCAGGAAAACATGCATTTCCACGGACTGCTGGTGCAGGTCCAAATGCTACCATCTTCTGCAGGGTCACTTGCATTGTCTATTAAATTGTACAGTGTATATACCCTTGACCCTAGGGTTCCATTTCCAGGAATGTGGCCTAAAGAACTCCATATATGGATGTGAACAATCATTTACCTACAGGGATGCTCATTTTATAGTGGTGAAAAAATAAGAAACAATCTAGAAGCCCCCAAATGGTGAAATAGTTACATAAATTGTGATCATCTATATGCTGAAATGCAATGAAACCACCAAAATGACGGTGAGGACTCAGTTATTATATACTAAAAGGTTAGAAAATTTAGATAATGAATGACTTGTTGTTGTTTTTTAATTAACATGTATGTGCTTATTTATAAAAGGGCAAAAGACTAGAAGGATATAAATGTTAACAGTAGATATGTCTGGCTGGTGGTGTCATGTTCTTTTTTTCTTAGGGTTTTGTGTTTATTTTTCCAAGTTTTCTATGTTAAGTATATGCAAATTTTATATTTAGTCTTTTTAAACATTTTACTATGGAAAGTTTGAATTATACACAGAAAGTAGAAAGAAGAAAATAATAAACCCTCTATCCATCACTTAGCTTCAACTATGATCAATGTTTTATCAATATGGTTACATCTATATCCTGTTCTCCTCCACTCTTTTTCCTGAAATGTTTTAAATATTTTATAATATTTTACCCATAAATACTTCGGTTGGCATCTCTAATGGATAAAATCTAATTAAAAAAATAGCATAACCACCATGCCATTATCTCACCTATATTTATAATGATACCTTACTATACACTAGTATCCAGTCCACATTCAAATTATACCAGCTGTCCCCAAAATGTTGTTTGAGTTGGTTGTATGAATCAAGATCTAAGCAAGGTCCCAAAATGTAGTGACGTGTCTTAACTCTTTCACTTTACAACACTCCCTCTTCCTTTTCTCATTGTTTTATTATAAAGCAGCTCTCTAGCATCTTGGATTATTAAGGAAGAGTCACAGAAAGGAGTTGTAGATGAACCACTAATAAGTAAGTTTGGGATATCAGAAATAAGAATGAATATAAAACAGAGATTAGGTGTTTTCAGAAATCAAGTCTGGTTAGTTTATATAAACGTCATGACTGCAGTCTAGTATCTCCCCTGCCTAGACCCGGGCCTCCCTCACGGTGCTTCTTTCTTTTCCTCATAGTCTCTCTTTCAAGTCTCTTCTCTCGTGTTACCTCAAGCCTTCTTCAACCACCTTTCTAGCTATAACTCAAAATCTAAAAGCCAGAAAAAAAGATTAATGAACTCACCGAAGGAAAGAATCTGCATGACAAAAAAGTAATGTTAGACAATAAATGACAAAGTGGAAAAATATTTTCAATTTATGTCACAAAGAACAAATCTCGCATTGTACAGAGAACTCCTATAAATTAATTTTTAAAAGGCCAACAACCCAAAACAAATGTATGGGAACAGTTCACAGAAAAGACAAATAATTCAAACTCAACCTCACTTGTAAGAATAAAAATGCAGCCCAGGTGGTGTGGCTCTCTGGTTGAGCATCAACCTATGAACTAGGAGGTCACAATTTGATTCCCGATTCCCAATTCCCAGTTGGGGCACATGCCCAGGTTGCAGGCTCGATCCCCAGTAGGGGGCATGCAGGAAGCAGCCCATCAATGATTCTCTCTCATCACTGAAGTTTATATCTATCTCCCTCTCCCTTCCTCTCTGAAATCAATAAAAATGTATTTTTTAAAAATGCAAATTAAAACTACTCATGCACCATGTTTTACCTATCAAAATGCCAAAAATTCAAAGCTTTTATCTTTGTGTGGGCAATGTGGCGAGGAAACAGCACCCCCTTGGGCATGCAAAACGGTACAATCTCTACGGAAAGCAATGCAATGATCTCTCTTAACGTTATAAATACATATACCCTTTGAACCACTAGTTTTATTCCTGGGAATTGAATGTACACATATTCTGCTAACTTATGAAATGATACTTGTTCATGGGTGTTCAGTGCAGCGTTATTTGAAATGGCAAAAGACTGGAAAGAACCAAGTGCCTATCAATACAAGACTTGACAAAGAAAACCTGGTTCTTCTATACAGGGCACATTTACAACTGTAAGAAACAAAAAAGAAACATCGTTGAAGATATGAAATATGAGAAGACCTTCCAAATATAGTGTTTAATGAAAGAGGCAAGGCACAAAACATGTAGAGCATGTCACCTTTTATATGAAGAGGGGGAAATGAGAATCTACATTTGTATTTGTATAGACACATACACAAGGTCTAGAAAAATACATGAGAAATTGACAGTGATTACTGGGATAATTGGATGGATGTGGGAACTGGGTACCAACTTAATTGTTTGCTAGTGGTAGAGACTGCCATTCTCTCCTTCCTTTAGTAATAGGACCTTCCAAATTTTAGCTGCTCACATGGCCACCAAGTTTAAGACCACATTTCCCAGACTTTCTTGCTGTAAGGTGTGGCCAGTGTTTAAGATGTGGCCAATGGAATGCGAGCAGAAGCAATGTGTTCCTGGGACATGCGACATGCTAATGATCAGCAGGCTTCTACCATGTGGATGAAGACAATTCTCTAGAAGATGGCAGAAGACAAGACAGAAAGACCTGGGTCCCAGGATGACCCAGAAGAACAGAGCCACCTACCATCCTGGAGGGCTTCTCCCTTTTGGGACAATCATGCTAAAAAGGAGCTGTATTTCTATCTTGTTTGATTCGCTGTATTTTGGATCTCTTTGTTAAAGCAACGTAGCCTAGCTAAAGCAAAAAAAATGACACCTAGAAATGAGTTGCCACAGTGTCAAAACCACATGTGGCATTGGCTTAGCAGCTGGCAAGGGAAGGGGGTAACAAAATAGATATTGCAGACTCAAAAGAAAGCTGGTGACCCTTGTTATATTGGAACATAAAAATTGCTAGCACTTCAATAACTTGGAAGACAAGCCCTGCATCACCTGAGGGGCAGCAGTGGGAAACAGAATGTTGACTGCTCCTTGCTGTTGTTAGTGAGCTATAAATTGTCACATGACCGGCCTGTAAAAGTCTGACTTTTCAACCCTCAAAGAAACCACTAGACACCCCCAAATCTACACCAGCAGAAAATGTGTTCTAAAACTGGGCAGCCTCAAGAAGTGGTTGGGAAGTGGTCAGGAGGGAAGTGGACATGACTTAAGAGAGCAGAAGCAAAGCCTAGCCACGGGCATCCGCTCTGTCGGGACAAGGCGCCTGCCATCCTGCTCAGTGGAATCTCATTGCTGTTACGGACTAACGACTGCTTGTGCTTCCCACTCTTCCCTTTTCCAAAAGGAGTTTATATGGTGGTTTCCGCTCTAGCTTCTATATTGTATCTGGGAGTTGAGGAATGGACGAATCTGTCTATTCTTTGATAGGTTTTTCCTAAGGAGAAGCATGTCCTCACCTAATGAAAAGGTCTGTCTCAGATCACATGGAAACCCTCGGTTTTAGCCCGGAGGCATTAACAGAATGAGCCTCTGCAATGTCTCTCTTGGGGTGGGAAGAAGAGTCCACAAGGGTGCCCAGGTAGCCAGAGGGCCAAACGGAAGCAGGGGTTGCTAATTTCCCTTCCAAATCCATTCTTCCCTCTTCCTGTTTGTAACAGAAGCCCCAGAATTTTAACTGGTCGCAAGGTCACCCACCTAGCAAGGGCCCTTCCAGTCTCCTCTGCTGTGAGGTGTCTCTGTGACTGAGGACATGACAACGGAGTGAGAAGTGATGCAGGCAACTCCCAGGCCTCCCTGTCCCCCGGGGGCCGGATGCAGCCGTAGTACTGGGAGCAGCTCTGAACACTGAGGGCAGCTCAGAACAGAGAAAACCACTGAGAACTTGGTGGGATACTAAGAGAGAAGCAGCATGGGTCCCTGACGACCAAGTGGGACGGTAGGCTGTCCGCCCTGACCACCTGCCTCTCTACAGACTGTTCCATGAGAGAAGGAACCTCCTATCTTATTTGAGCCATTGTATCTCTTATCACCATTTATCCAGGGCCCTAATATCTTTGTATAATTGTATAAGGTACTGCCTATTTGGGAAATTAATATTTTCAAAAGGAATAATAATTTTTTAAAAGTGTCAGGATCTGATAAATGTTTTCTTTTACTCCATAATATTACTTCTGAGACTCAAAACTGAGGTATATTTCAAATAGAGAGAAAAGATACACGCAGTGTTCACTGCAGCTCTAAAACACAGATAAGCAGTTAAAAAAAAAAGTTAGAAACATGCTAAATCCTCAGCCCCAGGGAATAATAAAATAAATTGTAGGCCAGCTCTAGCATTATAGAGCTATTAAAATCATCAAAATGATAATACAGAGAGAACATATGCATGACTGGTACCCCTGAAAAAGGAAAATTTGAATATCCTATCTAATAATGGACAAATATGCAAATTGACCATACCTCCGACACCCCACAAGCCACGCCCACAAGCCACACCCACCATCCAATCAGAGCGAGCATGCAAATTAACCCAAACCAAGATGGCTACAGCCACAGAGAGCAAGGTTTCCTAGGTAACAGAGGAAGCCAAGCTTTCCGTCTGCCCTGGCCAGGCCTAAGCCTCCACTCAAGCTACAAAGTTTCAATTATAGAAGGTAAACAAATTCAAACAAATGGCGGCAGAATGGAGCTTGAGAGAGCAGGCCAGGGTTGCCGCCGGCAACAGGGGAAGCAAAGCTTTCGCACACCCTGGCCGGGCTCACCCGCTTAAGGGTACAAAGTTTCAATTATAACCCCAACACAAATGGCTGCCGGCTTCGGAAGGAGCCCAGGCTTGGCTCCGCTCCAGGCTACAAAGTTTCAATTGTAGAATGTAAATAAATTCCAGATACCAGGGCCTCTGCTTGGGTTGCCAGGGGGCGTGGCCGGCCTGCAAACCACCACAGGCCCCTCGCTCAGGGGGGATTGTGAGAGGGATGTCCGACTGCCACACCCCAAGGGAACCCCCACCTGATCCGGGACACCCTTCAGGGCAAACCAGCTGGCCCCCACCCCTGTACCAGGCCTCTATCCTATCTAATAAAAGAGTAATCTGCAGATTGATCATCACTGCAACACACAATATCTCTGCCCCCATGTTGTCAAAGATCCTGCCCCCATGTGGACACAAGATGGCCACCACAAGATGGCCAGCAGGAGAGGGCAGTTGGGAGGCACCCGGCCTGCAAGGGAGGGCAGTTGAGAGGGACCAAGTTGGAGGTGATCAACCTTGCAGGAGAGGGCAGTTAGGGGTGACCAGGCCGGCAGAGGAGGGAAGTTGGGGGCAAACAGGCTAGCAGCAGAGTGGTTAGGGGGTGATCAGGCTGGCAGGCAGAAGCGGTTAGGGGCAATCAGGAAGGCAGGCAGGCAAGCAGTTGAGAGCCAGCAGTCCTGGATTGTGAGAGGGATCCCATATTGGCGAGGGTACAGGCTGGGCTGAGGGACAACCCCCCTCCGTGCACGAATTTCGTGCACCGGGCCTCTAGTTTTATTATAGAAGGAAAGATTCCTGAAATTAAAAATAAAAGACATATCTGTATATCAAAGGGGACAAACTATCCCAGAAAAAGAAAAGTTCAGAAACATCACAGATAGAGAAAGAATCTAAGGTACCGAGACAGAAACAACTTCTCCAAAACAACTAATATTAGGAGATAGGCCAGCATTCTGTGCAGCATCCTGAGATGAAAAAAGACTCAAGAATCCTATAACCATTCGAGAGCACAGGTAACAGACGAATATGATTGAGCAGGTAAGACCTCAGAGAAGGCAGCACTCACAATCCTTTCATGGGGGGGGGAGGGGGGGAAAGTGCTTTATGGCAAAATCCAACCAACCAAGAAATAAATCATGTTGGAATTCAGGACTGTATGTAGTAAGCCATGTCGAGTCCTGGAAGAGGTAAGAAATCTACAACTGAGAGTTAAGAACTGAGGGGATTATAATTATAGAACTTCATGTAATAGATCTTGCAAACTATAAAAATTGAGATGGGAAGCAGGGGAGAAGAGCTGGGAAGGAGTATAAGATAATGGACTCTGTCAACAGCTGAAATGCAATTTAAAAACCAATGACACCTATACAAAGATTTCTGCACTTTACTGTACATGTTATTCCTCAGTAAAAATAAGAATGATACCGCATCTTCATGTTTTTCATCTTTTTTCTTAACTTTGGAGGAAGAGATCAAGAAATAAGATATCTTATTGTGAAAAAATATATATTCCCTTAAAGTCTGACAATTCCTTCAGTTTCACTTACTCTGTTCCTAATAGATACAAGTAAAATTAAATATATTTCATGAAAACAGCCTGCTATTTGATAAAATTAAATCCTCATAAAATGTTAATGTCACTTTTATAAAATTATTTCTATTTTATAATGGTATTCACTGCATATTGAAAATGGATCTCTCGCTGAGTGGGAGGATTTTAAAAAATGAACATCTCTCTGAGTGTTTGGGAGGATTTTAAAAATTCATTTGTATTTCTATATGAATTTTTAAATAAACATGTTTCCCCCCCACAAACAATAAATTTCATGTTGTTTCAAAGATAATGATCAAGAGAGATTGTTATATAAAACAATCAAAATAATGATATATTTAAAAAGTATAGGAGATAAAAGTGTATGTATATATATCATATAATGCCAAGGATATATTTTTTATAGTATACACACACACACACACACACACACACACACACACACGTCAGAAAGGAGGCAAATGTACTAAAATTTTAACAGCGTTTAAAGGATCAGGGATAGATTTCTCCCTCAAAATCTGAAATGAAATTGGAGTACTTACATAATGAAAAAGAATATTAAATGACTAATAGTTTTGCTGCTTCTGCTAAAAATTCCCTTCCTATTACCCAAGTAATAATAATTACCCTAAATAAATGATTAGGCTTAAAAAAATTAAGCATCTGTTTGCCTCCCTGGGGTGAGGAGGTTATTATCATGGCTCCAGGAAACAAAGGTCATGCACATGGCAGCAAATTATTTAATCAGACCAAATGGATGACTGTTAAAATAAGGCAAAATCTACCCCAGCTTTCATTATAGTATGAAGAATTAGTAGGTGATACCTTAGCTGAAACAAAAAGACCACCACCTGAGGCATGAAACATGGTCGAGGATGTTCTTGGAAAGGCATCTGTTGCTTTGGCACCCAACCTTGATCGCCAAGGACTCATCAAGACACCAGCTGGCAGATCCCTGCTGCCTCCCCGCACGTGTATCTAAGCCACGTACCGAACCTGGTTCTCCAAGAAGTGCATGTACCGGTAAAGCAGGGTGTAGGACGGAGACAGGATGCCCACGGACTTCATGCGTGCTCCGCGCTCCAGCTCGCTCTCCACGGGCATGTTGGCGAAGCAGGCCAGGCCGAAGAAGGGCCCCTTCCGGAAATAGCTACAATGGACCAAATAAGCAGTGTGGTTCAAAATCAGGGAGAGAGAGTTTGTTTTGTTTGTTTTTTTCATTTGAGATGCAGTCCCCAAGAAAAGAAAAAACTGTGTCCAGGGCTTTTTGTAAGAAAGCTCAGCCTAAAAATAACACCTTTTAGGATCTCAAGGGAACAATTAGCCTAGGCTACTCAACCTCCCAAACGAGATGCCCAAGTTCTAAAGAAATGATGGAGCTCCCCAAGGGACTGGGGGAATCAGGACTGGAATCCAGCTGGAACCAGGACTGATCTCTGGCAAGCCTGCTACCCAACTGCCCATGACCATGAATATGTCCCTTCTCCTCTCCTGCATAACTAAGGACTTGATGGAAGACCTAGTACAAAGATTCATCTCCAGGCCTGTCTGGAACCAGCAATCCGTGTCATCAGCATAAACAGTGTTGTCTCTTTCCTCTCTTCCTGAGGCTCTGATCTAACAGACCCTGTGACCAGAGCGGCTACATTTCCTTCCTCTTTCTCACACTGCATCAGTCATGGGTTCAGCCCAAGGGGAAGATTAAAGCTACTTCGTTACGCTCATGTTCTTTCCCTTTGCTCCTTCTCCCAAGAACCTTAATTACCCAGGACGATAACCTGGCCTGACTTAAGCCTGGAATTTCAAGCTTTAGCACATAAATATCTTGAGTTAACTGAAACTAAACCAAAACTCCATGCTCTCATTAAAGCCAAACCTCAAGTGAGGGCCAACAGTTTTTTAGAAAGGGAGAGAACCTCTACAGTAGAAGCTCTTAACTTCTGTGGGCCACGAAACCCACTGAAAACTTAATGAAATGTAAGGACCTTCTTGCTAGAAAAATTATATAAATGCAAAACTATATATATTTTTTCAGGGCATTTAGACACGCCTCCTGAAGACCGCCTTATGCTCGGGCGAAGTACAGGGTGGAGAGAAAATGGAGAAGACTTACATTCAGAAGTACTTACATGAAATCAGACTGGATTTTATGGGACCCACTGGCCATAGACTTGAACTCAACGCCTTCAAGGTCAATATCTTGAGGTAAACACCATTCCACCATGTTTCCTGTGGGGAAGGGAGAACACCGTTAAAAGAAGCAAAGTCATTCAAAGAACAAGGCTGAGTGCAGGGCTCAGCACACCTAGCACCGCAAGAAACGAACTCAATAACTTGTTAAAGCTTTAATTTACCTAAATTCTGTACTGCGTAGGCACAGAAAAATACTATACAAAGTGCCATCATAACTGTTCAGCTCAGTGGATTTTTCCCAACGTGCATACACCTGTAACCAGCGCCAAGACCAAGATGCAGAACAGAGCTGCATGTCAGAAGCCTCTCGAGCCCCCTCCAAGTCACCAACCCTCTCCTGACTTCCAACACCATGCATTAACTTTACTGTTTTTGAAATCTGTATAAATGTGGTCATCATGTGTGTTCTCGTTCGCTCAATATTTTTTGCAAGATTCATTCACAAAGGTGCGTGGAGCAAGTACTTCCATCCTATGCATATAACACTGTTTATCTACTTAACTGTTGATATACATTTATGGTTAATAGCTCATTTTCAATTTAATGCCATTACAAATATCACTCCTGTAGACTGTCTGGTGGATACAACTGGAGGCCGAACTCCATTTCTCAGAACTCCCTTCCCTGTGTGTTTCGGGTCCACGTGGGAAGGTGGAAGTGAAGCAGTGGCTGGGTTGTATTCACAACAGAAGGTGGTGCAGGAGCACCGGGCAGCTCCCGGTGTGGGGCGCAGCCAGGCCTGCTGAGGCCACCCTCCCCTGGATCCACCTCCTTGGGTCCTCTTCCAGCTCTCTGACTCCCGAGCCAGGAGTGCCTTTAGTTCCATAATGCTGGGCGTTGGCTTCATCAGGACACTCACGCGCTAAAGCTGGAGGCAGTGACGGGCTGACCCAGGTTCCCATCCATTCTCATCATTCCAGCTTGTTCTCTTTCTCCCCAATTTTACCGCCTTCTTCCATAACTGCTCACTAGTACACTCCGAGCTCCATGATCACACACCAAGACGACAGCCGTACACAGTATCTAACCAGCTCCCACGCTGTGCAACACCACTTTCCTGAAATAAGTCCCTGTATGTATCTCCCAGTGGTTCTCTCTTGGATTAACCTTTGACTGACACAATCAACACACATTTCTGTTGACTACATCAAGAGAAGAAGTGCTGTAAAAATGCACGCATCACTGCAAACTAGAAAACGTCAATAGTTCCTCAAGTAGTATTTCCCAAAGCTTAGGTGGACAGGGCTTCTGCAAAAAATAAAACAAGGTTTTGAAAAGGGATTTGAGCCAAATAAGTTATATAAAGATGGACAGGACAGATTATTGCAGAACTTCTCAGAGCCTTTATATGTTACTCTGCACTGTGAATCTCTATGAAATGAATACAGTGTTTAACGTTTCCACAATTATTTGGCCAATAAACCTATTTTTAAGGAGCATCTAAGGGACATTTTATAGACATGCTAGTAGATAAGGGGCAGAAAGTTGGCCCTTGGTATCCATTCTTCCTTGCTCCTAGGAAACAGACCCTTCTATGTTTAGCTTGGCACATGGCCTTCCGAAATGATAACTACGTTTCTCAGCACCTTCTTGCATACAGGTATGGCTGTCTACGTCAATTCTAGCCATCTCATTTACTCAACCAATGAGATGTAGACTGACGTGAGGTGTGTGGTTTACAAAATGTGGCTTAATGGGCAGGAAAATGACGCCCCTTCCTCTATCCTGCTGCTGGGAATGTAGAAGTGGGTACAAGCTATCCTGAACCATGAGGGGGACGGCATCTGCCTACTTGTCATGGAGGGGATGATGGAGCAAGAGCCACTGTGAGTCTAGGTCCCTGGATGACCTCGTGGGTCTGAGCCAGCATTCCCGCCCTGGGCCAGACATCTCTTGATACGTGATAAAGAAAAACCTCCTATCTTGATCCAGCCACTCTTAATTTGGGTCTCTGGTATTCATGGCTAAACCCATGTTTTATCTGATGCAACTGACCTGTGGAAGTAAGCAACCATCCTCAGCCTGGTTCTCAAAGCCTCCCTCCTCGTTCCTCTGTGCTTGGCCATGCCTCCTCGTACAGAAACGGAAAGAATCAGATGGACTAATGACATCCTGTTCACATCTAGACAGATGCAAGCACGTCAGGGCTGGGCAGAAAGGTGCGTCAGGCTGAGGAATCAGGGAACAGAATGCAGGCTCCCAAGCAGCACTTGGAATAGTTCCTTAACAGCGGGAAGAATATTCCTGCTGACACCCTCCTGGAGTGAAGGGGGGTAGATAAAGCTACTGCAGCCCTTATCCCAGGCTATCACCTCTGTCTTAGATGTCTGTCTCTCCAGGATTCTGAACTTTTAAAAAAAAAATGTTTTTATTAATTTGAGAGAGAGATGGAGGAGAGAGAAACAGGATCAAACCAGCAACCCGGGTATGTGCCCTGATTGGGAATCGAACCGTGACCTTTTAGTGCATGGGATGACGCTCAACCAACTGAGCCATACCAGCCAGGGCAGGAGACTGCATTTCTTAAAGGCAGGCACTTTGCTTATTTATCTTCACATCCCAACATAGCACAGTGATTAGTACAGGACAGGAATTAAAATCAAAAGAAAAATAGAAAAAAAAACCTCAGCTTTATTGAGGACAGGCATGTTTTTTGATGAATTAATGTTAATTACCCTAGGGTCAATAATAGTGGTTATATAGGTAAATGTCTTTCTTCTTAGGGGACTTATACACAAGTACTTAGAAGTGAAAAATCACGATTAACTTTCAAAAAGCTCAGGGGGAGAAAAGGTATATCTGTATATAATAAGTTCTGATATAATGCTGACTTTGGGTAACACAATTGGTATTTTAGGAAGAATTTGAGTAGAGGAAATTTCACATTTGCTTATGCTATAGACTCAAGGCAATTTCAATCAAAACCTCAGCAAGTTGTCTTGTGGATATTGACAAATTAATTCTAAAGTTTATATGAAAAGGCAAAAGGTCCAAAATAGCGAACATTATGCTTAAGAAAAACAGTCAGAGGACTGATACTATCCAATTCTAAGACTTACTATAAAACCATGGTAATCAAAACAGTGTGATATACAAGGGAAACAAAAGGAAAAATAAAGATAGGGAACTACACCAAACTAAAGCTTTTGCACAGCAAAGGAAATCATCAAGAAAAGACAACCCACTGAATGGGAGAAGATATTTGCCAGTGATACACCTGAGAAGGGATTAATATCCAAAATTTACAAAGAACTCAAATCAACACCAAAAAAACCCCCAAAAATCCAGTTAAAAAATGGGCAGTGGACCTGAATAGACATTTCTCCAAAGAGAACATACAGATGACCAATGGACATATGAAAAGATGCTCAATGTCACTAATTATCAGAGATGCAAATTAAAACCACAATAAGAGCCCCAGCCTGGTGGCTCTGTTGGTTGGAGCATCGTCCCATATACCAAAAAGGTTGTGGGTTCAATTCCAGGTCACAGCACATATGTGGGTTGTGGGTTCGATCCCCAGTTGGGAGGCAACATATCCTTGGGTGAGGATTAAAAAAAAAAAACAACACAAAAAACTACAATGAGGTATCACCTCACACCTGTCAGAATGGCTATCATCAATAAACCAACAAATAACAAACGTTGGCGAGGATGTGGTGAAAAGGGGACCCTCGTGCACTGCTGGTGGGACTGTAGACTGGTGCAGCCACTATAGAAAACAGTATGAAGTTTCCTCAAAAAAATTAAAAATGGAGCTGCTCTATGACCCAGTGATCCCACATTTGGATATTTATACAAAGAAACCAAAACAATAATTTGAAAGAATATGTGCACCCCTATGTGCATTGCAGTGTTATTTACAATAACAAGATATGGGAGCAACCCAGGTGCTCATCAATAGACACGTGGATAAAAAAGTGGTGCTACATTTACAATACGGAATATTACTTGGTAATAAAATCTTATCATTTGCAATAGCATGGATGGAACTAGAGAGTATTATGCTAAGTGAAATAAGTCACACAGAGAAAGAAATACCATATGATTTTACTTATATGTGGGATCTAAAGAAGAGAGAAAAAACAAACAAAACTGAAGCAGACTCATAGATACCGAGAACAGAGTGATGGCTGCCACAGGGGAGTAGGGTTGGGGGACTGGGTGAAAAAGGTGAAGGGATTAAGAAGTACAAATAATCACAAAATAGTCATGGGGATGTAAAGTACAGCATAAGAAACAATGATATTGTGTTGACGGTATATGTATGGTACCAGGTTGGTGCTTGGGATAACAGGGGGAGCACTTTGTAGGGTATTCCATATGGCTGCCTACCAAGCTGTACTCCTGCAACTGGTACAAAATAGTATTGAATGTAAATGGTAATTTTAAAAAAATCCCAGCAGTCTTTGTACATGAAAATCTATTCTTTTTTAAATGTATTTTCACACACAGCCCGTAGTTTATTCTCTTCATTTTCTAACTTGTTATCTCATGTATCTATTTAAAATATAAAGGTTCTTCAAAGCCTGCTTTTGCTTTATTCCTCAAATATTGCTATGTAATGTTTTCATATCATTCAGTTCTAGGTATTTTAAATTTGCATTAATTATTTAGCAGTGTGGTTTTACATTTTCAAAATACATGGGGAATTTTAACCATTTATCTATTTACATTAACTTATAATTTCATATTTGGTAGTCAAAGATAATTCCTTACAATATTTTTTAAATTTTTGATGTGTTCTCTATGACTTGTTCATATCAATTTTTATAAATGTTCCATGTACAGTTGAGAAAAATGTGTATTTTTAAGTTGTTAGATATAAAAATCTATGTATCAAAAAAAAAAAAAGGAATGTGGTATTGGCGAAAGATTAGACAAGATTAGGCAAACAGATCAATGGAACAGAAGAACCCAGAAGTAGACCCACAACAATAGTCAACTGATCTTTGCCAAAGGAGCAAAGGCAATACAATGAAGAAAAGAGTCTTTTCAACAAACTGTGCTGAAAACTGGACATCTGCATGCAAAAGAATGAATCTAGACATAGACTGCACCTTTCACAAAAATTAACTCCACATGAATAGTATATCTATATGTTTGATACAAAATTATAAAAGTTCTAGAAAATAATATAGGAGAAAATCTGGGAGACCTTGTGTTTAGCAATGAGTTTTTAGATATAATAACACCATAAGCATGATTTCTGAAGAAAAAAATTGTAAGTTATACTTCATTAAAATTAAAAACTTCTGATCTATGAAAAACACTGTTAGGAAAACAAAAAACATGCCACAGACTGGGAGAAAATATTTTCAAAAGCATATCTGATGAAGGCTTATATCCAAAATACACAAAGGAATCTTAAAACCCAACATTAAGAAAACAACCCAATTTTTTAAATGGGCAAAAGATATGAACAGATATCTCACCAAAGATGATATATGAATGGCAAATGAGCATATGTAGACATGCTCAACATCATATGTCATCAGGGAAATGCAAATTCAAACACCAAGATACTACTACATACCTATTAGAATGGCCAAAATCTGAAACAGAGAATTCTAAATGCTGCTGAGGATGTGGAGCAACAGGCACTCTCAGTCATTGCTGGTGGGAGTACAAAATGGCACAGTCACTTGGGAAGACAGTTTGGCAGTTTCTTACAAAATTAAACATACTCTTACATATAATCCAGCAAGTGTGCCCCTTTGCATTTAACCAATGAGCAGAAAACTAATGTCCACCCAAAAGCCTGCACATGAATGTTTACAGCAGCTTTATTTATAACTAGAGGCCCGGTGCATGAAATTCGTGCATGGGGGTGGGGGGTGGGAGGGTGTTCCTCAGGCCAGCCTGCACCCTATCCAATCTGGGACCCCTCGAGGGATGTCCAACTGCCCGTTTAGGCCCGATCCCACCAGGATCGGGCCTAAACGGGCAGTTGGACATCCCTCTCACAATCCAGGACTGCTGGCTCCCAACTGCTCGCCTGCCTGCCTTCCTGATTGCCCCTAACCACTTCTGCCTGCCAGCTTGATCACCCCCTAACCCAGGTGTCCTCAAACTACGGCCCGCGGGCCACATGCGGGTGTTTTTGCCGTTTTGTTTTTTTACTTCAAAATAAGATATGTGCAGTGTTCATAGGAATTTGTTCATAGTTTTTTTTAACCTTTTGCACTCGGATGTTGAGTGTGACTCGACACGGTTAGCATCGGTAGCAGCTCTTTTTATACTCTTTGAATGTATCAATAACTTGAAATATAAAAAAATCCAAATAAATAAGTTTGTATGAAAAGAAACTCCAGTTTTTTATTCTACTGCCGCGCTTTGTAAAATCTGGGGTATTTAAAAAATTAAATCCCGAGTAGAATAAAGGAATCGAGAAAGAAGCAAGCGAGTGCAAAGGGTTAAACTATAGTCTGGCCCTCCAACGGTCTGAGGGACAGTGAACTGGCCCCCCTTGCTTAGGCCACCCCACACCCCAAGGGAACCCCCACCCTGATCTGGGACACCCTTCAGGGCAAACCAGCTGGCCCCCACCCATGCACCAGGCCTCTATCCTATCTAATAAAAGAGTAATATACATATTGACCATTACTCCAACACACAAGATGGCTGCCCCATGTGGTCAAAGATCCTGCCCCCATGTAGATCTTTAAACGGCCCCCCGTTTAAAAAGTTTGAGTACCCCTGCTAACCACTCCCCTGCCAGCCTGATTGATGCCTAACTGCTCCCCTGCCAGCGTGTTTGCCCTAACTGCCCTCCCCTTTAGGCCTGGTCACCCCTAACTGCCCTCCCCTACAGGCCTCATCCCCCCCCAACTGCTCTCCCCTGCAGGCCTGGGTCCCACCCAACGGCCCTTCCCTGCAGGCCCTGTCACCCCCAACTTCCCTACTCTGCTGGCCTGGTCACCCCTAACTGCCCTCCCCTGTAGGCTTGATTGCCCCAAACTGCCCTCCCTTGCAGGCCTGGCCCCTTCCAACTGCCCTCCCCTGCTGGCCATCTTGTGATGGCCATCTTGTGTCCACATGGGGGCAGGATCTTTGACCACATGGGGGCAGCCATCTTGTGTGTTGGAGTAATGGTCAATATGTATATTACTCTTTTATTAGATAGGATAGAGGCCTGGTGCATGGGTGGGGGCCAGCTGGTTTGCCCTGAAGGGTGTCCCAGATCAGGGTGGGGGTTCCCTTGGGGTGTGGGGTGGCCTAAGCAAGGGGCCTGTGATGGTTTGCAGGTCAGCCACGCCTCCTGGCGACCCAAGCGGAGGCCCTGGTATCTGGGATTTATGTATCTTCTACAATCGAAACTTTGTAGCCTGGAGCGGAGCCAAGCCTCCTGCTCGCTCCGTGGCAGGCAGCCATTTCTTCTGGGGTTTGTGTATCTTCTATAATTGAAACTTTGTAGCCTGGAGTGGAGGCCTAGGCCAGCCAGGGCTGCAGAAGCTTTGCTTCCTCCATTGCCGGGGGCAACCCTTGCCTCCTGCTCTTTCTAGCTCAGTGGCTGCTGCCATTTCTGTTTGGATTTGTTTACCTTCTATAATTGAAACTTTGTAACCTTGAGTGGATGCTTAGGCTGGCAACAGCAGGCAGAAAGCTTGGCTTCCTTTGTTACCGGGGAAACCCAAGCCTCCCTCCTGCTCTCCGTGGCTGTAGCCATCTTGGTTGGGTTTATTTGCATATTTGCTCCTGATTGGCTGGTGGCCGTGGCTTGTGGGTGTGGCGGAGTTAGGGTCAATTTGCATATTACTCTTTTATTAGGTAGGAATGCCCCAAACTATAAGCAACCAAGTTGTCCTTCAATAGGTGAAAGGATAAACAAAATGTGGACTGTCCATACAATGAAATACTATTCAGTAATAAAAATAAATTAGCTATCAAGACATGAAATAACTTTAATGTATATTGTTAAGTAAAAGAAGCCAGTCTGAAAATAATTAAATATTGTATGACTAGAGGCCCAGTGCACGAAATTGGTGCATTGGAGGGGGTCCCCTCAGCCCAGCCTGCACTCTCTTGCAGTCCGGGACCCCTCGGGGGATGTTCACCTAAGCCAGCAGTCAGACATCCTTCTCACAGTCCACTCCTTACCACCTGCCTGCTCGCTGTTCCTTACCACTTGGCTCACTGCTCCTTAGTGCTGCTGCGGAGGTGAGAGAGGCTCCTGCCACCACCGCTGTGCGTGCCAGCCATGAGCCCGGCTCCTGCCTGAGCGGCGATCCCACAGCGCACTGACCACTATGGGGAAGCTCCTGAGTTGAGCATCTTCCTCCTGGTGGTCAGTGCACATCATAGCGGCCGGTCGTTCTGCCATAACAGTTGCTTAGGTGTTTATTATATAGACTAGAAGCCCGGTGCACGAAATTCGTGCATGGCGGGGGGTTGTCCCTCAGCCCAGCCTGTACCCTCTCCAATCTGGGACTCCTGGAGGGATGTCCGACTGCCCGTTTAGGCCCGATCCTGGTGGGATCGGGCCTAAACGGGCAGTCGGACATCCCTCTCACAATCCAGGACTGCTGGCTTCCAACTGCTTGCCTGCCTGCCTTCCTGATTGCCCCTAACCGCTTCTGCCTGCCAGCCTGATCACCCCCTAACCACTCCGTTGCCAGCCTGGTTGATGCTTAACTGCTCCCCTGCCAGCCTGTTTGCCCCCAACTTCCCTCCTCTGCCAGCCTGGTCACCCCTAACTGCCCTCTCCTGCAGGGTTGATCACCTCCAACTGCCCTCTCTTGCAAGCCTGGTCCCTCTCAACTGCCCTCCCTTGCAGGCCTGGTCCCTCACAACTGCCCTCCCTTGCAGGCCAGGTGCCTCACAACTGCCCTCTCCTGCTGGCCATCTTGTGGTGGCCATCTTGTGTCCACATGGGGGCAGAATCTTTGACTACATGGGGGCAGCTATATTGTGTGTTGCAGTGATGATCAATCTGTATATTACTCTTTTATTAGATAGGATAGAGTCCTGGTGCACAGGTGGGGGCCAGCTGGTTTGCCCTGAAGGGTGTCCCGGATCAGGGTGGGGGTTCCCTTGGGGTGTGGGGCGGCCTGAGCGAGGGGCCTGTGGTGGTTTGCAGGCCAGCCACGCCCCCTGGCAACCCAAGGGGAGGCCCTGGTATCTGGAATTTATTTTCCTTCTACAATTGAAACTTTGTAGCCTGGAGCAGAGCCAAGCCTGGGGCTCCGGCAGCCATTTCTGTGGCAGTTAATTCACCTTCTACAATTGAAACTTTGTAGCCTTAAGCGGGTGAGCCCGGCCAGGGTGTGTGGAAAGCTTTGCTTCCCCTGTTGCCGGCAGCAACCCTGGCCTGCTCTCTCAAGCTCCATTCTGCCCCATTTGTTTGAATTTGTTTACCTTCTATAATTAAAACTTTGTAGCTTGAGTGGAGGCTTAGGCCTGCAACAGCTATGGAAAGCTTAGCTTACTCTGTTACCTGGGAAACCTTATTCTCTGTGGCTGTAGCCATCTTGGATTGGGGTTAATTTGCATACTCGCCCTGATTGGCTGGTGGGCGTGGCTTATATAGCAGAGTGATGGTTAATTTGCATATTACCATTTTATTAGAGAGGAAGCGGAGTGATGGTTAATTTGCATATTACCATTTTATTAGAGAGGACTAGAGGCTCAGTGCACGAATTCGTGCACCTTGAAAGAAACTGTGGGCCACGAGGCTACGGTGGGCATAGGGGCGGGTCTCAGCCCATCTTCTGTGCCCCTGCCTGGCCCCTCTTGCCACGGCCCCCAGTCCCCTGTCTGCTGGCAGCCCCACTCCCGCCGCCGCCACTCCCACATACTGACAGCGCCAGCCCACTCACACCCACTGACAGTGCAGAGCGATTGGGGCTGGCACCAGCAGCAGGTGCGAGCAGGGCCAGTGCCGTCAGTGGATATGAGTGGTGGCTGCTGCCCCGATCGCCCCTCAGGTGTAGGGGGAGGTGCAGAAGCCCTCAGGGGTGATCAGGGCCAGCAGCCACCACTCGCACCTGCTGACAGCGCCAAGTGATTGGGACTGGCACCGGGCACCGGCAGTGGGTGCAGGCAGCATCTCTGGCACCGACAGCGGGTGCGAGCGGGACCAGTGCTGGCAGCAGATGTGAGTGCCGTGTGGGACCGCGGGGCGCAGAAGCAAAGAATATAGGTTTTCAGTAACCATCAGAGGCTCACCCTGATGACAGTGACCGGTGCCCCACCTTGGTCTGGCACCCCTGCTCACATGCCCCACCATCCCGCCGCGGCCAACACCCACCATGTTCTGTGCACGCCCCCTAGTGGTCAGCACACATCGACCAGTTGTTTGGTTGTTCTGCCATTCGGTCTATTTGCATTTTAGAATTTTATATATAGAGAGGATATAGATTCTAACTTTATGACATTCTGGAAAAGAAAAATACTATAGAGATAGTAAAAAGATCAGGGGAAAGAAAACATGAGTGGTTGGAGCACAGGGGATTTTTAGGCAATAAAGCTATCCTGCATGATACTGTTATGGTGGATACATAACATTATACATGTTTCAAAACCCTTAGTAAGTAAAACACAAAGTATGAACCCTAATGTGAACTACAGACTTTAGTTAATAATATATCAATATTAGTTCATCAACTGTAACAAAATACCACATTAATGCAAAATGTCAATATCAGGGGAAACAATCCTATATAATAAAAGGCCAGTGACCATAACAGTGTAATGACCAGAATAACCGATCGACCAGTCGCCATGAGGTGCATTGACCACCTCTCGGTCCCTCCCCCACAGCCCACAGGCTCAGATCGGTGGATGGTGAACAGGAACCACAGGGAACTGGGGTGGGTGGCGGTGGGGCAGGACTGGGGACTGGCGAGTGGGTGGAAGGCAGACCTCTTGGTCCCTCCCCCAAGCCCACTGGCTCTGATCACTGGACGGTGAATGGGGAACCACGGGGAACTAGGGTGAGTGGTGGTAGGGCGGAACTGGGGACTGGCGAGTGGGCGGAAGATGGCCCTGATCCCAGGCTAGGCCTAAAGACCCTACCTGCACACAATTTTGTGAGCTGGGCCTCTGATGGTATATAGAAACACTGTATTTTCTGCTCAGTTTTTTATAAACCTGAAACTGCTCAAAAAAATAGTTTTTTAAAAAATTAATAGATAAATTAACCTAGGTTAATTAAGCCTGTGCAGTAATGACATTATGGTTATGCCTTATTCACAGGAAATTTATTCTGAAGAACTTAGAAATGAAATGTTATGATGTTTGCAAGTTACTGTCAAATAGTTCAGCAAAATAATTTTAAAAGCTTATCTATACATAGTCAGTTCTGCTATAACGCTGGCTAAATTTGTTCCACATCAATTGATACATTAGGAACAATCAGATCACAGGGGATTTCATGTTTGGTGATGTGTGATTTCAACCACAAGGTTCACAATGTGAATGCAGAAAACTACACGCAGCTGAACTGAGATGCATAAGAGTGCACAAAAGGCACCCTCCCCCCATACAAACCTCAAACACCTGCCTGTTGCCTCCGCTGACTGTGTGTGTGATGAGCCATGGCAATCACCTCCAGCGTTACCACTTTCCATCAAATTTCACGTAGCTCTTCATCCACTATTTCACAATAACTCACAAGCTCAATCCCTCCAACACTCACCATCATATGCGAATCTCAGGTCTCTCTTAAGATAAAGTGCCATATTTTGAGTATTTGTAAATATAACTATTGACCATATGTAAAACTGTCCTACCATTTTTATTAGGTTCCTATCATATTTTTAATGGGTCACTGGTGGTTTCTGAGTGTTGTGCCCCTGACCCCATTTTTCTTGTAAACCTGTGACTTTTACTGCATGATTTTCACAGTACAGTGATTCTTAGGAATGCATATTTCACGTTACAGCAGAACTGATTGCATAAGGATAAAGCAAATAAGGTAAAATGCCAACAAATGAGGACTCTCATGAAGGATATATAGGTTTTCACTGTACTATTCTTCCAGCTTCTCTGGGGTTTAAAATGTTTCAACATACAAACTGGAGAACATAATTGAAATAATAGAGATGTGTAAAAACATAAGGCAAGCATAAGGGCCTTTGCAAAAGTAAAAAATAATTGAGGTAATGTGTTATAAACAGGGGGATGAAGAGGCATCATGACTAAAGATCATCCTTTAACAGAAATATTCCATTATTCTCAGATATTGGAAACCAGTTTGTATAAGAAACTTGTACGGCTTAAAGGAGAGGGATTTTTCGAACATAGCAATCCTTGTGACAAGCCATTTAATGCTAGAAAACCTGAACACGCCCTCTCCCAGGCTCAGTCTTCCCACGCCAAGCCCTTTGGCTTTGCAAACATGCTCACTGCACTTCAGGAGCTCAGCCAGGAACCTGGGGCCTGGACGGATTCAACAGAAGGGCTCACTCAGGGGTAGTCAATCAAAGAGAGATGCATCACAGTTGACGGTGTCTTTTCCCCTTAATTCTCTCTCCTTCCATCTCCACATTCACCCTTTTCTGGGCCTATGGCAGGTACCTACAGACCCTGCCTAGCCTCTAGTTGCAGAGAGACTTCTGAGGAGAGGTCCACAGGACCGCACGAGGCTGTCCCGTTGTAAGATGACAATCTGCATTGTATACACTCAGCCTGTCATTCAGCAAATATTGGTGGAACATAACTCGTGCTCCTGCAAAAGCAAATAAGCCCTGTTTAAAGGAACGTGGACTAACAGCTTATTGGGCTGGCAGCTCAATTACCCAGGGGGCATTGCTGATCCTGGCTGCAGACGTACCTGCCACGCCAAGGTCAGCCTGGCAGCTCTGTGTGAGGGCCTCCCAGGGCTGATGTGTCACAAGCTCCTACGCTAGGTCAGATACATTCTGACCTCTCCACATACAGGGCTGCCTACTGACCACACCCAGGCATATTTGGGTTTCATCAACCACCATTTCTTTAGGGAGAACAGACATTAGTTGCTGCTGCCTGTTAGAAAGTTCATCTCATATATTTAAAGTAGAAAAGGCAATGATCTTGAACCAAAATGATCTCTTTCTAATGGGAAATACATGACTTTCCATCCTCCTTCTCTTTTGTTGTTGGGTGTTTCCCAATCAAGAATTTCCTGTTGATGTCTTCATTTCATAAGCAGTGGCTGCCTCAGCAGAAGGTCTGGTTACAGCTCCCTATAGCCAGTTTTCCCCTCTCCAACATACGCCTTGATTTTTACTCTTTTCACAGCTTCTTCTCGTCAGCATATACACTGAGTGGCCAGATTATTATTATCTCTGAATGCATAATAATCTGGCCACTCAGTGTATATCCTATATAATAAAAGGCTAATATGCAAATTGTCCCATCGACCAGGAGTTCAACCAGCAGGCAGGCCAGCCAACCGCCCATGTCCCCTCCCCCTGGCCAGGCTGGCCGGACTCCACCCATGCACGAATTCATGCACCGGGCCTCTAATATGTATACTGAGTGGCCAGATTATTATGCATTCAGAGATCATAATAATCTGGCCACTCAGTGTATATGTGCCCTAATTCCAAAGGGGAAATAGAGGAATCCTGTCTCATGAATAAAGGCAAGAATCCATGGCCCCAACACCACATGGAAGAGACCTCAAAAGATTATTTAGTTCACAATCCAACCTCAGAAAAGTAAGTAGCCCACATCACTTGATTTTTGTTCTTAACTAGTTTTAAATATGTAGTCTTAAAGTCACCTAGAATGAGGAGATTTCCAAAACAAAGAGGCAGTATAAAGAAACTCGGGGCAGGGAGAAACTCGTCCTGGTGATTTTGAGTCAGCCACATGCCATCCAGGCCTGAATTCCAGCGCATTCAATTGACATGGAAAAACCCTTCTATTTCTCAGACCCCATATCGTTTTACCCTGGGCGGTGTGGTGTGGGGAAGGAGGTCAGGCACTGGAGACAGGCTGGCCTGGATCGCCTCTGAGCTCTGTCCCTCTCCACCCCATGAGGTAAGATGACGTAGGCTCTGTTCATCAGTTTTTCTCATCATTACAGTCTAGATTGTTGGAAGGATTAGTTCCTGACACACGGTGGGCACTCAATACCCAGTGGGCATTAGAATTCCCACTCCTACTTTACCCTCCACAGACTTTCAAGAGAAGAAGCAGAATTCACAGCAGATGGCCACAAACTGACTTCTCCCTGAAAACCACAGTAGGTGAGTCACCTGGGAAAGACTCCCACTGTGGGACTAGTGAAATTAACCACAACTGTATTTCATTGGCATCAGATGGAAACTTCAGAGAAAGGACACAACAGAGTTAATCATCCGAAGAGACCTTCCTGTTGGCTCTCAGAACTGGCCTTCTCGTGGCCTCTTTCAGCCAGCCATCTCAGGACTGCTCTTCGCATCTCAAAGTTACGCTCCAAATTTTCCATCCTCACTGCTCTTTGTCACTTTCCCACCCATGGCTGGAGCCATTTATTGTTTGCACAAGTCAGATGACCTGGGCAGTATCCAAGTCATGTCCCAGACACCACACCTAGCCCTAATCCACCATCTCCACTGTTTAAAAGAAAATGCTCATATGACGTTGACTACACAGAAAGCGCATGCAGACTACAATTAGAGTGGTCTTTGTACACTCATTTGACATAAACATAGGAGCATTCAGAGGCACTAAATTAAATAGGTGTTTAGATGTAATTTAGGCACTTGTAGAGACTGAGGGAAGAACAGGTAGTAATTCATCCCTAATCAGGAGAACAAAGGGAAAAGAAACATTTTAAAAACCTCAATGGGTTCTCTTTCCCTCAGCCAGTCTCCCTGCAACGCTGCCCCAATACACACACACACACACACACACACACACACACAAACACACACACAGCACAGAAATTTCCGCACCCACAAAATACCTCTGGGGAAAATGTAGCCAATCAAAGTGAATCTCATAAAGAAATAGCCCAATGGGGCAGATTCACAGGTGTCATGCTTTGTAGGTCCAAAGCTTTATCTGCCTCAGGCCCACACACAAGACCTCAGTCTCATGGTGAGACAGCTATGTCACCTCCATAGACAGAGAGGGGCATGCTTTCCAAATGTGACAATATCTTTTCCCTTAATTAAACAGAGAAAAGAACATTTTACTAGAAACCCAAAGAGCAAAATAAAAACTTTAAATCAAGGCTCTAAATAAAGGGTTGAACACATGAAAAAGCAATATTCTGGCTGCCGACCTCTCCCACCAGCTTGCATCGTTAGCATCTGGGCCCAGTTTCAATAGCAGCTTTGTAGCCCAGATGGCCAGCACTGCCATCCTAGGGCCTCCTTGCTCCAGATAAAGACCGAATGTGTGTACGTCCGGGTGTGTGTGCGTGCGCGCACGCTCCTAAGTCCTCACATCGTTTGTAGATCCAACAACTATCATTTTCAACCATGAGTCCCATGAAAAGAACATCCTTTTATGTCTCTACCCTCTTCTCAGATTTTTCCTACAGATGCCCAACCCAGCTTTCCAAACCTTGTATCTAAATGTATAAAGGAATTACTCTCTTCTGTAACCAGAAGAATTATACTCTGTGTAAACTGGTTATAAATGATCACCAAATAACAGCGGTGATTAGAATCAAATGACACACCATTGTAGTAAAACGCCTTCCTACATAAAGTGTCCAGGTGTCATTTACAATGCCTTCTTTCCACACTAAGCTTAATCTGAGAACCATTACACATACACACCTGTGTCTATATCGCAAACCCCACAAAACCATGCTCACCAGCTGTGACTGACAAGGCAGGGCGGGTCCCAGCTCTGCCTTTCAATTTTATCAACTCCACCTGTGGTTAATACAGGATTTTGTTTTCTCCTTCCCCTCCCTAAACTCTGAATCACTGTTACTGTCCCATTTCTTCTATTAGTCTTTAATACTTCCCAGAATGAATCTTATGCTCCCATCCACAGTAAGGCCTCACTTAACATTGTCTCAAGGGTTTTGGAAACTGTGACTTTAAAGCAAAATGACATACAATGAAACCAATTTTACCGAAGGCTAATTGATATAAAAAAAAGAATTAAGCTCCTATCCCATATTTCTCGTAACAAAAACATCACCAAAGTTCTAATTAAAGACCCAAATGCTTCAAATATTAAACACTGAAATAAATGTTAGCTACACATGCATTTAAGGAAAATTAATACAAACAAAGGGTCCAGTTAAGGGTGGCAGGTGGCTGGAGCCTCCCCCGGCAGCTCAGGGCACAGGTGAGAATCCACCATGGACAGGATGCCCTTCCGTGGCAGGGCACACTAATATCCACACACACTGGGACCATTTAGAAATGCCCTTCACTTCATGTGCACATCTCTGGGGTTGGGTTAGGGGTGGGGGTGGGGCTGGAGTTCCTGGAGTAAACCCGTGAAGAGATAGGGAGAATGTGAAAACTCCACAGATGGTGGCCCTAGCCATGCCAAGAATTGATCCCCCCACCCCCACCCCATCAACGTTATTAACCAAACTAGTCGAATGAAACAATGCTGCTTGAGGCCCTGCTATATTTACTTGCAGGTGATGGGGTAGGGCATAATGAATATTATTAGTTACCAAGTATCTGTTTTTGCCTAACAGTAAGGGTTACTTTGGTCAAAAAGGAGCAGTTTTTCAAACTACTGGTATCTGGAAGGCCTAATCATATGCCAATAGCATTTAAAAACATTTTTTTTTTTTTTACAAATGGAATAGGAATATGCACTACATATAGAAGGGATTGGTATTATTTCATGAAACTTTTGTCTGAGTTACATATGTATCCATATGAATGTATTGATTGCGATGTAAAATTAATTTCATAGGGTGGGTCATAGTCAAAAACAGTTTGAAAGCCACTGGGATGGGGCCAAGGAACAGTCAGAATGGCCTGGTCTCCTCCCCACGAACTGTCACTTCCTGTGTCTTGCTGGTTGGTAAGCCCTGGCCAAAGTCACAGCACCCTGCCAGGACCTATCTCCTGCCTGTCTGCATCCCCACCTCAGGGTCCTTAACTCGTTTTCGTCCCGCTGCATGGCACCCATAAAATTCATAATGGGATCCCTGCTCATCGTTGGAGGACCAGGAGGGGAGTTCCAGAAAGAAGTGTTATCTATACCCTTCATTAATAGGCACTCCACTTTCCAGTAACTCCACGGGAGGGATGGACACAAAGACACACCTGGGCTTTCTTAGACCACAGAATCACGGCCTCCGCTCTCCTGCCTCCAATAATGACCACAAAGCAGCTCTCTCAGCGAGAGGCCCCTGGCGGCCAGGACCAGCTGAGAGAGGATCTATTCACTCACCCTGACCCCCAGGAAGTCTCCCACCACTACCGTGTACATGCACCTCCTGACTGGGTGGCCGGCCAAAGGTGATGTGCCAATACCCTTTAATCGCCAAGCAGCCCAGCAAGCGCCTACCTGAGTAGGCTTCCCTTTCCTTTAATCCTTCTCCAGCTCGGTCCCTCGATCCTATCCCTTAATGCCGCCGGCATTAATTCCTCAAAATAATAAGGTCAGAGAAAGTAAAGTTGGCTGCTGGCAGAGTTACCGTCAGGGACAGGTGGGGAGCGAGGGCGGGAAGCATAGGACACTCAGTTTCAGGAGGGACGGTCCAACTCTTAAAGCGGAAAAAAAACCCTTTTAGCCCAGCAAGAAGAGAAAACAAAAGCCACAAACAAGACCCTCCATTGGCGCAGCACAAACACGGCGGTGAGGCTGGGCGCGCGGACTGCGAGCTGCTGGGAAGCAGCCTGGCGGAAAGGAGAGGGGGTCGGAGGGCGCCAGGAACAAAGCCCCGCGCCCCGCGCCCAAACTCAGGGGGACATCCTGCCGGGGACGTCCCGCTCCCTCCGCAGGAGCCCGCGGCGGGGCGGGGGTGCAGGTGTGTAGGTGCGGGTGCGCGCGCAGCGGGCCCCTCCCCCGCCACCCCCACCCCCCCCAGCCCCGGTTGGGGGCGACCCCCTCCCACCCCGGGTCTCGGAGAGGCTCTCACCCGAGCGGGGATCGAAGGTGACCACGAACACGGCCACCACTTGGTCCTCCTCCACGTCGCCCAGCTCCAGGCGCCCGGGCTGCAGCAGCACCTCGGAGGCGCCCAGCTCCTCGGGCTCCCGCCGCCTCGGCGGCTCCGCGGCCCCCCGGCCGCCCCCGCCCCAGCCCCGGCCTCCAGCCTGCAGCTCCGGGGCCTGCGGCGGGGAGACGGCGGGGCCCTCGGCCCAGCGCAGCAGCGGCGCCGCGTCGCCCCGCTCCACCATGGCGAAGCGAGGAGGAGCCGCGGGCGAGAGGGGCGGGCGCAGGGGCGGGCTGCGGAACTCCCCTCGCCCGCGGCCCGCGGCCCGTGCCCGCCGCCGCCCGCACCTGCCCCGGCGGCCCCGCCCTGCCCCGCTGCCCTCCCGCGGGCGGCGGGCGTCCTCCCCTCGGGCTTCGCTGGACTACGTGCCCAGGTTTGGGAGTGCACGGACGCCTACGCGCTCGGGTACAGGAAATGTGTGGTGACAGTTCGCGCATCCACCTGGATCTGTTTACCTGCGCCTGGCTTATGGCGTCCTCTTACCTAGCATTCCGTGGGATAACTGTTCCACCGTGAATTTTTACATACCACCATTATTTTTGAAAGCCCCCTTGTCATATGGACCGTGACAGATGTGCATTACATAATCCTGGATGTGTGGCCAGAGCCACCGCCGTGCTGGGAAGTGGAGAGGAAGCACTGACAGCAGGGTGCTGTCTCACTTGGGATGGGGCTGGTGTCCTGGAGCTGGGCGCTTTGGTGTCTGGCCTGGGGTAGTGTGTCTGTAACCCAGCCTGGTGTGCCCTGGCCCTGGCCTTCCTGGACTTCCTGGCCCTGGCCTTCCTCCCCACCCATTTCAGACTGTTTCCACACAGCTGCCCTGGGGGTGGGGGGTGGGGGAGAGGTTGAACTAAATCTATAAATGACTAAAGCAGTTCCTATTCTTTTGGGGGGAAAGCTGCATAAATAGATTCTTTATTGTGCAGTCACAGTTTTAGCCTGGAAGTAGCCGCCTTGGGCAGACATTGAGTATCTCCTTGGGAAGAGGGGTTAAATCATATTATCACTGCATCTCTGGCACGTAGGACAGGAATCTTCATAAACACCCTCTGGGTAACACAGCATGAGTCCACTGGGTCCTTCTGAGAGGGGCAAGCTGCCCGCCTTCCTGAGCCTTGGATGAATTAGGTATCTGAACAAGTCCCTCTCCTCACCATGGTTTTTCTCATTATTTTAATAGCTATTCCTAGTTCTTATTTCCCCCTCCTGTAAAGGAGTGATTTAGCCACCAGATTTGTCCCATGGTTGAGACATTCAAAATGTTATTTTAAATCCAGAATAGGGGATTCTAGAAAATCCTCAAGCAATTTTCCAAAGATACCAGCTTTAGATGACTTTCCTCTTTCTCCCCTGAGGGACTTTCCTTTCCTGGTCTTTGTGTGAGCCCAGCCTCCCACCCCAGCATCCCATAGTTTAATATCCTCAAGCTGTATATATGCCAGGAAATAAATTCAAAATACTCATCCCAACCAATTTTCTATATAAACAGGAAGCCAAAATGTCCAAACCCTAAACCTAGAGCCCTTTCCATATTTCATTTACGTAAGGGTTCTAGCTCACCAGCCATCATGTCTATCTTCAAATTCCCACTGCCTTGCTAACAGGGACTTACCAAGTATTTGTCAACTAAATGAATGAAAGTAGAGGTCTCTACCTCTGTACCATTGGCCCCTCCAGCCAGCCTTAACCTAGTAGTTTGTACATAATAAGTGTTCAAAATGTTAATGATGGCACCCCCCTTAACACATTCACAGTCTGATCATGAGCTTTATCTTCTCTGTGTCTACTGAATTTCACAAATGGTAGGAAGGGAACTCATTGAATTTAGCTATTAGAATAGCTCTGGTGGAAAACGAGTGTGAGGAGTAAGAAGGAATGAAGGGCACTCACATTCAGAGATCCTAGCATAATGTTAATGTAGATCTATTTTACAGAGTGTATTTTATATAATGAAGATATATTTAGTATTTGGAAAGTAAAATAATTTTATTTTAAAATTTTGACATATGGGGTTCTCAAGGGTACATGCCGGGGTTGGGGCTCAATCCCCAGTAGAGGGCGTGGCGTGCAGGAGGCAGCTGATCAATGATTCTCATCATTGGTGTTTCTCTCCCTTCCTCTTTGAAATCAATAAAAATATACTTAAAAATAAAGTGTATATAAAATACATTATTTTGAAGTACTTTTGATCTATAACCTCACCACTGATTGGCCCCTGTTAAGATTTTGCTTGTCCTAGTTCGTCAATTCTAGGAAGCAAAATGTTTACTTGTTGACATTGCTATGGTGACTCGTTATTGCTGCAGGCCCCACGGAGGTCCTGGTCTCACAGAGAAGATCTGTGTTTGCCTTTGTCAGCCATCTGGAGACACCACCAAGCCGAGACTATTTTGAGTTAAATTCTCTGCTTGAGGTTCTTTGAACCACGCTGGTAGTATAAATTTAAAATGCAAGCTAGGGTGATCCCTGGATTATATTTCAAATTCTTTGGTGGGGTTTCTCCTTTCACCCAAAGGCAAAATGGAGAGAAACAAGTTTCCTTGGCTGGCCCTCTCTGCATGGGAGGTTTATTTGTCACAGCTGTATACAGTGTATCATCTTAATTACCCATCATGAGCATTCTTTATTCTTAGTGGCAGGTAAATAATGGTATATCTTAGAATAGATATAGAGTTAGATATTTTTCTTTTCTATATTTACATATAGAAGTCATACTGTATATCGTTTGTATTTTTATTCTTTAACCTCAGGACACGACCATTTTGCCATTCTATTAGAACTTTTTATATGCATGATTTTAAAGGTTTTCATTGTATGTTTGGAAAATTTACTTAACCATTCTCACTCTCGTTGTTGGAAAATCAAGCCCTCTCCCTTCTTTTTTGGTTGTGCCAAAAGCGTTGGCCAAATTCCACTCTGAACAAACTCTCGATACCTATTATATGCCAAGCCTTGCAGTGAAGAAGACAGACATCCCTTCTCGTCAGGCTTACAGCCTGGCAGGGAAGGCAGCTAGCAAGCAAGAAATGAAATCTAGAATGAGGGGTGACAGGCAGGGCAAATGCAATCAACCATTGAGGTTGCTGACTATGACAGGTTGCCAGAGGTGGGAACACCGGGTTAAACTGTATTCATGTTCTTAAGGTTCTCTATTGTACTGCCAAATTGTTGATTCACAAGTGTGTAAGGGCATCAATTTAATTTCATTCCTGTCCAAGTTAGATATTGCCACTTAGAATATTTTTTGCCAATTTTTCAGATGTAAATGACATTTTGCTTTGAGATAATGTGACTGCATATAATCTTAGTTTCCAAGTACATGCTATTGACTTGTGGTTCCTCACTTATCATGTGGGGTCTTGATGCTCTTGTTATCAATTTGCATAACTTCTGTATACACTAAGAATATTCATCTTTTGGCTGGAATAATTTTTGTTAATATCATTTCCAATTTACTGTGTAGTTTAATGCTGCTTAATTGCTTGATGAAATGTTGAAATTCTACATTTTATGTAGTCAAAGTTAGCAATTCTTTTGGTGATTTTTTTTGTGCTTCTTTAACATATGGGAAGTTGGTCCCCACCCAAAAATTTGATCAATGTTCACTTTTTTCTTCTAGTTACTTATAGATTGATTTTCCACATTTGATATCTTAATCTATTCAATATTTATATGTGATCCTATCTAATAAAGAGGGAATATGCTAATTGACCCTCATGCTGTCACAATGATGGCAGCGCCCACAGTCAATAAGGAGGGAATATGCTAATTGACTGCCATGCCCTCAAAGATGGCAGCGCCCACAGCCACAAGATGGTGGCACCCAGTCCCCTCAGCCCTGCGAGGGCAGCAGGCACACAGACAGGCTGTGGGGTGGATCCTAAGGCCCTGTGGGCCTTGGTACTGGGTTCTGGCTGTGAATTCTGAATGGAGTGGGAGGCCCAAGAGCATCTGAGGACAGGATCCTTTAAAAAGGATCCCTTTGGCTACTGGGTGAAGAACCTTATAAAGTGGTATGGGTGACTTTTTTTTCTATTCAAAGAGTTTTTACACTTCCTGCGGGGGGAGGGGGGAGCAGTAGAGAGGGAGGGGGTGCCTCTCGGAGAAAGAAATTGAATAATGTGTGCTAAAGATATCCAAACTGCAAGAAAACATGTTTTACAAAATAAGGTTTTGGGGGCCGAAGTAATAGCCGTTTTCAAGGGATACATATCTGCTTCTCTGTGTTACTGATCTTTCTAGAATTCTTTTGTCAGTTTGAAAATTTGTCTGATTCCTTAAAAGTTTTAACTGTCAATACCTGGAGGTGGGAGGGTGGCTGGGGGGCTGAAATTAAGACAGGTGTATCCGGCAAAGACCTAAGGTGTGTGTCCATTTGGGAGATGAACTCCAGCCTGGAAATGATAGAGGCTGCTTACTGATCATTATTACACCCAGGTGATGCTGAATTCTAATGAACTCCTCTTAGCCATGGGTGGGGAGTGGAAGAGAGGAGGGGGGGAGTTCTAAATGGCAGAAATAAAAGAGTGAAAATAATTTATTTCTAATAATGAGCTTGTAGCACATGGGTGCAGGGAGTCTATGTGTGATGTCCACAAGAGTTTTAACGTAAATTGAATTTAATTACTCAAAGCGTTCTGGCGCTTTCTTTAATCAGAATGGAAATAAGGACAAGCTGAGAGCTTAGGACACGTGGTACTTAAGGGAGGAAATGAAAGGTGTGCCTCATGCAGCAGTGAGTGAGCAGAGGGAAAGGCAGACTAGGACTGCGGAGCTTGCTGGCTTAGGTTCTCTCCTCGATACTTTTGCATCTCGATACTGTGCCGCTCTGACAGGCCTTCTCGCCTACCGTGGAAAGTTCTTTGGCTGAGATGGATGACAGCAGTATTAACAGAGAACTGAAGCAGAAATTAAGCTTCTCCTGTGGTGAGGAAGAGAGTGAGAACAAAGAGCAGAAGGAAGCACAGGAGGGCTTGGAGGCCCAGACCCTCACCCCAGAGCAGTCTGAATCTAAGGATTCAGAGGCCCTGTCTACACCACCCAGAATACCCCTGAGGGATGAACGCGAACTCCACACATTTCAGGAAAAACGCCAAGTGAGTCCAGAGCCTGTTTTGGGGACCCTGGTGTCAGAACCGCCCAAGTGTCCTACAACACCAGCCCAGCCAGATGACAGAAGCAAGCTGCTGTACTGTAAGAGTCCTGTCACTCCCAAAGTGAGTAAGTTTTGGGGAGAGGGACCCAGGTTCCTTCAGCTCAGTTATTAGAGAAAGAGGACCGGTCCATTATGTGTATAGGATGGATTATCCCCAATTCTGTATTTATTGGTAAAAATAAACAAGAGCTTCAAATTATCAGAAAACAGAATTAAATGTCTCGCCAGCTATCTTCCCAAAACCACTGCTGCCAGCAACTATTTGGTGGAGGCCACAAATAAATGTTGGGTGGGGGGAAAGTTCCTAGTTAAAGAATATCGGCACTGGAAGGAATATTGAGATCTACGAGAAAATCCTGGTCAATGGCAGAGACAGGACTAGAAACCTGATCGTTTGGTCTCAGTCGATTCTTCCCATTATACCAACTATTCTTTTACGATTATTTACTCATATTTCCCAATATGAGAAGGTTCACATTCTCTGTTTGGACATATTCATATCTCCTTGTGGCTGCTCTTCCCAGAGGGAAGGCCTCTCCCCTCCCTGGCCTTGTAGCATTCAGCCTCTTCCGTTATAAGTGAGCAAAGAGGGAACCTGTGACGCTTCTGTAGAAGCCGAGGATTGCCGATACGCAAAGGTCGTGAGTTGGCATATTCCTCTAGTCTTGTTGTAACTGGTCTCCTGCTACATTTTTTGTGTTATTCAAGCCAGGGCTGGGACAGAGCTACCTCTCACAGGCTGGTGCTGTGCTGTGTGGGCCTCCGGAATGGTATTAGCTCTAATTTCTGCTGGCTCAGCTTGAGGTATTTAAGTTCATCATCATAACATCTGTGTTTCTGATTGTAGCACAGTCACTGCTGGCAGGTCTCTTTAGTACCTGCTGAGTGTGGGCACTGTGTCTACAGGAAATACTAAGCTTTTTGGTCTGAATTGTAGACAAACTACTCTGGTGTCCATCAGTGGGTTTTTCAATGGTCCCAATACCCACCAATCAATCATCCACGATTGTTTTTGAGAACCTACTGTGGGCAAGGAGTATAAGACAATCTCTGAGAAAGAGGAGATGTGCCTATAGACACTATGTAATAGGTGCTTCAAGAGTGGTCAGAGTTCACGGGGTGGATTGCTTCTCAGTGGTGATCGGGAAAGAAAGAAAGGTGAAGGAAGCATATGAAGATCAATGAAGTTGGTATGGTTTTAACATATAGAAAGTAGAGAGTGGCCTGAGAGAATATGATGCTGAGAAAAAGTACACAGGTGAGAAAACATGACATGGTGTGTATATGTCATTCATTTAAAAGTGCAGTGAATACCTCGATATGCTAGCTGACCCTCTGCTGTCACACCCATTTACTGCTTTCAGAGAGTGCCCACAAAATAAAGATACATACAATACTGAAACAATAATTAAAGTTCAGGTCAGGTATGTTAGAGGAGTGGTACCACATGATGAGAAAGAATTAGAAGTTAAGTCTCAAGATATCAGAGAAGCCTTTCCCAAGAGACCAGTGTTTGAGAGAAGTCTTAAAGAATGAGTTGGAGGTCACCAGGCAAAGAAGGAGGGAATGAGCACTTGAGGCCAAAGGAAAAGCATCTACCAAATTGTCAAGGGGAAAGACCATGGAAAACTGCATGTTACCCAGTAGTGACAGGGTCTGTACATGTGAGAGTGCAGGCAGTGACGCCAGAGTTGGTAGGCAGGAGCTAGATCAAGACTTTATCCTAAGTGTTGAGAAGGCTATTAAATGGTTTTGAGCAGAGGCACCTTTGAAAAATCATGACCTTCATATGGAGGATGGAATGGAGCAGGAGAGATCCTGGAGGCAGGGCGGTATTCGCAGTGGAATTGTTGTGAAAGGAGAAGGACTTGAATTACAACAGCAATAAATTGAGGGATGTTTAGGAATTGGTAACTGACTTGATGGAGGAGTTGAAAGAAGAAGAGAGAGCTGGGGTGCAGCCAGGCTTCTTGCTTGTTTGAGTACATGGTAACTTGAATCAAGACAGGTGACACTAGAGGATGTACAGGTTTGGCAAAAGCAGAGATGTCATGCAAATAATTGGATACATGGGTCTGGAGTACAGGGAGACAATCTGAGTTGGAGATCAATATCTGGGCACCATCAGCATTTAGGGAGCTGCTGAAGCCTTGGATGGATAAGTGCATGTAGCCTGAGTAAGGAGAAGAGTGGTTTGAGTTAGGAGTCTTGAATAATGCCAAGATTTGAGAGACAGGCAGAGGACAGAGTTTGGGAGGGAAACTGGAAATTCAACTAGGAATGTACATACTTTATAGTTTGGCTCAGGGTTAGAGGAGGGAGGCTACAGCAATAATAATTGGAGATGTTATACCAAAGTCAAGGATGCATAGGGAAGGAATGTTGGTTTAGTTTAACCTTGACAAAGAATAGGGCCAGAAATCACCCAAAATGTCTTCAGCTCACTGTAGGGACTTCCTAGCAGGATGGAGATAGAGATAGAAGAGCTTCCTTAGAAGGTAGTAAGGCCCTTGTCACTGAATGACCACTTGATAAAGATATAGAAGGGATTTGAGCATCAGGGCACTGATGATAGTGACTGGGCCTTTAAATTTTTTTCCCAATCCCAAGACACTATTATCTTGTGCCTTAGTGAGAGGTTGCCTCCTTCTCATACCATCTTCAGAAGTCAGGGAGCTATCACCCAAACTTCTTTCTTTCTCTAAATCATCTATAACGGAGCTGTTAAACTTACAGAATAGCTCCACTCTCTGGACCATCTTTATTCTCTCAACCTGGTCATCTTTCCAGAAACTTTCAATCTGCTTTATTTTCATGAAATTCCTTTCATGATACTGGTCCAAAATTATGTTCTTATAGGTTTCAAAAGGATTACTCGTAATTCTGTCATTCTGGCAATACAATCTTTATTAATATAACTAATATCCTTCCCTCTATTTTAAGTGGAGCTCGCAGAATCTACCAGCCTTCACATTTCCAAACTAGGAATTCTGACATTATCTGCCCTGATGTGAACACTTTTCCTTTATTTGAAAAATGTCCAGGCCCTTTTTGCTGTCCTGGGGGTGTGGCAGCCAGAGCTGTGCAGCATTCCAGGTGTGGATGCCCCACTGTCTCATAGAAGAGAGATGTGCTTTACTCTCCATACGAGGATCAGCATCACAAAAAAAAACTGTTTCTCAGATAATGATTCACTATCATTCTAGGTCCATTTCCTGAATCACATTGACAACAGAAATATTATACAGTTGTACTTCTTTTGAACCAATACTCGGCCCTATAATAAACTTACAGGAAGACTGTGAGTTTGTCATTGGTGGCTTTCTCTGACAATAGCCCCAGGGTGGTTCATCCTTTGAATTCTAGGATATATATAAAACCCTTGTAAAAAATCAACTCTGGCAATGATATCTTTTTCTTCATTAAAAAACAATAAATGTTAGTGTCCTGGCCGGTGTGGCTCCGTTGGTTGGAGCATCATCCTATGCACTGAAAGGTGGAAGGTTCGATTCTCGGTGAAGTCACATACCCAGGTTGTGGGTTCAATCACTGGTTGGGGTACATATGGGAGGTAAGAGATTGGTATTTTCTCTCACATCAATATTTCTCTCTTTCTAAAATCAATTTAAAAATGTTAGGTTATTACGTGTGCTTCCTTCATTTCTGCTTGTATCAATCACTTAGTGAATATGTATAAGTTTAATACTTTTTTGTAGCCTCACATTCTTTAAATTACATTTGCATGTAGTGAATCATGTTGTAACCTACCTTCTGCTTCTACATTGAAAAGTCATGGTCAGAGACTATGAGATAGTAGAATTCTTTAAGAAAGAGCCTCACAGTATAATGCTTATACTACAAGGTTTATCATGGCCCCTGTGTCTACCATGTACTCCTGAAGGCCTATGACACAGGTATCCGCTGGCCCCTGCTAGTTAGGTCATAATGGCATTCTGCTGTCTCATCAGAATTCTCTGTCTTTGACCACTACCCTCTGTTTTTTGGTTTAGTTCTGGGTACGTTTTAGGCCTGTGTTCTCTTACTGTAACCTAGTTGAGTGGTAAGTCCTGCACATTTTCTTCTCATTGACATATTGGTTGAAGCCACTGCAAAGCCTTATAGCCCAAGGGCTTAGAGCAGTGGTCGGCAAACTCATTAGTCAACAGAGCCAAATATCAACAGTACAACAATTGAAATTTCTTTTGAGAGCCAAATTTTTTAAACTTAAACTTCTTCTAACACCACTTGTTCAAAATAGACTCGCCCAGAGCCACACTCAAGGGGCCAAAGAGCCGCATGTGGCTCGCGAGCCGCAGTTTGCCGACCATGGGCTTAGAGCATTACTTCTCCATTTTTTAACCCCACTTCATGGAGCTCTTCTCATTTGGAGCCTACATTTTAAGAGGAATTGGAAATATTTTCCTCCATGTTGAGTCTATGAAATCTTTCCCTTACAAAGTGATTATTTCTGAAACATCAATGAACAGCTACTTAATGGACCATTTAAGAGCTGGAATTCATCTCTGCACCCCTCACAGCACCCAGCTCAGAGTTAGCTACTTAGTAAGCAGCAAACACATATTTCAATAAATGATGAGAGGGAGTTAAAGTACACACTCTGAGACATAAGGACCAGGTCTTCTAAAGTCATTTTCATTTGTCTGAACTTAAATGTCATCCTTAAAAAGTTGGAGGTGGGACTCAATTTGGTGGTCTTCCAAGCTGGTTATCAGAAGTGCCTAGGGGAAAGAGGGGGCGTGTAATGACAGTGGATTCCTGTGTGGGTCCCATGAATCAAAATATCTAGTGATAGACTGGGAATCTGTATTTTTCACCAGAGGACCAGTTATGAAGCAACTAGTTTGCTCTGAACCAGATAACATTCAAGACCCCTTTCAGCAATAATAGTATTTGGTTCAAATATTAACTAGCTAACTGATATGGAACTTTTTTTTTTTTTTTAACTAACATCATTCTGATTTGCCTTATGTCATCCTCAGGACCAGCCAAGCCAGTCCATGATTTCTTCAACAGGGAAGCTGCCCTCCCGAGGTTCTAAGCATTTTAGGCTCACACCTGTCCCTGTAACAGATGAAAGGGCCCCATTAGCTCTGGTTAATATTAATCCCTTCACTCCAGAGTCCTATAGAAAAGAGTTCCAGTTCCTTCATTCCAGTGGCAAGAGGAAAACCCGAGGATATCTGTAAGTATACTGTGGCCAATGATTTCTGAGAACTGATCTTACTTACTATGATCAAGAGGAAGAGAGAATGTTGAAGTGAGATTAGGAGCAAGAACTCTGTTAGAATGAAACTGGCATTGGTTACATATTCCCTCCTTTCTAAATGTCAATGTTGGTTTCCCCTTGTGTTGGTTGTCACAGAGATTCTAGCCTCTTTCCATTCTGGAGTGTGCTGTGAGGTGCCTTCTATAAAAGGACAGCAGACCTCTGACTTCCATTAGGGAGTTAAATGGGCTATGGAATTGCCTTCAAGGGGTCTCCTGTGGTCAATAGAAGGTTAGCAGGTGGGGAAAGGACAGTTCACACTTCAAAGAGTCTGTTACTGTTTCTAGTCCAGCTTGTCTGACTGGTGATGAGCTGTGGGACAAGGATTTGAACTTCTCTGTAGGTGTTGGAAGACTGGCTGAAGAGAAGAGGAGAGTGTTGCTCTCAGAAGTGGTAAAAGCCAAACTGCACCACTGTGTGTCTCATGCAGGGACATTTCTTTACCGTGTCCCCCCAAGGCTCCTTTTTTGTAGAAAGAAACCACCTCTAAAATGAGCCAGTCTTTGTACCTGATAATGTACTTGGCAAAATAAATGCACAGCTAACAATCTGAAGTTTGCAGAGCATTTAATGTGTTACCTTGAGTTGTTTCTTTGGGGATCAATGACTATGTATTAACCAGCCTTAGGCCTAGAATAGGTTTTCTCAACACTGTCTCCTGGATCTTAAGTAAACAGGACTTCAGCACAAGTAAACCACCCATTTTTGTTACCAAGAATTCTGTTGGTTTTAGCTGTTTAGGATTATTTATAAGTCATCAGAATTTGTGGTTTCACTTGCACTGAAGCCAGCCAGACCAGACAGTTCATCTGAATTCCTGGCAATTAAATTGGGAACACTTTAGTAATGTTGCTTAGTGCTGAGAGGGCATTTTTCTTACTTATTGTATTTAATAAAGTTTCAAATGTCATATACAATTTAGGTCACACATGTCAAGTATCAATTTATTTCCACGAGTGTGATGCCCTCCATTTGCCATTAATACCCTGAACTTCTCCAGAAGAAAAATCTATAGCTTGGCTGAAAGCAAGATAGAAACTAAAATCTTGCTTAAAGATTCAGGATTCAACTGCTCATGCCAAAGAGGAGATTTGTTAGAGACTTCAGCTAACCTATTAGTATTTTTATTAGCTTGGCATTACACTCATAGATTAGGAGAGTTGAGATTTTTACAACAATTTTGTTTTTTTTGTTTTATAATTTATATTTAATCTTTGTATATTGTTTCTGACATTCCTTGTTATTTAAGGTTTCTAAATTCTATGTAGTTAAAAAAACGTCTCTTTAAAACAAGTTTTTTTTTGAAAGAACTGTCATCGACAATATCTTAGCCAGGGTCAGAGCTCCTTCTGCTATACTTCTGGTCTACCCAAGAACCTCACAGATACACAGCCAGGTTCCAGGGGAGAAGGAAGGGGAATGTGTAGGTGGCAGTGAAGAGCACTGACAGTTTCACGTGTGTTCTGTGTGCGTTCCTGCCTCCAGTGCTCAGCCGACGCTGTTCTATTTGCCTAAAACTCCGCTCCTTTCCTTTATCTGCTTCTGACTCATTCTTGGAAGCCTAGCTTACATATTCTCTCTTTTGGGAAATACTTTTATGCTTGAAATAATTAATTGGGTGCTGTCGTATCCCTTGATATCTTGTTCTTATCCTCACCTGGGTTCTTATATTGAAATGTCTGTTTTTTTTTCCCTGTCCCCAAATATAAATTGAAGAGGGGAAGGAATTGTCTTATTTAGTCTTATAGCCCCAGAAACCAGCATGGTACCAGGATCAATGAGTGCTAATCCTAATCATATGTTGACATCACTTTTTTTTTTTTAAAGCGAGGAAGCTGATCCCGGGGAAGACAAAGTAGAACAAGGGCTGCCAGCCAAGGTGAGCACAGTTCTGTGGCCCTTGCCTCTGTCTCCTCCCTTCTCTGTCCTCTCTCCCTTCCTCCCTCCCTCCTTCCTTCCTTTCTTCACTCCACCCCTACCCCCAGCACTTCGTAGCAAATTGCTTTGCAGATGAATTTATTTGGACTCTCATCAGGGTCTATATTATTAGCTAGTTGTTACTTTATTTTATTTCTTTTTTATAGAGGGGGGGGAGAGGGAAACATTTGTTCTTCCACTTATTTATGCATTCTTTTATGTGCCTTGACTGGGGATTGAACCTGCAATCTTAGCATATTGGGATGATGCTCTAACCCAGTGGTCGGCAAACTCATTAGTCAACAGAGCCAAAAATCAACAGTACAATGATTGAAACTTCTTTTGAGAGCCAAATTTTTTAAACTTAAACTTCTTCTAACGTCACTTCTTCAAAATAGACTTGCCCAGGTCGTGGAATTTTGTGGAAGAGCCACACTCAAGGGGCCAAAGAGCCGCATGTGGCTCGCGAGCCGCAGTTTGCCGACCCCGGCTCTAACCAACTGAGCTACCTGGTCAGGGCTAGCTAGTTATTAACTTTACCAGACATTGTCTGATATATGCTGAATCATTTTTGCTGAATCATTACCTTGGAGTATTTTTATATGAAAGGTTAATTCTTATGTCTTTGATCTGAGGGGAAGTTCTGTATTCATAGGGTAGAGAAGTGAAGGAAAAAATCAAGATATTTAAGGTCCCAAAATAGAAAAACAGAACAGAGAAAAATTGCATGGAACCATTTTTATATGTAAAATCTTAGCTCTTCCATATGTCAATATCTATTGATTTTTATAATGTTCAGAATCTTTTTTTAAATATATTTTATTGATTTTTTTACAGAGAGGAAGGGAGAGGGATAGAGAGTTAGAAACATCGATGAGAGAGAAACATCAATTGGCTGCCGCCTACACACCTCCTACTGGGGATGTGTCCGCAACCAAGGTACATGCCCTTGACCGGAATCGAACCTGGGACCCTTCAGTCCCCAGGCTGATGCTCTATCCACTGAGCCAAACCAGTTAGGGCTGTTCAGAATATTTGATCCAGTATCTATTATTTGATAATCTAACCTAAGAAAATAATGTTGAAAATATTATCACAGAAGTGTTTATTGCAGAATTAATATAAGAGAAAAAAACTAAATAAAATGAAAGAGGAGGGAGTACTAAATGTCCAATAATAGAACAGCCAAGCAAATTACAGTTTAAAGTCAGGGGAATATTACATTGCCATTAAGATCTTTATCATAAAAGTATGGCTATGTTTAATGTTCAGCAAGCAAAAGGAGGAGAAGGGCTGAGGTTGGGGAATGATGTGGATGGTAAGCTGGCTTATTAGGTGTCTGAGATGGGGATGGGAAGGGAGTGGGTGAGCTACTGCTAGACAGCCTTGAGGCCTCTGATTAGAAGTTTGGAATCCTCATGGGAAACAATGAGGTGTTTCCTATTCTACAGTATCATTCTGCAAAAACAATTCTTACTATTAGAGGACATGGAGCGAGGGCTGGTTGCTACAGCAAATCTGGACATGGAGGAAACAGAGCTTGAGACTGGATAAGGGCAATGGAAAGTGTAGATCTTACTGATGAAGACTGACTGATACTGGATGTTGAAAATGAAGAGTGAGAAAAAGTCAAGATTTTTAAAACTTTAGCTTTAAAAGTTCATGCTTATGGAGACACTAGGAAAAAGTTGGGTTTGTGGAGATAAATCAGCTTGGATCGAGGTTCATATAAATTTATGGAAATCAGAGCCACCATTTACTGAGAAGTTACTATGTGCTTGGCATTGTACTAAGTTACACACCACACACACACACACACACACACACACGCACGCACGCACACACACACACACACACACACACTTTCTTGAGTAGTATTTAAAAGAACCCTGAGGAGTAGTTATTATGAACCTGCTGAGGTTCATACAGATATAAAAAACATTTAAAAATGCAACGATTTGCCTGGGGTTCTTTACTAGCTGGGCAATCAGTGATGTTGCTACTTGGCCAGTAGGGGGAGTGGTTGTTATATCTGAGCATGTAATCTGAAATAAATTTGACAATTTTGTTTTCCAGACTAAGATTTCTGATGAAGCAAATTGAACACAAGTATGTTTATTCAACTTGAGATAATTAGCAGCCAGAGTGTAAGACCTGTAGACTACTGTCAAAGGGAGATTGTTTGTTTTGTGTTTTTCCCTAACATGCCCTACCCAGCTCCCAGTCACTGCTTCAGCTGAGGATGGTAGAGTAGCTCTGGCTGTGAGTAGAAGTGTCCCCTCTAGGAACATACAGATAAGAATATGGCCAGCCCTGACCCGTTTGGCTCAGTGGATAGAGCGTTGGCCTGCAGACTGAAGGGTCCCAGGTTCGATTCCAGTTAAGGGCATGTACCTTGGTTGCGGGCACATCCCTGAAACCAAATGGGGGGTGTGCAGGAGGCAGCTGATTGATGTTTCTCTCTCATCGATGTTTCTAACGCTCTCTCCCTCTCCCTTCCTCTCTGTAAAAAATCAAATATATATATGTGTGTGTATATATATGTGTGTGTGTGTGTATACACACACACACACACACACACACACACACACACACACACACATATATATTATGGCCAGATCGGAAATTATAGTGCAGAGAAGGTAGTCAGCAACTGGGGAGGTTCTTGGTACCATGACTATTGACACAGATAAAATCCAATGGATTTGCCCCAGAAGTCTTTTTGAAAACTTAGAGAAATATAGGAATATAATATGCCTTTATTGCTCACATGTTAGGAAGGATTATTTTAACTTTTTTATTAAAATATTTCAGAGAAGTGTTCTACGAGAAACCGACATGACTTCCCGCTATGAAAAAGAATTCATGGAGTTAGAAATTATTGGGGTTGGGGAATTTGGTACAGTCTACAAGTGCATTAAGAGGCTGGATGGATGTGTTTATGCAATAAAACGCTCCACGAACTCTTTTGCAGAAGTATATAATGAGTGAGTACCTTTGAAATGTATAGAAGCACAAACTTGAATTTGGAAAGCTTTTTCTTGTCAAAATATTTTAAATAATAGAACTGATGCCATTAAAAAAATTTTGCTACTTTTTAAAAATCACCCCACCCGCTCCACTGTGTTGTCTCACATTTATAACCTTTCTGAGGTTTCCATATCAGACATCAGTTATTTCTTAAAATATACCATGATCATTTCGGGTCATTTTGGGGGGTGTGTGTGTGTGTGTGTGTGTGTGTGTGTGTGTGTGTGTTGTTTTTGTGGCTTTTACTACTGGTTTTATTGCTTTTTAATAATTAATAAACTTATGGAATGGTTGTATGATTTCCCTTTAGTTCATCAGAAATATTGCCAAATAGTTAACTCCCTGGTTTATCTCTACTTTGTATTAATAATGAATTTAATAGTCAAGTTTCAAGGACTATAAGGAAAATTAACAGAATTAAATTTCATTTCCAGAAGTAATTGTTATTCCTTTTCACAAGGATAACGATCATTTTCCGATTCAGCCAATGTTTTTTTTTTATTAACTATGCCGAATACTTTTTAAAACTTATGCCAAATCTGAAATTATCGATTTTAGAATCCTTCATTTTCACTTTGTTTTTTAAAAATATATTTTATTGATTTCAGAGAGGAAGGGAAAGGGAAAGAGAGATAGAAACATCAATGATGAAAGAGAATCATTAATTGGCTGCCTCCTGCATGTCCCCTACTGGGGATCAAGCCCACAACCTGGCCATGTGCCTTGACCAGGAATCAAACCGTGACCTGGTTCATAGGTCAACACTAAATCACTAGGCCACAACAGCCAGGCTAGAATTCGTCATTTTTATACTGAAACTCACCAAATACTGTATTTTGCTTTTTTTGTGTTGGATTTCATGTTCGCTATAAATATCTCTTTCCAAGAGTGTCCCCTGACTGCATATTGGCAAGTTTAATATTGACTCTGACTGTCTAGCCTTCATAGAGAAGATAGAAGGCTCATGACAATATTCACAATCAAGTCCATGTTGTCCTTCTTGTGAAGCCCATCCAGTTATTTTAATATAATACAGTAAAATAAAGATCCAAAGCACATCTGCTGTTGAGGTAGCACCACCTAAGCCTTCTCTTTACTTGTGCTATGTTTGATTAAAAAAAACATGGACTTAGGTGTCAAGATGACCAAGGTTGTAGTCCAAGGTCTACTATCACTTGCTTGAGTTTGGACCATTCACTAACCTTGCTAAAGCTTTTATCCTTGCCACTGTATCTCACTGCATCATTATGAAAATTAGGGATAAAATAATAAGCAAGTACTGAGCATTCAATAAGTGTTCTACCATTGTTAATGAGTCTTATCTTGTCTTTTAAATAAACATTTGCATGCATGTTATCCTGATTCATTTTTCTCAATGCTTTTCTCTCTCTCTCAGGAATTCAATTTTGCATGAAGTTTATGCTCATGCAGTACTTGGTCATCACCCCCATGTGGTACGTTACTACTCTTCATGGGTAGAAGATGACCACATGATCATTCAGAATGAATACTGCAATGGTAAGTATGTGGACTAATGTCTATGGAGAGGGAGATGAATTTTTTTAAAAAGTTGATTTGAGAGAGAGAGAGAGAGAGAGAGAGAGAGAGAGAGAGAGAAACATCGATTTGTTGTTCCACTTAATTATGCATTCATTGATTGATTCTTGTATGTGCCCTGACTGGGGATCAAACCTGCAACCTTGGAGTATGGGGACGATACTCTAACCGGTGGTTGGCAAACTGCGGCTCGCGAGCCACATGAGGCTCTTTGGCCTCTTGAGTGTGGCTCTTCCACAAAATACCACGGCCTGGATGAGTCTATTTTGAAGAAGTGGCATCAGAGGAAGTTTAAGTTTAAAAAATTTGGCTCTCAAAAGTAATTTCAATCGTTGTACTGTTGATATTTGGCTCTGTTGACTAATGAGTTTGCCGACCACTGCTCTAACCAACTGAGCTACCTGGCCAGGATGGAGATGAACTCTTAAGTCTTCAGAAAAAAAAACCTTTTCCTCTTCCTTGTAGTTTATGCTGGGTGTAGCAGTCATACCTAAAATGTCTGCCCTGCAATTTTGCTTAGAAGCAGAGAGCTGGAGGAAATGAGTTCAGCTGAAAAGGAATTTCAGGTTTACGCTATTACGTATTTCTTTTGAAGCTGATGTGTAGCTGATACATAGAAGCTCTCACTCCCTTCACACTTTACTTAACACCAGAGAGAGAACTTTACCCTAGTGATTTGAATGGTAAATCGCCCTTTTACCATTTGCTAGGTATTCTAAAAGATGCAAGCATAGTCCCTACAATTTTAGGGAGGGGAGAAGGTGGGAGGTGGTAAATGTATACAGCCAACTCCTGAGTCTGGGGATTGTTCCTGCTTCTTGCTGCTTCTTAACCTTATTGAGCCTCAGTGTTCTCACCAGAGTAAGGGCATGGGGAGGGGGCTGGGGTTGAAACACAGTGACTCCAGATCTATTCTCCAGGGTCCTTCAGAACTGTACGTACACAGTAACCAGTAAAACTGTTGTTCTGAGCTATTTAAGTTACAGAGTGGTCTTCTGGTTTAACATATTTCTAATCCTTGACGAAGGGGTTGACGTGACATCAGTTATGTGTTGTTAATGCTCGGAAATACTTTTCATTAGAAAGTTCAGCGGTTAAGTAGAAAAAGTATTATCACATTGAATAGAAACTTGCCATAATTTGAGGAGTAGCAATTATTTGGCATTTCCTTGGTGTTTCCTTATAGCTTGATTTGTTTGTAGCCTTACCTGTGAACTTGGAGGGGGTTTTCCTCCAACAGGCTCACCCCAAATCCTTTTTTCTATGTCTCTTGGGGATAAAAAAAAATGGACCCCATCTTTATACTTAGGATTGAAAGTTAGAAACTTTTTAGTCATCTTCTTTTCCTAATTTCCTCTCATCATGACCTGAGATTCCTTATTCCTTTACTCCCTCTCTCTATAAGAATACTGATTTTTATTTCTATGACTTCTAGTTACTAACGAAGATAATATCAAATAAAAGTTACTCAACAAAGCAAAACAATACAGATTTGAGGCAATATAAAGATTTCAAATTTTCAAAAAACGAAAAGAAATGGAGTGATTGTTGCTATTACAAATCACCTTTTCATTCTTTCCAACATTTAATACCTCCTACAGGACTGACACTTATTAAGCTCCAGGGTAAGAAACAATGTAGAGTGAGATAAGTCCTTATCTTCAAGGAGCTTTATTCCACTTGGTCTGTGACAGTGAATACACAAGAGACAATTAGGTGCAGAGCCAGATGTACAACTATGGATAAAAAGGGTCCAGAGAAGAGGAATGTGAGCAAGAGGCAGCGTGGAGTGGTACGAGGGGCCAGGGCTTTGAAGTCAGCAGACCTGGGGTTGACACCCAGTTCTGCTGCACACTACTTGTAAGATCTCTGGGATGTCACTTAATCTCACTGAGTAGAGAGACTGCAGTAATGACTTAAGGGAGTAGTTTGAGAATTAGCAACCATCTATGTCAAATGCTAGCACAGTGACAATGCCCCATACATAGGGAGAAGTCAGTAGTCAGTGTGATTTGAGTAGCCTGAGAAAATCTACAGGAGGTAAGACTTGACAGAGACCATGCCAAGGATTAGGAGAGTTTAGGGAAGGGAAGGGAAGGGCAGAATCCAGTTAGGAAAACAGCCACAAGCACAGGGTAGGATGGTATTGGCAATGGGTCTAGCCTAGCAGACAATAAGGAGACAATAGGACTGAGGGGACCCCTACAGAAGGAAAGATTAACAAAGTAAAGTGTGGGAAGTCTAGAAAGCCCTGAAAGCCAGATGGACTAGATGTGATGGATTATGGGGAATCACTGTCTATCCATCATGGTGGTCCTCTAACTTCACTGAGTACCTACCAATTAAAATGTAACTATGATTTATCAAATGGAATTCACACACTTTGAACCTTTCAAATGTGAACTAATCATGGAAAATAACGCATGCCCTTCTACCTTGTCTTGTTTTTAGTTATGGATACTTCATGTTGAGACTTTGCCCTGTGGCTCTAAATAAAAGATAAGTTCCAAGTATCTGTAAGGTTGCAAGAGTAGCCAATGGCTTGTTCCACCTCCTTCCACACTTCCCCCTACAGCATCCCCTACCTTCATCTTTTCCCCCTCCTGCCCTGTCTGCCCACACCCATCCTTACCCTATGCCCCCAGCATGTCAGAACAGTCAGGTTTGAACATACGGCTATGGCTTTAACTCAGATGATAAATTAGATATGATTTAGACAACTTAGATTATAATTCCTAGAGACTAGCAGTCATCTGATTTCCCCTATTGTCCCTTTGGAGCCCTGAACCAATTAAATATTCCCTCCACCTCCCCCACCCTTGCCAAGATCCCTACAAGTTACCTCTGGGTCAGCCTCAGCAACCTGAAGGTTTTCAGCAGCAGGTTGATTCTGCAAACACCAGGATTCTATCAGGTTCAGGGCTGGACGGTGAATATCTCCCAACAGGCATTATTTTCTTGTGACCCTTGGTTATTCTTTCCTAGGTGGGAGCTTAGAGGATGCTATAGAGGACGCGAGGTCTGGCTTTGAAGAGCCAAAACTCAAAGACATCCTTCTGCAGATTTCTCTTGGGCTCAAGTACATCCACAACGCTGGCATGGTGCACCTGGACATCAAACCGAGTCAGTACGCTCCACTCTGCCCCTGCAACTGTATTTAGTTCTTTTCCCCCTCTTGTCAGAATATGTGCCTATCTGTCTATCAGTGTCAAAGATGCTGTTAGCTGGTAGAGTCCTTTTCTTTCATTTGTTTCTCCTAAACAAATTCAATTAAACAGCTTTCACCATTTTCTCCCTGGGGACATGGGACAGAGAGAGAAAGGACTTTCTCAGATAGTGAAGCCAAAGTATGAAAGTAATTATTTAATTTACCACATAGATAAGTGACAACATATTGGCTACATCCTGACTGTGTTTACTGGTGCTATACCCTTTCTAATTTCGATTGAAGTGAGCAGAAACGAATGCATTGGGCCCTCATCAATGTGAAACTCAAACTGTCATTACTGAATTGCGTGTTTTTCTTATTTCTTTGTTTTGAGGCCACTAGCCTCTTCAGAGGATGTTTGACATCAGTTTCACTTATCAATCACTGAGCTGTTCATAAGTAGTGTTAGAGATTCCAGGGAAGAGGAGGCCCCTTGTACTGTTGTTACAGACGCACAGAAGAGGAAGAGAGGAAGGTGGCTGTAGTGGCAGATACAAAAAAGAGTCTTCGGGGTGAAAAAACATAGGAATCATTATGTCAATTCTGTATTTTTACAGGTAACATCTTCATTTGTCATAGGGACTCTCCTATAGTCCAAGAAGACATTGAAAATGATGCTGATTGGTTTCTCTCTACCAATGTGATATACAAAATTGGTGCGTCTGCCTTATACTCTGACCTGTATTCTATTATCCTATAAAATGTATACTGATGACTCCAGTTACTCCTGTTTTAAGACATGCTTATAGAGTTCTTCTTTTTTTTTTTTTTTTTTTTTAGGAGACTTGGGTCTTGCAACATCAATAAGCGAACCCAGAGTGGAAGAGGGAGATATTCACTTCCTGGCTAACGAGATTTTGCAAGAGGTATAGATTAGGGAAACAGACTATTTTATAATTCACTGAACCTTTTGACTCTCAAATGAAAGAAATGGAAAGTATATATTTATAATTTAAATTGATATTATCCCTTTTCCTATTCAGAATGGAGACCAAAAATAGGATAATTTTTCTCTAAAAAAGCATGAGAAAGCTGGTTCATTTATGGGCTAATCAATATTTGTACTGTTCTTTTGTAAAGGTCCCTTACTGTTTCTTAGAATTCCCAAACTCCTGGATTGCCTAATAGGAAGAAAGAATTGATTGGTCCAGCCCATCTTTATCTTACTACTCTCTTGTTGGTAGCATACTAGCTCTGGTCATTGAAATGACCTTTCGTTATTGCCTACTTTCTAGGACGTCTGTGGAGTCAGGCCTGGCACAGTGATGTTAATTGGGTGGATTTGTGCTCTATCCTCTATCTTCCTAGAGGTAAAGCACTAACCACGGAGGATGTGACCTTGCCCAATGTGTCTGTTTAAGTTCACATGCATTCGAACGAACCTTTCTTACCAGTTGTATTTTAGTCTAGACTCTTTTCGCTTGGCAAACAAACTGGCCTTCCTGTCCTCTGTTTTGAAGGATTATCAGCATCTCCCTAAAGGAGACATATTTGCCTTGGGATTAACAATAGCACTGGCCGCAGGAGCAGAGTCATTACCCAGCAATGGTGATGAGTGGCATGACATCCGCCAGGGTAACCTTCCAGATATTCCGCAGGAGCTCTCAGAAGAATTTTACAACCTGCTCAAGGTGATATCTCTTATGAAATGAAGAGAAGATAGAAATACTGATTTTTTTTAAAAATGTAATGGCAAGTGGTTGGGGAAAGGGGGATGTTGGCAGTGCCACTGACAGAAGGAAAAGTGATTCGGGACCAGGAAGCCCAGCAGAGAAAGGGCTGATTGAAAGCGTCTCAAGGACATTTAGAAAATATCATAAATACCTTTTATGTTATGGTTTAAATATCCTGTTGCATTTTTATTATTTGCCTTTCTAAAAAACCCTGTGAAGTGCATAGTGGAGAAGACCCAGGCTCACAGCAGTTTCTGGACTTGTATCCCACCTTTGATAATTGATTAACTCCAAAATCAAACCTGTTCTTTTTGCTCCTATTTCAGTGTTTTAATTAACCATTGTCAGTGGTAACAGTGATGTTATTACTGAAACACACACACATACACATACCACCTGAATTTTGAGTGTATAGAAGAAAGTATAAGCTAACTTTTTAATAATTGACAATACTACCAGTCATTTGAACTGTTGGAAGAAAGGGAATGTCAATTCAGGAATCTATGTGTCACTTGTACTCAATGATATCTGTAGGAACTAGGAAAGGGAGGTATTACATTGAAACAGAGAGAGGTATAAAAACTACACTGTCCAGAAGCTTAACTAAGAAAACAAAAGGTATATGTAAGACTTACTTTAGGACTTAAGGAACAGGATTTGTTAGGATCCCTAAAAGCCTTAGAAATATCGATTCTTGGGGATTAAATTTGAGTTCCACAGTTCACCTGAAAACTTCAAATTTAGTTACAAATTTCTCCTTCCTCACTTCTGCTTTCCTGAAAGGAGACAAACCCTTCCTCAGAGTGGTTTTTGTTCACAGTGTAATCACCTGTTTTTATGTGTAAACTGCTCTTCAATTTAGTAGATAAGTATTGAGTACCTCAGTGTTGGTAGTACATATATGTTAATTCATTTAATTCTCATAACAGCTGGAAGGTGAACATTGCTGTCCCACATATCAGGAAAGGGAAGCTAAGTTTCAACAAAGAGACTTGCCCAGACCCTAGCCCAGTGGTCGGCAAACTGCGGCTCAGGAGCCATATGCGGCTCTTTGGCCCCTTGAGTGTGGCTCTTCCACAAAATACCACGTGCGGGCGCGCACGTACAGTGCGATTGGAACTTCGTGGCCCATGCCCAGAAGTCAGTTTTTGGCTCTCAAAAGAAATTTCAATCGTTGTACTGTTGATATTTGACTCTGTTGACTAATGAGTTTGCCGACCACTGCCCTAGCCGGTTTGGCTCAGTGGACAGAGTGTCAGCCTATGGACTGAAGTGTCCTAGGTTCAATTCCAGTCAAGGGCACATGCCCAGGTTGCAGTCTTGATCCCCAGTGGGGGGTGGGGGAGTGCAGGAAGCAGCCAATCAATGATTTTCTCTCATCATTGATGTTTCTATCTCTCTCTCCCTCTCATTTCCCCTCTGAAATCAATTAAAAAATATTTTTTTTTAAAAAAAAAGAGACTTGCCCAGAACTACACAATAAACAGGAGCTGGCTCTGAATATTGCTCCCCAGATGGAGATGAAGTGTTTTCTTCATTATATGACACTGCTAATTGCTGCAGATAATTAGGCATTTTCTACCGTATTAAAATCATTTTATGTTAGACACCCCCACCTGAAGGTAAGTGCTATAGGAATATTGTTATGGTGTGGTATCCTTAATTAATTTAAGTGAAAAAGGAGCATGTTGTGGTAGAAAGTAAACTGAACGAGGTGTTGGGTGACCTGGATTTGTCTAGGTCTTGTCAATGATGTAGACAAGTCACTTTATTTTAGGACCTCAGTTTCTTCCTCTTTAAAATTAAGGCATTAGAGTAATCAACTAGCTCTAAACTATGACACTTAAAGTCAGAGGTATGGATGACTGACCTACCAGATAGGTCATCTATTTCTTCCCTCCACACAAAGGCGAGGCAGAGTTTCACAAAATCCACAGCGGAAGCTGGCTTGTTGTGGGCTTGGGTGGGCTGATTTCCCAAGCAGTGAAGCTTCTATTTCCTCACATTATCAGAAAATGATCCACCCTGATCCAAGGGAGAGACCCTCTGCAGCACTTCTGGCCAGAAGTCGGGTTCTCCGTCCCACCCTGGGGAAAACAGAAGAGCTCCAGCAGCAGCTCAACTTGGAAAGGATGAAGACAGCCACACTGGAAAGGTAGATTTTTTGGATGCTGGAGTTGAGAAAGAACCTCTTTATGTACTGCTCATAGTGATATGACTAGTGTATCTGCTTTGTGGTTTCACAAGTGTAACTTGTGTCTGCAAGTGGAACCCAACATTATAATACGTAGGTCTCTGCCCACAAAGAGACTAGCAATATGCAGCCCTTTGAGCACAGGGCTGGAGGCTCTGTGATTGAGACAGAAAATTCAATTAATGCAAAGGAAGCAGAGTGAAGAATGCAAGGAAATACAACCGGTAAAGAAAACCTAGTGAGATTCTGAGTGACAACAGGTGTTCAAGAAACTGGTGATCTCCCAATGCCAGGTAATCCTAGTTAAGGTGGGAAGAGACTGATTTTAGAATCCCATTAAATTTTAGGAGCAGGCAGATATTCTCGCTTGGTACATGATCAGAGGAAGAGATATTTTTCCAAGCTAAAGGAAGCAGTCTGATGACTTATTCATGTAAGCTTATATTCATGTGTGCATTAATTCCTTCATTAAACAAATGGGAATTAATCAGATGGGACCGGCTGGTATAAAAGTCAAGCAGTGATGTTTGAGCGGAGTTCTGAAGGCATTTTAAAGTGATTTTTATATACACTGTGCACTATTAAAAAATAAAAGAAGATGGTCCATGTGTAAAATAAGCTTAGAAGTCCAACTTCTTTTGGATACACAATCCATTGAAGAATAATTACCTTGAAAAGGCCACAACATGATGTATTGGCAATGAGTTGTGGAGACTTTAATCAGGCAATACTTCCTAATAAGCAACTTACTATCTTTTTGCTCTAGTTTTGTTTATTAGCTAAGAAAATGGAATCCAAAAGACAGTCACAGGAATATAAATTTTTCTTCGGGTGTAGTGTGTACATTCTGCAAAACCAGCTAAGCAGGCACAGGTGACTGTCATCAGCCATTACCAGCAACGGACATCCATTAGAGATGGGGCAGATGCCTGCTTGAAATTGTCTAGACCAGGGGTTGGCAAACTTTTCCATAAAGAGCCAGATAGTAAATATTTTACACTTGTGGGCCATGTGATCTTTGCTGCAATGACTCAACATAATGTAAAAGCAGCCATAGGCAACACATAAGTGAATGGGTGTGGTTAAGTTTTCCAATAAGACTTCATCTAAAAACAGGTGGCTGGCCAGATTTGACCCATGGCCACGGTCTCCACTACAGGATAACCTATAGCTCCCTCCTTATTTTAAAGACCATTTATGCCCCAGTCAGTAGCATTTAGGAAACCGAGCTTGCCACGTGTTGTGGCACATGTGGGCTGGCCATTTTTTAAACAATCGCAGGTGCAAATTTTCTGTGTGTAGATAGCTTAGGCTTGTTTCTATAAATACTGAAATAAAAAATCTCTATATGGTAGTTTCGATCATGAACATCTCTAATTTAGGATGGAGTAACATGTGGTTTTCCTCTTTCATTGCTAGGGAACTGAGAGAAGCCCAGAAGGCCCAGAAGGCCCAGGAGCCCCGGGAAGGCCACAGTGACTCTGAGGTCTCGGGGATCCTTACAAGATCAGGAAGCACCAAATGCCTAGAGGGAGGGAAGAGTGCAAAGTCTTCAAGCTCCACCTGTGGGGATTCTTCCCCATAAGAACTCATTTCACATCAACCCACAATATATATTACCATGCCAAACTACCTCTTATAAAAGGAAAGATTAACCCACTTCAATACCCAAAGATGTCAAAAGCTACTCCTAATTTAGCCAAGATACGAAAGCTATTGAGGCCTTTTATTAGCAAGGGTCTCCGGTACCATAATCTCCTCTATTGTTATATTCCTAACACCACCTATCCATAATTCATTTCTCACATTCATTGGACACAATGGGGAAAGCATGAGCTTCTGAACAGATGGAAGAGAAGGAATCAGCTCTCAGGGCCACCCATGGACTAAGATGTTGCTCTAAATTACCTATGAAGGATCCCAGTGACTCTTCCTACACATTGAAAAAAATACAATTTTGTGGAGTTGTACCAGCTTACAAGAAAATGCACCTGGATTTCAACAAATGTTCCCTGAGTATCTGATGGTATTTATTTGTAAAATAATTCTCAACCACTTTAGTTTTCCTACTGTGTTCTCCGAATGGAGACCATCACCTCTTTTGATATTGTGTTTACTAGATATAAATGATTTCACCATTATTTGAGGTAGATAGAAATAAGGCTATACATAACTTGAAATTTCTGAGCTGGCTATTAATTTATGGGATAAAAACACTCGTTAGGGGTCTGAGGGAAATTTGATGTGATTATTCTCCCTCAGTCTATTTGCCCTGACCCTGTTGTAACTGTTATGACTAGTTTTTATTTTCTGGGTGTCACCAATTTCTCCTTGATTTGATCAGAATTTGGCTTTGTTTCCTGTGACTTTTATCATATTTTATCCAAATCATTTTTCCTGTATATATATTTTTAAAGGAATTGAATGTTTGTAAATAAAGGTTTTTATCTTGTCCAAAGCCAAACACAGGGAAAGCACTCTTCTTTGTAATATGTAACTAACAAAGAGTGAGAAATTTATGTTGGAAATGACTTCATGAGTAGATAGGTGAGACAATTTGGTAGGTTTGTATTAACAGGTCTGCTTCGGGGATCAACTTCACAGGTCCAAAGCTTATAGTGGCCAGACTATGATATAAAATAATATTGGTCATAAAGGTATTTGCTAATTATGTCATATTAATAAACATAGCCTGTAAATAGTTTGTAAGTTTTTTTTCCTGCCTTATTTTATTTTGCCTTAATTTTAAAGTTATTTTTTTTAACTGAATAAACCATCAGACCATTTTTACTTCTGTCTTGGAATAGCAATTCTTTCCATGCAATTAAATGGGGTATAGTGCTTCATATTGCTCATTGCCATTTTTTAAAACCAATCTTTGTTCAAGGTTTTAAAATTGAGTTAATTTATCTCTTGCTTCTCCCAATCCAGCCATGCCCTTTGCAGTACAGTGCAAGGTCAACCACAATTTGTGAATTATAAACAGGTGTATTATTAAGCGTATGCAATGTATAGACCAGAATTTTTTGGTTATACTTGTCTTCTCAGGCATCTACACCTACTACTGTGAGGGTCATCTCATGACACCTGAATGCACCTGGTGTCAGACTCTTGGTTTCTCTCCCTCTTCTTTTGCTGGGCTCCACGGGAGCAGGAAGTCACCAAAGGAGCAGGTAGCCGGACAGACACTGCTGAGTGTGGAAGGGACTGGGTCTGTTTTCAATTTGCATTGTGCTTTCTGCTTTTTAAAATTCATTCATTCATTTACTCATTTTAAATAACCTTTTCCATGCTTCTCACACCAAATTATTTGTGAATACAAAGAAAGAGGGAGAGATTAGTGGCATAATGAAGAAAGACCTTTTAAGGCCAAATGATTGGATATGGTTGGATAGATGTAGGTGATCAGGGAGAAGTTTCAAACTTAATTCCAAAGTTAAGGTCTGGGAGAATCTTGGCACCACTAACTGATTAAATCTTGGCACGCTGTCTTTGAAGGGAAGGGTGCATTTAATTTTTCATTTGACTGAACCGCTGAAATGGAAGGATATCATTGAAGGACACTGACAGTAGTTACTTAGTAGAATGTAGAATGATTAATACCTGTGCAAGGACTGAAGGCAGTATAAAATGGAATAAACATTGCTAAGGGAGTCACTTAAAACAGTCAGGAGGCAATTAAGGAAGTAAGGCCCACCTTGTTCCACAGTTCTCAGAGCAGCTATTAAGTTGTTAAACCTATTGCTAACCTCAGCTCAAGGCCCAGCCATAAACATCCTATCTAATAAAGAGGGAATATGCTAATTGACCATCACTCCATCACAAAGATGGCTGCACCCACAGCTGAGGCCAAGTTCCCATAAAGAGTTTTAATGATCAATTAGCAGGGACCTGAGGCTACGCCCTCCCCTGCCCCTGTGGGGCTTGACAGGGGAACTCAGGCTGTGTCCCCCACTCGGCAGGGCTTGACAGGGGACCTCAAGGTGCACTTCCCATCCTGGTGTTGGGCTAGGGGACCTCAGGCTGCTCCCCCCCCACCCCAGTGCCAGGCCAGGGACCTCAGACTGCACCCGCCCGGTGGGGCTTAACAGGGGACTTCAGGCTGTGCCCCCCACCCAGAGGGGCTTGACGGGAGACCTTAAGGTGCACCCCCAGTGCTGGGTCGGGGGAACTCAGGCCGTGTCCCTGCCCAGTGGGGCTTGATGGAGGACCTGAGGTTGCGTCCCCCTGCCGGTGGGGCTTGACGGGGGACCTTAGGCCATGTCCCCCGTCCTGGCACCAGGCCAGGGTACCTGAGGCTATGCCTCCTGCCCAGCAGGGCTTGACAAGGGTGGGACTGGCCAGGTCTGGATCTAGCCCAATTGGGGCAGGGGGCAAGCCGGGTCTGGGTCTCATGCGATTTTGAGGTGCATGTGGGTGGGCGGGGATTTGACTCTGGGTCCCATGGTGAGCCCCAGACTCTGACAGGAGGAAGGTTTTCATATACATTTTACTAATTTTCTTTCATCTCTGACACTTCTATTATAGAGAAAGGGCAAATAGCAATATTAAATTATTTCTTCTAATTAATCTCCTTTTAATGTGCACGAATTTCATACACCGGGTCACTAGTCCTTTATAAACCCTGTCTTCCTTTGTTCTCTCCAGAGTGCAGTTGGGTTGCTACCTAAATCTGCCTTGTTTGGATTTGAATCCTTTACGACCCCAAATAAACCTTTGTTTTACAGCCTCAAATCTTTATTAACAATGGCATTTCAAAAACTAAATTGTGAAGGTGGAAGTAAAACTTGATTTAAGCATCTAGAAAAATACTGTGAATGAAAAGAGTGGTTATGCACTACACTTGACAAGCCGGGGTGTGGGGTGGGGAGGGGTTGGTGGTGGTGATGGTGATAGGGGTGGCACATGGCAGGCCTGGCAAGCTCAGTTACCAAAAGTAACCCCACAGGATAGTCTGATCACAAGTTCCTAATTGGGCACCCCAGGTCTTTGGCAGAGGTCAATATTTAAGTGAGCTCTGTCCATTCTTCTTATGCTTCTAGGATAACATACTAGTAACGTTAGGGGGTAAGGACATGTAATAAGAATAGAACCACAGCTGTCTAATAATTATTCACCTTACTTATGATAGATGAGAAGTTTTCTTACAGACCCTGGATACTGGAGGATGAAACAGGCCTGTAAAAGATGAGACACCTTGGAGCCCAAATGGGTCCATTACTCGAAACACATTTTGAGAACAGACCCAGGACAGGACACGCTTTGATTTGGTTGCTGTGCCTGGACCCTGACCCCCTCCGGGAGTTTTTCTCAGGAATGCTGACCATTCTCCAGTCCCAGGAAGGGGCTGAGCTGTTTGTAACTTCATGGAAGATTAGCCACCTTGTTATCAGACTTTGAGCTTCTGAAGGCCGAACTGCAGACCCTCCCCTCCCCTTTCCCTGTTACACTTGTAGCTTGAAGCTGCATGTAGCTATCTTCTCCCTCGAGGGTATATAACCAGCCAATTGGCAAGGGGGGGGGGGTCAGAGCAGATTTTTGTGGGTGACCGGCTGCTCTCCCATAGTGCCGGCATTATTGGAATAAATGCTCACATATGTTTCAACCCTGTCTCTGCTTAATTGGCTCAAGTGATGACAGGCAGCCCGGACCCCTTGGTTGTCTGGTTACAGTACCTTTGAAATGACAGAGTAATTTCCTTTTCCTATGCCTGGAAGACACTACCTCAGCACCAGAGCATAAGACCACCAGAGTGTGAGGTCACAGAACCCCTCGTTGTTATCTTGTCTCCGAATACCATCTCTATGTGCTGTAAATGTTATTAACTATCCTTTACCCACCAATGTAAAAGAAGTACAGGGTATCCCAAAAAAGTGTATACCCACTTTAACAGCTGATGGCTCAATTTTGAAAATGAAGTGTATTTTAATAAACACTGCCTTTATAATCACTCCAAAAATTTGCTCAGCATGGTGTGTTTTTTTCCCTTCATCGATTGTGTGTGCATACATCTTTGGGAGACACCCTATATGTTTCTCCATTTTGCCTTTTATCAGAAGTTTCCTGCCACCCCCTGCTTTCTCCCAGCTCCTTAACCTACCATCAGTGGATTTCATGCATCTTAAGTCTTCTCCTTTGATTCTAATATATAAAATAAGCTGCAAAACTTCCATTCTATGGAGCATTGGAGATCTTGCTCTCTGGCATATGTCGTCAGTTTGGCTCAATAAACTTGTAAAAATTCTCCACAGGTTTGGATGGACTACATTGACAATGACAATTAGTAAGTCTACTTTTAGAGTGGGTTAACGTGTGTCTTGGAAACCATGTTAAGCCATTCATATTTTTTCCTTCAAGGACAAGAATAGGCATTGAAAGGTTTTAAGTTGAGTCCTGAGTAAATTTGCGTGTTAGAACGATGTGGAGGGTACCTTCCTTTTCCAGAAGTTGGGCAGGGCCAGGGCCAGGATAAGGGGGAGACCCTTTCTGGCCTGTATTCTGCAATCTGTGGGGTTCCATACCCCTCTTCATTATCAGGGCCAAGATTAGGGTGTATGAGGCAAAATTTAAGGGATGTCAAAAACCCACCTTTAAGATTAATGATATTTTAATGCAATAGTTTTAAAACATTAAAATTAATAAAAATATCCACAATTAACAAAACACCAGAATTTTAAATAAAGACAAGACCTGTAAGCTGAAGTTAATTAAAATTATTATTTAAGACACTTGTAAAAAAATGTTGTCAGACATGGCAATTCTTGCAACTGGAAATAAGAATTAGATATTGAAAATATTGACCATTTTATGTCCATTAAAGCCAGGAAAGTAAAATTATAATAGTTTTTGGTATAAATAAAATATTTAAACCTAAAACAATATTGTGTTTTAATACACATACCTTTCAAATATTCAATATTAAATAGTTTTCGGTATAAATAAAATATTTAAACCTAAAACAATATTGTGAGTTTTAATACACCTACTTTTCAAATATTCAATATTTCGCCAAGTAACTTAGTGTTCTGAAAAAAAAAAGTTTTTAAATATATAAAACTATAGGAGCACATATTTTTCCTTGCGCCTCAGAATACTTGTATCTTGTATTTAACTAAGATTTTAATTTTTTCTCAGCACGGATTTTTTCATTGACTTGGACTTTTTTAAACATTGAATTAAAATATTTACCTGGATTGCCAATTTTTTGACGTCACCTTACTTTGTGCTCTAATAAGCCCTATTCCCGCTCCTTTTTTGTTTGGTTTGCTGCATTAGGAGGTCTGGAACTTTCCAGTGTTTTCCAGAGGCGGAGCTATCTTTTGTGTCGCCTACCTCGCCCCCTCCTGGGCCGGGTTGGGAACCTCATCCAATACTTTCTTTTCATTATAAACTTGAAATCAGCGCCACTCACCACCTGGCGGTGTTGACCCAGAAAAAAAAGCTCCCGGAACTAACGCGTTACGGGGCGTGTTTCCCGCGGCGATGGCCGGCAGCATTTCCATCAGGCACGCCACGGCCTTTCCGGTTTCTCCTTCCTCTCGCGAGCCTTGCGTCAGGGCCGAGTCGGGAAGTGTCCTCTGGGCGCGGAGCTGTGCGGCTGGAGCGTCCGGTGAGCGCGGGAAGGAGACGTGAGCTCTGTGCTGGGTGTTCGTGCAGCCCTGCGTCGGTCGGGAGGTGGTGCTGTGCTGTCGCCGTCTGTCCCTTCTCTTTCCACGCGCGGGGAGGACTTGGCGTTTCCTCTCACCTCCCGCCCCTTCACTTCGTTGGCTGGGAGCGTCACCTTAGAAAGGGCACTTGCCCATCCTGGCGATGAGGCCGGGAACCCAGGAATCTCCCTTCGTCTTTACTAACAGGGATGGAGGCAGTTTTTGCAGCAACAAGTTTCAGATTTAAATCCCTTGATGACAATGTAATATTTATCGAGCCCTCCGTTTGTGTTAGGAACTGTGTTAGGTGGATTGGATTTGACAGTGAGTAAATCCGACAAAAATCCCTACCCTCCGGGAGCTTGCCTTTAAATAAAATTTTAGAAGACAATAGCATGGAAATGAGAATAACTCATAGAGTAATAATTTTTTGTATGGGTTGGAGGAGGAGGAAGTTAAAGGGAATAAAAAAAGATACAGGTGTAAAGTTTCTTTTGGGGGGAAATCTCTCAAATGTGCAGCAATGTTAATGTGTTATGGTCATACGACGGATTGCATAAATATCAGGAATGCAAGTTAGAAATGTAGGATTAGTGAATTTGTGCTCTTGCTATATGATGTCGTATTAATTTACTTTTTTTTTTCCCTTTAGGAAAGGACTAAAGATTAGATTGTAGGAAAAGTAGAAGCAATGTTTCGAAGACCTGTATTGCAGGTAACCAATCACTTTTCCATAATTGTGCTGATTAGATTTTTTCAGGCTTTTGACTGCAGAGGCAAAGGAGTTTTTGAGCCCACCCACTTTATGTATACTTATTTGATATGGAGGTTTGGAGAAGGTTTTACCTGTGTGAATAATGTTCACTAAAACAAAAATACTTTCTAGTTTTCCATATATGAAAATGAGGTGTCATTACTTATTAAAACATGTTACTTACATTTAGGTCAGTTAGATAACAGTTAAAGGCTTTATTGATCCAAAGACAGAATCATTGTCCTAGCATTTTTTAAAAAACATATTTTATTGATTTTTTTTTTTTTTACAGAGAGGAAGGGAAAAGGATAGAGAGTTAGAAACATGGATGAGAGAGAAACATTGATCAGCTGCCCCCTGCACACCCCCAACTGGGGATGTATCCGCAACCAAGGTACATGTCCTTGACCGGAATCGAACCTGGAACCCTTTAGTCTGCAGGCCAGCTCTCTATCTATCCACTGAGCCAAACTGGTTAGGCTGTCCCAGCATTTTTCTATAAGGCATGTGGTTCCTTTTCTGACCACCTACCTTTTTTTTTGAAATTTTATGAGAGTTTGTTTGAGCCAAAATGCGGACACATACATGCCTGTGTACAAGTACTCAAATGCTCTGGAGAATAACAGTTTTGCAGCTTCTTTCATGATGCTATTGAGATTAAGAAGGAAATTTAGGGAAGATTACATGGAAGTGGGAGAAAACAAGGTAGGGATTGCATTACAAGGTAGTTAACAAGATAATGTACTCTTGAGGGTGGTAGTTGTGGCTTATTTCCAAGGTGTGTTAACCTAGATGCACAGAAACAATGGACAGGGCTTGCTTCAGGCAAAGATAAACTTTTCACTACATAAAAGTTATATACTTAGGGAATGACTACCCACCATGACCTACCCAGTTAGGAATTTAGGGTCATATCACACTGTGAGGTGACTCTTCGCAGAACCCCTGCTTTCATTCACATAGTCTGTGTAGGATGATCTTGATAATGCAGAATAAGATGAAACTCTTAAAAAAATATATATATATGTAAATACACACACACACACACACACACTAGAGGCCTGATGCACGAAATTTGTGCAAGGGGCTTGGCCCTCACAGCCCTGGCTTTATCCGGAAGGTCCGAAGGTCCAGAAGGTTGTTCGGCTGTCCAGTCTAATTAGCATATTACCCTTTTTATTATTACAGATATACATATTGATTTCAGAGAGGGAGATAGAGACAGAGAGAAACCATAATGACTGGAGATAATCATTGATAGGTTGCCTCCTGCACACCCTTACCTACCTTCTTTGTTACAGTCAACTGCCTCCCAACCCATCTCTTCATACTGAGGAGAGCAGCCAAAGTCCCGACATCACAATTTACTATGCCCCAAATTCCTCCTCATTCCACCCAGACTCATCTCTCCAGACACTTGAGCCAGCCTACGCTACCTCTTTTCCTTACTTACAACATAGATTCTTCTTTATAACACTTCTTACTCCCCATCCTGTTAAGAATCAATTCCTCCATGAAACCTGTTCTCTTCTCCCTCCTTCTGGAGAATTGACCCTATGTTTTTGGAATCACATTTTAACACTTGTGTGTGTGTGTTGAAGTGTGAAACTTGGAAAAGTTACTACAGTCTTAATACTCAATATTATAGTTTTAAGATAAAAATCAGATATAAAAATCTAGTGATAAAAGTTTAATTTAAAAATATTATCCAAGTTAAAAAATTCTTTCCCTATATCTGTTTTTCTATTAGGTCTTGAGTTTTGTGTACCTAAAATGAAACATATTATTATTCTACTAGAGGCCCAGTGCACGAATTCGTGCTTGGGTGGGGTCCCTCAGCCTGACTGGTGATCAGGCCTATTGGGGCGCCAGCCAGCTGGGAGAGGGACCCCGGGAGGTTGGCTTGCCAGCCCCCTGATCAGGGGTGATGGAGGGGGTGGGTGGCCGGGGTGGAGGGACTGCAGGAGGTTGGCTGTGGGAGTGCACTGACCACTAGGGGGCAGCTCTTGCATTGAGTGCATCATAGCAATTGGTCAACTGGTCATTCTGGTCATTCCAGCAGTTCAGTCGTAATGGTCACATAGGCTTTTATATGTATAGATAAGACTTAAGAGCCAGCCTGATTTATCTGAGTACTCAAATTAGTACCTTTCTAGAATGGTACAGATACTAGTTAACAGTTTGATTCTTTAGTATGTTCTGATTCAGGTCTTTATTTTCTTACCCACTCTCATAGTGATAGGATTCAATAGCCAATAGTACTCCGGGAATGAATGGGTGTTCATTTGATTGGTGGACATCTGCTTTATATAGATACATATTTTTGTTGTTAATTCTCACTTGATATTTTCCCATTGATTTTTAGAGAGAGTGGAAGGGAAGGAGGGAGGAGGAAGAGACAGAGAAAAACATCGATGTGAGAGAGACACATCGATTAATTGCCTACCACACATGCCCTGATTAAGGCTGGGGATCTGACAAGGCCCAGGGATCAAGCCTGAAACCAGGGTACATGCACATGACTGGAATCGAACCCAGGACTCTTCAGTCTGCAGACCAACACTCTATCCACTGAGCCAAACCAGCTAGGGCAGTGGTCGGCAAACTGCGACTCGCGAGCCACATGCGGCTCTTTGACCCCTTGAGTGTGGCTCTTCTACAAAATACCACGGCCTGGGCGAGTCTATTTTGAAGAAGTGGCATTAGAAGAAGTTTAAGTTTTAAAAATTTTGACTCTCAAAAGAAATTTCAATCGTTGTACTGTTGATATTTGGATTTGTTGACTAATGAGTGTGCCGAACACTGAGCTAGGGCCATCTGCTTTTTATATTAACAGTACTACCACTTGGCACATGGGGTTTTTCTAATGTAATGAACAGTTTAGCACTCTGAATCCAGCCATGTGCCCATGTGTGTACTCATATCTTAGGAGGGGCCCTTGAGTAGAATGTCTTTAAGGAGGCAGCAGAGGGCATGGGAAAAGCAGCAGTCCTGTACCAGAAGGTTCTGGGTTCTAGGCATGACTTGCCACTTGCTTCTTGTAGGGTTTTGTGCAAGTTACTTAATCTCTCTGAACTTCATTTTTTTCATCTCTAAAGTGGGGATAATTTTGCATAGTTTATAGGTATATTCTAAGGATGAATTGATAAGAGCTAAAGCACTTAGCTGGAAGTGAGTGATGATAACTGTTATTGAGTGCTGCTGTTATATGCCAGCAACTACCTTTCTCTGACAAACTGATTTGGACATATCTTTGTACTTTATCAGGGAACCAAATTTGTTTATCTTAGACCTTTTTCTTGGCCTATTGAAAGCATGAGTTTTTCCAGCATATGTTGGATTTTACCTTTTGTGTGCAGCCACAGAAGCATCATAAGCAGGAGGGTTATCACAAAAGAAACAGGAGAGGACCATAAAGTAACTTTCTTGGGCATGCTCTCTAGTGCCTCCTTTGTCTCTTTGGGCTCTGTAGTAGACTGCCCTTAAGTGTTGTATGTTCCTTCTGGCGCTGTGTGATGGAAAACATGGGAAGCATGTCTCTTGTTTTCCATGGATGTAAACTGTAGGAGCAGCTGACTAGATGGTGACCAAATGTGAGTAGGTCTTCTGTTTGCATTTGCTTTTCCCTGAAAATTCCAAAAACTTACAGCCATTTTATTCATTTGTTCCGCTTTAGGTGTTTCATAAATTTGTGAGACATGAGTCTGAAGTAGCAAGCAGCTTGGTTCTGGAAAGATGTAAGTAGTAGCTAATTTCCAAGTGTAAACTATATTTGTAGCAATGTGCTAATATTCTCTCAGATGTGTTGCAGGGGCACACTGGTATTTTATAATCTGTTAGTCACCATGCCTTTGGCTCACATTTGCCTCTTGGATCTTGGCCTTGCCCCATCAGGCTGCAGGGCCTACTATAAATTGGGTCCTTCTTTCTTTTATCAGTCAGAACTCACTCCCTCTTGTCACTGTCCTCCCATATAATTTTCTTGAGTCATAGTTGGTTATTTAAGTTACCTAGCGTTATGTGCTATTTGAGGGACTGAAAGTTTATGAAACCTATAGTTTCACAGAAATATTTTCTTGTATTTATAAAGATTTTCAGATCTCAGATGTTATTTTAGTGATACAGTTTTTTTTAAGGTATTTTAAAGAATTTAAGATAAAGAGCTTAATATTTGTTTTGTGGGCTACTCTAAGAATAGTTTCTCCTTTCTTGCCAAACCTTTTTTCCTCCCAGCTTCTTCATTGTTACTTCAGCTGATTTCCCTCTTCAAGACACTTCTCTCAACCGCATTTTATCTATATATTGCATTTCAGCTCTGAATCGTGTGCAGTTACTGGGGCGAGTTGGTCAGGATCCTGTCATGAGACAGGTGGAAGGGAAAAACCCAGTCACAATATTTTCTCTAGCAACAAATGAGATGTGGAAGTCAGGAGACAATGAAGCATACCAAATGGGTGAGTATGAAAGACGGGTGATAATTTTATCATCAATAAAAAGACATTGTTTAGTTTTAATTAACTAGAGATAAGTTACTTTTAGAAAAGATCGTTCTTCTCTGACTTTGTTTTGTTCTTTTTTGACACTCTGATGTTGGTTTTGCCAGGCATGTTGTTCTTTGGCATTTATTTTGTCTGCTGGCATTTGTCACCATGTTTCCTATTCTTGTGATTTAGGTGACGTCAGTCAAAAGACAACCTGGCACAGAATTTCAGTATTCCGACCAGGCCTCAGAGATGTGGCATATCAGTATGTGAAAAAGGGGTAAGTGGGGGCAGGAAGAATCTTATAGTTTGAATGGTTTAAAAACTGACAACAAGTGTTCTCATGAATTGTGTAACTACTTTGTTCCTGAGTATTATTAATTTATGTTAACCCAGGAAATATTCATTCAGTGCTTAATAGTATATGCATGTGTTGCTCTGTGTGAAAAGGTGTATAAAAGCTGGTTTAGCATTCTAAGAACTTAAAGTTTAGGGAAAATAGAACGTGAATATAAGTAGAAGCAGATGAGGCCAGAGGGAAGGCAAAATGTACCAAGTGCCCTGTGAACAAGGCAACACTCCTTGAAGGAGTTCCCAGGCTGCCACAGCCAGGGGTCCTGACGGCCGGGTCGTGCGTCTTGTCTTCCGCATGATGGCCTTAGCAGAGGACCTGGAATGTGTGAAGCCTGACACAGTGAGGTATTATGGTCCTATTCACATCAGTTTTTTATATTTGACTATTTTATATAGACTTCATAGGTCCCTTTTGAAATGCTTGTATTGATTATCAATAAAAAGTGCTTTTTCCAAATCCACAGGACAAAGGGGTATGATTTATAGCAGTTGTATTCACAGTTAATATATTTCATGAAAAGTAATTTCAGCAGAGACTACAATTTCAATTTCTTTCCCATAACTGCATACCTTTTCTTCATATGTACCTCCATCGCCATTTATGTATGTCTGTATGTCTGAATATGTGCATATACACATATAAATAGATGTAGGAAATTTCTAGGGAAATGTCTATGCAATTTCACCTGGTGTGTCTTCTAGCTCAGCCTTCTAGATAGTGCAGAAATAGTCATAATAATTAACTCTGAGTGAAATACTAAGCTGAAAACCTCTATTTAGAATTTTAATTATCTAAGTCTCTTGAGGAAAACTTTAGGAATTGAAAAATAAGTGAAAATCAAATCTATTAGGGAGTCCAAAATCAAAGGTCAAGGAAAATGACACATTGGAAATCAATCCTAGATGGCTGTCACTAGATTACCCTTTCATTTTCACTATCTTTGCCTTTAGAAATTTTTTAAATTTTAGCTTAAGATTTTGAACAAATTTTTTAAAAGTTCCTTATGGACCACAGTCAGCTCAAGGATGAAAACATTGTCCTTTTTACTGAGATAAGTCATTTTACTGAGATGAGAATGTGTGTACATTCTGTTTCAATACACTTAATTTTGAACTTTATAAAGTAGTAGCAAAAATGAGGTTATGTATGATTAGATATTTCATCCTTAGTGTATTCTCATTACTGCCCCTGATCTGACTTTCCCTTGTAAAGCATATTAGAATCTCCAGACTAAAAACTGTAAATTTTATTTATTTCAGGTCTCGAATTTATGTGGAAGGGAAAGTAGACTATGGTGAATATATGGATAAAAATAATGTGAGACGACAAGCAACAACAATCATTGCTGGTAAGCTTATGATAACAGCAGTTCTTTTCCACTCCCTCCCTTCTTTAAAAGCTTGGTTGTGCTATAAGTAACTTTAACTGGGGCTGAGATACTGATGCTAATGAGATTGTAAGGCAGCTCACTAGAAGAATGCTGAGTGTGCTTTGTAGGCTTGCTATGAGTTTCTACACTTATCTATTCCTTTAGAAAACTATCTCTACACTCAAAACAGTCTTAGTTCACAAGTAATGTTTAGTAGGGTATAAATGGAACTATCTGTGCCCGTTCTTATTGTTGGAGTTAGGATCTAGAGTCTTTGAAGGATATGGCCTAAACAGGGAGAAGCACGTGGCAAGATAGAGTTACATTAATTGAGTGGTGTTAGACATTTGTGCAGATTTATTCAGAACCTCTTTGGTACTTAACATGATGCTTTTGTTTTAAATTCCTATTCTCGTTAAAATAACTTAGAAAAGATGGACACACAGAATTTAAAGAAGGTTAAGAAGCTATCCCCTAGAGCAGTTTTCAAACTTTTTTGAAAATTCTACAAAAATTTTGAAACTGTACCCCTTTGAACATCTTTAAATTGACATTAACATTTTTTTCAATATAACATTGTTATTCTTCAATGTATTAATGGATCTAAATATAGCAATTTGATACAAATCATCATTTTTAAAAAATCTATGAACAAGCTCTTCAACATTTGTAAATTTTATAGTACAGTCATGCACCGCATAATGACGTTTGGGTCAACAAAGGACCACATACACAGCAGTGGTATTATCTATATATATAAAAGCCTAAGTGACTGTCCAACAATTCGACTGGTAGCTATGACACACAATGACCACCAGGGGGCAGGCACTCTGGCCAGTAGCTATGATGTGCACTGACCACCAGAGTGCAGATGCTCAACACAGGAGCTGCCGAGCTGTGGTGACTTGGCAGCTGTGGTTCTCAGGTGACACACCCGGAATCAGAGAGGAGGGAAGCCCAATTCCAGGTGCGTCACCCGAGAACCGCCCTCTTCAATCCGGGACCCTCGAAGGATGTTGGAGAGCCAGTTTCGGCCCCATCCCCGCAGGTCAGGCCAAGGGACTCCACTGGTGCACAAATCCGTGCACCAGGCCTCAAGTCCTATATAATAAAACCCTAATATGCAAATCAACCAAATATTGGAATGACCAGTCGCTATGATGCACACTGACCAGTAGGGGCAGATGCTCAATGCAGGAGCTGCCCCCTGGTGGTCAGTGCACTCCTACAGGGGGAGCACCACTCAGCCAGAAGCCAGGCTCACGGCTGGTGGGCGCAGCAGTGGTGGCGGGAGCCTCTCTTGCCTCCATGGCAGCGCTAAGGACCCCTTGGCAGGCGGACATCCCCCGAGGGACCCCAGACTGTGAGAGGGTGCAGGCCAGGCTGAGGGGACCCAGCCTGGTGCATGCACAAATGTCATGCACCAAGCCTCTAGTAATATTATAATGGATGGAGCTGAAAATTTCCTATCGCCTAGTGACATCATAACCATTGTAATGTCAAGCACAGTGCATTACTCACATATTTGTGAGATGCTGGTGTCAACAAACCTATCCTGCCAGTCATATAAAAGTACAGCATATACAGTTATGTACAATATATAATACTTGATAATAATAAATGACTGTTACTGGTTTATGTATTTACTTTTTATCATTATTTTAGATAGTACTCTACTTCTTAAAACAAACTTTGCTATAAACAGAATGGGTGTTACACCCAGCAGCTCTTGATTGCATCGTTTTTTCTTGTGCTTGACTTAATCTTGTGTACTTTTGTACAGTAATAGGCTGTACAGGCTTGTAGCTTAGGAGCACTAGGCAATATCATACAGCCTAGTTGTGTAGTAGGCTATACTGTCTAGGTTTGTGTAGGGAACTCTACAATGTTTGCACAACAAAGGAACTGCCTACCAAACGATATCTCAGAACCTATACTCATCATTAAGTGGCACATGACTGTATTCCTTTTTCTCTGAACTTGTTTTCCCATCCCATTTTCTCCTCCGAAGCATATCTGAATAGATTGTGTGGTTAAGAATCTTTTATTATTCATCCAGTTATATTTGTAAGAAAAACACATACATAAATAGAAATTTTAAAATATTTTTTAAAATTCTGACAGTAAGATGCTCAGTGTTACATTTCTTCTTCATCGTGTTATCATTATAGTTGTTTTTAGTACATAATTGACCAAAACAACTTTAATATTTAAATGTAAAAACTAAAATTTTATTGGAAGTACATCTTATAATGAGATAGGTGGTTCTTTTTTCCCCCCATTCTTGGAGAAAGTGCTAAAATAAGACAGTAGTTAAGAACTAATTCTGTTCTTTTCGTTTTTATGGATATAAACACCGAGAAACCTTGTTTTTATAGATAAGTAGATGGGAATGAAAGACACTTGATTGTAGTAATAACGTCTCAATGTTTAGGATATTCTGAGTCATGCCAAAATTATTTAAAAATTAAATTTTTCATTATGGAAAATGTCACACATACAAAAGTGGAGAGAAATTTTTTTTAAAACATTTATCATTTAGCTTCAACAATTATCAACTGAGAGCTGATACTACTTCATCTACACTCCCAGCCACTTTTCCTCTACCTGGGTTATTTTGACATGAATTTCAAATGTTATATCATGCATAAATATTTCAGTAGGTATTTCTGAAAGATATGGGCTCCATTTTAAAACACAGCTACAGTGCGGTTAAGAAATTATTGTTAAATTTTTTTTACCAGTTATCACAGTATTCATAGTTCCTTGATTGCTCAATAAATCCAAACATTATCGTACATTATTTTCATGTGTCTTAACTCTCATTTTTTTTTTTTTAAACAACAGAAATTTATTTTCTTACAGTTCTGAAGGCTGGACATCTGAGAACTTAACCCTTTGCACTCGCTTGCTTTTTTCTCGATTCCTTTATTCTAATGCTAACCGTGTGGAGTCACACTCGACATCCGAGTGCAAAAGTTAAGTCTCTTCTATTAATCCTCACCAGAGGATATTTTTCTATTGATTTTTTTTAGAGAGAGTGGAAGGGATAGGGAGAGAGAGAAAAAAAACATCGATGTGAGAAAAACACATTGATTGGTTACCTCCCACACACCCCTTGATCAGGGCCAGGGATTGAGCCTGCAGCTGAGGTACATGCCCTTGATCAGAATCAAACCTGGGATCCCTCAACACTTTTTTTTTTTTTTTTTAATGTTTCTCTTCCTTGCTCCAGAGTTCATGTCTTAACCACTATACCTTATTGATAGATTACAATTTGTTATAAATAATAATTACAATATGTATTTTCTTACTGTTGTTTTTTTTTTTGAAAGTATATTGACCTTAAAAACCAACATAGGTAATTTTCTGCCTTCATTATCAGACTTTAGATAAGGTTCTTCCTGACCATTTTGTTTTCATAATTCTTGAGTGTCTTGAGAGTAAGTAAATCATTTCCTCCATGTCCTGTTCTTCCTTTGGCCATATCCAACTGTTCAAATTTTTTTCTAGATCTCCGTATGGTATATATATCTACACCTATAATTTCAGCAGTGGGAAACCAAGCTTTCTAACAAAATAATAATTGACAATTTCTAAATCTCTTAACTATTTATTTATGAAGCATTTAACATTTTCATATTTTACTATAAACCAATGTGTGGGTTAATTTTGATTGTGTAAATTGTTATGAACTTAGCCAAATGGATGCATTTGTGTTTTTCTTGTCACCAGTATTCATATAGGTTTCTAGATCATAAATGAATAGGTCTTTAGTGACATTTGAATTGAAGGGAGTAGAGTTTAATTTCGTTGATCTGTTTTACAGGCCATGTTTTTTCCTCTTAGGGATCATGTCTGTAACTTAAAACTAACCACCAGCAGATGGCACTCTTATCTTTACACATTGATGCAGTTCTAACAATCTCTTCTGAAATAACCCTTCTGCACCAAAATATTCCATTTTTTGAAGACTAGATAGTCAATAAATATTCAGTCATTATATAATAACCATTTTTAAATAATTCCAAAATTAAAAGAATCTAGATCTTTTGGAGTTATACAGGAAGTACTACTTAAATCTTTTCCTTTGCATGTCCTAAACCCGTGGTCGGCAAATTGCGGCTCGCGAGCCACATGCGGCTCTTTGGCCCCTTGAGTGTGGCTCTTCCACAAAATACCACAGCCTGGGCGAGTCTATTTTGAAGAAGTGGTGTTAGAAGAAGTTTAAGTTTTAAAAATTTGGCTCTCAAAAGAAATTTCAATCGTACTGTTGCTATTTGGCTCTGTTGACTAATGAGTTTGCCAACCACTGTCCTAAACTAAGCATTTTAAGAGTAATGTCTGATGTTCTTAGATAAAAATGCTCTCTTTATAATATTGATTAGTAAATCTTTTCCAAAGAATGAGTATATAAAAAGTCATTCTGTTTTATCATTTAAAAATAAAATGTCTTCTATATGAATGTTCAAACTTCTTTTTAAAACATAAATAAATCTATCCTTGCCAACAAGGCCATGTGTTGAAATGAACACTGTCCTTCCCCCCACCTCCAGCATGAGGAGTGTTCTGCCTGGTCCTTTTCTACGTGAGGATGTGCTGCCTGTTTCATGGCACCTTTCTGAGCATTGAAAGCTTTGAAATCTGTGATTTGTTGCTTGGTAGAGAGTCATTGCTGAGAAGACCTTAATTGTTCAGGAAAGACAAGAAATATGCCACCTCTTTTAACAAAGTCTGAATTATTGACAGATAGCTGAAGCCCAGCTTTGAGCTCCATCCTGCCAATTGTATATACCTCTAGTGAACAGCAAGAGTTGCTCAGTATTTTGAGAATTGGCATAAAATCCTTTTAGGTAATAGCACTGAAGTATGTATGTATTAGAGGGGAATGATTAAATGGGATGGGAAAAGTGTTCTGAAAATAATATATATACTCTGGCTTCTTTACAGATAACATTATATTTCTGAGTGACCAGACAAAAGAGAAGGCATAGAGCGGACCGTTCTTCTTTGACCAGTGTTTGGTATAGTCTCATTTCCAAATCATGTATAGCCTTTATAGTTTCTAAGGACAAAAATTAAAATATTCTTTTATATAAAATGATAATATTTCTCCTTTCTCCTGACTGTTGCTCTCCACCCCCCTTTTCGCCATCAACCTTGGTAGTTTCTGTCTAATGCGACGTTCACTAATTGTTTATTCTTTTAGGGGTGGTTTCTATGTACAAGTGTACAGAATAGTGAACTATCAGGTTCATCTGTGCAACAGCAAAGGAATAATGTCCTTTGGGAAGACCCCTTGGTTTTTGTGCACATTTCTGTTATAGTATTGATTCAGTATTTAGTGAGCATCACTGTATGTTAGGCATCTATCTCCCTGTTGTAAATATTGATCTTCTTACCTGTTTGCTCTGTGTACCTGCACTTTAACCAGAGCTTGGCATAGAACAGGCAGTGGATAAGTCTTGACAGATGCATGATCCCAGTGGGATATTCAGCTTTAGCCCAAAGTGAAAGGAGTTGCTGAACAGGTTGGTATCTAGCCTGCCTTCTTCAAATCTTTTGTTTGTGGGCGCTTTCAATAGTAGCATTTATGAAATTAAGTTACCTAGCAGCAAAGACCTGAAACATAGCTAGGGGTGAAGCAGTTCATCTCCAGGGGATGGTACAGGGCTCTGGTTCCGATTCTCTTTCCTTTTATTCTCATCCAGAACTCTCAGGGAAGACCCCTGACCAACCTTTGACCTTGCCTCCCTAGGTTAAAGCCTCAGTATGACATTTTCCTTTTCTTTTTCCACATGGTCTGGATGCACATATACATAGAGAAACTTGTATACACGCAGAAAATTGTGTGCTTTTAATATAAGGTTCTGGAAATTACAGAGTACTAATAATTTACTAACAAGGATCACATGAAATAGACACAGCTTTTCAGTGCATCTTTTATTCTTAAAGTTTGCATCAGTCCTCCACAGGTTTGCTTCTGGTTTGCTGCAGGGTTTTAGAGGTTGGCTGCTATAGAAGTTGTTCATTCCATCTAGGTCAGGCCCAGCCTATGTATATGTGCCCTGGGGGACACGTCCTCTCCCCTCTGCCCGAGAGCATGCTGCTCACTGAAGCTTAGGACGTGCTGGACTTGAACAGGTTCAAAATTCACACACTGCGTATAGAACCTTAATGACCACCTGAAAGGAATTCTGAGCCCGGGGCGCAGGAGCAGAAATTGTGTCCTACGGGATCCTCATAAGCCGAGGGCCTCTTCTCCAAACTCCCCCTGCAGACTTCCTGAAAGGCTCTGAGGCTGGGCGGCAGAGCCTGCAGAGTCAGGTGTTCAACGCGGAGGCCTCAGATGTGCTTGTGCTGCACACCCGGCACTTCACAGCAGACAGGCTGTGGGAGCACCAACTCTGCCCTCCCACCGAGGCAGCCCTGTCTGCTGCTCCCAACATGGTCTAGGCATAGAGGAGATGTGTGGAACCCGATAGCAATATAGAATGTGGGGATCATCTGGTCCAGGTGTGTCCCACATTTCCCTTTTTCAGGTATGGTGACGGATATACCCGCCGAAATCTGCCCTGTGACTGATTTTGAGATTCCTTGTTAAGTGGAGAGAGGAGTGTGATACATAGAACAGTGGGAGAAAAAGTATCAAACAGCATGTGTGGTGTTATCCAGTTTCCAAAAAAGTTGCAGTTAATATAATTATATGCTTAGAAAAGTCTAGAGGAAGAAACATTAAATGTTATGATCTCTGGATAGGGAGATTTTGTGTGATTTTTCCTTATTTCTTTAAACTTTTATATATCCTAATTTTACTTTTTAGCATTGAAAGTGTATTACTTTTATAATAAGAAAAAATAAAGTTGTTTTCATTTTGGGGGAAAAAACACCTTTCCAATATTTCCAAGGCAGGTTTGCTAAACTCATTCACCTTGAGGTAGTACTGCTTCAGGTACTGGAGGTGAAAGGTAATCAAACGTTCATGTTTTTTCCCCATCATCTGCATCTTGGCATCTCATGCTTAGACACTCACCTCTTTTATTTTATTTTTTCTTCCTCTTTTTCTTTCATTTTCCTCTTAATATGTGTATACAACCCAGAGCAATCAACTTCAAAGACCAACCCACATGAGATGCACTGTTCACTGCCTATACAGTTTTCTGCCAACATCTATTTCTTAAATACCACCAGACAATTAATCTAGAGATGTCCAAAAATACCAAGGACATGCCTCTGTGGCTGTTTTGAGAATTCCTTGTCATTGCCAACCGGATTACAGCCTAACCTTTGTAGCTCAGGAGAAATTAGTAATAGTTTCTCTTTGTTCCCTAAAGAATATGCAATTTTTTTCTTAAATATATTTTTACTAGAGGCCCAGTGCATGAAATCATGCACTGGTAGGGTTCCTAGAGGCTGCCGGCTGCCAGCCGGGTACTCCCTCCCTTCCCCAGTCGCCTGCCACCACCACCAGCCAGGGCCTCCCTCCCTTCCCCTGGCTGGCCCCATCCCCTGGTCGAACTCCCGATGAACTCCCGGTCGAGGGGACAATTTGCATACTACACTTTTATTATATAGGATTGATTTCAGAGAGGAAGGGAGAGGGAGAGAGAGATAGAAACATTAATGATGAGAGAGAATCATTGATCAGCTGCCTCCTGCACGACCACTGTTGGGGACTGAGCCCACTACTCTGGGATGTGCCCTGACTGGAAATCGAACCATGACCTTTTGATTCATAGGTCGATGCTCAGCCACTGAGCCACCCCAGCTGGGCCATGCAGTTCTTAAGGCAGGTTTACCGTTGATTCAAACTACCCTTTGCCTCCGCCCAGCTCAGCCTGGCACAGCGACATTTTAGGGCCTTATGAATGTTAGTCGTTGAGTTGGAGTTCACTGAAACACTGACATGAAAATGAGGGCAGGATCACTTTACTGAGCTATCTGTCGGGGTTTGCATTGTGTGCCATGCAGATGGGTGGGAGCAATGCGAAATGATCACAGGTAATGAGTTGTAGAGAAATCTCTTATAGTAATCATACGAATGGCTGACATTCATTGTGTGCTTACTGCCCTGCCAGGCTAAGTGCTTTTATCGCTGTCTCATTTAACTTTGACCCTAGGAAGAAGGTAGTATTAGCTTCATTTTACCTTGGAAGAGGAAACCCTAAGCAGAGGTTGAGTAGCATATTGAAGTCATGTAGCTTAAAAGAGGCAAGCTTTAGGTATGTGAAATTTTCATTTTGTTTTCTGCCCACTGCCTGTTTCCTGCCATTCTCCCACTCCCATTGCCCCTAGAATCCACTGCTCCTCACTGCTAACCTGTGGGAACCCCTTTCATGTCCCGTGTGGTTCAGGGTTCGGGTTCTGGAGAAGGCCGCACACAAATGAAAGAGACTAGGAAAGTATTAGTTTGGGAATATTGGGGGCCAGGCGGGAGCCCACCTCTAGTGGGAGGACTATGCTTTGCTTTGGCCTTGCCATCCCTTTTATTCAGGTTTGGGATACACCCATTTCCCTTAGGCAGGCAATTCCAGTAACAGGCAGATTATTTTATCAGTAAGGATTTACATGATTATTTGGTGGGGAAGTTGCTTCAGTTACCATTGTCTTAATTAGATAGGGAGTGGTTAGCTCTGACCATTCAGAGCTTCAAGGTTGACCAGCCTTCCGGGTTCCTTGTCCACACCTTTCTAATTAGTGAGACAATGATCAGCACCCCATGCAGGGAGCATATGAATCTCACAGGGAGTTTAATACATAATTGGTCGGGGGAGAATCAAACGTGAGGGAGAAATACCTCTATCTCTTTACTCTGTCTGATTTTCAGTCTGATAGCCTACAGGAAAATAAGTCACAGCTAATTTCTCTACCAGATTATCTTTATACATTCCTCTTTTAATCAAGCATTGTCTCTACTAGTTAAAGTTCATTGTGTCTGCTCCTCATTGTTTCCTTCCTATGGAGAGATGAAATTGTTAGGAAGATGGTTCTAGAATTTGTCAGGCTCACTGGAGAATGAGACTTGGCAGGTATCGACAATATTGAGCCCCCTCTTACTGCTGTATTTGCCTCTGTGTCAGTCCCACAGTCTGTGATAGGACTGTGGGTGGTTTTCTCGGCTGTCAGAATCATGCAGCCACAGTAATGAAATTTCTCTCTTTGTCTCTTTCCTCTTCATTCTTTTGCTGTTTCCCGTGTTTTGACCTCAGGGTCTTGTTAGTCCATAAAGTAGTACATCTTGACATTTTAGTTTTTCTATTGCACCTGTCATTTGAGAAAAAGTGGTCTATCATAAAGCCTGGATTTGAATCCCTGCTTCCCTCACCAGCTGAGTGGTCTCTGGTGAGTTTCTTAACTTTCCTTGCCTTGGATATTTGTTGTTTTGTTTTTCTGTGAATAAAAAGGGACAATAGTAGTATCTACCTTATAGGTCTACTGTAAGAGCATAATAAATAATATATGTAGCTTACTTAGCATGTAGTGACTGGATCAAGTGCTCAACACATATGGGCTATTATTATTGCTGTAATTTTAAACAAGGCATATCACTGAGCCTCCATGCCCATTTCATCAAATCCCATAGATACTTATGAGAGCATATTAACTTCAGTGTATTGTACTTGACCTTTTTTGTTGTTGTTACTAACGTCCATGGATTACTGAGCACATATCCCTCTTGGGAAATGTTTTGTTGTTTATTTGTTTTTACTCTTCCATGGCTTTTTACAATTAATTTGGGCATCTGTTTAAACTCAAAAGTCAATTAGATACTTGCTGTATGCCATTCACCCTGCAGGCCTGAGTGTATGGATGAATATAACAGGAGTCCTGCATTGAAGGAGCTCCTGATTTAGGTTGATGAAGGTTGTGTGGGGAGGAGCCTGTGTAGCTAAGTGTAATATGGTAGAAATAAAGTCCTGTGTGGGGCACAGAAGAGCATAAAAAGTGAGTAAGGCTAGATCAGAAAGGGCCTTGAAAGCTTGCAGAGGACTTTGGCAGTGGGAGCTCTAGAAGGTTTTAAGACGGACATCTCATCGAATGAACAATGTAGGCAGGTGAAGGGTTAGAGGGAGAAAGTCTGGAGGCAGTTAGAAAGGGACTGAACAAGCCTAGAAAGGTTGGTAGGGTAGGTAAGAGGTAACATGAAGGGCATTTGGGGTTCACATTGATCCATTTGTTGTGTACCGGTTACATGTTAGGCTCCTTTTAGGCTCAGGGTTGGCGATACTAAGAGCATATATCCCCTCCCAGAATCTAGTGGTGACAGAATAGATGGTAAAAGACAACAGATAATTCTGAAGCTCCTGCCTGGACAGCTGTGTGGGTAGTGGCACTTTGTTTCCGAGACTAAGGAATATGGATGTGGGAGCAGATTTGAGAAGAGGGAAGATAATGAGGGTACAGTTTAGTGTTTTGTTCTGTTTTTAATCCTCACCTGAGGATATGTTTTAGTGATTATAGAGAGAGGGAGGAAGGGAGGTGGTGGAGTGGGGGAGGGGAGACATTTATCATCAGGGACCAAACCTGCAGCATAGGCATGTGCCCTGACTGGGAATCAAACCTTAGCCTTTCTGTGCACAGAACAACGCTCCAACCAACTGAGCCACAATGGCCAGGGCAATGAGTTTAGTTTTAAACATGTAAGTTAAAGCTTATATTTGTCAGGGTGCTGATTAATCTAATCTAATAAAAGAGTAATATGCAAATTGACCATCACTCCAACACATAAGATGCTGCCCCAATGTGGTCAAAGATGGCTGCACCCATGTGGACACAAGATGGCCGCCACAAGATGGCCAGCAGGGGAGGGCAGTTGGGAGGGAGCAGGCCTGCAAGGGAGGGCAGTTGGGGGTGATCAAGCCTGCAGGGGAGGGCAGTTAGGGGTGACCAGGCCGGCAGAGGAGGGAAGTTGGGGGCGACTGGGCCTGCAGGGAAGGACAGTTGGGGGGGACCCAGGCCTGCAGGGGAGAGCAGTTGGGGGGGACCAGGCCTGCAGGGGAGGGCAGTTAGGGGTGACCAGGCCTGCAGGGGAGGGCCGTTAGGGGTGACCAGGCCTGCAGGAGAGGATACTTAGGGACAAACAGGCTGTCAGGGGAGCAGTTAGGTATCAATCAGGCTGACAGGGGAGTAGTTAGGGGGTGATCAGGCTGGCAGGCAGAAGCAGTTAGAGGCAATCAGGAAGGCAGGCAGGTTAGCAGTTGGGAGCCAGCAGTCCTGGATTGTGAGAGGGATGTCCGACTGCCCATTTATCGGGCCTAAACGGGCAGTCAGACATCCCTCGAGGGGTCCCAGATTGGAGAGGGTGCAGGGTGGGCTAAGAGACACCCCCCAACCCCCATGCACGAATTTCATGCACCGGGCCTCTAGTGAGAAGATAAGTTGAGACGAGCAACTTTTTTCTTCTTCTTCCAAATACATTGTAAACAGATTTTGTGAAATAACTTTTAAATGTTGCCTGTATTCCAGCTTTCTGTTGTGGAAAACTATAATGTGGGAAAGATTTGCAGTTGCCTTCTTGTTTTATAATATACCTGGGATTTGTTTTATTTTTTTAAATATTTTTATTGATTTCAGAGAGGAAGAGAGAAGGAGGGAGAGAGAGAAACATTAATGATAAGAGAGAATCATTGATCAGCTGTCTCCTGCACTCCCCTCACAGGGGATTGAGCCGGCAGCCTGGGCAAGTGCTCTGATCGGGAATCAAACCGTGACCTCCTGGTTCATAGGTCGACGCTCAACCACTGAGCCACGCTGGCCCGGCTACTGGGATTTGCTTTAATTGGATATGATGGGATGACAGACATGGAGACACCTGCCTTTGAGAGAGAAGTTTCTTACGTACTGTTCCCAAGAGGAGGAACCATACCCAACCATGCAGGACCACACGGGAAGCTCCAGGGTAGGTCAGGAGGCAGAAGGAGCAAGGAGGGTGTATGGGCCAGAGCTTTTATTATGTTTTTTTCATGGGGAAAGGATGGATAAGTTAGGATAGGCAAGTTGAGCAAGTTCAGGATTGGACCATGGAAATAATTTCCAGCAAGCCCTGGGCTATGTAGGCAGTCCCTGGTTGTCAGGTACAGGCCTAGGGTGATGTTGGGTAGAGGAGTAGTGTGCTGTACTGTAGAAGCCTGATAAAAGGAGGCTAATGGACTCAGGATTGCTTGGTTTGCATAACAAAGGCATGCTCATGGGCAAGTCATTTACTATTTCTAGGAATTAGCTAAACCTGGGAGGGGGGCGGTCCCTCCCATGGTCTGCAAGGCCCCAAGATGTCAATGCATCACAAAATACAGAAAATAGGAAACATGATTAATATACTACCCAATATCCATTCTCCCTTCTGCATTTACAGAACCCAGTTGTTATTGGGGGTGACAGTATGCACAGCTGAAATACTGCATTCCTAACCTTTGCAGTTAAAGGTTACTTAAGGGGGTACAAGCAGAAATCATTTGGTGGTGCTTTCAGGCAAGTTCCTTAAATGAGGTGACTCTGTTGTAGTCCCATACTTTGTGCTTCTCCAGACCTTCATATCTGGCTGTTTCATGTCTGAAATGAAAGCCATCTGGGAACATCAGACGATCTTCAGGATGGAAGAAAGAAGAAACTGGGGTCCGAGACGACCGTGGAGCCATCATCAGTCCTGGCAATCTACCTCTGGACTTCTGTGGGAGACACAAATAAACCTTGTTTAAGCCACTTCTTTGTGCGTTGTAGTTAAACCCAATCCTTATGAATTTACACATTTTTACCTTTATTTCCAAATAACATGATCAACTTTTTATTCTTATGCTTTCTCTTAGATGAGTTCCACTATAAGTAGAAGTATAATCTTACCTGTGCTCCCATAATCCTTCAGGCTTTTACTCGATGTCTCACTTTAAGTTTGGGGAGGGAACTTGGACATAAAATGCACCCTTTAGCCTTGGCCTTAAAAAGAGTGAATATAAGCACATTAAAAAATATATGTCTTTATTGATTTCAGAGAGGAAGGGAGAGAGAAAGAGAGAAACATCAATGATGAGAGAATCATTGATTGGCTGCCTCCTGCAAGTCCCCCACTGGGGTCAAGCCCACAACCCAGGCATGTGCCCTTGACTGGAATCGAACCTAGAGACCCTTCAGTCCATAGGCTGATGCTCTATCCACTGAGCCAAACCAGCTAGGACAATATATAAGCCCATTTTTTTCATCAAATAAGTAGTTTAGTTTTGCTTGCAGTTCCTAATGAGGGCCCTTAATTAATAGCCCCTGTTAAATAAAGAAGCACTTAGGTTAAGAAAAGAAATATTGCCCTAATGTTTCCCCTGGTAGAATGCAGACTAGATAATCTAGAGTGAGGAGGCCTCCCATTGCAAAATAACTGGATCCTAAATATGACATAGTTTTTATTGCATCATTGGTGTCTTAGCTCAGCCCACCATAACAAAAAACCATGGACTGCTTTATAACTTGCATATATGTAGCATGTGTTTTATATATATTAAATTCTACATTAAACAAAAAGTCCATAAAAATGTTCCAAGTATAGGTGATGTATAGTGCAATGACCCTGTTAATGCTTATGGTAATAGTAGCTAACATTTAGAGAACACTTTTGCATTATATATTTTATAGGCACTGTGTTGTTTAATCACTGTAACAACTGTATAAAATAGGTACTATTATTATGCCTATTTTACAGATTAGCAAGTTGAGGTTTACAGAGATTAACTTGCCCAAGGTCACACAACTAATGAGCAGTGGCACTCAGATCCAAATCCAGATCTGACTCCAGAACCCAGGCCCTTAACCAACTAATTTATATTGACTGGTTCCTCCTCACTTCATTTATTATTGAACCTAAAGGTCAGAAAGGTCAAGAAGTCTGCCTAATGTCACATAGCATAAAGCATTGCTAGGACAAGGATGCCAGTATCCTAGGATAGTATGTTGAGTTTTTCCAATTTACCTTGGCAGCAGATCATTACATGATACAATGTGTTATACAGAAAAATGAGTAATGTTGAAAGCATGGTAGGGTACCCAGAGGATTATATAGGATCTCATTAAACACCTGTTGGTTTGAGCTGTATCCATGATTTGAGAGTTTATGGGGATTATAGGGAGCCAGAGCAGATGAAGCCCTGTGGTATAAGAGAAAGGGGAATCTAAGATCTTGTCCTTGATCTAATATTACTGCTCGATGCCCCATTTCTTCCCTTTTATTTATTGAGATGCCATCAATAGGTGGTCTCTAAGGTCTTTAGTGAAGGCAATGGATTCTGAAGCCAGGTGCCTGAGTAAGAATCCCTGCTCTGCTGCTTACTATGAAAATCTCCAAGTCTTCGTTTCCTCCCCTTAAAAATGGGGTCAATAATGTAACTCACCTTATGCATTGAAAATTAAGTGACTTACTCTAGATACCTTAAAATTATGCATAGCATATAATTGAACACTATGTGTATTTGTTATTTTCTAGCTCAGATAATGTGTGGTATTAGCAGAAAAATCATCACCCTCATTATCTCTTCTATTTATGTAGTGCATGAAATTCCCTTTCTTTACTTTGCTTGCCAGATGAACTCCCTTTCATTTTTAAAGACTTATCTCAAATATCATCTCTTCTTCTAAGCCTGTGACTATTTCTGGCAGAATTTGGCCCCTTCCCTGTGCCAACATGAGTTTTTTTTCTGTTAATCCTCACCCTAAGATATTTTCCCATTGATTTTTAGAGAGTGGAAGGGTGGGGGAGAGACAGAAAGAGAAACATCCATGTGAGAGAGACACACATAGTTGCCTCCCACACACGCCCCGATCAGGACCTGGGATTGAGCCTGCAACCAAGGTGCATGCCCTTGATCAGAATCAAACTCATTGGCAGGAGTTGCAGTATGAAAATGGCATTATAGGTTAAACAGTTTGCCTTTTCTTCTTGAAAGTCACCCAGAAACCCAAGGAGAATGAGAAACAGAAATGTTTGTTAAATCTTTGATGAAACTAGGAGACAACTAAAACTCCAAACCACAGAATTGGTGGAAGGACCGGGTATCATTCAGAGTCCAGTCAGGTAAATGGAAGCCAGTATAAGTATTTCCAACAGGGGGAATTTAATGTAAGGGATTACTTACAGGAATGAGGGAAGAGGGGAGAAGGAAGGGGTTCTGCCGGAACCAAAAGGGAGACAGTGTCATACCCAGAGCTCAGAAACAGTAACATCCCTGGGCTGGAGCCGCTGAGCCTGCGCCTGTTGCTGCGTTCCTGGAGAAGTGTTTATAAGTTGTTTCTGGTGTGGTGAAGAGGTACAGCCTTGGGCAGGGCTAGCAGCACTGAAGAGATGTTTTTTTCCAGGTTCATGCAGTCTGTATTCCCATCCTTTTCCTAATCAAAGGGACTTCCACCAAGTGCCACCCTGTTGGAGCAAGACGCAGGATTTTTCTTTCTCCTTCCTTCTCATCTGCCAGTTTTCATATTGGCAGACACTAACAGCAAGGCATCTGGAAAAGGAGTCTGGGAAATGGTTTGTAGAATCCTGGACCCCATGGTGTACAGTGGAGTGTAGAAGGAGCTTAGGAGTCGTGGAGTAAATAGCTAGAATAGGTTGCCAAAAGCAATGGTGATCAAATTGATCTGGGATTTGATTTTACTTGATTTATAAGCTAATAACTTAGCCTATCACTGTTTCATGCTTGCTGGCAGAAGACGTGAAACTTCTGAGAGAGAAATGATCACATTAATCACAGCACAGCAAGCAGCATGAATATCAGCATGTTTGTATCAGTTCCACCTGTCCAGCAAGACCCACAAAGGCAACACAGAGGGCCCAGATGGATTTCATTGTGCAGAGGTGCACTGAGCTTGGGAAAATCACTGCTTTTATAGTGAGCAGTAAGCAAGACTGCTGTTTGTCCTGGAGGGGGACATGACCTCTACCCTCTTCAGGGTTGCTTGCAGCAAACAGCACTAAAAAATGGCCCAGCTGAAGCCTGGTCAGAGCCTTGCATATTTAGCACATCTGGCAAGATGTGTAGGAGCATGAGAAACCCCTGGAGGAGTGTCTCTCCCCAGTGTCGGGTAGGAAATGACTGGTTGGACATTTTTGGGTAACACTATAAAAGAATGGGGCCTATACCTGGTGTTTATTGTATCATGATAGTGAAAACATCTGGGCAACAGACACCTGTTCTGTTTTTGTAAAACATAGTTTTATCAGTTTGGGGGTTGGAACTGAAAGGGATAAATGAAGCTTGTGTTAATTCTGAGTGGGAAAACTGTATAGCTCTGTGCAAGGGGATTGTGTACAGTATGAGACCAGGATTGACAAAATGTGCCTTGTCCGCATTAGCCATAGACAAAATATATGAATGTGTTTGAAGGTGAGCCTTCAGGACTCTGATGAGAAGCTTACTATGCAGGCTTATTACTTGCCATTGAGTACTCTCCAGGTAAGGGTTTTAGGGACCTGGAAGCCTGCACTCCATTTATCATCTATAATAATAAAATGGTAATATGCGAATTAGACCAAACGTACTTCCGGACGTCATTCCGGATGTCCTGATGAAGCCGGGCCGGAGGGAAGCCAGCCTGGGTCCCGGGTGCCTGCAGGCAGCCAGAGGAGGGAAGCAGCCTGGGTCCCGGGTGCCTGCTGGTGGCTGGAGGAGGGAATCCCGGGTCCTGGGTGCTGGAGGGAAGCCGGTGCAGGCAGCGAGGGAAGGAAGGCTTATTCTTGCATCAATTTTCGTGCATCAGGCCTCTAGTTATTTATATTTCTGATCTCTCTGCTGTGTCCATGTGACTGTGCTCATCAGATCAGCATTGTTAACAGGTATCCAGGACTGGTCTTCATGTAATTCTGAGTGTATTTCTGACGTTTATCAGCACAGTTGTCATGCAGATTAGTATCAGAAGCAGGAGTGATGCAAAGACCTGGACCATTATGTCTAAGTTCCTGTGGAGCAAGTGCCAGGATAATGAAGGGGCAGAAGATGATATTGGACTGCATGCCTCATTAGTCTGCTGACCTGGGGTTTGAGGTCTATTCTCTCAGCTCACTCTCTTTAGGGTCACCCAACGGAAAAATCTCAACTGCTGTCAGGAGGGCCCCTCCACTCTCTCTCTGCTTGGTGTGGTGGTATTGTGCCCTGGAGAACTGCTCTATCAGTTTAGGGTTCCTCTATACTCTGCCTACACTCTTGTAAACATGGGCATATCTCGGAGATGTTGCAGGTTTAGTTCAGACCATCTTAATAAAGCAAATAACACAACAAAGCAGGTGACACAGTTTTTGTTTGTTTGTTTCCCAGTGCATAAAAGTTATGTTTACACTATACTGCAGTCTGTTGTGTGCAATAAGATTATGTCTAAAAATGTACATTCCTTAATTAAAAATACTCTATTGCTAAAAAATGCTAACCATCATCTGAGCGTGTTGAAAAAATGGTGCTGATACACTCGCTCAACACAGAATTGCCACGAACTTTCAATTTGGAAAAAGCAGTATATGTAAGGCACAGTAAAGGAAAGCCCCAATAAAATGAGGTGTACCCTTTTTAGAACTCATAGAATTATCTAGCTTGTGCCAATTGTTTCTTGTCATGGCCCTGGCTGATGCACTTGCTTCGATCTTTGACTCAAAAGAACGGTTTAGAGTACAGCATGATCTCTCAGTCGTCTTTGTAGACGTTTGCAGCCTGCAGTGCAAGAGCCAAGGATCTGATACCATAGCTGTGGTATTGATCCCCCAACAAACTGTGTTTAAAGCTGCAGGCTTTATAGAACTGGACTTGGAATGTCTATGTGATTATTTTGGTGGATCGTGGTCAGCATTCATTTTGGAAACAGCCATTACTAATGCAATGACATTTAATCATAATGTGATAATTTTAGTATTTATGTTAAAAATTGGAATGGTATAACTGTGGGCTTAAAATTCATATCAGCAGACCCTGATGGAATAATAGCAGTGGTAATGATGGTATCCAACAAAGTCTTTGAACTCTAGTCACCAGCTAATGTGGTGCCCATTGTTCTGGGCAAGGATCAAAAGACAAGGAAGGAAAATTATAGTTAACCCTGAATTGCTAAAAATCAGCTTATAAAAAGTTACAAGTTCTACCTTTGGAAGGGGTAAAAGTAATGGACTAGTAAAAATGTGTGATCAAACATGAAATAGTATGTGACATATAATCTAATATGTTGGATATTCTAAACCTTGTTCTCATTGGTTAATTCTAACACATGGATGGGGGATCTTAGGGTATTTCTTCTCATGAGGGGATGTAAAAGGTGTTATAATAACAAAAATCTGGATCTAGAACTGAGGCCATCAGAAAACCACAACAGGGTGGGTGGTAGGTTGTGGGATAAGCCCTAAAACTGTGGTCCTGTTACAGGACTCCCTGAGAGAGCGGGGAACTGGCCTCCTGATTCTGCAGCACGCAGCTCTGGGAGCACTTGGCCAGGCTGTTAAGTTAGCCCGAGAAAGCTGAGGGGGATTAAAGAGTATTGTGCTTATGCCCAAGTGGACTCTGCAGTGTTCTGAAATCATATTGTACACCACGTGATGCCAGGATTGAGGAGGCTCACTTAGCTCAGGTGAGTGGCTCCTTAGCATTCATTCAGAAGAGCCTGTCTCATTCATTCAGACTTAGCATCTGCTACTCTGTGAGGTCCTTTTGAGAGGACCTGAAACCATAACCTTCTGTCTTTCATTGGATAATGTTGATGAACTCTCTGTATCTTGAATTCTCTCTGTCCTCCAGATAAATACTATGTTTTCAAACAGTATTTATCACAACTCATTAGTAGGTTGCAAAATCAAGTTTGTGATCAGCAAGCAACATTGAAGGAAGTAGAATATGATAGAAAATATCAGAAAGCCACACATGTAGAACGGGGAAATATGGTTTTGTGAAACCTTCGTGTTCCCAAACACACATATATACAGTATATATTACATACTTATATTTAGATTGTGACATATATGTTTTTTATATAGTGACATATACTTGTATATATGTCACATAAAATATTATTGTTAGTCATGGTCAACATTTGTAAGGCATTTCTGTAAATAAATAAGCCTCCTTTGCTTGACAAGTGCTATCTATGTGTGATCTCTGTCAGCTCGATTACTTATCAATATGGGGTGGGCAAAAGTAGATTTACAGTTGTTCATATGGAAAAAGACATGCAGGTTATGATAATTACAGTAGTTTTATTAACTGAAAAGGATGTCACAATGGTGCAGTGCTCAGAGATACAATCCTGTAAGTGCTCGAATTGCCGGCCTTCATTATTCACACGTTCTCGTAGTCTTTGAAAATCAGTAAAGGAATGTGGATATCAGTGACCTGCCTGGGTCATCCCACTGCCTCCTGAGGTGGTTGAACTCAGATCTGCTTCTGCCCACCCCTACACAGTGGTCATGTATTCTGAAAATCCGTCTTTTGAATAACTTATATGCTGTGTTCCATTATTGCTATCACACAGGTGTTTGGGTAGCTGAGATATGTTATATTTCTGATAATATGGCTCACTGGGGAGGAACTTGGGGCCCCCAAGTAAGGCATACTTCAAGAGGAGCAGTAGTGGTAGTGGCTAAACTTTTTCTATTTATAGACTTGGCCTTCCTCCAGGGTGATTCTGGGGAGCACTTGACAGTGCCTTATGGTGGAATTCTGTGATTTCCCCTTTCTGTGTCTCCTCCCTCCTGATCATTTGTGTGACTCTTCCAGTGACACTCACTTTTCTGTTCTGGGTGGCTCAGAGCCCTGCTCCCTTTGAAATTGAATCCAAGTCCTCCATCTTCTTTGTGACTCACATCTCTCCCTTCTCTGTGTGACACTGGACACGACTCTATTTGCATGTTGGCAACAAGCAGCTGAGTTTAGATCACAGATCCATGTTATCTGTGAAGAGGACAGACTAACCCGAAAGAGCCAGAGAGGTTTCCAGAAACTGTGCTCTACAGCAGCCTAAACTGGGAAAAGAAAAGAGACAGGTTCAGTGAAGCAGCAGGTAGAGGCAACAGGTTCACAGGGAGAAATTTCAAATCAGCAAGGCGCTTGTACAGCAGCAGAAAGAACAAAGATCAGGTCTGCCTGGTAGCTGGAATGTCAGGACTCACCAAGTGGGTGTTTCTCTTTCTTTCTGTCACTCTGTTTGTTCTGGGAATGCTGGTGAATGTCTTCATTGTGCTGGTCAATGGCAGCAGCTGGGTCAAGAGCAAGAAAATCTCTTTATCTGACTTCATCATCACTAACCTGGCTCTCTCCAGGATTGTTCAGCTGTGGATTCTCTTGTTTGATTGTGTAAAAAGGATATTACTTTCCAAACTACTTTTTGATGGGGTATTACAGCAAGTTATTGATATTTTCTGGACATTTACAAATCATCTGAGCATTTGGCTTGCCACCTGTCTCGGTGTCTTCTACTGCCTGAAAATCGCCAATTTCTCCCACCCCACATTCCTCTGGCTCAAGTGGAGAGTTGCCAGGGTGGTCATATGGATGCTGTTGGGTGGGCTGCTCTTATCATGTGGTGATGTCATGTCTCTGATTCATGAGTTTAAGATCTATTATGTTCTCCAGGGAGCTAATAACTCAGGGAATGTGACTGAGCACTTTAGAGAGCTAAAGAATGAATATGAGGTGATCCATGTTCTTGGGACACTGTGGAACCTCCTTCCCCTAATTGTGTGTTTGGCCTCCTACATCCTGCTCATCCTCTCCCTGGGGAAGCACACGCGGCAGATGCAGCAGAACAGAACCAGCCTCAGCGATCCAAGCACCGAGGCCCACAAGAGGGCCATCAAAATGGTCATCTCCTTCTTCTTTCTCCTCCTGTTTTACTTTCTTGCCTATTTACTCACATCATTCCATTATTTCCTACAAGGAACTGTAATGACTAAGCTGATTACAGAAGTAAGTGCAATGTTTTATCCTGCCTGCCACTCCTGTATTCTCATTCTGGGAAACAGTAAGCTGAAGCAGACGTTTGTGGAGCTGCTCTGGTGTAAGTCTGGTCATCTGAAGCCTGGATCCAAGGAACGCTTTTCCCCATAAAATGACAGAGGGGATCAGAGAGAGCAGTAGGAGAGAGACAGTAATGCTAACCTGTCCCCCCTGGGACACTTCTCTTGCCTCTCTTTGCATGGTTGTTTTGGAGACCATAAAACAGTCTTTGGAAAATGTCAATATATTTAGAGCACTGTCACTATGTAGACATAGAGTTGTATTTTAATAACTATGAGCTCAACGTAGTGAGCTGATACCTAGCTTTAAGGTAAAGTTTATACTGACAATGATAAACTTTTGTAAGTAGAACAGTGTAGTGGACTTGAGGGAAAGAGCAAAACCATCGTAGTCCCACAGACTTTGGTTTGAATTCTGGTTCTGTCCATTTTCCAAGACTTTTGTCCTTAAGTGAGCTACTTTAATCACCTGTCTGGTCCTCTCATCCCTCATTTTAAAATGTGGACTGTGAGATCACCTCACAGGGTCTTAGAGATGCATGAGACCATGTGTGCCAGCACTTTAGCACAGTATGTTGTATAAAGTGCTCAACAGGTGAAGCTCTCATTGTAACTAACCGTGAACTCTGCAGCAGTTGCTACAAGATACCAGTTTCCACAACTCCACTGTGTGATGACCAATGCTGAGGAATGGCAATCAAGACCCTTGGATCCTATTTCTAATCCAGTCTTCCAGTGGTGAAGTCATTTTCCTTCTATTGCAATTATCCTTGCATTCCTTTGCCATTTTGCTAAAGTAAAATTTCAAGTACTTTTATTTTTTAGATTGAGCAAAAGTCCAAGCATTTTTAAAATGACCCCAGATGGACATCTGCTTTTAAATTTTCAGAGTTTTATTTAAAAATAATATAAGTAGCCGAAACCGGTTTGGCTCAGTGGATAGAGCGTCGGCCTGCGGACGCAAGGGTCCCAGGTTCGATTCCGGTCAAGGGCATGTACCTTGGTTGCGGGCACATCCCCAGTAGGGGGTGTGCAAGAGGCAGCTGATTGATGTTTCTCTCTCATCGATGTTTCTAACTCTCTATCCCTCCCCCCCCCCCCCCCCCTGTCCAATGGTGTCCCGCTTTACCAATGTTAAAATCTGGTCACCTAACTCTATCAGCATCTTCACAAGCCTGTAAAACATTCCTTTAAAAAATAATAATAATATAAGTAGTTTTTATAAATTTAATCACATTTATTTTAGTACAATTAACAGGCATTGATTTACGTCCCATCACTGAACAGTGGCTACAAGGCAATGAAAATATTATTGCTTAAGATCATGAAGAACTATCAAACTTGTGAACGTACCCAGGACACATGGCAGTCCTGAATCAGGATTTTATCACTAATGGGGCTCTCCCAGGTGAAGCTATCGGAATGTGGACCCCGAGAGCCTGGGTTCCAATCCTGACCCCCGGCCCTTAGGAACTAGGTGACTTCGGAGAAGTTCCTTAATCTCTTTCTATTTCCCTTTTCTTGTTTATAAAGTGGGAATGGTATTTTGTTGGTAGAATTGTTGGAAGGAATGAATGAGTTAACAACATGAAAAATGCTTCGAGTCCCACATGGAGTAAAAATACTCAATAAATATTGCTATTGTTATTATTCTTATTTTGTTATATTTTGACATAGTATGAAGGATCACCACACTACTTGCATTTGGTCATATGTAACCAGAAATCAATTTTAGGATGGTTTTGGGATTTATATATTCATTTCTAAAATTACTGGAATAAAATGTCGTTTGATCTGTTTGCTTTCAAATTAATGCTTGCCTCTTGAAGTTGCTGGGAAACATTATAATTCAAACATAACTTAAAATTCTCTTTGAAAAAGGCATCTGTTGAAACTTAAAAGAATGATTTAATATTCTTCCTAGTTTACCAAAATGGATTCTGAAACAGGTCTTTCTGTAATTGATAGAAATCTCTGCTTCTCTTCAGCACAGGGCAGTTTAGCAGAGGTGATCCATGATGTCTGGATTGGCATCTGCTTGTTTACCCTGACCCACCCCCTGCTCTCGGTTTCATCCTTACCCACTCTTGTTCACTTGTTGCTATTTTCTGTCACTTTGACAACTTCTCTGCCTAACTCTGACCTTCTGGTTCTCTGCCCTTCCCTGAATTCCTGATTCTGCCTTCTGCCTCAGGCATGGGATTTTCCTCTCTTTTAATGGAACATTACATTTTCCTGGAGATTTTGGCTTGGCTGCTGTTTGGTTCTTGGTGCCTTTGGCTAGCTTCTGAAGGCTACTTCCTTCTATTTCCCTGTGGCTCCATTAAACCCTACCATGACCTAACAGGTTTAGATATGGTGCAGTGAACATGCTAAAGTTACCACTACTGTTCATTCCACTAGAGCAGTGATGGCGAACCTATGACACGCGTGTCAGCACTGACACGCGTAGCCATTTCTGATGACACGCGGCCGCTGAGGCGGCCGCATGCCGAGGATGAAACATTTGCTGCTCCTGAGGATGAAACATTTGCGAAATAATGTTTTTTCCTCAAAGTGACACACTACCCGAGTTATGCTCAGTTTTTTGGCGAAGTTTGACACACCAAGCTCAAAAGGTTGCCCATCACTGCACTAGAGCCTTGAGTGTGGCTGGAAAACCTTGAATTCCCTGGGTGGGAGTCTGCTGTGGAAATCCAGTTGGCTGAGTGCCAGCTCCTCATTGAGTCCTAGGGCATGGGGAAGAATTATCCAATTAATACCTCAGGCCCAGTTTTGAGAAACACTGGAAGGGGCCATCTTGTTTGTTTTGTTTTGCTTTCAGTGAATTAGCTTGAGTTGCTAAACTCCTTAAAACTCTTAAATCTAGTTGTTTGCTGCACAAGGGACCAGAGCATGGCTTTCCTCCACTACAATGTGTCAGCAGCAGTTGTTGGAGTTTATAAGCCACTTTTGCTCTCTTAAAAAAGAGACCTTCCTAGTTTCCATCAGAACCTCTATTTTAAGTCGCATGGTATTCTCATTTTTAGTACTGTCTGACCTCTTGGGCCAAATTCATAGATCTTGACAATTATTGAGTTTGGGTCTGGGAGGATTATCAATGAAAAAGATAACAACAAAAATACATTCCAAAATTTCTCAGCTTCAGTGCTTACCAGTGCTCTTTGCCTTATGCAATGTCCCTTCTCTTTCCCTACCGTTGATGAGTAGGGCTAGCTAGAGCATCTTAAAGTTGTGTTTCTAATTTTCTTGACTTTGGATAAGTGGAAAGTCAATGTTATTTGTTCCTATTCTTCAAGAAATTCTTTTTAAAGAGAGCAAAAGTGGCTTATAAACACCAACAACTGCTGTTGACAATTGTATATTATTTTCTAGTATTTCTACATTTTGCTGGACTAGAAGTATGTATAACATAGTGGCTAAGAGAGTTAGTTCTGGAATCACACACATTTGGGTTCAAATCCTGACTCCCCACCACTAATGAGATGCATGTTCTATGGCAAGTTACCAAACCTCCATGGACTTCAGTTTCCTTCACTATCAAATAGGCTTACTTCATAGGAATGGTGTGAGGATTAAATAAAACAATGTATGGAAAGTATTTTACCAACTAAAGCATAGTAAATGCACTACAATATTATTAGTATTTTAATCAAGGTTTGAGTCTGGAGTATGTAGTCATGGTGTCCTACTCTTATGACAGTGAATCTGTGAACTTTCTTGTTGCTGGTGGTATAAGAGGACATGGAAGGAGCAGACCTCCCAGTCCCCAGGGGATGGTGGGAAAGAGAGAGGGAGAGAGAAAAGGGATTTCAGTAGAACCGGTGAGATTCCTGATCCCCGCCTCCCCCCCCCTCCCCCCCCTGTGAGAACTGCTTGAAAGCTGTCTATTGGCAGTTGGTAGGCAGGGCAAGCAGCAACCAAGGGACAAGGACCTCTTTCTGGTAGCCTGAGGAGACAAGGATACCAAGAGAGAGGCCGGGACACTTCTCTGCCACCAGGAGGCAGAATTAATCTCGCCCTTCTCCCCATATACCTGGATCCTAATTAAAAGAGAGAAGTGTGGCACAGGGAGGATGTCTCAGAGATTTCTGATCCCACTTTTAGGAATATATCCTAAGAAGCCTAAAACACGAATCAGAAAGAACATATGCACCACTATGTTCATAGCAACACTGTTTACAATAGCTAAGATCTGGAAATAGCCCAAGTGCCCATCAGTAGATGAGTGGATAAAAAGCTGTGGTTGCCTGGCTGGCATGGCTCATTGGTTGAGCGTCATCCTATGAACCAGGAAGTCACAGTGTGATTCCCAGTCAGGGCATATACACAGGTTGCAGGCTCGATCTCCAGTATGGGGAGTGCAGGTTGCAGCCGATCAATGGTTCTCTTTCATCATTGATGTTTCTATCTCTCTCTCCCTATCCCTTCCTCTCTGAAATCAATAAAATATATATTATAAAAGAAAAAAAGCTGTGGTGCATCTACACCATGGAATACTATGCAGCAATAAAAAAGGATCTCTTACTGTTTGAGGCAGCATGGAGGGACCTGGAAAGTATTATGCTAAGTGAAATAAGCCAGTCTGAGAAAGACAAGTATCACATGATCTCACTCATATGTGGATCTAATGAACAAAGTAAACTGATGAACAAAATAGATCCAGAGACATGGAACAGACTGACGAATCTCAGAGGATAGGCGGGGGTTGGTGGGAAAAGCTCAACCAAAGAACTTGTATGCATATGAAGGTCTGGGGCGGGGGGTGGGGGCAGACTAGATGGGGTCAATGGGGAAAAGAGGGGGATATATGTAATGCTTTCAACAATAAAGATTTAAAAAAATAAATCTGAAGAGACTGAACATTTTTCTGCAGACATTTTTCACATTATCCCATTGGGTTAAACACATCCCCCGGCCAGTAGGTTGGGGCTCAGGACATAAACTATATTACCTATAGATAAAATTAAGAACCTTATGTTTTCTCTGTACATCTGAGTTTGCAAAGTATATTTTGTTTGACTCCATTATTATTAAATTGTCATTGTGACTTGGTGGAACTGGCCAGGTGACCAGAACAATATTTCCAGGTTAACCCTGGAAAATATATTTTCAGAAGTTCATGAGTGGAGTTTCTTGGCCTTGATATCTAGTTGTTGCCAACTGGGTACTTCCAGCCAGAGAGAAATATTTACGAAATGTTCGTGGCAGCTGAAGTTTGTATTCTTATTGCTCAGTGAGCAGATCTCTCTGAGAAAGGGGTGGGTCTGGCCAGTTGCTGCTTGCTGCTGTAATAGTCTAGGAGTAAATACATTTCTCACCCCATTTTGATTCTGGCTTATCTTGATTTCAATTTACTCATTCATACCAGACATTCGTCTAACACTTTGCACCAAACACTATGCTAGATCAGTTGCTGTTCTCAAAAACATCCTAGCTGGTGGGCAATAAAGACATCTCTGCATCATTGAAACAGGTGCTTCAGCTTTGAGGAAGGGATCATTTTAGCACAGAGGGTCTGGCTCTGGTGATCTTTGTGTCTAGCTCCCTGTTGTGGCAGTCATGAAAATACAAAGTTCTCTGCAGTAGCCACATACTTGACAGATGGCTCCAGCTGCTGAGATCCATCCCTTTGAGGCCACACTTCCTGAAGGCTGCTCTCAGTAGTTTTGGATTTTGTAGGACTCATTGTGAATCTGATCAATTACAAGACTTGAGTCCAAAGCCACAGAATGTCCTCTTCGGATAGGATCCTGTTCAGCCTGGGCATCACCAGATTTCTCATGCTGGGACTGTTCCTGGTGTACATCTTCTGCTTCTTCATCTCTCCAAATGTTGAAAGGTCAGTTTACTTACCCAAAATTTCCCTGTTGTTTTAGATGTTTTTGGACTCCAGTAGTCTCTGATTTGTAATTTTGCTCAACGTCTTGTACTGTGTGAAGATTGCTAACTTGAAATACTCAATTTTTCTTCTGCTGAAACGAAATCTCTCCCCAAAGACCCCCAGGCTACTGCTGGCCTGTGTGTTGATTTCTGCCTTCACCATACTTCTGTAAGTTGTGCTCAGACAGAAACTACTGTCTCCTGAATTTGTGACGGAGAGAAATGGCACAGAATTTAACATCGGTGAGGGCACCTTGTCTCTGGTGATCTCTTTCTTCTTGAGCTCATTTCTCCAGTTCATCATTAATGTGACTTCTGCTTCCTTGTTAATAAACTCTTTGAGGAGACATATACAGAAATGCAGAGAAACTCCACTGGCTTGTGGAATCCCTAGACTGAAGCTCATGTGGATGCTATAAAGCTGATGGGCTATTTCCTCCTCCTCTTCATTCCGAATACAGTTTCCACCCTGTTCCAATACTTCCCTTCTGTAGAGATGGATTTGGGAACCAGATCCATGTGTATTATAATTTCTACCTTTTACATTCCAGGACATTCTGTTCTCATTGTTCTTGTACATCCTAAGCTTAAAAGCAAAGCAAAGAAGATTATTTGCTTCAACAAACAGTAGAATATTAGTAGTAAACAGTGGCTGGAGTCAATTCATGGCTTGGTAGCAAGGTTTTTCTCTGTTAGCAGTTTTCCCAGTGGTCTGATGAATGCATTTTGTAATTGTGACCTGACTTCTTAGGCCTTTGAGTGCCTGCATTCCAATTCAGCTTTCAAATTTTGTGCTAATATTTTTAAATTAGGCACTTTTTTTTTAAGGAACTTGTTTGAGGTATTACTTATGTTTTTTGCATGGGCATTACATTCCTGGATAATGGAAATCATCACATTGTTTTATTGGCTACTGAAGTATAATGGGAAGTTCCCCCAAATTAATCAATACATTATTGTCCATATCTCTGTAGTTTAAGCCCTGACAGTTATTTATCCTTTTTGTAATATAAGTGCCTGAATTTTTTATTTTCTTCTTTTTTTTATTGAGATAACATTAGTTATTGATATATAAATTTCAGGTGTACAATATTGTAATTTTCTATCTGTATACACTGTATAGTGCTTACTACCAAAAGTCTAGTTACCATCTGCTACTATATTAATTGACCTGCTTTACCCATTTCACCCTTCCCCACTCCTCTTTCCCTCTGATAACCACTGATCTGTTTTTTGTATCAATGAGTTTTTTGTTATTGTTGTTGTTCATTTGTTTCTTTTTTTGTTTTATATTCTACATATGAGTGAAATCATACAGTTTTGTACTTTTCCATCTGACATATTTCACCTAGCATAATACCCTTAAGGTCCATCTATATTGTTGCAAATGGCAATATTTCATCTTTTTTAAGGCTGTGTAATAATTCTATTGTATATGTGTACCACATCTTTAGACATTCATATGTTGGTGGACTCTGGTTTCCATATCTTGGAAAACAGTATGGAGGACTACATTTTTAGGTTTGTACTAGAAAGAATAGAAGGGTCAGAGTTGCTAGGTGGAGGGGAGTGACTAGTATTAAAGAAGCCCAATCCAGGACAGTTCCAAGATCTTAAAGTCCAGGGAAGTAGCCCAAAGCAAGTTCCAGAAAATGTCCTTTTTTTGTTGTTAGTTTAAAGTATTACAAATCCTACCTAATAAAAGAGTAATATGCAAATTGACCCTAACTCCGCTACACCCACAAGCCACGCCCACAAGCCAATCAGGAGCAAATATGCAAATAAACCAAAACAAGATAGCTACAGCCACAGAGAGCAGGAGGGAGGCTTGGGTTTCCCCGGTAACAAAGGAAGCCAAGCTTTCCGCCTGCCGTTGCAGGCCTAAGCCTCCACTCAAGGCTACAAAGTTTCAATTATAGAAGGTAAACAAATCCAAACAGAAATGGCGGCAGCCACTGAGCTGGAAAGAGCGGGAGGCAAGGGTTGTCCCCAGCAATGGAGGAAGCAAAGCTTCTGCAGCCCTGGCTGGCCTAGGCCTCCACTCCAGGCTACAAAGTTTCAATTATAGAAGATACATCAATCCCAAGAGAAATCCCAACGGGCAGGAGGCTTGGCTCCGCTCCAGGCTACAAGGTTTCAATTGTAGAAGATACATAAATCCCAGATACCAGGGCCTCTGTTTGGGTCACCAGGGGGCGTGGCTGGCCTGCAAACCACCACAGGCCCTTCACCCAGGCCGCCCCACACCCCAAGGGAACCCCCACCCTGATCCGGGACACCCTTCAGGGCAAGCCAGCTGGCCCCCACCCGTGCACCAGGCCTCTATCCTATCTAATAAAAGAGTAATATGCAGATTGACCATGACTCCAACACACAAGATGGCTGCCCTCATGTGGTCAAAGATCCTGCCCCCATGTGGACACAAGATGGCTAGCACAAGATGGCCAGCAGGGGAGGGCAGTTGGGAGGGACCAGGCCTGCAAGGGAGGGTAGTTGGGGGCAATCAAGCCTACAAGGGAGAAGAAATAGCTACACTGACATTATGCACTAAGTCTCTATATTTTTTACTTTAGTGGATGTTTTTAAAGGCCTGGGCTAGTTTTCCATCTTTATTCTTGCTTTCCAGAAATTCTGGAACCAGACAGAGTTGACCACCTTTCTTTAGAAGCAGCAGCTCGGTTCCTCCTGTATTTGCATCCTGTGAATTATATCAGACTTCAGGTGCTCTCCTACTTTATTGAAAGGAGTGATTATGTAGAGAAACCACCAAGGAAGGAAAGAAAAGTAACATTAATTAGATAATATTTTCTAGACACCAGGCTGGGTAATTTCATATGTCCTTTTCCTATCACAATAGCCCTGTAGGTGAACATGATTATAATTTCTAAAAAGAGAAATCTGAAGATCTGAGAGGTTAATTGATTCCTCTAAGGTAAGGTGACCAGACGTCCCGCTTTTGGCGGGACTGTCCTGATTTTTAACAATTTGTCCTGCGTCCCGCGGCATTTTAAAAAAGTCCCAATTTTTAGAAAGAATGCACGACAAGCTAGGGAATGGCGGGAGAACGGGAAGGGAATATACGGTTTTCAGCGGCCATGTGGCTATTTAGCCAGGATATGAGTTTTATATTATTTTTGTTAATTTTATAATGTTAAACTTTAATAATAACAAATAATTGTTGAGAGCTGATTATTGAGAACTGCTTATCAAAGTTCGCATTGTTGATCAGTTGTTAGAATTCGACCACCATTGTTTGGACTTAATGAACAATGGCATTTTTTTGGGATTGGCAACGACGAAAACATTTTGTAACTGTCTCTCAGACGATACACATCGTACTACGTGCTAGTAAGCTAGTTAAACAAGTGATGTCATTACAAATCAGCTATTCAGATAATTTAGGTAAGTAATTTATTTATTTATTTCATAAATACATAAATTTTCTTGAATTTAGCAGACAGTACTCGTATTATTTATATTTTATAGTGGCGGCAAAAAGTCTAGCGCCGGCCTTGAAAGTGACACTTACGACTTACGTTACGGCAAATTCATGACCTTTTAAACAACGACAGCAATCTACTAAAAAAAATTCACTCAAATGAGAAATATGCCAAAGAATAAAATAATACTATACATAATTTTTTATTTATTATATTTATAAATTGTACTTATGTTGAAATTAAAAAAAAATATTACAATACTATTTTTGTGTTCAATGAAAATTTTTGTTGCTCCATATAGACCAAATTTTTAATCAAGAACCCCCTCCCCGGTCAGTGGTGTCCCGCTTTACCAATGTTAAAATCTGGTCACCTTACTCTAAGGACACAGCTACCCATTGGTTGAGTTGGGAAGCAGACCCGAATCTGTCTGACATTGAAGTACATTGTCTTTCTATGAATGGCTGCAAGTGCCCCATTTATAAATCCCCTTACAAGGAGCTGGTCATGAGGTGTGTGTCTCATTGAGGTTTGGGGCTTGTCTGAACCTGGGAGCACTTGGCTTTGGATGAGCAGAGATCCAGAAAGCCCTGTTGGCCATCTCTTCTTAGCATGACCTTACAGTGTTAGGGGAAACCCCTCAGTCTCCTAAGTCTCCTCTGGAAAAACACAATGCTCAACTTGTTAAAATGTAATTTTCAAAGTTTTCTATAATTGAGGTTTACATAACTTCAAAAATAAAGCTTGAATTTCTAATTTTATTTTATTTTACAGAAAATTTACAGGTAGTATAGAGAGATCCCTCTTCTCCTCACCCAGTTTTCCTGCTGTTATTATCTTACTAGAGGCCCAATGCACAAAATTCTTGCAAGAGTAGGCCTTTCTTCCCCTAGCTGCCAGCACCAGCTTTCTTCTGGCACCCAGGACCCAGGCTTCCCTCCGGCACCCGGAACCAGGGCTTCCCTCGCAGCCTCAGCTTTATCTGGAAGGATGTCTGGTCTAATTAGCATATTATGCTTTTCTTATTATAGATATAATCTAATGCATTTGTTAAAATGAAGAAACTAGCATTGATACATTCATTACCTATTCACTAAACTACAGACCTTCTCCAAATTTTACCAGTTTCTTTTCCAGGATCTAATCAAGGATATCATGTTGCATTTCTTCCTCAGTTCTTAGTGTACTCTGCTCTGTAATGTTTCTCAACCTATCTCCCTTTGGTTTTCATGGCCTTAACAGTTTTGGAGATTACTGTACAAGTATTTTGTAAAGTGTCCCTCTATCTGGGTTTGTTTGATCTTTTTTTCATGGTCAGACTGGGATTATGGGCCTTTGAGGAGGGGAAGTGCCCTTCTCATCACATCTCCTCATGGGTAATGATATCATTATGACTAATCACTGGTCATGTGACCCTCCATGGCTTGGTTAAGGTGATGTCTGCTGGGTTTCTCCGATGCGCAGTTCTTTAGTTCCCTTTTCAGACTCTCTTGCTTAGAAATCTCTAAGTCTAGCTCACTCCCCAGGGAAAGGGAATAAAGCCCAGCTTCCTACAGTGGTCTCCTGAATCTTGTCTACTGTGCTTAGCTCTCTTCCCCAATCTTCATACTTATGGAAGCAGACAAAAAGGGCTCCTGTTCTGTCATCTGCCGAGTCGCCCCATTCATTAATGTTCTCCATCCCTGCTCGTGTTTATCATGTTCTTCCTCTAAGACTGTGATCCTTGCTGCATGCAGGCCAGGAATGCTTCCTTTCCCCCTCCCAGGACCTAAATTATACCAAACCAGAGCCCCAACCCCACCTCTTCATAGGGTGGTGGGAAAGAGGCTGGAAAAATTCTGAATATCTATACGCTACAGTTTTTGTTCCTGTTACACATGCTTGTTAATGATGTGCCTAGGCAGCCCAGTTTCTGAATTTCTGGACTTATTTCGCGCATTAAGAGAACTGATTTGCTTAGGTTATCAGCAGCTATAGAAGAACTGCCTTGTCGCCCTCTAGTGGCAATGCAGGCACAATTCTAGGAGGCCCTGAAAAGGCTGCCTGTGTACTGGAATACACACTGCCAGTGACATATGTCAGATGTAGACGAGGGCTGGAGCTGTACTTAGCCTTGCAACTTTATGGGGAAGGGAAATTTTTGGGTGAAAGTTTCAGATCCGAGTCTTTGAAGCTGAAATCGTGTAGCTACTTCTTTCTCCTCGATTTGGCTTTTTGTGTCATGGCTATCCTCCCATCATCTCCAACTCTCCCCCCTCCGAGCTCACCACGGTCCCATCTCTGAGACACACATGGTGGCCTACACTTCTTTCTCTCCTTTCTATGGTAATGGCCACGAGGACTCATACTCATTGGAGATTTCTGTGGAAGGAGGGCTGGGCTTGAAGATACTAGAGGCCATGGCATGGGAAAAAGATCTAGTTAGCCCTTACTCCACATACTTGCCAGCATACAATTAATTTACTGTAAAATTAAGTAAAGTTTACATTTTTGTTCTCAATTCTTCTTTGATTTTACAATAAAATAAGGGTAACATGAAAAACAGAGTAGAAACCAGAGCCATTGCTCTCTAAGCAATGCAAAGTACATTATTTTAATAAAACCCAGAACACAAAACTGAGTCTTCATGTTTTGCATGGGAAGTATCATATTTTTCTAAGTTGCTGCGAATAATTCCATTTTCTTCACCAACACACTATGCCTCTCCTGATGAAGGGAAGTAGAAAGTAGCTATTATTTTGAAATAATGTGTGCTTTTCAAAAAATACAACTCTGTACATTAATTGCTAGATAATTTTAGGCAAGCATTTTTCTTTTTTAAATTTTTTTTATTATTTTAAAAATATATGTTTTTATTGATTTCAGAAAGAGATAGGGAGAGGGAGAGAGTGATAGAAACATCAATGATGAGAGTTAATCATTGATTGGCTGCCTCCTGCACATCCACACTGGGGATTGAGCCAGCAGCTTGGGCATGTGTCCTGACCTGAATCAAACCGGTGACCTTTTGGTTCATAAGTCTACTTCAACCACGGGCCTAGGCAAGCATTTTTGTTATTGGATTTAACCAATTATATCAATTTCCTATGTGGTTTAGCCTTTTTAAAATTATTGTTAATTTATTTTTTAAAGTTTATCTTTATTGTTGAAAGTATTACAGATAACTCCCTCTATCCCCCATTAACCTCCTCTACCCCGAACTCACCTACCCTCCAGGCCTTTACCACACTATTGTCTGTGTCCATGGGTTATGTGATATATGCACATAAGTTCTTTGGTTAATCTCCCCCTCCATAAGTGAGCCTTTTCCTCAGGCCTTCCCTCTGAGATTCATCAGTCTGTTCCATGCTTCTATGTCTCTGGATCTATTTCATTCATCAGTTTATTTTGTTCATTAGATTCCACTTATGAGTGAGATCATGTAATACTTGTCTTTCTCTGACTGGGGTTAGCCTTGCTTATAATAAAGTAGTATCAATAAACCATTATATTTATGGCAATATGTATGTATGTATGTATGTATGTATGTATGTATGTATGTGTATATGTATGTATGTATCTATCTACCTACCTACCTACCTACCTATCTATTTTTTAGACCATTCTAGGCTTTCTGGATATACATCAGTCAACTGCTATGCTTTGTATGATGTTCCATGGCCCAGACCCTAGAGAGGGGCAGGGCAGGGTGCAAGAGAGGAGCAGTTATGCCTGCTGTCAAAAGTCACTATAAAAACCCTGCTCTTGTCTTTCTCTGACTGATTTCACTTAGCATAATGCTCTCCAGGTCCATCCATGCTGTCGCAAAAGGTAAGATTTTTTGTCTTTTTTTATGGCCAAGTAGTATTCATTGTGTAAATGTACCACAGCTTTTTTATCCTCTCATTTACTGATAGAGGCACTTGGGTTGCTTCCAGATCTTGGCTATTGTAAGTAACGCTGCAATGAATCAATGTCACCCTGATAAATTCAATAAAAATGGAGAGGTTCTCCTCTCACCCAGGTTTTCTGGCCTGTGGCAGATTATGAGCTTCTCTTCTGCGTCTCCACAGCTGTAGGCCCGAGGTCTTACAAGATGTGTTCCCAGGAAGCAGGGTCCATGCATGCTCACTGCTGTGCTCCTGTGCCTGGTACACTGCCTGGCACATAATACGTACTCTTACCCTATCTGAATGAATGGAAATCTGGTCCTAAAGTCCACTGTATTATTAGTAGACCAGTTGAGGTCCAGAACGGGCAGTGGTTTGCCTGCAGCTTTGTAGAGCACCTGAGGCAGCTCTGAGTCCAAAAGTTGGAGCTCCCTACTCCTCCCACAGAACTCTTTCCACCACACTCATGCTGCCTTCCTAAAAAGCTAGCCCAGCTTTCCTCCTTCTTTCTCATCCAATTCCTCTTTCTTCTCATTTCCTCAAAGTTGCTTCTAGCCTGTTTTGAACACTGTGTTGCTTTTCTGTTTCTTGTGTAGCAACACAAACTTAGAAGCTTAAAAGGACATGCATTTGTTGTGTCACAACTTCTGGGATCAGGAAGTTGGAGTGCAGCCTTAGTGGACGCTCTCTGCAAGGTCTCACAGGATGCAGTGAAGATGTTGGCTAGGCTGTACCTTCCCTGGAGCTCAGGGCACTCTCTCGAGCTCACTGGTTGTGGAAAGAATTCAATTCTTTGCAGTTGTAGGACTAAGGTTTTCTTACTGGCTGTCAACTGGGGGCCAGTCTCAGCATCTAGAGGCTTCCTGCAGTTTCTCACCATGTGGCAGCTGGACTGTTCAAAGCCAGCAGGAGAGCCCTGTCCTCTTCCAAGACTTTAGGTGATTAAATTGGGCCCACCCAGGATGATCTCCTTTTTGATGAACTCAACTTGAATGATTTGGGATCTTAATCACATCTGCAGAAGCCCTTTATCTGTGCCATGTAATGAAAGCAAAGACATGCCATCCCATTTTTTTCATAGCCCCATTGCAGCTAAAGGATTATTCCAAGTGGGAGTCTTGGGCCATCTTAGAATTTAGTCTTCCACAAACACATCTGTGTTAGGCCAGTCCCAGGGAAGTGTGAATCTGGACAATAAATGAAGCACATTCCCTTTCTTTCTTTCCTTCCTTCCTTCTTTCTTTCCTTCCTTCCTTCCTTCCTTCCTTCCTTCCTTCCTTCCTTCCTTCCTTCCTTCCTTCCTTCCTTCCTTCCTTCCTTCCTTCCTTCCTTCCCTTACGGACATTTTAATGAACTTCCCTCCATGTAGCTTCAAGCTACCAGGACACAGGCCCACCAACACCCTTCATCTTCTCCTCGGCTCCTCTGCAGAAGAACTTGGCCTTCACAATGACAGGCTGCTTTGGGAGCTTTCCCTTCCCCAGAACGTTGTAGTAGCCCGATCGCACCACATCAATGATAGGAGCAACTCCAGTCATGCTCTTGGCAGCATTTACCCGTGTCTGCTCACTGACCGGGGTCCACAGTTTATCAAGGTTGACAGTTGGGCAGAAGCTCTGGTTCCTCTTTAGGTGGTAATGCCTCACACCAACTTTCCCAAAGAAACTGGGTGATATTTGTCAAAGTTGATCCTGTGATGATACAAGCCACTAGCATTACTGTGCCTCCCCACCACACCCCGGGTGTTTCCTGTGCTTGCTGATGCAGCTGTGGCCGTGGCTCATGTGGCCCCAAAGTTTTTGGGTCTTCCTCAGTCTGGATGGCATGTTGGTGGCCGAGCTGCAAGAGGGAGGCCCTTGAGAAGTCTCCCACATTCCCTATATTTTTTGATAACTGTGCTAGTCTTCCCCCCCCCCCCCCCACTTCTTTGAGCTCATCTTCTTTCTCATTTCCTTTCTCTAAGACCTTGATGTGAGATATATGCCAAGTCAAGTGTGCGAGGATCATTATCATAAAGGGCAAGTGACTTCAAGACCCTGATTAACAAGAATGGCTTCTCTACCTAACCTATATTTTTATTATTTGGCACTTAATGTTTTGTTTCCCTGATTGATTTCTTCTCAAAACTTCCCCTACTTCTCTCTTTGATAATGAAATATTTTGAAAATTTCTGCATTTATTCAGCTTTTATGCTTATATGTTCAAAGTTCTTTATATGAAAATAAAATTTATCTTTATACATAAGAGCTCACATCTGGCAAGGTATGGAATCAGAATGTTTTGATCCCACCTTTCTTGTTGGGAGGTCTTATCATATTATGTGCTGGTGTCTAGATGTTAGCTCGTGACCCTGGAGGAGGAAAGTTGGTGTCTGTTCTACTGTTTCACATCTCTGAGTCTAGGGTCAGAGTTCATTCATGTGGATGCAAATACAGAGGGGATCATATCTTCTGAACTGTCTGTTCCTGGTCACAGCTGTTCAGCCTCTGCTTGAGGATAGGTTACAGAAGGACAAGGCTAAATCCACATTTTGTGGTATGAAAATTTACTGTGAGTGTGATGTCACCCTCAGGGGATCTGAAGCTCATACACGTTCATCAGCAGGGAAGCAAGGCACCTCCTGAGCCTGCCGTGAGGGACTCCTTCCCCAGCCATGCATATGGCCACCCTAGGACTGCTGATGGTGGTGGCAGTGGCCGAATTTCTCATTGGCCTGGTTGGAAATGGAGTCCTTGTGGTCTGGAGTTTTGTAGAATGGGTAAGAAAACTCAAGAAGTCCTCCTACAACCTCATTGTCCTAGGCCTGGCTGGCTGCCGACTTCTCCTGCAGTGCCTGATTATGGTGGACCTAATGCTGTTTCCGATTTTCAAGAGCTGCACCTGGTTTCGCTATCTCAGTGTCTTCTGGGTTGTGGTCAGCCAGGCCAGCCTGTGGTTTGCCACTTTCCTCAGTGTCTTCTACTGCAAGAAGATCACGACCTTTGAACACCCTGTCTACCTATGGCTGAAGCAGAGGGCCTATAGTCTGATTGCCTGGTGTCTTCTGGGGTGCTTCCTGATCAATCTGCTAATTATAGCCGATGTTGGCTTAAAGTCCCAGAGTCCTTTCCAAGGAAACAGCAGCATTCTGTACTCCCTTTCAGACTGGCAGTATCTGCATATATTACAGCTCAATGCAGGAAGTGGGTTGCCTTTCTCTGTGTTTCTAATTTCCTCTGGGATGTTAATTGTCCCTTTGTATAGACACCATAAGAAGATGAAAGTCCATACAGCTGGCCGGAATGATGCTCGAGCCAAGGCTCACATCACTGTCCTGAAGTCCTTGGTCTGCTTCCTTATACTTTACTTGGTTTATGTCGTGGCCAGCCCCTACTCTATCACCTCCAAATCTTCTCCTGTTAATCTCACCACTATCTTCATCTCGGAGACACTCATGGCTGCCTATCCTTCTCTTCATTCTGTCATATTGATCATGGGGAATCCCAGGATAAAGCAGGCTTGTCAGAGATTCTTGTGGAAGACAGTGCGTGCTTGGAAGTCCTGAGGCTTGTGAGCTTCAGAGAAAGAAGTGGCCAGGATACTCTTTTGAGACACTCCTTTGATAGATCTCTGTAAGACTTTTACACCTTTTAAATTTTTCCTTTTTTTTCACACATATGGGCAACAGAAAATACAGAATAAAAGTCAATACTGCCCGGCCGGTGTGGCTCAGTGGTTGAGTGTTGATCCATGAACCAGGAGGTAACAGTTTGATTCTCAATTGGGTACATGACCAGATTGCGGCTCAATCCCCAGTTAGGGGTGTACAGAAGGCAGCCGATCAATGATTCTCTCTCATCATTGATATTTTTATCTCGCTCTCCTTCTCTTTCTGAAACCAATAAAAATATATTTTAAAAAACAAACTATTTCTCTCTTGGCAATGCAAAGTACATTATTTTAATGTATTATAGAAATCAATGCTAGGGGCAGGGGCTTGGGTGGAGGTGGGCAAAGGGGGAGGAAATGGGGGAAATCTGCAATAGTGTAAACAATAAAAAATTTAACTAAAAAGAAAAAGAAATCAACACTTGAGCTTTATGTTTGGTAAGAAGATGCTCTGTTCTGTATATATATAGTAAGTAATTAATTTCTTTTAAAATTACATCTATAAGTTACATTTTTCCTATTATAGAAAACAGAGATTAGGAACAATTCACTGATTATGAATTTTTATGAAATTTCACCTATGCATTAATGTTAGTCATTTTGGATAAGCTTAAAAAAAAGATGTATCTAATAATTTTCTCATTTCTTTAAGATAGTAGGTCTAGTTATCTAATTAAAAAACAAAACAAATCATCTTTATATTTCTGGAAGGTTCCTTGAGTCGTGAAAGTCAGTTGGCCGCCATGATCTGTATTAAGTTTCAAAGTCCAAACCTGGACTGGGGCAAGACAGGTGTGAGGGGCACTTGCTTCTGCTCTCACAAAGAACACTTCTCCTTGAAGAGGTCAGGCTGCATCCTCTCTGGTCATTTACCATCCACACTGCCCACGCTGGCATTTCCGCAGCCTGAAGCCAGAGTCTGAGCATGCATGGCTTCGAGTAGAGTCAGCTCCGTAGCAGCAGGAACTGTGTCTATTTTTGTTTTCTTCTAGGTTCCTGGTGCCTAGAACACCATCTAGCCCATCATAGGCACTTAATAAATATTTTCTAAATGGTTGGTTTGCTGTGCTCACTAATCTTACAACTTCTCTTTCTCTTTATATTATAAAGAAACGGAGGCCCAGAGAGGGCCATGGCCTGCCCTGAGGTTCCTAGAGAGCCTATGGCAGTGCTGGGACCAGAACTTAGTGTCCTGACTGCTGGGCCAGGGCTCTTTCCTGGATATGCTACCTTCCTGAAGAGCTAGCTTCGCCTTCCCCTGAATCCAATCCCTCTCTCTATGTACTTTCTCAGCCGTAAGTTTTAGCCTTGTTTAAACACATGGCTTTAGGTTTAGTTCTAGGGGATCTGGAATCTAATGAACAATCCTTAATATACCTAATTTTTTTCACTTCTTATACAACATGCTAATCTACTTTTATTAATCTATTCTCTCCAACATGTGTCTTTTCCTTACTGAAAGTTATGGACTGAGGTTCACGCTAGGCCCATGCGGATACTAGTCATTAAGCGGGGATCTGGCTCCTCTGACATCACTGTGAGTTGTGTGAGGTTAAGCAGCATCTTTTGTCTTCTGGGATAATCCATCCTTTCAAGTAGAGAGATGCTTCTCCTTGGTTATATTTTTAGTAGCAGGATGAATTTTTCATTATGCCATGGCTATGTTTACGCAGATGTCCTTTGTGACCAACTGTTGTAATGATAATAATAGTACCTAGTATTTTTTTAGGACTTTACATTTTATCAAGTATTATTATATATAGTCCATAATTTTATTACGTTTTAATAGCAACTCTATGCAGTTAGTGATGCTAAGCCCATTTTATAGACAAAAAGCCTTCGGCTGGAGTGATGATTGGCTCAAGATAATCAACTATCAGCTGGTAAAAATGCAGGTAAAACTGTCCCAGAATTTTGGATGCCAAGTTTTGTTGTGTATTCCAGTAAATCTTAAGTCCCTCTTATTCATACTTGGAAGAATTTATGCTAGCCTTAGCCTGTGCAATTCTCAAGTTTATGAGTATTTTTAAACAGATGAAATAAGCAACTAATCTTGCAAGTTTGGTTTTGGCCTGGCAGTCAAGGTCAAATCATGACAGATGGACATTTTTAAGACTTGCTTTCCTAGGGATAAAACACTTGCATTTTCCCAGTCACCTTTTGGGATTGGATTTCCTTCCCTTTCTGAACCTGATTTAGCTCATGATGGGTATGAGGCTGCTTTGTGTTTTACCCAAGAAAACAAATCTGGAGGCAAATCTGTCTTCTTGACTTGATTCCTATGTAATTAAATCTTTTATAGTTTGCATTCTCAGAGCTGCAGCGCTGCAGTTGGCTCCATGTGCACGTGTATGTACATATTACTAGTATTCCTTTCTATCATGGGGTATGATCTGTGATGATGTGGTCCATGGGAGGACTGAAAAAGATTTAAATGGTGTAGAAAGGTAGAAAATGAAGTGTGGCACTTGCCCATTCTACTCTCTAGTATGTCTCACTGGCCAAATATAGTCATATTTTACCATTTGCCTTAGTTCTTCCAGTGATTATTTTCACAATTCTAAGTAATAATATTTGCTTCTCTTATTTGGTTTTATCAACATTGAACTGTAACTTCTGAATCCCATTCATTAAAGTTGGGGGAGTATCTCAATCCCACATCTGTTCCCCTCTCCTAAATTTGATTAGTTTTATTTATTTGTCATTCTGCCAATCATTCATTTTAAAACTTTAAGTACTATGTTTTTAAACTTTATTTATTTGAACCACAACTTATGATACTATCTGCAGAATCTGAATTATGTTGAAGGAAGTAATTGGTGCTTCAATTCTCCTATACTTCTCCCAGGACCCAATTCATTTGTTCAACTTCATATGAGATAATAAACCTGTTGGAAGAGAATAGGCTATCTCAAAGAATCCATGGGAAGGCCAGAGAGTCAGTGTCAGTATGGGAACTAAGAGGGTTTAAACCACTGAGAACACAACCAAGTCACTGTACAGGACTGATACTGGCACCCCCCCCCCCCCCCCCCCCCCGCCCCTCACACACACACATTGCACCTGTCAGCATTGGGCCTGGACACTGCCACTGCCTCTGTGAATGGGTCCTTTATGTCACAACTCCAAGGTCCAACATCCTGGCCATGGACCTCTGGTTGGCTGACGATGGTAGGTTACAATCCTGCCCTAGTGTACAGCCCTAGTGGACAAGTCTGATTCCCCTTCAGCTTCTGAATTATGTATTTTTAAATTCGATGAAAGAAAGTACTCAACAATTAGATTAAGCAGCAGAATCGACACAGCTGATGATGAATTGATGAATGGGAAGGCCAGTTCAAATAACTCTCTTAGAAGGTATTGGGAAGTAATAAAGAGATGGAACATGTAAAAGAGAAGAAAAGCTGTTTGACACATAGAAATAACAGGGTGGGTAGGAGCAGCGCCTAAATCAAAGAACTTGTTTCTTTGAGCTCTTCTGGCAGTGATTCTGACAGTGAAGGTGTCAACGTGAAGGAGGAAGAAGCACATTACTCCAGAAAAAGCTATAAAGAAGCAAAAGACAGGTGAAACTTCAAGAGCTCTGCCATCTTCCAAACAGAGCTGCAGCAGCAGACAGGGTAACATGTCTCAGGTTGTGAAAACGAGGTACGTCATTGGGGACTTTAAAGGAAAAGGCCTATATTAGAGAATACTGGGTGGATCCAGAAAGTGAACTGAAACCTGGAATAAAGGTGTGTGTTTTTTTTAAGTCCTGAGCAATGGAGCCAGCGGAAGGAAAGGATTGTTGACTGACTGACTATATAGTAAGAAACGGTGAAATCAGAGCCATACAAAATCTGCACTGTTTTAGTTGTTTTTATCTGTCTTTTTACGTTGGCTTTTGTTTTCTAAACGTTGTTTTCCAAGCTATTGTATGTTTGGATTGCAGAACAATTTGCAGTAATACTTTTTGTTAATGTGCTTTATTAAAAATGTTCTGAGTGAAGCTAATTGTCAACTTTATTAAGGAGGATTGCTTTGTGCCCACCACCTAGTGTAAAATAAAATCAAATAATAAAAAAAGATAAAAGAAATAACAGGGTAAGTGTCTGTGTAACTGGATTCCCAGAAGGAGATGTTAAAAATGAAAAGAAGGAATAAAGTATTTGAAGAATTAATGACCAAGAATTGCACTGAGTAAATACAGATAAAACAAATAAATAAATAAAAATGAAAAAAAACTAGATTGAAAAGGCTCACAGGATGTGAAACAAGATGAATAAGTTGGGACAGAACCCTTCACTCTTATGCACATTATGGGAAAACTTAAGAATATCAAAGATAAAAGGAAAGTTTATAGAATTTTACGAAAGAGCAGATCCAGAATCAGACTGACCTCAGCAGACTGCAGGTCAACAAGATTCTGCATTACATTTTATTCTAGTAAATGTTTTATTCTTAATTTCAAATGACACCAAGAAGAAAAGCTTAGAAATGTTTTTCTGACTAAAATAAAATATCTTTGGGCTTTAAAATGTGTGTGTGTGTGTGTGTGTGTGTGTGTGTGTGTGTGTGTGTGTAAAATGAATATATATATTCATACAATAGAATATTATTCAGCCATAAAAAGGGAAGAAGTTCTCATACATGCTACAACATAGATACAAATTGAAAACATAATGCTAAGTGAAAAAAGCCTGTCATAAAAGACTATAAGTATCATATGATTCCATTTACTATATAAAAGGTCCAGAATAGGAAAATCTATAGTGATTGAAAGTAGATTAGTGGTTTCCAGGGGCAAGATATAGAGAAAATGGGTAGTGATTGCTTATGTGTGTAGGGATTCTTTAGGGATCATGAAAATATTCTAAAATTAAATCGTGGTGATAATTGCTTAACTCTATATGAAAAAACACTGAATTTACACTCAAAGACATATTAAAGACATTAAAGACATAAAGATTGTTGCAATGTTTTAAAGGTAGAACTGGCAGGATTTAGCTACAGAATGGATATGAGATATCAGAGAAGAGAGGAATCAAAAGTCATTCTGTTCCATGCCTCTGGACCTATTTTGTTTGTCAGTTTATTATGTTCATTAGATTCTACTCCTAAGTAAGATCATGTGATATTTGTCTTTTTCTTAATGGCTTATTTCACTCAATATATCTCAGGGGTGGAGGGAGATGGGAAAGGATTAACCAAAGAACTTATATACCTATATGCATAACCAATAAATACAGACAGTAGTGTGGTGAAGGCCAGGGTGGGGCAGGGGCTGGGAGGAGAGAGAAAAAGGGGGGGAGGGGATTGAGGGACATCTGTAATACGGTTGACAACAATAATAAAAAAGGCTAATAATATTGAAAAAATACATTGAAAATTCCATCAGACAGTCTTATAAATTTTTTTTTCAACAGTCATACCACTTTTTAAAGAATTTTAAAATGAGGGGAAAAAAGTGATTCGAACATTTTTGGCTTTAGTAACTTTCAGGGTCATCAGCTTATCTGGGGAAGGCAGTGGGTGAAGTATATTGATCTGGGGGTAAGATTTTGGAGTTTTGTTTTGGACAAGTTATATCTGAGATGTTTATTAGAGATGCTGAGTAGAGAGCTGAACATATGAGACTGGAAGTCAAGGGAAATGATCAAACTGGAGATGTACATTTGGGAGTTGTTAGATTAAATATGGTGTTTAAAATCCTAAGACTGGTATAGATCAATAAGGAAGTGAGTGTATATAGATAAAAGAAGAAGTCCAAGACTAAAACTCGGGAACTCTGATGTTGAGAGATTATAGAGATATGGTGGCATCAGTAAAGGACACTGGAAAGAAGTAGCTGGTGGACAAAAGATCATGATGTCCTGGAGGCCAAGAACAGGAAGAGGAAATGACTAACTTTGTCAAATGATGCTGATAATATCAAGCAAAAGGAGAGCTGAGAATTGACCTTTAGGTTTAAAAATATACAAGTCATTGGTGATTTAGAAAGAGCAGTTTTAGAGGGGGCTGAAGTCCCTATTTCCTTGCTAGTTGGTGGCTGAGGGTCCTTCTCAGTTTCTAGAGACTATTCTCATTTCTTGCCTTGCAGCTTCCTTCTTCCATCTTCAAAGGCTACAATGATGGGTCAGGCCCTTCTCATGCTTTGAATCTCTACGGCCTCTTTTTCTGTTGTTACATCTCTCTGGCCAAATATTCTGCCTTCCTCTTCTACTTTGAAGGGCCCCTGTGATTACATTGGTTTACCCAGATAATCCAGGATAATCTCCCCATTTTAATGTCCATAAACATAAGCACATCTGCAGAGCTGAATTTTTCCATGTAAGATACCATATTCATGGGTTCTTGGGGTTAGGGTGTGGACATTTTTATGAGGGGCATTTTTATGCCTCACACAGAAGTCATTAAAGTATAGGTTGTACTTTAAACCTTCAGAATAGAAAATATTGCCCAAGGATATGGTGTGATTGCTTCCTGTATCTTCTTTTGGGAGATTATTTTACCCATCCTTGTCCTATATGCCCCAATCTCTTGCGTATTTAGAATTCCAGATTTGGGATATCTGGATAGGCATTTTACCAAGTTCTCAACAGGAGGACTGGTACCTACTTTCTTGACCTTGTTAATCTCATGATCTGTGGCTAAGTCCAATTTCTACCCATCCTTCACCTTCTCTCAGCCATCTCTGCCTCTTGGGCTCTGCTGCTGCCCTGAGCGTATGCTCTCCTTATATGTAGGTGACTTATTCACCTCGCTCTGGAACTGCCAGCCTCCTTTTTTACTTGATTCATGGCTGTTGACTCTTTCCTGGAGTTCCGTTTTTTGCTTCCTGTCCATCCACTAGCTCTCTCCCTGCTGCATGCTGCAGACAGTACATTAGTGGAATCAAGCATGACTATTTGTAGGAAAGCTTACTCCTGCACCCAGGGTCTGAGCCCCAAGTGAGAGCTTCAAGCCCTTTGAATGATAAAAAGAAGTAGCAGGAAAATAAAAGACAACATCTGTTGTGATGCCACATGGACTCTCCTGTAATTTTGAGGGTAAGAGCATGGGATTGAGAATCTGACATATTGGGGTTCCACTCCGGGATCTGATATCTACCAGCTATGGACAATGTTAAGTTACCACTTTAAGTCCTAATTTTCTCATTTATAATGTCGGGATAAAAGATAACCTCAAAGGTTTGTTATGAGCATTAAATGAGATAGTAGATGACCCCCAATCCGGTGTAACAAGTGCTCACTTCATCTTTTTTAAAATAATTTATTGTTTAAGGTATTACGGATAGTAGTACATATGTCTCCTTCCCCCCCCCCCATTGATCTCACTTCATCTTTTTTCCTGGTTCTTCCCATCAAAGAAGAAAACATAGGCTACTTGTGTGATGCCTCCAGATATTTCTATCTGGACACTTTTATTTTGAGTTTGGGGGAAATAGCAGAGTCGGGTGTGGAGCTGGTGGGCTGCAGAGCGAGTAGGGTCTCATTTGTCTTTAGTGGTGTTCTCAATCCAGGGTATATATTTGTAAACATTGGTGTAGATGCCGACATCCCCGCCCATGAAGTGTCCGACCTCGATCCCCTGGAGCTTGTTTTTGCAGATGACAGTAGCGACAGCCACTTCCTGTCAGAGATGGTGCAGAGAGAGGCACAGAGAGAGAGATGGTCAGATTTTTTCCTCAAAGGAGCCCTCTAGTCCCCAACTTGGGCGAGCCCTGCCTAGAGGTAGCATGCTGGGGCATCACCAGAGCACTGAATTGGGAGACAGGAAGCTCTAGACATACATCTGGCTTTGCTCTCATTAGCCTTGTGTGATCTTGAGAAAGTTAGAGAAAAACCTCTTTAGAACTCACATGTAAAATGAGTCAAACCCCATTTATTTGAACTGGTGAAGCCAGCATCAATTTCTGAAAAGTGTAAATTATTTTTGCCAGCAATGCCCATTTTCACTTGCAGCTATGAGAATAAAAGTATTATGAACTGCAGGCCCGACACAAAGCCCTTAAATGAATAGAGACATTTGTAAGGAGAGCCCATTACTGAAGAAACAGTGGGGCTTGCTGCAGCCTTATCAGATTCTCAACAAATTTGAGATGATGAAAACTTTCTATCTCTTTTTTAAATATCAGGATTAAGTGGTTAACTAGATACATACATTTTCATGAAAGCTAAAATAAAGGAAAGATTACCCCAAAAATTCGGCTGAACACTTTGACAAATTTCACACATAAGGCGTTCCTGTGGCTTCTTCCTTGCTCGGTTGTCTGGCACTCTTTATCAGACATCACGGGGGCCTCCAGGGTCTGCCTCAGGTCCGGGTGCCTGCCTGAGGGGAGAAGGGAGAGAGAACCCTTCCTGTTCACAGCTGGTACTTAGCCCTTCCACCCTCTGCTGCAGCCGGGGTTCTGGTTGTGTGTCTGAGAAAAAGGAGAAGTAAGAAAAGGGGAGGATATGATCCTGGACATTTATGAGAGTCAATCCTGAGGATTTTGAAATAGCATTTATATCTCTGTAAAAAGCACAGTTTTCTTTCTACTCTGTGTCCAGGCTTGGAGGAATACGAGGTGACCTGACTCAAGTCCTCAGAGGTCTCCTCTGCATATTAACGAGCCTGTACGAGAGGGAGGAGCACAATCCCTTTAATATGAATCCTGCTTCTGACAATCAGGACCCTTGTCCTATGTGCAGTGAGATGGCCTGTGATCCAGCTGCTAAAGCCCTAAAGAGGCAATGGGGCATCAGACATCCTGGCAAAGGAGGAGCTTTGGACTTCTAGGGTAGGGGGTCTCTTTTTGCCAGGTTGCTCCTGTAGTCTCTCCCTCCCCCCAATCCTCCCAATCTCCTCCCCTCTCTCCTCATCTCTACAGACATGAGTGATCTTCTTGAGGGATAATTGATGGCCCTGACTTGCTGTGAGAGGTGCACTCACCACTGTTGTCATGGCTCCAGTCCAGACCTGAAAGCAGACAGACGGTGCCTGGCCGGACGTTGCTGGTGGCGAGGGCGAGAGGCTGGACTTTGTGGCTGAAGTTGGCTGACTTGGCCAGCTTAATGAGCATGAGGTCATCCTGGGGGTAGCTATCACTAAAGTTCCAGTAGCGGATAATATTGATGGGGCTAATGGTCTGCTCTGTCCCATCTTTGACTCTGATCCTGAAATTTCCCAGCAACACTTTCAGATTTCTGGAGGGAGAGGGTTTGGAAGTAATCACTGTCATCACCATCATCATCATTGTCATCATCATCACCATCACCATCACCATCACTATCACCATCACCTTCACCAAAGCTGATATTGAATGTCACAATGTGCCAGGTACTCTGCCAAGTACTGTGCCAGGGACTCCATCTGGATTCTGGGTTACTTCATTTAATATTCACAACAAACTAATGAATGAATTCTATTTTTAATCCCCATTTTTCAGATGAAGTCACCCTTAGTCCCACAGCCAGTGGCGGAGCATTTAACTTCTATATTTTTATGTAGAGTCTTTAATGGGGAGGAGAGGGAGATTGTGCATGGATGACTTGTATGCATGCATATAAGCATAACCAATGGACACAGACAGTAGGGGAGTGAGGGCCTGTGCTGGGGGACGGGGGGGGGGGGGAGCAGGCGGGGAGAGGTCAATGGGGGAAAAGGGAGACATATGTAATACTTGCAACAATAAAGAATGAAAAAAAATTGTGCACAGCACAGATATATTATTTCCCTTCTTTCCAGCGCCAACCTATCCAGTTGGGCATTTCTGTTCTGGCAGAAGTAAGAGAATGGGATGACCTGAATGTTGGATAGCTCCTGTTTGCTTCATCAGATCCACTCCCAGCCCTACTTTGTCCTGCTCTGTACCTTTGTAGCATATGTTGATTTAAATCAATGGGTTTTGGTTAGTAGGAAGCACTAGAAGTAACCAGAGGAATAAGTGTGAGGTTGGAGTATTTATCCTCCTGGCTCCTTTCCTACATGGTTTCCACAGATTGGCTGTTGGCTGTGTCTCATGAGGAAAAGTTATAACTCATATAAGGTGGTCTTTTTATAAAATGATTTCTTTAGCTCTCCTTCCCTCTCTCCTCACCCCTTTAGGTCCCCTCCCTCTCTCCTCACCCCTTTAGGTCTAGGGGTAGCAACTGCATCTTTCTTTGTTTTTTGTTAATCCTCACCAGAGGATATTTTTCTATTGATTTTTAGAGAGAGTGGAAGGAAGGGGGAGAGACAGACAGAGAGAGAAATATCCATGTGACAGAGACACATTGATGGGTTGCCTCCTGCACTCACCCCAACCCTGGGGAAAGGTATCGAATCTGCAACAGAGGTATATGGCCCTTTACCATAATTAAACCTGCAATCTTTCAGTTCATGGGCCGATGCTCTGTCCACTGAGCCAAACCAGCTAAGGCTGCACCTTTCAAATACTAACCATGGGAGTACTGAACTATTCTTTGTGTTTTTCCTATTTCCCTTGTCCATACCTTTGTTGTTAGTTCTTTTTAAAAATTCTCCTCAATTTATCCAGTTTGAGTGCATCATAAGTTATCTGCTGGTCCTTAACTTATCAAACACATATTGTCAGTACAAAACTTGAGAAAAATGATGAGAGGTTGAGGCATATAATATCTACAACATACAACAGGGTTCTTCAATGGCAGCACTATTGACATTTTGGGCTAGGTGATTATGTGTTGTGGGGGCTGTCCTGTACATTGTAGATGTTTAGCAGCATCCTTGCTCTGGCTTCTGTTCACTAGATAGATGCCAATAGCACAGCCACCCCTACCCCCAATTCCATTGTGACAATCAAATATATCTTTGGACTTTGCCAAATGTGCCCTGGCGGGAAAGTTGCCTCTATTTGAGAACCACTGATACAGAATGAGTAGTAGCTGTTTTGGAAGGGTGGGGATGCCCAACACTCACGGTAGGTAGCAGTGAGCTGGGGCCAGCACCCAGTTTTTTTTGATGAGGACACCCACACAGGGGTTGAAGTGAGACTTGAGGTAAGCCAAATAGGGAGCATGGTCTTCTTTCTGCACAGACGAGTGAGTGGAGAAAAATGCTCCTGAGAAAACAAAATGTCTTCGTATATAAGACATTCTTATAACAAATAATACCATCAATAACTTCCTAGTTGAAAAGGAATATATACAGTTTTAAAGAAGTAATTGGCCAGGAAATGTTTGACATTTTTTCCTAATAAAAATATAAATTGAAATGACATACCATTTTATATAATATTTACAATAATCATTTTTGTTTAATGTTGATAAGATTAAATCAAGGAAAGTACAATGAGAAGAACTCTCATTCACTGTTTGTAGGAATGTGAATTGATTCTTACTTTTTGAAAAATAATTTAGAAATAGGTATCAAAAATTATAAATGGTTCATCACCTGTGATCTAATAGTTCCAGCCCCAAGAATCCATTCTACTAAAATAATTAGATGTAGAAAAAATTATGAATAAATATGCTCATTTTAGCACTCTTTATAGTAGCTAAACATTGGAAACCTAAATATCCAATACAGTAATGTTGGACATTGAAATGAAAAAGTACATGTACAAATGGAGCATCATACATATTAAATTGTATAAATAATATTTATAAATATGGAACAGCAAAGGAAATATTGGTAAGTTTAAGTTAAAAATAATTAAATCCAGTAATTCAATGGTCTAAAATAAGAAAAGCAACAAATAAACCATTTAAATGCAAAAATATATAAATAAAGTTTGGGAGTAAATTCAAACCAACTATTAGCACTGAAAGCCCTTGAATGGGGCATAGGAAGGGAAAACCCTAATTCTGCTCATGACCCTTTCTCTTGACTCTTTTTTTGCACCCTCTACACACTCTGCATCTGCCTTACTCCATCCTACATAACCCATGTCTTTCAGGATAGATTAGAAGGTCATGGATACATACCAACAAGGACACTCAAATAGAAGATAAATTTCATAGCAATCTAAATCTTTCCCTGTGACATGTAGGAGAAGATCAGTAGAGTATGGAACTTTTTCAGCTCAGTCTTCTTGAGAACACCTGGTAGAATCAGTGGATATGGTTAGGCATGGGGACGCACAATGGCAATGAGATTGGAAAGCAGCTCTTGGCTTAAATGGGGACAGAAGAGGGTTCCACTTAGACAGATGGAGGCCCTTCTGCACCAGGGAAGGAGGGGACTGTACCTCTCTATTGGGGTCTTTCAGGGAAGGAAGGAAAAAGAAACCTATCTCTTTAGATTTCTGGATCCAGGTTTCTCTATCTGCTGTTCCTAAAAGCCCATCTGACTAAAAGTAGTTCAGCTGTCTGTGGGAAAGGGAGCTTTAGACTCAGGACTTATATTCTCCATGGAGTGTCTGAGGCCAGGACTATAGGGGACAGGATTCTGCACCTTAGCTCAAGAAGACAGTGTCCCCAAGTTTGCTCTGAACCCCCTAGTAGTTATTTATACTTTCACTCAGCCCCTCCCTTCTTTATTACATTAGCTTCATCTTTCCCTGGGGTTACTATTTCATCACTCGGTCATCACCACCAACTTAGTTTGACCATCCTGATCAACAGTTTTGAGCTAAGAAAATCCTGTATAATAAAGAGGTAATATGCAAATGGCCATTACATCGTGATGGTAACAACCTATCAGCAAGAGGGTGGGGCAGCGAGCTACAAGTGGCAAGAGCTACAGAAGGGTGGGGTAGCCAGCTGAGGCAAGCGGCAGCGAGCTACTTGAACACTGATTCGTGTGCAGGGCCACTAGTATAGGAATAAAAAGCATTCATAGAGCAGTTATTTTGACATTTGGAAAATGGTTTGAATTCTAGATTACATCAGCTATAGGATCTACTATATGTACATGACAATTAAGAAGGCAGGATCTCTAAGTGGTTTTTTTAACCTAATGAAAAGATTTCTCAGCCAATTATCTGCCTCTTTCATCTTGGAATAATTGGGAATACACTTTAACAAGAAAAAGAGCAATAATGCTGACAGCTAACACCCATAGAATGCTTACTGAATCCTAGGCACTGAACTAAGTTCTTTAGAGACATTGTTAGTAGTAATTTTATATTAAGTTACTCTAATATAATGTAAATTACACTTTGTATCACTATAAACCTTTAAATTTTCTTAAGCCCACAATCTCATTTCAATGTCACAGCTGGGGAAAGAGGAGACAGGGCTGGGCTGATATAATTTTTTTTTCTGGAGCTGTAGGTGACACCTGAAACAGGGAGAATTTAATTTTCTCAAAATCACACAGGACTGGAAAGACTAGAAGTCAAATCTGGGTCTTACTGGATAAACACAGCTTTTCAAGCACATACTCTAGGCTGCAACTAATCAACCAGCATTCATGAATCTTGGAAAACTACACAAAGTTCCCTCACACCAAGTCCCTTGAGTGTGAAATGAAAAGCAGATGTGGCACATACTTTTGCAATGAACACAGAGGTACATTGTGGAGAGGGCTGCTTAAGGAAATGCAGTTGGGGCAAAAGTAGGTTTAAGGTTGTAGGTACATGAAACACAGAGCTTATTCTTGTATTACTATTTATTAATTATTGTATTATTTTCCATAAGAGCAATTGTAAACCTACTTTTGCCCTACCCTGGATACTGAGGTCCAAGACAGCATGGAGTTGTGGAAGGTTTCCTGTGGTGTAGGATGGACGTAGTTAACACAGGTGAAAAGTTGAGAAAGAGACATACTTATTCGGAGGTTGTTTCTCCCAGATATTTTGGAAATACTATGGGCTAGGACAGGAGTGGGAGGCCTGGTTTGGGAGTGTGAGATCTAAGAGCAGAAAAGCGGGGCACTATCTAGGGAAAGATCTCTAAAAACAATAGATTTTTCTGGAGGAGGTTAGCACTGGGGACTCCGACCTCTCTATGAGTTTCAAATTGATATCTCTAGCCCAGACTTCCAATCCCACATCTTCATATGCCTCTTAGAAGCCATTGTTGGCATCTTCGTTAGGCCCCTGACATTTAGCATGTTAAAATTACACCCCTCATTTCTCCAGCCTTTCAGATTCACTCTTTTATCTGTTTTCCTTATTTTAGGAGATAAATCTACCTTTCACTCGTTTGGTTTCTCTCTTTTTCTCACCACTCAGTCCCCAAATCCTCCCTATTTTGAGGAATCCCTAAAATCTACCCATATCTTCCCATTCTCACTGCTGTCATTCTAATCTAGGTCATAAACTTGTCTCCCATGAGCTAATGTATGTGACCATCCACTGTTTCCCAAATTGACTTTCTCTCTGACTCAGAATTGTTTTTTCTCTAAAATCCAAATGAGGTCATATTAGTCTTCTTAAAACTCTTTGGTAGTTCCCTACTGCCTAAAGAATAAACCCGAGCATGGTTTAGGGACCGCCCTTGATCCTCATCTCATTTTGTCTTTGTCAGCCTTTCTTTTCATCCCTCTTTGACACCCCTTTCCCACCTGGCCAGCCTATGCACTTTTTTTTTGAGGCCTACCAAACTTAATGTGAGTTTTCTTTTTTAAATATTAATAACTTTAGCCCTTAACTCATCCTTAAGCTTATGAATCCCATTCATTTTTTCCCTTTTTGTTTTAGGTTATTGATAGTTCTTAAAGCTTCTCTTTGAAAAATTAACTTTAGAATTTTATGGATGGGTAGATGGTATGTATGTGTGTGAGATATTCAACATTTTCTCATATGTTTGTAAATTAGTTGTTATTAAGTTCTTTGTCTATAACTGTTATTATAGCTTCTCTGTACATATGGAGACATATCTGTCCCCAGCCTTATTCCACAGAATATCTCAAGTTTATGGGACTCTAAATCTATTATTGTTTTATTCTGCCATCTGGTTTACCATTTAAGTAATATTCCTGTCATATTTTGCCACCAAAATAAAATTTAAAAAGGAAGATAGAAAATTCAGAGAGAGAGAAAGAGAGAGAGAAAGAGAGAGAGAGAGAGAGAGAGAGAGAGAGAGAGAGCAAGTGAGCGTAAGCGGGCCATGTCTGAGGGGACAGTGTGATGGGTATTGGTTGGGAACTTTTATTCAAATTGATATCTGTGGTTGTGTAGTATGGATATGTACAAGTGAAGCAGTTTTGAGCAGGGGTGGGCTGAGTGTGACATATGCATAAAGGGGAGGTGAGTCAGTGTCACACAGAGGGGTGGTGACAGCTCTGCTTCATCAGAGTAGTCCAGAACAGAGAGGGGTCAATGGGACATGTAGAGGTAGGGGTGCAAGTCACACACTGTGGGGAAGGAACTGGTGAAAAAACTGAGAGGCAAGGGAATGAACTTGGGATGAATTTTTAACTCCACAGAAGGTTAATTGACTCCTACTTTGGAATTCTTTCCCCTAGATGAGGTGGATAAAGCTAAAATCCTAGGAACTCATCATTCCATAGGGTGGATTTTTACTTAGGCTGAGAAGATTTCTATATCTACTGTCCTGTTTTACACTGAGGCTCAAGACCAGAAAGAGAGCCCTTGAGACTACAAACTTGTATAGAGTCCTCATCCTGGTTCAATCTCCTGCACCTCCTCCCACTGAATCCCCACACAGGTTATAAGTTCTATCCCTGCTTTGTGCCTACAAGTTTCCACTTCATCCTTATCTTCAGAACAGGATTCAGGCATCAACATGAAGTGTGTCCTATTAACCTTACTGATGGTGACTGGTGAGTGACGGCCAAGTTGATTAGGACTCTGTTGGGGGGTGGGGTGAGGTTTGGAGCTTGTTGGAGAGGGAGAGCTGGTGGATCAGGAACATGGAAGTTTGGGAAGTAGGTAACATACCAGTCATTTTCTGTACAGGTTCAGTGATTTGTTGTATCTAACTACACCTTTTTATTATGGGCTTAAAACCTCCTCTGAATGTCTGATAACCTTCTTTGGTTGAAACATGGAGGATGTCAGAAGGGAGGATGGAGATAGGATCCTGGAAGAGGGCATAGAAATTTATAAAAGAAAATAAAAAGCAAAGACAGCAGGTATTTTGCTGTGTGATTCAAAAGGAAAAAGTAGATTTTTGGGGGAGGCTTTAAAATGTGTAATAAATAATAAAAGTCAAATCACCACCACCACCATAAAAGCATATCCTATATAATAAAGAGGTAATATGCAAATGGTTGTTACACTGTGACTCGTAATGACCAAACAGCAGGAGGGTGGGGCAGAGAGCTATGTGTGGCAGAGAGCTATGAGTGGTGGTGGGCCGGGTGGCCCCCTGAGGCAAGTGGCAGTGAGCTACTTGTGCATGGATTCGTGCAGAGGGCTACTAGTACTTATATAATGGACACTGCCCTGTTTTCTACATATTAACTCATTTTATTCTTATTAAAACTTTTTGAGATAAGTATTATTGTTCTTATTTAGTTGATAAGAAACTGAGGCACAGAGAAATTATCTTGCCCATAATGAAATTAGTATGGCTCTGTAATTAATCAATAATGCTCTTCTACTTAATAGTTAAGTGGCATTGGACAAATACCCTAACCTCTCTGAACCTCAGTTTTCTTATATGAAAAATGGGAAAAATAATGTCTGTCTTTTAATGATATGTAATGCTTCCTAAACCTATAGTAGACTGACTGAAGTTAAGTGCAGTAGGGGATGGGTAGGTTGTTTCACTCACACAGAGGAACCAGCAAGTGTGAAGGTCATGAAGTGGGACATACTTAACAAAAAGACCACCCCTATTGCTGGGTGCAGAGGAAGGAATAAGATTAAGAGTTATATAGTATAGAGGGTCTTCTAGCCTTGCTTTTAGAAATGATTCCCTTAGAGTCATGATGTCTGGTCCTAGAGCATCCCTACAATTGACTAGTAGGAAAAGTCAGGGAGCTGTGGCTGGATAGAACTAAGAAATAGTAAGATTTTAAGAGACTGGAAATGAGCAAGGATGTCTGGAAAGAAGTAGGGAAGTCAGGTAGAGAATAAGTGCATACATCGGGTTTGGAATCAGATACACTGAAGTCTGAATCCTTGAACCACCATAATCCACTATTTGTATGGCCTCAAGGAACTTTCCTAATGTTAAGTTCTTAATCTGTAAAGTAATATAAAATGTATCTACCCTACAAAAAAAAAATCTAAAAGTATGGGAAGTGCTTAGTACAGTGTTTTTATTGTATGGTTTTCTAGTACCATAGTATGGGGCCCACGTTATTAATAAGTGGTAAATACTGATATGGACTGACACTGGCATCCTAAAATCTCCATAACCAGCCCGTTTCCTTTAATCAGCTGGGTTATCTGTTGATTCTCTTCTCTCTGTGTCCCAGGTGTTGTTCCATTTATTAGTGAAGATACGGAAGACTTAGGTCATATGCTGTACTTATTATATCTGAAATCTAGTTACCAGCCCTGTGTGGGGACTCTGATTGCCCCTCGGTGGGTGGTGACAGCAGCACACTGCTTCTTACCGTAAGTACTGAGGGTCAGTCCCCTCTGCTCTAAAGCTCCAAAGCTGGGCCTCAATACTACTTGTGCTGGTCAGGAAATCCTAGGCCTATGATGGTCCAGGAGAGCTCAGCTAATCAGATAACATTTGACCAAGGAACATCCCATATTCTTATGTTTAACATGTCCAGAAGGAAAAATAATGTGGTATAATACCTTAATGTATGTAAAATTAATTCTGCAAATCATTCTTAATATTTTTAAGATTCATCCAAAGTGTTAAGCATGTGATTATATTTCATTTTTATTTGTTGTATAATATTTCAGTTCAAATGTCCCACAACTTGTTCATTCTTTTCTTAACAGACATTTGAGTTATTTCTAGTTTCTGTTATTTTGAACAGTGTTACTGTAAGCATATTTGTACCATGCACCTTAAAGAATATTTTGTGTATATATCTGCAATATTTATATGTGTTGGTGGGTACCCATATTGATTTATATCTGCAAGTATACCTGTTGCATAACTCTAGAGTAAACACAGTAGTCCCCCCTTATCCATGGTTTTGCTTTTCATGGTCTCAGTGACCTGTGGTCAACTGCAGTTTGAAAATATTAAATGGAAAGTTTCAGAAATAAACAATTCATAAGTTTTAAATTGTGCACCTGTTCTGAGTAGCATGATGAAATCTGGTGCCATTCCATTTTGTCCTGCCCAGTATATATATGGCTTGGTGCTATCTGCAGCTTGTCATCCACTGGGAGTCTTGGAACATATTGCCCATGGGTAAGGGGAGACTACTATAATTAGGAGTGGGATTGTTGGGCTATAGAGGATGCAAATATTAGCTTTTACACATCCTCCAGTAATTTATTCTGCCAACATTGGGTATTGTCCAACTTTTGTTGTTGTTGCTGACTATCAAATATCTTATTATGCTCCTAATTTTATTACCTTTATTAGTAATGATGATTAGCATTTTATTTCTCCTCCTCCTTCTGCCAATAATGTTTCTTTTAGGAAATATCTTTCTTTAAAATTTATCTTTATTGTTGGAAGTATACAGCTGTCCCCCTCTTCTCTCTTCATTGACTCCCTTCTTCCCCCCCACCCTGCTCACCCCCCTCAGGCCTTCACAACATTATTGTCTGTGTCTATGGGTTATGCATGTAAGTTCTTTGGTTAATGTCTTCCTGCTCCTCCACCCCCCTTCCCTGAGATTCATCAGTCTCTTCCATGTCTCTGTATCTATTTTGTGCATCAGTTTATTTTGTTTATTAGATACCACATTTAAGTGAGATCATGTGATACTTGTTTTTCTCTGAGTGGCTTATTTTGCTTAGCATAATACTCTCCAGGTCTCTGCTTGCTGTCTCAAAGGGTAAGAGATCTTTCTTTTTTTTTTTTTTTTTATAGCTGCATAGTATTCAATTCTATAAATGTACCACAATACTTTTATCCATTTATCTACGAATGGGCATTTGTTCTGTTTAAAACGACAATGAGGTATAACCTTACACCTGCCAGAATGGCTACCATAAACAAATCAACAAACAACAAGCAGTGACTACTCTTTTGAATATTTGTGTATTGAATTTTTTAAAAATTGCTTTGTAGGACTTTGACAAATGCTCTAGTTATTTCTCTTTTGTCAGTTGAATATATTTTGAAATTTTCTTCTTCCAGTTTGTGGCTTGATCTCCTTTTTATGATGTATTTTGATGAATAAGAGTCTTAACTCTGATATAATTCAATTTAATACTTGAATTATCAATCTTTATTTGTGGTTACTGGGTATTGATTGTGCTTAGTTGAAAATATTCATTATGACCTTAAGATCAGAAATATAGTTCTTTAAATTTACTTCTACAGATTTTAAAGCTTTAATTTCATATTTAAATACATCATTTGGAATTGATTTTTATGAATTGTGTGAAATAGGAATCCAATTTTATTTTTTTAGCAGAGTAAACCAAATATCCAAATATGATTTATCTAACAGTTCCCTCTTTCCCTGGTGATCTGCAATGCTGCTCCTGTATCTATCTGTCTGTTTCTGGACTCTCTATGCTGTTCTATTGTTTTAGTTATTTTTGGACCAATACCACAATGTCATAATAATTATATCTCTATCATGAATGTATGACATCTGATAGGGTAGACCAGCCATCTTATTCTAAATCAGGAACACCTAGGTATTCTTTTAAATAAATTTTAAAATCAACTTGTCAAGTTCAATTAAAAATTCTGTTGGAATTTATTTAGAATTGCTTTGATTCTTTATGTTAGTTGGGAAGAACTTTATTCATTTTAATATGTATATTTAATGCAACAAGGTCTAAATTTAAAAAATATCCTAATGCCCTCCTCGTGTCCCTTCTCACTTATATGCCATCAATGTTGTTTTTCCACCATAGTTTATTTAAAAAAATATATTTATTGATTTTTTTACAGAGAGGAAGGGAGAGGGATAGAGAGTTAGAAACATCGATCAGCTGCCTCCAGCACACCCTCTACTGGGGATGTGCCCGCAACTAAGGTATGTGCCCTTGATCGGAATCGAACCTGGGACCCCTCAGTCCGCAGGCCGACGCTCTATCTACTGAGCCATACCGGTTAGGGCCATAGTTTAGTTTTTTATGCCATTGAGTTATTTTAAGCCCCAATTCACTCAACATAATTTACCTGAGTCATCTGTTTATCATGAATTCTCTCCAATATAAACTTCTGTATTTACTTGCAAACATCTTTTATGGCAAATTAAAGTAGTTTCTTAAGAGAAGGTAAAAAGGGAAATTAAGGGAGAAAAGAAAATATAAGAGGGGACACATTTTATATAGCTATTAACACTGTAAATGTGAGTGATTTTTCTTCTACAAGAAAGGAGAGTAATCTTAGAAGCAGAAAAAGCCAATTTGACAAACACAGACATACAAGAGAGCTGCTATAGCTGATTTACACAATAAGTTGGATCTAACAATTCCATCATGTCGAATAATTAAAACATCAATTCTTATTAATTCCCAGGGATGAAAATGGAGGAGGTGATCCATTAAGTGATTTCTCATTTAGACAGACAAGAGAGACTCTTATCACGAGGGTTTATTCCCTTTTTGTTCTAATGTATCTCTCAAATGAACAATCTTGCTCTTGTCAAAAGTTCCTCAAAGTAGCCACTGCAATTTCTTGACAGCCTATTTGAATGGGAAATTATGCCCTTTAGAGTGATATCATGTGAACTTATATATGAAGGAAGCACATGTTTGGTACAGATGACCAAACAGACTGATAAGATCCAAGGAGAACTGCGATAGTCAGTAAAACAACTTGACCAAAGACCTGTCATCCCCACCTGAGGCCCAGAAAAATCCTTTACTCCAAGCAGGTGAAAATAGGACAGTAGTTCTCAGGGACACAAAAACATGACAAAGGAAAGCTCTTGTAATGTACAATGTCTTGTAAAATTGACCCAAGGCAAAGTTTATCAAAAGGATGCTGCTTTGATGAGATCTTCTAAACTTGTCAGTCCATGGTCTTTGCTCAAGGATGGACTTATCAGGCCCATTTCTGTCTTATCCCTTTAGACTTTATCTTATAAACTCCCAACAAAGTTACAAGAACAGACTGAGAGACAAATGGTATTGTTGTTAGGAGACAAAGTAAACTTGACATTTTGGAGTTCAACAAAAAAGTGGTGCTCAGTTACCAATGTGTTGCTTACCTTACCTTCATGGTTGGAGAGACCCCTGAGTGAAAGACTCAGGGAGGTGTCCTGTTCTGAAACCAGAGTGTTGAGCCAGGATAGTAAGTAGATCTCAAATGGATCTCAGTGGAACATCCAGGATTTTTTTACTATTGTTCTCCTAAAGGACCACCAGAAAACCTTGTTGATCCAGCAAAGTTTTGATAGAGTTGTAAAGCATAGTGTATTCAGGCGAGCCTCCCTAACTTAAAAATATTTCAACTCTCTAAGCTTTCTTTGTACAATCTCACATTTCTTGTTCCCTCCCATCAAAGGAGCTTCCCTAATAGAACCTACTACTTTCATAGAAGCCTTGACAACCCATTTGCATGCATCTTTCAACTTTCTTGGTCTTGAATTGGAACTACTCTCTGGAATTATGCTAAGAGTAGAGCCCAATCACATCATAGGCTATGGAAATGGCACCTTATTGAATTTACATAATGCACAACCTTCATGGTAGCTACACATAAAAGATCAATTGGACAAAGATGAGAAGAGAAGGTGGAATGGGTAATTATAGAAGGAGATCTATGTGTGTGTATGTGTGTGTGAGTGAGAGAGAGATTAGCCTTGTGATGTGTGATACTATCATTTTTCCCCCCTTAATTTTCTAGAGATCTCCAGGTCATCTTTTTTGGTGGTTCTCAAAGTTTTCAAGACTTTACAGGGGAGATTATACCTTATGAGAAGATCTTCATTCACCCAAACTTCACTGCCACTTCTCCTAAAAATGACCTCATGCTGATAAAGTTGTCTGTACCTTTCACCTTTGTCACTGAGTTTTTTCAGTTGCCTACTCTTGTGAATAATGAAGTTAAAGATTGCTTGGTTCACACCTGGTTACAGGGTGAAGATTATTTTGGTGAGTGACTGTCAAAAGGAAGAGTTAGTTGTATTCTTGGATATATTCACACCTTCAGACCTCTGAGGAATTAGGGAAAGGAATTGAAATTTATAGGCCCAGTGCCAGATTTCTAAGCACATGTACGAAACTAGAAATGGAGCAACTATATTGACTCTCTAAAGTAGAAGAGGGGGGGGGGTCTCCTTTAGGGCTTTGAGAATCAAATCCTAAATCAAGGGGTCACATGTATATATCATATTGGCACATGCAGCAGGGGGCTAGGATGCAGTATCTATGCTTGAGTGTTGGTTCTGCCATTTATTATAGGGTTATGGACACATTATTTAACTTATTTTAATCTTAACTTGAAAATGTGTGAAAATCATATTTTCCCTTTGTCTAACAGAGTAATATTGTTATTACAACATCAACAATAGATACCATTTATTGAGCACTAATTATGTACTAGGCACTAAGTCCCCTCCACGTATTAATTCAGTTGTCATCATACATCATGTTTTCTTAGGATTTATATCTTTTAAGCGAGAAAACCAAGACTCGGGGAGATTAATTCATTGTCCATGGTAATACACTTGGTGATGGCAAAGCTTGGATTCAGATCTTGCTTGCTCATTGATGATAAACTGAGCAGGAGGACATGTTTAATCCATGATGTGTTACATCAGTTCTTCTCTGCATTTCTTTTTTTTGTTGTTGCCAATCCTCATCCAAGGATATTTTTTCCCATTGATTTTTAGAGAGAATAGAAGAGAGTGAGGGGGAGAGAGAAACATCAAAGTGAGAGAGACACATTGATTGGTTGCCTCCCTCCCTTATGTGCCCCAACTGGGGCTTGGGTTTGAACCTACAACCCAGGTACATGCCCTTGACCTGGAATTTAACCCATTATCCTTCAGAGTGCAGGCTGATACTCTAACCACTTAGATACACCAGCCAGGGCTACAGTCTATTTTAACCAAGAATAAGCCCCAAAAGAGGAGGAGGCAGGATGCCTTATGAAAATGCAGACAGGAATGGAAGTATCTCTTATTTCTTGTGCTCAGGAAATCAAGACTATGACCTGCACAACATTCGTATACAATTGAATCCTCATTTAGACTGCACAAAATTACTGGGTGAAAAATTCCTTGAAGACATGTTCTGTATGCGAAACAAAGTAGGAAGCCAAGAGGCATGCCAGGTAACTTTCCTTATTTCATTTTTATATATGTAGCTTTTCTTCCTGGGTTTGTGTCTCTGTTACCACTCATCCTTTGTCGAGGCTGTGGAATTTACAGTCAGCCTAAGAGCTCTGAGAGCAAGGAGCTGAAGAAGGATGACTCTCTATCCTCTTCCCTGTGTTAGAGGTGAGAGAAATAGATATTCTGTGAATTCAAAGCTATTTTCCAGCTACTGCTTTGAAATTTCTGTCTCTATGGGTTACTGGGGGTAGTTAATACAGTGAAGAGAAGCCTTCAAAATATTTTCTTATTTCCTTGGCTCATTTGCATGGCAAATACAGTGGCTTTCACTTTTGTTCAGGTGTTGAGGAATTCTCAGGTGGGAGGGAAGTTCTGATCGCTCTACTCTGTCTGGCAGGTGGTCACAGCTGCACCAGTCATATGTGGCTATGAATTACAAGGAGTTATGTCTTGGGCAACTGGATGTATTCTGACAGGACACACTATTGTCTTCACTGACCTCTCCAGCTACAGTGCATGGATCAAGAACATTATTTCTACGAAATAAGCTGATCTGGAGCTCCACTGACACCTTACATCCCAACTGACCCATGGCAACCACATTATGCATCTCAGTCCCAGGCTGTCCTAGGATCTAGGCTTGGTTGAAGTTTCAAAAGAGATCAGTGATGACACCTGGGTGTTGGCATGGCTCTAGTTTCTTTAACTGCTTTCTTGCTTATCCCCAACTCATGAATACCTGCTTATAACATTGAAAACATGAGTGTTGGTGTCAAGAAGTGGAGGTCACCCAAGAAGCTTTTGGATCCTACTAACAGCTACTTCTCTTAAAATACTCTCTGCTCTATCCTAAAAACAAAAAACAAAAAAAGACAAGGAGAAATGAGGGTCAATAACTACCAGGAGTCTATCTGGGCAACATATAAACCACATGCCACAGTATGTGAACAGTAATTTGCTAAAAATTGATTAGATGATTTAGCAATTCTTCTAAAGACCAACTGTCTATTGTGTGGGTGCACGTGTGTGCGCTTGTGTATGTCTATGGGTGGTTGTAGTTAATTTTTTTCATTAGCTACTTAAAAGATCTCCAGAATTCAAGTTTTGCTCAGGTTTGCTGAGGCTACATAAAGATCAGTATAATTTTTGGAATAAGGATTTCTTTATTTAAACAAGAGCTATAATACAAATATTATGAATATCAAGGATTTCATAAATGGTAGGGTGATTTTTTCCTAATACATTCTTACCCATAAGCTGATCCTATCATGCCAAGTTGCCACACTACTTTAAAACTTATAAAAGGGCATTTTTTTTTTTTTTTTGCCTCAGTGTGTGCTTCCTGAGTTACTGTCAAGGGGTAGAAGGTACCATCAAGAATCTGAGTAATTATATCCTGTGCATGAACTTTGAGTAATGAGACAGGAGAGCTACACAAACTCCCACTGTTCTCTCCCTGCTGGGGGCTGCTCTGAGATGTGATTTTGTCTTTCACATCTTCCTATAGCTTTGCTTCATGTCTCTCTTTGCCTCACTCCCACTTAATTCATCACCCTTACTTCCCTGGGTTTGTAACTTTCAAATAGTGTCTTTAATCCATATCTCTGCTTTCTGAAGAGCCATCTTTATTCTAATAAGGCAACTGAAGTTCAGAATCAGTCAGGGAGCTCCTGGATTTGTGTCTGGATCGCATACCAAGGCAGGTTGCCATAAATGTTTTTAAATATTTACTTTTTGGTTTGTAATTTTTTTTCACAGCACAGTAGCAAACAGTTCAAGGACCAGTATTGGTCCACACACCACACATACACAGACCTGATAATGCTAGTTCTACAGAAGCCTCACAGCCTTGAGTTCTGTTCTTATTGCCATCTCCACCCCCACCTCCGTCCCATTGGTGGACTTGAATGGTTCAGAGGATGTCAAAGGGACTTACATAACCCATCCATTTATGAATTAAGTAATTCACATTTCATTGCATTTCTTCTTTATTTGGAGATGGGATTGATGGTTTAGGACCCTGGAGCACCTGCCAGGTATTTGATATAGCATTATATTTGATGGGGGGGAATAAAAATTTGTTTCTTAGGCATTGAGATGACCTATAGATGGCTATCATATCTATAGATATTTATATTTATAGCTAGATATAAATGTATAGATATTCTAGATTATTATTTCTCCTAGACTCCATCCTGTCTTATTGAATTGAGGCCCAAAACTTTGCCACTCACACAGGAGAGGAGGTTCATTTGTAAGGGAAGTAGAAGATGTTAGGGGATGATATGAAGCTGTAGAATCATATATAGTTCTACTTTCAAAATCCAGCCTCACTATTAATTAACTGTGTGTCTGGAGGAAAGTTAAACCTTCTAAACCACACTCAGTTTTGCCATTCCACAGATGGGTAAGAATAACTACTGACTAAGGAGTCAGATTGTGGAGTCAGGCTGCTGGCATTTATATCCTGGCTTTATTATAACTTATGAGAATCTTGGGTATGTTCCCTCACCTCAGTTTTATTTTCCTTATCTATTAAAATAGAGATAATGCTACTACTACCACACCAAATAACTGTGGATTATAAATCATGTAATAAGTATCTAGTTCTTAGAAGAGGATATAGTAGATAGTAAGATCTCAATAAATGTTATAATCTCCTTTGGCAACAGGGCTATTGCATTGTTTGAATGAGATAACCTACAGCTGTAACGCCTCTGACACACAATAGGTATGCCATAAATTGAAATCATTGCTCTATCATTATTCCCTCAGAAGAACATCACTCTCTTTGAAGATCACAATACCTGTCTGCATTTATCAAAGAGCATTTGGGTTTTTAGTTGGCAAAACTTTTCTAGATATGTGCATCTGGGGACTCCATTTATTCACAAGTACATTTATTCCTCTTTTAACAAAAACTTACTGAATACTTGCACTATGTTCCATACTGCACCAGACTCTGTGAACACTGCAAAAAATGAACCCTGTCCCTGAACCAGGAACTGTGAACTAAAAGCCACGTAACTGGGATAAGACATATCCACAAATAACGACAGTGCAGTGCTGAACCTGTGAAGTTCTTGAGGAGAGGTGCTGAGTGCTTGGGAAATTCCAAGAGGAAGAGAGCACATGTAGATGGAAGAACAGCTTACTTGAGCTAGTCTATAAACTCTGGGTAAAATATTAATGAACAAAGATGGGACGAGAGGGCATTTCAAGAACCAGCATGAACAGGAGTCTGAACTCAGGGAGATAGGGATAGCATTTGGTAAGTAAGCACTAGGCAAACAGTAAGTAGTCCAGAATGGGGGGACAGTACAGGGTAAGTGAACACAGAAGATTAACTGGATATAACCGGAAGGGTAGATTGTATGAGAGAGTGTGATAGGTGATTATTAGGGTAGTTTCATTTACTCACGGTCTCACTGGTTTCTAGGAGAGGTTGTCCCTAAACACTTCTATCTCTTGCCCTACTCCCCCCTGTATTTCTAAAGGAAGGTGGAGGGATCTTTCTGCTTGTTGAGTTCAGGGACAGAGACCAAGCTCACCTCCTTTCCCCTCCCTTTTATGTGGCTCCCCTGAGAGCCAAAGACCCAGCAATTCCATGCAATGGGTTTGTAGGGGCAGAGCTAGAGAAGGGGTGCGGGTGGGGATAAGCCTGCAGCTTATTATCACTGCCTGAGGTGTATCCATCCCACCTATCCAAGCCTTATACTTTAGCCAACTTTTATCAGTGATAGGCTATTTATTTATATGTACATGTTTATCTCCATCAACTTCTCTTCCTTTTATGTGTGTTCTTGAGGATGTTTTATCACAAGACATAATCCAAAAGTATCAGTCTCCTATTAGTACAGAACAGAAAGAAACTTAGTCTCCACATTCCTCAGGATAGTAAGCAGACACCCCCACCCCTGCCCCACCCTTTTTCTCTGTGAGCCTCCTTGAATCTTCAAGGAGTTGGTCATCAGAGAAAGCAGTTTTCTCTGTTCTGCTTCAGTCTTCCAAATAAATCAGTTTGCCAGTCTTATTTGTCTTGTGTTTGACTTTGCTCAAGGTTATTTTGACAGGCAAAAGTTAAACTTTAAGACATTTTTATGTAGTCAAATCTATCACTTATGCTTCTGGGCTTTGTATCACAGTGAAAATATTTTTGTACTCCAAACTTTAAAGAAAATTTACCAATTTTCCATTTAAAAATTTTCCATTTAGCTCTTCTATTTGGAGTTTACTCTAGAATAAGATGTGTGGGGAAATGTCACTGAACATCTATTATGTGCCAAAATCAAGTGATTTCTACAGAATATTTTTGAGTCTTATAATTTCAAACTTGGTAGATTCTAAGAGATCTTCCAGAACAATTTATTATGTACAAGAAACCCTCTAGCCGAGACCGGTTTGGCTCAGTGGATAGAGCGTCGGCCTGCGGACTGAAGGGTCCCAGGTTCGAATCCGGTCAAGGGAATGTACATTGGTTGCGGGCACATCCCCGGTGCGGGGTGTGCAGGAGGCAGCTGGTCGATGTTTCTCTCTCATCGATGTTTCTAGCTCTCTACCTCTCCCTTCCTCTCTGTAAAAAATCAATAAAATATATTTAAAAAAAAAGAAACCCTCTACAAAACAGTATTTTATATTAATAATGTTCACTAGAGCAGGAATCAGGAGACCCTAGTCACTGAACCCATTTTGCCATTAAATTGCTGTGTGACCTTGAGTAAGTCATTTGACCACATATTCTCTAATATTGGTGTTGTATTATAAATCAGCGAGCCGACATGAGACTCCTTAAAAAGCCAAATTTTGGAGTCCTTTAATACACCAGCGGGCTTAGAGGAATATTGTATCCAAAGTCTAAACAAAAAACATGAAGGAAGCTCTCTCTATTTATACTTTTTTCAATCCTTTGTCTTACAAATTTGGAATGAGACTTCCGGACCTTCTGAGAAAGAAGGCCTGTGTGCTGAGAAGGGGCCATGAGACTATGTCTCAATGCCTGGTCTGGAGCCAGCACTGACAACTCTGTCTGGGGCATAGTTTATGGCCTCTCTGGAATGGGAGTAATCTTATTTTTTCCATTATTTAAGCAAGCAAACATTTACAGAAGCCAAAATAGCAGGGTTAAAATTTCAAACAGCAGTTTTTACACAAGATGGAGGTTACTATGCTTCATTAGATATTGACTATCCTACATATCAAAGAATTTTTTACTTATATGTATAAAAAACTCAATCACTTTGTAATTTCAGAACTTACTGCAAAGCTTCAATAATCAAAACAGTTAGTGTGTTACAAGTATATTGGGTAGATATGTAGATCACTAGAATAGAATTGAAAGTCCAGAAACAAACTCATATGGCCAATTGATTTTCAACAAGCGTTCCAAAAAATATTCAACAGAAAAAGAATAATTTCAATTACAAGTAGTTCTAGGAAAACTGGATTTCCACCTGTTAAAAAATGAAGTGGGACCCCTACCTCATGCCATTTATAAAAATTAACTCAAAATGGATCAGTGACCTAAATGTAAGAGCTAAAATCATAAAAATCTTACAAGAAAAGATAGGGGTAAATCTTCATGACTTTGGATTTGCCAATAGATTCTCAGATATGACACCAAAAGCACGAGAAACAAAAGAGAAATAGATAAATTAGTTTATCAAAATTAAAAACTTTTGTTCATCAAAAGACATTATCAAGAAAGTGAAAAGACAACCTACAAAATAGGATGAAATATTTGCAAATCAGTTATCTATAAGGTTTACTATCCAGAATACAGAAAGGATTTCTACAATTCAACAAGAAAGACATAGTTATTATTTTCTGTACATTTATTTTTTTTAATTATATAGGAAATAAAGTGGAGTTACAAACAAACAAACAACAATAAAATTGGCTTATATTAACCCTGGTTTTTATATTAATAAATCTTTATATTTTCATGTGGCTTCAAGTTACTGTCTAGTGTATTTTCATATCAATCTAAAGGACTCTCTTTGGCATTTCACTTAGGACAAGTCTACTGGAAACAAACTTCCTCAGGTTTTGTTTATCTCAGATTGTCTTCATTATCCCTCATTTTTCAAGGAAATTTTTGCTGGATCTAGAAATTTTGGATGACAGTTTTTTCTTTCAACACTTTTTAATTTATTTTTTGTTAATCCTCACCCGAGGATATTTTCCCATTGATTTTTAGAGAGAGTGGAAAGGAGGTGGAGAGACACAGAGAGAGAAACATTGATGGGAGAGAGACACATCAATTGGTTGCCTCCCTCACACACCCTGACCAGGGCCAGAGTTCAAGCCTGCAACCGAGATACATGCCCGGACATGAATCAAACTCGGGACCCTTCAGTCTGAGGATGGATGCTCTATTCACTGAGCCAAACTGGCTAGGGCTCCTTTCAACACCTTAAATATGCTACATTACTGCTTTCACTGTCCTACATAATTTTTAATGAAAAATTGGCTGTTAATCTTGTGAGGATTCCTTGTACATGACAAAGTGTCTTTCTCTTGCTGATTTCAGGATTGTCTCCTTGTCTTTCTCTTTGACTTGACTATACTGTGCCTTCATATAGATCTCTCTGAGTTTGTCCTACTTAAAGCAAAAGGTTGGTGTCTTCTCAGCTTTTTTTCTGAGTATGCATCTTGTCCTGTACATATATATGGGCTTTTAAGTTCCCTAGTAAGTGCATATGCTTTTAATTCCCCTATTTTGCCAAAGAAACTTTCCCCAGTTTCCCTGCTGAGGCTTTAAATGGTCTATTGTATCCTTAACAATAATCTTTTGCCCCAGGTGGCTGCAGATTTTTAGTAAACAAAAGCCCATTTGGGCAATACTCATCTCTTTTCACCCTGAATGAGCTCTGTATTACATTAAACAAAGATTAATCTCCTGTATGAATCCATCAGGTAGCCAGACTGGTTAGAACACACATGCACAATACTTTGCATAAGGTCTCCTCTGCTCTCTCCAGAACCTGGAAATGGAGTCCCATGCTGGGAATGCTGATTGCTGTTTTCAAGATTGCTGTCCAAGAGTGGGCAAGGAGAAGTAAAAAACACCACAAAGCTTTCCTAACATTTCTAACTTGTCTTTTTCTTGAATCAGTGTTTCCTTGGTTGCTTTAACTTTTTGAATGTTTTCAAAATTCTGACAAAGTTCTGACAGCTTCTGAAGTTTCTGTGGAAATACTTACTGCCCACTCCACCATTTTATTCTTGTCACTTGCCCATCCCTGGCCTGTGGTTTTTTTGATGTGCACCTTGGAATTAATTGTGGTATCTTCTTCTCGGGGATATCTCAGGCTCTGTAGGGCTAAATGGGATGAGATGGATACACAGGAGAGAACAGGAGGCTGGTTTGAACTCTCTTGTAGTAATTAGGACTTTGGGTCTAGGAGGAAGGCAGCTTGGCTGCTAAGAAACTCTTGATAAGGGAGATTTCAAGTTTTTCCATAAAAAAACTTTAAAGAGTTTAACAATTTGATTTGCCTCAGGAGAGAAGGGCTGTAAGTTTCCTTGGCTTTCCCTTGATTGCATCCCTGGGGTTCCTCAGTGTGTAGCTTTCCTTGGGGACACACTGGGGAGAAAAAGAAGGAAGGAGAAAGTTCGAGAGAGACCGTTGGGCTTCCTGCAGCACTTCTCAAACTATTCCAAAAATTTGAAGAGAAGGCTCACCTGACAAACTCATTTTATGATGCCAGCATTATCCTGGTACCAAAACCAGACAAAGACACTACAAAAAAATAAAAAATAAAAAAATAAAATTATAGGCCAATATCCCTGATGAACATAGATGCAAAAATCCTCAACAAAATATTAGCAAACTGAATTCAGCAATACATTAAAAAATCATATTCCTTGATGAAATGGGATTTCTTTCTGGGATGCAAGTTTGGTTCAATATCTGTAAATCAGTTAATGCAATATACCACATAAACAAAATTAAGGCTAAAAATCACATGGTCATATCAATAGAGGCAGAAAAAGCATTAGACAAAATCCAACGTCCAATTATGATTAAAAAAAACTGTCAGAGAACAAACATAGTTTGCCAGATGGAAGGGGGACTGGGGAAATGGGTGAAAAAGGTGATAGGAATAAAGAAGCACAAATTTCCAGTTATAAAAATAGTCATGGGGAAATAAAGCACAGCATAGGAAATATAATCAATGATATTATCATAACTATTCATGATGCCAAATGAATATGAGACTTCTTAGTGTGATCACTTTGTAAGATATAAATATGTAATCACAATATTGTATGGCAACTGTAATTGAAAAATTTAAAAAGAAAATGGTATATAAAAATAAAAAATAAGAGGCTAAAAATAATTAGAGGAAATGTGATCAATTAAAATAAATTAAAAAAAAATCAAATGCAATACATGAACCTTGATAGGATCTTTGAGTTTTAATAAAGCTATAAAGGTATTTGGGAAAAAATTAGAAAATTTTAATATGGACTATACGTTTTATATTACTGAAGTAATGTTATTTTTCTCGTGTGATAATGATTTCCTTATTATGTCAGAAAATATCCTTATTCAACATAAAGTATATTCTCAGTATTAGAAACATGGTAGATTCTTTATACCTCTTACTTCCTTTATGAATCAGGATGCAGATGAAGTAAGAATATGGGAAGCATAGTTATCCACCATGCTGAATTCCTGAAAGCCATTTTAGGCCACTTTTGCAGAGGAGTAATGAGTAGTTCACATAAGCAGTCTCCCTGCTATGCTCACCCTCAATCGGTCAGATAAGAAATCGAAGTCAAGTCTCATCTTTAGATTTGAAGGGAGATGCCATAAAACTAATCTAAGGATTCCATTTAGCAAGTTGGTATATCCAATTCACATTTCACCTCCCATACAAATACCATCTAAGAGTTTCCCACATGACATTACATATGCCTATGGTCTCTGACAAATCAAGAAAAAATGTAAGGGAACCAAAGAATCTAAGGATCAATCTCACTAGGACAGATTTTCTCTCAATTTTCAAGATACCCTTTCTCCTAATTCTAATGAGATTTTGGAAGCTGAATTATTTGATCCAGCTTACCTAAAAAGTTAATACAAAGCTTAAGTTAAGATTCCTTAGGTTCTAACTCTCAGACTATCTTCAGCAGTAAAATCTGGAAGAATAGTCACTAAGGAAAAAGGTCTTTAGACAATTAATGGCAAATAACTTATAAATACTCCTTGAGTGAGGTCCTTCAGGTCCAAGGTTAAGAAAATACCTGCCTGATAGTGCCATAATAACATTTATTTTATATTAATCTAGATCTGAGACATAGTTGTTTCTGTATGATTCTGATGATGATGGGGTGATTTGTTTATCCTAAACCAATTTCCAAACCCAGAAGTCAAGAACTTTATCACTTTAGAAGAGGAGAGTAGGAATGAAAGGTTTGTGTGCTTGGCTTATGATGGGGAGAGGGCCATGATTCAGAGGTTAGGAGAGTTGCAGCAAAGAGTCTGTCAAGAAGAAATTCTGAATGATCTTGTGCCCTGATGTATTAGTACAAGTCGAGTGAAAATTCACGCCATCTAAGAAGGAGATAATTGCTTTAAGTTATTACAAAGTTTTCAAAGTGAGGAAATAATTGGTCCCTTGTGTTTCAGTGCAAAGAAACTTTTCAGGTGGAGAAAAATATTTTTCCTGATTTAGAGATGCCTCCTGACATTTACAGATGCTCAGAGATGGAGAAATCTTTACCTACTGTCTAGTGGCATTTGGAGATGTTAATGAAGCATTAAACAGCTGTATGTTAACTAGAGAGTAACCTCTGTAAATTATGTTCCTATGATTTACGCATGTGAGCACATACATGCAAGTGTAACCCACATTCCACTTCCTAGTACAACACCAGCAGTCTTGGGTCAGAGGGCAGCCCTGCATTGAGATGTCGGTGTTACATGTTGTGAAAAAAGCTTCTTCTCCAATTATAGTGTCAATGGCATTGACGTTGGAAGTGAGCTATCTTGGTTCCATGCACTATGTAGGGGCAATTTTTGACTATTCCTTTTTCTACTTTCCCTAACCCTTTTGCCAGACTCTGTCTAGACCAAGAAAAGAGAGTATTTCCCAAGTCTCTGTGACCAGAGCTATTCGTACATCCTATCTCCATGCCTCCTTACGCACCAGAGAGAGAGAGAGAGAGATCAGAGGAGGAACCTTTCCTAAAGCTACTCTTTCTTCAACCCTTTCCCATTCCTCTCCACCAAAATGCAGCTCTAGTTCTCGAGTTCATAGCTCTGGTTCTCTCCAAATGGCACCACATTCACTATATATACTTACCTAATAACTCCTATGTGCCCTTAGTCCATGGCTGAAACATAGGGGGTAAAGCATCAGGAGGATCAAGATTCCTGAAAATCAGAGAGTTGACCCCTCACCCAGGATGCTATAGTAAAGGGAAAAGAAGAAATAAGTAACTTGACTTTCAGTTTAAAATTCTCAGTTGACTATTTATTTCTACTTGTTCCACCAATCATACTAAAAGGCACTATAGGAGTACAAATGACGTTAACAAGGGCAAAGACAATGGGGATGGGGAGGTAAAATTGATGATATTTTGCAATAATTTTTTATATGGAAAGCAGAGTGAAGTGTTTTCCAGGAAAATAAGACTATGAAATACAAACTAAGTTTGTGCAGAGGGGAAAACAAAAAAGAAGCAGGCCCATTCATCTAGTTGAACCATTGGGAGACTCAGCATGTGGAGGTGCCATCCACCATAGGAAGTGTGAGGGTAGAGCAGTTAGGCACCAAGAGTCCTCTCTATTTTCTGTGTAGCTAAGGAAATACCTGTTTCACAAGTAGGGTGACCACTTGGCCAAGGATTGTCCCGATTAAAACTGAAAGTTGCACAAGCTGGGAACTCCTTAGTCATCTCTCAAGCCAGGACGTTGTTTGCTCTGTCCACATTCCACCAACCCACCACAATAACCGGAGACAAGACTTTATTCCCTTTAAAAGTATTAAGTTGAGAAAGCTCTAGATTTTAGGACTACAGATACAAAATTTATAGCACAAAAAGAGTGAGGGAGAGAAAAATAAAAAACAATTACTAAAGGAAAGTCAAAGATAGATATACTTGAAAAGAACTTTCACTATGGGAGAAGTAAAATAAACAGAAAAAAGGAATTTTGAGAAAAACAGATTATATAGAGAAAACAAAACAAAAAAGACACCTATAATGTTTATCTTTAGAAAATAGAACATAATACTAAAGAAGAGGATACTATGTAAAATACAAGTATAGGAAAGGGCTCCTAGAATATTTTAGGACTAGCAAAAATAAATTTATACATAAGTTGATAAAAAAATAAATAAATATCCACAAAAAATACAAAAAATAGGCCCCAAAGTTGGAAAATTAGCAAGTTAAGAAATTTAAAGGATTAATTCAGGAGTCCCATGTCTGAATATAAGAGATCCCTAAAGATAGAGTAAGGGAAACATACTAATAGATAAACAAATTGTAAAAGAAAACATAAGAAAATCTGCCAGAACTGAAGGATTTGTCTCTGCAGTTAGAAGTCTCTAAGTACAAAGCACATGAACATATAGAAGAAATCCCACAGCAAGACACCTTGCATCCAAAGGTGGGTAGTCTGGATGTTGGAAGGTCAAGATTCCATGGCATAGTTATTGGGATGGATAATACTTCGTATTTAAGATTCAAGAGGGAAGACATTTAAACATCCATGAAACCCAGAAAAATAGAAATTGGACCATGGGTGAAAATTACATTGTTAGTTTAAGGTTAGACATATAGATCAACAGTTAAATATTAAGTTGGTAAAGCTCTGTTTACTATCCCTAGAAATTGTTAAGCTATATTTCAATGCCCATCAATTAATAATGTTATGGAGAAGATTCCCTCAATAGGTAACCTCTTCGGTGCCTTCTAATCTATGAGTTTTTTTTGGACTCAGTCACATAACTATCACATTTGGGAGAGTCATTCCTTGATGCTTCTCAGGACAAATGGACAAAAAAGTAAGAATAAAGGGCCTAAGATAATCACTAAGGCAGAATTTGAGACTATAAATGCAGATCTCTTACAGTTGTAAAATAGATGTTTTCTTCTCATAATTCCTTTAAAAGACATATGAATCTATATAGCAAAATTTGTGATTCTGTATTTTTGGGATTATAGCACCTGTACATTTAACATATATAACAATATCATAGTAGGTATGGCCATAAATGTAACTGTACCTTACATTTTATGTAGAGTGTTATAATATCAACACTTAGTAGATTGTGATAATTCAAGAATACATATTATAATCCCAGTAGCAAGCACTAAAATAATCCCCCAAACTATATCTCAATGCCATTAAAGGTATTGTAATTGGAAATAAAAAATATTAATTAATCCAGATAAAAAGTAGAAAGGGGAGCATAGAAGAACAGAATTATAAGACAAAGTAAAAACATAGAAAAATGATACACTTAAATAAAAAAAATCAACAATCATAGTCTATGTAAATGGACTAAACACTCCAATGAAAAGACAGAGATGATCAGACCAGCTCTATGATATCTGCATGTTATATACTTGAATATAAAGACAAATTGAAATTAAATTGGTAGAAAAAGTTATAACATGCAAACAATAAGCTTTAAGAAACCTGGAGGTGTTCTGTAATATTAGAAACCGCAGACTTAAGGCAAGAAATATTACAAGATGGAGAGACTTTCCAGATATTCCAGGATAATCTCCAATCTCAAGAGCCGTAATCACATTTTAAAGCCCTTTTTGCCATGTGAGGTAGCAATCACAGGTTCTGGGAATTAGGGTGCAGATTTTTGGGGGTGGGGTGGGTATTAGCTACCACAACCTATAATTAAAAACTCCCACAAAGAAAATCCCCAGCCTAGATGTGCTAACTAATGAAAACCTTCAAGCACTGTAAGAGGAAATAATACTAAGTTTTTCCATAAAATAGAAAAAGGGGACATATTTCCCTATTCATTTTGTGATAGCCAAAATGACCTTGATACCAAAACCTGAGAAAGACCTTATGAGAAAGGAAAACGACAGGCCAGTATCTCTCAAACATAGAAGTAAAAATAGAATAGTTAGCAAATAGAATTCAGCAATATGTAAAGAGGATAATATATCCCAGAATTTCCTCATAATGTTTTCCAGTCTATTTCCTCCCAGCTCCACAGCAATCACTTTGGGGCTTTTTAAAAACATAGATGAGATTACTTTTGCCTATTCTGGAACATTAGATAATGGAGTCAGAAAGTATGCATTCTTTGGTGTCTGGCTTTTTTTCATCCAGCACAATGTATATGAGTGAGATTCATCTATATTGCATGGATTGGCAGTTTGTTATTTTTCATTGCTGAATAGTATTAGTATTTCCTCATATGAATATGCAATTGATTTTCATTATTCATGATAGTTACGTCCTATAAAGTTGCTGGAACACTTAGAGAATACTAATTAGAGAATACATTGCTCCTGGGAGAAACTCTGGGATACGGTCCTGTGAGTTTCTGTCACAACATTTTCATAGACACCTTACTTAATATATATTGTTGATTCATTAACATTGAACTCACAGCCAGCAGCACAATTACTCATGACTGAATGAAGCTTATCTGACACTCATCTAAGCTTATTTTCTCCCAGCCTTCTTGCTCTGAGGAACACTCCATAGCACTTCAGCACTACACTTGGGAGCCACCTTGAATGTCAAAATCACCAAAAAACAAACAAACAAAAAAAAAACAACAACAAAAAACACACACACACACACACAAACAACAAAAAACACACACACACAAAAATACCAAAAACATGGTGTTGATTAGATAGCTAAAAAGATGCTTGTTGACAGTATGAGAGCTGAAACAAGAAGTCAGGTTTGTCTTCTTCAGCCTCAGGTGGAACACATGCATCCTATGGCTCACATTTTTACTGCTCAGAGCATCCATGCCCATGTCAAAAGCGCAGCATGAGTAATTGTGTTGCTGGCTGTGAGTTCAATGTTAATGAATCAACAATGGAGTTACAATTAAATTTTATTGAGCAGATGAATTCACAAATACTGGATCCGTGAATAATGAGGATTGACCGTATCATTTTCTCGTTGATAGATATTTGTTTGGTGCCCATTGCTAGCATGAATTAAATTGCTATGTGAAGACATATGCTTTTATTTTTCTTAGGTAGATACCTGGGAGTAGAATTGCTGGATCATAGGGTAGGGGTATACTTAGCTTTAAAGAAATGTATGAACTCTTTCCAATGGGTTTTACTAGTTTACCTTCCTTCCTACTTCTGAATTGTCTACTGGGCTATTGTGACCTTAGACAACACTAGAAGGACATCTAGATAAACTGAACTGTACCTTGAATTAGGGAAGTTGGTTCTGTAATAAGGATTCTGAGAGGAAGAGTCCATTCTCTTTGGATTCCTCATTTGCCATCAGCCAGACTTCACATTTCTCCAACAGTCATCACATGACCCAACACAGCTGCTGAGAGGCTCCCAGGCAGATGCTAGGATAGAGGAGTCCTGTGTACCTGGCAGCACCGTTCCCATGGGGTGAGGACCTCTGAGTTGTTTCCTTACTTCACAGGGTAATCACTGACTCCTAATATGTTAGTGTCATTCTGGGATCTGCACAGGGTTAACATTGAAATGAAATTTTCTGCAAATTCCTGCAGAAGGCTAGGGGGATGGTTCCAATATAATCTCATTTCAAGAGATTATAAATTGATACAGCCTTCCAGAGGATAATTTGATAACAGTGAATAAATTTAATAGGAAGATATAACTATACAAATGCACAGGCTTACATGTGCAGATATTTATTGCATCATCATTTATGTTGTGAAAAACAATGTTTATCAGCAGGCTACTCATTAAGTAAATGATGGCTTTTTCATAAGGTGAGTATTTATTTAACATTTACTTGAAATGTGAGATATATATGGGTGCTCACATGGGAAGGTTTAATGCACACACACATTACACATATAACAAAAAGAAAGTAACAGGACAATATCGCTACTAAAATTGCAAGTAAAGATTATATAGAGGTATGTTGTGTATGCACAGAAAACTTCTGTATGGACACAACAGAAAGTCCTATTAGTGTTTACCTGTTGGAGATAGATCAGGAAAATTAGGCATTAGTGAAAGGGACATTTGCATTTTGTTTCATATTCCTCTATAAAATTTTAGTTTTTAACCTGAGTTGGGCTAATTTTATCTAAAATGGAAATTGTTTTTAAAAATGCAAATATTTTAAATGTTATTTTTCTATTTTATCTAGCACCCCAGCCATCCTCACTTTTATATACTACTTTTTGGGGTCAGTTCAGTATGTTGGTTCCTCAGCCTTTTCCTCTCAATTCAAGCAGCTCAGGAAGGTGCCTGGGTTGCATCTGAAGACCTAGATGGGAAAATATGGCTGAACAGCCACAGCTGGAATGCATGCTTGTTGCAGAGTCTGGAATGGGCAGAGGCCTGAGCTGCTTGAGAGGTTGGTTTGGGTGGCAGATCCTCTATTTCTCTTACCAGGTTTCCCATAACTATGGTCAGAGAGTATCTGGTAGAAGGAGAGCAGATCTCTGGGAAAAATGAGATGAAAAACTTTTTGACAGAGGATATTGGTGGCCACTGGGTTTTGGATGTGTGCTTTGGTGGTCTTCTGCTTGAGAGTCCAGTAGGCTCTGCAGGGCTAATTGGCACCAGGGAGAGTCACATCAGGCAGCAGGGGGCAGGCCATTTATCACCTGGACTGTTTGGTGATAACCAGGGTTTGGGGTCCAGGAGGAAGGCAGCCTGGGCACTGAGAAACTCCTGGCTGGGAGACACCAAGTTTGCCTGTTACAGAAACTTTTCCTTCTTCTAAAGTTTGATTAGCCTTGGGAGGGAGGAGTGAAAGTTTCTCTGGCTTTCCCTCCACTGCATCCCTAGGGTTTCTCTGAACTTGACAAATTTAGTTCCTCAGTGAGTAACTCTCCTCAGGGACAGAGAGAAGGAAAGCAGGAGGGAGAGAGACAGAGGGAGACAACTGGGTCCCCTACAGCACTGTTACCACTGGATTTTTCCCCAAGTGAAGACAGCAGCAGCTTGTTCTGGCTCACAGAGCAAGCTCAGCAGTAGCCAGGCAGCAGGTAGCCTGGGCTGATCCCTGGAGAGCCGTGGAACTTTCCAGGCAAGTCCCCTTCTCTGGAGGTGAGTGTCTTTCTAGGGTTTCTCTCTGTGAAAGTCAGAGTAGAAGAGGCTCAGGATGGGCAATTCTGGGCTTTGTTATTGTTCAGCACAAGGACACCTGGAGTGTGAGGCATGGACTAAAGGAGCTGCAGAGTGGGTGACTGTATATCAGGTTCCTTCTCCACAGCAGAGAGCAGACTCTGCTCTTCTCAGTGCTGCTAATCAACACAGCTCTCTGCCACCACTCAGTACCCTGCTCTCTCACTCCTCCCTATTGCTTTTATGTCTGCTTTTATGTCTGTCATTTTGAAGGGATCTCCAGGCAGAGACCACAGATTGACCAGACAATGCCTTAGTGAGGAGTGAAAAGAGCATCCTATCTTATAACAGGAGAGAAAGCAGGTCAGGATGAATACTCTTTGTTTATCCATTGACTTGTTTGTGATTCACTCATTGATTTATTTATTGAATAAACATGAAAAGAGTGCATACTCTGTTCTTGGCACTGGAGATGTGACAGTGAATAGGAAAGACAAAGAAACTCCCTTAAAGTACTTCAATTTCAGCTGTTGACGAGAGCCAATAAGCAGAAAATGCAGCCTCATGAGAGGTACAGTATGAGTAAGTGCATGTGCTGCTTTAGAGAGGATGCCTGGGGAAGTGCCCATGGACTGGAGACATTCGATCAGTGACCTGCGTGTGGTAAGGAAAGGAGCCCAGAGATGCCAAGATCAATGTGATCCATTTGGTGTTTTTTGACACTTTACCTTATTTGTAGGACTTTGATGAAAATGGATGAGCAGATATGTTCTCTGGAGACTTTTCCAAGCTTCTCTGTGGGACTCAGACCATGCCTGATTGGTGATCAGGACAGGCTGCCCGGGACAGGAAGCCTGTCTCCTTGCCAAAACTAGAGATTTAAGACCAGGTGAAGTCAGAGGATGTTGCTTCTAAACTCTAGCTACTTTCTTGTCTCCTGCTTCCAGGATGGAGGGCATGCTGGACAGATGGGAGTTGGGGATCAAAGTCCAACCCTCCTCTGCACACCTCTGGACCCCAAATCCCTCTGTCATCTGGTGGCAAGAGGTATTATAATCTCAGCTAGAAGTCACCAACTGGGAGCTGGTGACGCTCTTCCTACTTGGAGGAGGCACATTCACTGAAGTGAGAGGTGAAGGATGGCTTTTTACCATAAGAATAAGGAGAAAGAAGTGAATAATCCATTCTAGGGAGTCAGCTCCCCAGAAGTCAGGGCAAGACTCAATACTTTGTCTCAAAATAATTGTTATGACAATGACCTGAGTAGAAACCACCTCCCTGCCAGCAACCCTACTAACAGGCAGAAATGATGATAAAGAAGAGTGCAGTGAAAACATTAGGTGAACAGAAGGCAAATGGAGCCTACATTTAAAGGAAACACAGGAAAGAAGTAATCAAGTCCGATGGGATTGGCTAGGAAGACTTCCTTGTAACTGCTGAGATGCAGCAGTTTAGCAGGGCATGGACATAACAGGTACAGAAGGGTGGCTTGGGGCATTCAGGATGGATGGGATGGTGGTAAAAATGAGCGTCTTATGCTCAGGGAACTAGACCGGTGGAAGGTTAGAGCAGAGTTGGAGGTAGGATGTTTAGTGAATTGAGGGACAGGGTGCATATTGGGGTGGGTGGGTTTTTATGCCTGGGATATGGTATTGGTGACTATTGTTCATCTTCTTGGACATATACATCTGTCTTCATATATTATATGTTTCTCATAAAACATTTAGCATCAATCTTATACAGAGAATAGTAGGAGATGAGCCCACTTGATCATGATGTGGAGACTAAGAGCAGAAGAGATGTTTTCTGAATTCTTTTGAAATTGTGAATGTATTTTCTCTAGATTTCACAAAGAGCAACAGCACAGGACTAAATGTTGAAGAATTACTCTAGCAACATTGACTTCTATCTCCTTGGTTTCTATGGTTCCAAAGAACAACACAATATCCTCTTTGCTGTCTTCCTCTTCCTCTATTCGGTGACATTAATGGGAAACATAGTCATCATTGTGACTGTCTATGTTGATAAACGTCTGCAGTCCCCCATGTATTTTTTCCTTGGCCACCTCTCTATCCTAGAGATCCTGATCACATCCGTTGCTGTCCCCTTGATGCTCTGGGGCTTGTTGCTCCCTGGAATGCAGGCTATATCTTTGACTGCCTGTGGTGCACAACTATACTTGTACCTTTCTTTGGGCACATCGGAGTTGGTATTACTGGGAGTGATGGCTGTGGACCGTTATGTGGCTGTCTGTAACCCTTTGAGATACAACATCATTATGAACAGCCACACCTGCATCTGGGTGGTAATTATGTCATGGGTGTTTGGGTTCCTTTTTCAAATCTGGCCAGTGTATGCCACATTTCAGCTTACCTTCTGCAAATCAAATGTGTTAGACCATTTTTATTGTGACCGAGGGCAGCTGCTCAAACTATCCTGTGATGACAGCCTTTTCACAGAGCTTATTCTTTTTTTAATGGCTGTCTTCATTATTGTTGGTTCTTTGATCCCTACAATTGTCTCCTACACTTACATCATCTCCACCATCCTCAAGATCCCTTCAGCCTCTGGCCGGAGGAAAGCCTTCTCTACATGTGCCTCCCACTTCACCGTTGTTGTGATCGGCTATGGCACCTGTTTGTTCCTCTACGTGAAACCCAAGCAAACGCAGGCAGCTGAGTACAACAGGGTAGCATCAGTGATGGTTTTAGTAGTGACTCCTTTTCTGAACCCATTTATCTTCACCCTCCGGAATGACAAATTCATAGAGGCCTTTCGAGATGTCATGAAACGTTGCTGTCAACTCCTCAAGGGTTAGTTCTGTCCTAAAGACAATCATGGACTCATCATCATGGAACCGAGTAATCTGAAAGCCCTAATTCAAATCTGAAATGATCCTTTTCATCACCAAATAGTCTGTAATCTACAAGGGAATTTTAAGAAACTGGAAGTGTTCCATTTTGTAACTGGGTGGTTCCTGTATGTGAGTTCACTTTATTAACTTTTAAGTGCAATGGATACATTTATCTATACTTCTGTAGTTATATGTCTTACAATATAAATTTGACAAATGTAAGTATACAAAATGTGTGTGATTTTTTTTTTAGAACAATCAAATCTTTGACTGGAAAAAGCAAGGAAAAGGAAACTTCATTTTCTGTCAGCTGACCTAAATGTTTGATTCTAAGTGCTGGGATCATCTTCCCCTAGATTGTCCTATGATTTCATGATCTCACTGCCTAAAGGTCCCTCTGTTACTTCTCTGCATGACCCCAAGTCCAGCCTCAGGCTTCAACCATTTCTTGAGGTTTCTTCCCCAAGGTCCAACAGTGACAGTACCTCCCTGTAGATTTTCTTGACTGGCAATAGTGAGAGTGAACTCACTCCACAGCCCTGACCTCTTACTAACCTCAGAGCTGATGATCATACAGACACTTCTTCAGGGTGTGGAGGGAAGGTCTTGAAAGAGACATTTTCTTACCTGGCATGACTCATATCATCATGCCAGCCCCAAATGTGGGAGGGCAGTGGGACTGTATTCTTGGTGCTAAAGTAAAAAGGGGGAGTTGACCTTGCTGTGCCCCTGGCTGAGGGAGGTTGCATGGAGGGCAGAAAACAGACAACCTCTCACATTGTTCAACCCTGACATGGAGCATTTCATCTCCTTTCTCTGTTAGCTACATTTCTATATTCCTTTCCCCGCTCCCTTCCCTCACAAGGACCAGGTTTTCCTGTATTCTAGCCCCAGGGTAGAGATCACACAGAACAGATGGAAGTTCCTTCTGGACCCCACTTCTCTGTTGTCATCTGGGGACCAGAGGCATCAAAATCTCAGGAGAAAATGAGAAATCTCAGAGCTTTATTGAGTGAGAGGTGGAAGATGGCTTTCATCATAACAGTAATGAAAAGAGCTGGGTATTCCACTCCAGGGAGCCAGCAAGTTAGGGAAAGACTCATTACTTTGTCTCAGAATAGCTCTTTTCTTGTGAGATGTCTTGGTTAGACCTCATTTCCCAACAACAACCCCAAACTGATAAACATAACTGGGGGGAAAAACCCACTTTAGAATGAATACAATGCAAATAGAGCCTTGTCTTGGAGAATACAAAGGAAAGAAATAACCATATCTGGGTGGGGTTGGTTAGGGATACTTTCTTGTAACTGTTTAAAAGTATTTTGCAGAGCATAGCATAACAAGCATAGAAGACAGTTAAGGCCATTGAAGATGGAAGGGGTGGTGGTAAAAAGGAGCAGGGTTGTAGACAGGATGGCAGGTCAGAGCAGTTGGAGACAGGATATCCTGTGAATTGAGAGACAAGGGTGCATGCTGGGGTTGGGAGGATTCTCATGCCCTAAGGCTTTTACATGGGGAAATTCTTATGGATTCTACAATAGACCGGAAAGTACTTACTTATCTTTGGAGCACCATCTTATCATTATCAAATAGTCTGTGTGCAACAAAAGTCTTGTCTTTTAAGTCATGGCCATGGTTTTTAACATGGTTGTTTGTTAACTTGAAAATTCATTTTATTATCTTAAAAAGTTCATTTTATTATCTTAAAATTCAGTTTATTGTATATACATATATAGGGTGGGGCAAAAGCAGGTTCACAGTTGTTTGTGTGGAAAATAATACAATAATTAGTAAATAATAATACAAGAATAAACTCTTTGTTTTGCATACTCACAACTGTAAACCTACTTTTGCTCTACCCTGTGTGTGCGCAAACACATATGCTTTTTCAAGTTATGACATATTTCACAGTAAAACTTTTAAAAACTAAATGTAAAAATAATATATATGTAATATTTATATTTCTAAACAGAAAAGGCTAGAAAAAATATTCTTCAACTGCAGAATTGAATGACTACTTAATTCTAGGTTTTGAATCATTTTCCCATATGTCCTGTGCTTTGTGTCCTACATGTAAAGCTCCCTATTTTTTTCTGGCTCAAACGTATTTCGTTGGTTTCCTTTCCCAAAGTCCTGTTGCCTCATTTCTTCTCTGCATCGTATAGAGAAGAAACTCATTCCACAATTCTGGGCACCTTTGCAATCCCACGGTGGTTTGACTTTTACATACAGACACACCTTTTAAGTTGTGGACTTTCTCAGGAAGAGCTAGGTAAGGAGGTATTCTCTCACTTGACAGCCCCCAGATCATGCTGCCTGTCACGAAGGAGGTGGGGCATCAGAGCTGCTGCGTGGGGCTGAAGTGACAAACCAAGCTGGCTCCCAGGCTGAGAGGGAGTTTCTTTCCCACATTCTCCAGCCCTCTCGTGGTCCACGACACCACCCTCTGCTTCCTGTCCCCGTCATTTGTCCTTTCCTGCCCACGTTCTCTCCTGATTCCTCATTGTAGGTTCCGTCTGTGGCTCTGATTCTCCACTGTATTTCTTAGTTCTCCTTTTCCTGTGCCCCTCACAACCCCCAGGTTTACAGTGCTATTATCCAGCTCTTCTTGAGCTGTCCTCATGCCTCATTTCCTGCATTTCCCAACCTTGCCCTCCCCCTCATCTACCCCACTCTGTTCCCAGCCACTGTTTCCATCGCTTATGTCATAAGCACAGTTGTATCTGTTACAACATTTTTGTAATATTAGTAATTGAATGGGATATCAATAGGTGGCTGGTTAAAAAAATTATGTTTATCTGTACAATGAAATATTATATAGCAGTGAAAAGAATAAAGAAGCTCTTTTTTCAATGGTTAGAAATGATTTCCAAGCTATATTGGTAAGTGAGAAAAGCAAAGTACATTGAATTTTAGCATTCAGCCTTTTGTGTAAGGACAGAGTAGAAATGAATGTACAGTAAGTCCTCACTTAATATTGTTGATAGGTCCTTGGAACAGTGGCAAAATAATGTAGTATAAAGCCAGTTTTGCCATAAGTGAATTGATATAAATGAGAGTTAAGTTCCTATGGCAACACTGTAACAAAATGCCCAGGATCTGCTGCATATTTATATTTATATTTGCTTGTTAACAGCATGATAAGGTACTAATAGGTGGTTGTCTGTGGGATTGTGGTAGGGGATGGGCACAAAGAATGGGGAAGGGAGCAAGACTGTTCACTGCATGCCTTTTAAGACTTTTTTATTATTTGTGTAATCGTATGTGCATATTGCCTATAAAAATAAAATAATTGCATTTCTTTTGTGTCTTAGGGATGTAGTGAAAGGGCAGAGCAGGACAGCACAAAATGTACTGTACCCTCCATCCTGTGTAACTATGTATATGACTCCTTTTTCTTAGAAAACCGCGAGAATGTAACAGTTGCATAAACCTGCCAATAGGAATGTAGAGAAGTAGACTCAATCCAAATTAGGCAAGCTGCACAGTACCCCCCCCCCCCCCCCCCGTGTAACCAGACGCCTGCCCTTGCCCCCTGCCCAATCAACGGGGCCACAAACGTTCCCCCTGCCCACTGCTTTGGACCCGCTTTTTAAGCCTTTGTTCTCCCAAGGCTCCTCCTTTCCCCACCTCGCCACTGCGCTGGTGTGTGTGTGTGTGTGTGTGTGTGTGTGTGTGTGCATGTGGGACTGAGCTCAAGCTAGCTTGAATACAGACTCTTTGCTTTTGCATTGGACTCGTTTGGTTCCCTGGTGGTTTTTCTTGGGGACCCCGAGTTCTGGGCATAACAGTAGTAATTCAACCTCTCACCCTTTTTAATTTATGAATCTATGTATTTATTTCTTCTATTATACAGGAATACCTGCTTATTTACATACATATATTTCTCTAACTGGAAGACACTTGGTAAATGGAGCTTCCTGTTAAGTCAAAATATCTTGGGAAGTATTTTTAGTTTTTAACATAAAAGTTGCAAGCTAAGGAAAACATTGCTGTGGTACAGAGATAGGAGGGACTTGCCCAAGGTCACATTGTTAATATGTAGGGGCCCAGGATCCAAACCTAGGCAGTCTGGCATCAGAGTTCATCTGCTTAACCAGTGTGCTAAATAACCTACTTGTGCAATGCTAATTGTATATCTTTATGTGAACTACTTGATATTCATTCTTGCATCAAGATATGATGACAAATAACCTTAAATATCTTCATAGCTCACAACAGCAAATGTTTATTCTGTTCCCAGTATTTGACTATGGGTCAGTTGTCTCTCTGCTCCTCAGTGTCCTCATTATAGTCCAGGCTAATGGGGCAGCCTCCAACTGGGGTGGGGGCGGGGTAGAGTATGGTAAATTGTGGTCAGCTTTCATTGAACAAAGCAAGCAACAAGGCCAAGCCTGCTATCAGCAGGATAGGAAAGGATTGTCCTCCTGCAGGGAGGGACAGTGCATTTGTGAACAATAATATAATCTACCACAATGCCTAACTTCAATCCAGGGGTATAAAATTATGTTTGTCTAAGATAGGGTAGTATTACATGTAGTAATTTTATTTCATCATTATATTCTGTTGCTTCTGTAATCTAGATATATGCTTCTAATTAGATTCAAGAAGAAAAAAAATTGTATAGAACATTATTTTCAATCTTAAGAGATTAAAAATCTGGCACTTGGAGAAACTGGATATCTACATGCAAAAGAATAAATTTGGATTGTTACCTTATACGATATACAAAGGTTAACTCAAAATAGATCAAAGATCTAGATATAAGACCCGACACTATAAAACTCTTAGAAGAAAACATAGGGAACAGCCTCATGACACTGAATTTGGCAGCAATTTAATGGATATGAAACCAAAAGCACAGGCAACAAAAGGAAAAAATAGATAAAGTGGACTTCATCAAAATTAAAATCTTTTTTTTATTAAGGTACTAGAGGCCTGGTGCACGAAATTCGTGCACGGAGGGGGGTTGTCCCTCAGCCCAGCCTGTACCCTCTCCAATATGGGACCCCTTGAGGGATGTCCGACTGCCCGTTTAGGCCCGATCCCGGTGGATCGGGCAGTCGGACATCCCTCTCACAATCCAGGACTGCTGGTTCCCAACTGCTTGCCTGCATGCCTTCCTGATTGCCCCTAACCGCTTCTGCCTGCCAGCCTATGACCCCCTAACCACTCTGCTGCCGGCCTGGTCACCCCTAACTGCCCTCTCCTGCAGGGTTGATCACCTCCAACTGCCCTCCCTTGCAGGCTTGGTCCCTCTCAACTGCCCTCCCTTGCAGGCTTGGTCCCTCTCAACTGCCCTCTCCTGCTGGCCATCTTGTGGTGGCCATCTTGTGTCCACATGGGGGCAGGATCTTTGACCACATGGGGGCAGCTATATTGTGTGTTGCAGTGATGATCAATCTGCATATTACTCTTTTATTAGATAGGATAGAGGCCTGGTACAGGGGTGGGGGCCAGCTGGTTTGCCCTGAAGGGCATCCCTGATCAGGTGGGGGTTCCCTTGGGGTGTGGGGCGGCCTGAGCGAGGGGTCTGTGGTGGTTTGCAGGCAATCGATCAATGTTTTTCTTCTCTCTCTCTCTCCCCCACCCCCCGCCACCCCATTCATTCCTCTCTCTTTAAAAATCAATAAATATATCCTCAGGTGCGGGTTACAAATATATATATAATAAAAAAATGAAAACCACACTGCTGTTACCCAATAAGGTGACTTTTATCTATCCTAATATCTGATCACCCCTGCCCCCAATAATAAACTTAAACCATAGTCCACATATTTTCCATATACTCCCCACCCGCACCCTAACCCAGCTCACAGAACCACTTTTAGAACTGGGGCAGAGCACCTCCTTATCTCGGGGAAAATTTGAGCTGTCTGCCTCCTAGGGAAATCACTAGATGTCTACATTTCCGGACTCTAAAAGTTTGCAATCTCTCCTGTCATCGCATAGGAAGTGTGGCAACCACAGTTCTCCCTTCTCAAAACAGACGGTTGTGGTTTTCTCTCTGTTGTCTGAATTCTGGGGCTTAACTTTGCTTAGAATTCTATATATATATATTTTTTTTTTACCACACACCTAGCCTTTTCTCCCTCTTCAACTGCAGCACTGGTCTTTGCAAACACCATGAGTCTACTAATGATTCCAACATCCGCTCTACCCCAAACACAAATTGTTTCTGGCAATCTCCTTCAAGCAAGTTCTAATTATCTCATTTTTTAAAATTATAAATAAGTGGCATGCTAATTAACCAAAAACTATGAAGCTTAATAACATAGGAACAGAGCTCAGTGGTATAATAAAAATAAAACTGACAATAATTTAATTTGACACCCATCTAATGACATTTATATTATTAGACATAAATGGTAAGCATTTTACTTAGGTGACTATAATTTCCATTTATTTTGTACAGTCTCTCATGGTTTAATTCTTGCTACTGAAAACCCACGGGCATCTCTTTTCTCTTTTCCATGCACTGAGGAGGGTCTGTAGCCTATGTATAGTACAGAGAACAGACAGGATACCCCATGACTTTTCTATCTCTTTCTTGCCTTCCTTCCCATCAGGCCAAATGGACTCTTATTTCCTTCTGCATGATTTCCATTTGTTCCTGGTGTGCCCTTTCTTTTATATGTCCACTCCTTGCCTCCACCCAATGTTTCCTTGAGCATCCCTCCCCTTTTTCTAATTCTTGATCAGCTGGACTAGTCTGGGGTCAGTGTAATGTCAACCAGTGCAAGGCTGTACCTGGCAGGGTCGGTCCAAAACTGCAAAGAGGAATATGTTGTGATCACTGGGGCCCAGGAGACTACCCCAGTTTGTTAAAATATACTCAACAAATATGATCAGATAATCAGAATCTGTTAAAATGGAGATTCAGGCCAAGACCAAGAAGATTTTTAGCTTGAGTCTCTCTTAGAGCTTTGTTGAAGAACAGAGATTCAGTCAGCTTGGTCATCTTTGCTGTTGGGTTGTCTTAAAAGGGGTTTCCTAGCAGATTCCTGGCCTGCCAAGACTCCTCCTCATTCCCTGGAACAACACTCTCTCTGCTCCAAGCTCGGCTACAAGAGTCCTTCCCAGAGCCTGGCCTCAGTTCAGACCAGGGGTGGGGATGAAGGGTGTGTGGAGGGGTCTCTTGGGAACAGAGATGAGGGCACAGAAGCAAAGTTTATCCATCTTCCACCTTGCTACTATCTAAATAAGGTTCACACCTTCTCAGTCTGCAGTTTCTCTTTGGTAGTATGGCCATGTGCTCTGAGGATCAGACAGACCCTGGCAACAGGCTTGGCCCTGTTGACCAATGAGAAATGCTCAGTTCTACAGAAAAATACCTGTCTTTATACCAACCAAGTTGCCTCCACAAAACTGATCATGTTTCCTGGAGATGGCTAGTATCCAGTCTCCCATTTGGAATACAGAAGCTCATTCCCCCAAACAGCCAAGCCTCTTCTAGTCTACAGATGCACGAAGGGATCATTGACTACATGACAAGTTCAGATAAAAAAGAATCACAGATGCAACTCTCACAGGAAATGGGGTCTTGAGGAATTACTGGCTCAGAATGAGGAGTTTGCCTCACTTGTGTACATGCAAGTATATCTGTAAAGGGGCCAGTGCATTAGCCCCGAGGATTGGTTAGGGAGCTCAGCCAGTAACCCATAGAAGACAGACACAGTAATTTGATATTCTCTATTTCTTGGATCAGTCCTGATTGTCAATGTTCTCTTTCACTATCTTCATAAGTATGTTGGTTGTTCTTGTCAGAGACCACAGAGAACTCGATCACTTGGCACGCTTTTCACAGATCCAGCGGTATGGGGTGTTACATAATGCAGCATCAAATGTGTTTGTTAGGCCTATGGTCACACAGTGGAAATCCTGAAGCTGATTGGTAACACTGAATGAGAAAAGAACATGGTTAAGGCCCATTAGTTCAGCCCTGCCTTTTCTTGATTCCAGTCCCCCTCTTATCCCCAAATCCATGTCTAAACTGATCCTTTCCTGTCAACTCTCATGTGAATGTTTATGGATTCACAGTCTTGGACTGACTCACTGTGTTTGGTCAGAAGCATTGCATGGGCCATTTGTTCCATTTCCTCCCAGAAATAATGTTTTAGTACTGAAGGTACTATGTGCACAGCAGGAGGACTGAGGAAGAAGATATTTCTTTTCCTAGGCAGCAGGTGGCTTTAGGAAAGAAATACTTCATTGGCCTTCTCCCACCTCTTTTTCTATCAGTCAGGCCCTTTCAGTCTGACTGGAAAGAGTCTGGCTTCATGAAAAGGTCTAGAGTTCTGAAGTCAAGCGTATGTGGGATCAAAACGTGGCTCCATCAGTTCCCAGCTTGGTGACATTCAACACATTTCTAAGTCACTTATCCTCCATTCAACTGTCTGTGAAATGGGGTTTAACAAAAGCTTTTTTCTGTATCATCATTGTGGGTAGTGCAGGAATGACATGTGTAAAGTGTCTGGCATTTAGTCAACAGTGAATATTAATTTCCACTCTTCTGTGGGAAGCCCAGTTACAGGCAGGGAATGGACTTGCTTTCTATCTGACTCAGCCTCTTCAGATGTACACTGGCAATGTTCTCCGCCAATGCTATGTTCATGGAATGAAAGATAGGAGATAGCTCCTGGGAGTTAAAGTTTATAACTTTAAGACAGAGATAAGTTGCTTATGATTATCTTTCTTTGGATAAAAAAGCCACATCTGGGAAACTTGTCAGAACTTAGTAATAAAATATGATCTGTGGGTTAAAAGAGACTTATGAGCTAGATCAAACAAATGGTATATATGTGGGTTTGTTTGGATCCTAATTTGAACAAAATAATTTGTTGTATGAATATTCTTCTCTCTATTTAGAAATGTTTGGTATGTTCCATAATAAAAAAATTACCAAAAAATGTATCTCTGGGATGGATGGGTTGGAAGAAAGGAGAGAAATAGAACAGAGAACTAGGTCTCAGCTTTGTGCTCTTCAGGAAAAGTCCACTAAATCTCAGATCTGGACTCCTGAAGTGAACAAAGTTCACTAGAAAAATGTGGGTTGTTCACATACGTGCCGTTGAAAACAGAGTTGTTGATCCAGTGCCAATTTTTCTTTGCATGCTGGTATAGTAAGCCAATAAAATACTTCTCAGGTCCAGTTATCTTCTGGAGGAACTCCTAGAAATTAAAAAACAAGCAAACAGTTCAACAGAAGGTTCTTTGCTCTTGCTTCCTTGGGTTAGTGGGCCCATGATCATATCTGATTCTGGGAACAAGGAAGGCTGGTAGAGGACTCTACGGCTGCCACTCAACATAAATCCTAGAGAAGTAATTCTCAGTCTACACAGAGCGTCAGGACCACTTGGAACTCTTGTTCACACAAGCTGTTGGGCTCTTGCGCAGTAGATCTTCATAGGTTTTCTGTAGGGCTCTAAAGATTTTCATTTCTAACATATTCCAAGGTGATGGAAAATGAAGGGGAGGGTACTATATATCTCAAAAAAGGCAATTTCAAATATACCTTTATTTGATTCTCTCTGCATAGGATTGTTTTCCTTGCCAGAAATTTTTTATTCTGAATAAGGTTTTTGAGGTCAAGTGAATTCCTTGAGAAAATAGGGAGATTTAAAGTGTATTGCTAAAGCAGATAATTCCATGAGAAATAATCAGTGTTTATTGAGTATTTCATAACTTGATGCTAATCCAAGACATCATAGTTAATTAATGAACCACAAATCACCCCAGCCAGAAGTCTGGGAACTCCTGGCCTCTTCTGTAGTCTTCACATACCTTCCACAATTAGTGGATATCTGAGTCCACTTAGATATTCTCTCTTCCCCATGGCTGTTGCCTTTATTCCCCCTTTCTCAATGTTCTCCTTAATTTACTAATTAATTTTTAAAAATAATAAAATTAGATTATTTTTAAAAATTAATTAGCAAATTTACTCATTTAACAAACATTTGAGTGTCAATTACATACCAGGCATTGTATAATGCTAGGGATATAGAAACAAATTCATTTCTCCTAAAGAAATTATTATCAAAAGCAAGGATTGGCAATCTACAGCCAGTGGGCCAAATCTAGACCGTAGCCCATTTTTGTAAATAAGGTTTTATTGGAATACACCAAGGCCCATTTTTTAAAACAAATTGTCTATGGCCGCTTTTGAGGTACAATGGAAGTGTAAATTAGTAGTGACAGAGACCTTATGACCTAAAAAGTATGAAATATATACTATCTAGCTCTTCAAGAAGAATTTTGCTGACCCATGGTCTAAAACAAGGTTTCTTAACCTTTAGCCCTTTTGCTGGAAACCATGGATAGTTTCCAAGGGGACCTATGAAGCTGTTAGAATTTTATTCATGTAATGTTTCTGGGTAAAGGTGCATAGATTTCACCACCATTTTTAAAACCTCAGTCATGCCAACATGTTGAAGATCCACAGGTCTAATAATAGAAGATAATGAGTCAACCAGTGTAGTGAGGTATCCCAGGAAATACGTGCTAGATCTGGCACAGGCAGAAAGAAGAAGTGATCAATTCTACATGAATTTGGGGTTTTCCAGAAAGACTATAGGTGAAGTGATATATGAAATGAATTTGAGGAGATAGCTGTTTGTCAGGCAAAAACATGGGTCAGGACTTATCCTTTTTGGAAGAGGGGGCATCAGATCACAGCAGACTGCACAGCAACCTGGAGCATTTGAGGAACTAGAGGCTGTTCAATGTGGCTGGTGCAGAGCTAGAAGGGAGGTGGGCTGGCACACAAACCTTGGCAGAAGGCAGAGGCTGTACTATATGTCATGCTATGGAAGCTGGACTTTAACCCATTTTAATTTGGCAAATGGCACAGACAGTTAAAAGCCTTACTTATTTTATTATATCAGTTCTGTGGGAGATAGGTAAGATAAGTCAAAACTAGGGATAAAGAGAGGAGTTAGAAGAATTTTGAAGAAATCCAGATGAGAGGTGAATTATTGCTGTACAAATATAGGAAAAGATTTGGTTAGCAACTAATTTAGGAGAGAATAGAAAAGATGAAGTCCCAGAAACTGTCAGCATTTGCTCTTGGGTGACACAATTCCAAGTATTTGGAATTCAAGAGGAAGAGCAGTTGGAGTAAAATATAATGACTCACTTTGATATGGTGAGTTTGTGATGCTTTTTAAAGATCAAAGTGCATTCCCTGCACTTTAAGTAAATATATGCTGTGTGGTCTAGAGAAGGCTGAGCTGGAGATACACTTGAGAATCATCAGCAAACCACTAGTGTTATGAGCTTTTTCTGGGATTGGCATGGTGGATAATGCCAAGTAGTAGAGAATGCCAAGGATCACACTTGAGATGCCACAATACGTAAGGGATAGTAGAGGCAATGAGAATATTGACTTTCTGTTCCATTCCCTTCATCTTTTTTTCTTTTCTCCCCACTCTCTTGCTCCTGGTTCTCTATGTTAAAGTATTTCTCCTTCCCATGGGGGTTCTTAGCTCTTTGTTGGACATCTACATCCCAGATTCACAGAAGACCCTCTTACAAATTCTTCTCAATAACAGGAGGACTTTTTAGAAGAAGGGTGAAGGGGTAGAGGGAAAGAAGCACTATTACTGTATGTAGCATAATGTCCAGCACTTAGCAAATGCTTAGGATGTGAAGAGGTAACTACAAAGTAAAATATGTTAGGGTCTAAATTGAGTAGAGTGTGGGTTTTGGAGGTAGAGAGATCTCAATTCTATCTGCTGTCCTTTAGTAGGTGCATGGCCTTGGCCAAAGTACTTTTCTGTGCCCTAATTTCCTCATATATAAACTACAGCTAATAATACCTCCTCAGAATTGTTATGAGCATAAAAGGAGATACTAAAACAAAGCTTTTTGCACAGTGTTGGCTTTTTTATTATCATAATTGTATACTGCAATCCCAAGTCTATGACCTAACTAGAGACCTGGTACATGAAATTTGTGCACAGGGGTGTGTGGGGGTGGTGGTCCCTCAACCGGCCTGCGCCCTCTCACAGTCCAGGAGCCTACAGGCCTAAGCCATCAGTTGGATATCCTTAGCATTGCTGTAGAGGTAGGAGAGGCTCCCACCACCACCACCACTATGCTTGCCAGTCGTGAGCCCGACTTCTGGCTGAGTGGCACTCTCCATGTGGGAGTGTACTTACCACCAGGGGGCAGCTCCTGCATTGAGCATCTGTCCCCTGGTGGTCAGTGTGTGTCATAGCGACTGGTTGTTCTACCATTTGGTTGATTTGCATATTAGCCTTTTATTATATAGGATTATTTGTATTTTACTCATTTTGTTAATTGGCATCTTCCTTATTAATGAGGCAGACTGGAATGATACATTAATAGCTTACATCTTTGAAGTATTCTATAGTTCTTAAACAACTTTTATACACATCAGCTCATTTGGTCATTCCCTGCACTTTAAATGTCCCCAGGATAACAGTCTACTTCTGTGCCTTATGGATTTCACTAGCTCAAATGGACCTGAGGAGAACATCCCATTGCTACCCCAGCTCCAGATTCAGAACAAGGAGCTTGAGCTCCCAGACAGCCACCTCTTCATCCCCTACCTCACCCCAGCTCGACCAGTCAAATTGTCCCCCCCTCCTCCCACTGAGACTGGTGTCAGGTGGGCTCCATTATTGTATTTTTCTCATGCTCTCACCAGTTTCTCTGGCGTGTTCACAATGGCTAACGTTGAGTCTTGTTCTTTACACATGTCCATGCTTTTGTTCCAAGACATTTCAGAGGTGGACAACAAAAAGCATCTTCCTTGATGAAAATTCCAACTGCTGGGGCAGACTAAGGAAATCCAAGAGAAGAGAGCATGATATATATGACCATGATATAGTGGTTGTAGGCGAGAGCCCTGGAACTAAGTCATAATATAGTAGGACATAGGTTTCTTTATAACAATTATATTCAAACAAATCATCCTCAATTCAGGAAGAAATTTCATCCAGTCTAATTTCAGTATCCCTATGTATAACATGAAGGGAATGAATTAGAAGGTCTTTATGGGTCCCTTTGAGCAAAAATGCTCCATAAGAAAGGGGGCAATGGGAAAAGTCTTTTTATTATTATTATATTTTATTTTCAAAAAGGCATCATTTGTTCCGCTTTCTCTCGCAGGTTACATAATCAAGGCCTTTAAAAAAATTAATCAAGAAATCTCACTTTCATTGGCAAGTGAGGCCATGCTGTTAAAAGCAGACAAGGTTATAAGAATATAAATGTTATTAAGTCTACCAGATTTTGAGAATTATTCACCAGCATCCACACACACAAAAAAAGGAAGACTTTGCCCTCCTGAAAAGGGGTCTCTCTCTTTAGGAAACTGGTAGAGCTTCTCAAAGTCTTGACATTTGTGAGGATGCTAATAGCCCTTACAAATGAGCATCACATGATCTGTGCCAAGGCAGCTAGGAGTCAACAGGCTTGATGTTAGCAGGTAGAACATCCCTGTGGACCTGTTGCTGTTCGTGATGACATCTTCCCATTGCATTCTTACAATACACATACACATACGGGTATTCCCACTGATAAGCACACAATACTGTAAATCACTTGTAGCAAAGAGTGTTCAAATATTTATTCTTGAACTGTGTGACAAAGCAAAAATATGCCATCATTCCAATGAAAAGGGGAGGGGAATAGTTTTAACACACCATTAATTGACGTGTTTAAGTTGTTTTTTAGGGAAAGACTGCAAAGCCCATACAAAATTTAGGAAAAGAAGAACATTCAGATTTCGGCCACTGGTACCTCTCTAAAGGCAGACCTGGTACCTCTGCCCTGCCACCTGGAAAGCTTACCTCCTACTCTGCCAGACACCTTCTAGTTGAGAATATAACATTCATTCCAATCACTCTGCATTTAGAATCTCATTGCCCCTCACAGCCACATCTGGAACATTCATCATGCCTACATGGCAACACAGGGGCCATAAAAGGAGGGGATGAAAGCATCCCCTGTGAGAGAGATTGGTGAAAAGAACCCCTCTGCTCCAACTTGCCCCCCCGCCCAAAGCACTGATCATACCGGTAACTACATCCAAGGAACAAGCGGGGAAATAAGTGCCAATTGCAGAGAATCTAGTCAAGCTATCACTGCAACGAGCAGAGGAAGCAGCATGCAACTAACCCAGCAAATATGGCACATGCTTCACTCCTAAACTTCTTCCCTCAGGGGGGCCTTCTCTGCAAACAGGACTGGTTTTCCAGCTCTCTCTCTCTCTCTCTCATCCAAGTTGCTCAAGCTAGTTTTGGTCTTTCCCAACAGGATCCAGTAAGAAAATAGAAAGCTTTTGTGGCAGCAAGGGAAATAAGGAATACACAGAAGCAGGGAGTGAGGAGAATCGCTCCTGGTATTGATTTAGAGAAGTCTCCAGAATGCTGTGAGCAGCGGAGTCACCAGCAGAGCGATGGTCCCTGTTATGCTCGTCCCACCGCTTTTGTTACACAGGTCCTTCTTACAGCATTCGTACTGTAGAGTCTTTTCTCCTAAGTGTTTTGAGAGGTAGTTGTAGTTGCAGTTATCAAACTTCCAACACTGTTAGTATGTCCGTGTCTCGGCTTTGAGGTAGAGACATGCATCAAAATTAACTATACAGTTGTTGACGACAGTGCACGCACCACCTGGGTTGAGACAGGTGTAGCACCGCAGGCTATGACCTGAATGATAGAGGACAGAAAGGATGATCAAGAGCCCGAGCAGGATGAGCTCTCTTTTGCTTCCCATTGTCTACTGAATCTTATAGCGCATCCAGAATCCTGCTTCCAGCACCGCCGGGAAGAGTCTTTAAGAAATTACTACATAAGAACCTGGGGTGGAGAGGAAGTTATAAGAATGCTCTTTACCTGTTCCAGAGCTCTCTGTGGGACTGAAGCTGTTATCACCATTCCCGGAAGTCGGTGGGACTGAAAGGAAAAGAAAACTTTCAGGTAGGCATGTGATGAATATAACACACAAACTCAAAGCAGCTTCAAGTCCCTGTGACTATTTGTCTCTGGACAGTGGAGGTGACAAGGGGCTCTTGGTCATTCTGCACTAGAATTTTTCAGAGACTTTTTTTCTTGGAACCTTCCATCAAACTACTACCATTATTTGTCATGTCCCACACCCCAAGTTCTAGTTCATGTCTTTTTTTTTTTGGTGTGATAGTAGGTGTGAAATGCTGAGAGGAAGAACAGGAGATAGGAAGAAGAATGGATGGATTTAGTATCAGAAGGAAACCTCCTACTTCTTTCTCATGTTCACATTTGACACTGTTATATCCAAAGAACTGTTGGACCACTTCCCCTCCAGGCTCTACACAGCGTCTTTGCTGCTCTCTCCAGTTCTGGTGCCTCAAACCCTATATGAAAACTCATGATCAGCAACTTTTGGAGCCTTCTTTGATCAGAACTCATCAGCGCTAAGGACTGTGGCTAACTGGAGCAAGTTTCAGGGCCGGGGCTATGGGCAGACAAGAAGGCAGGCAAACTTCCAGAGCTTTTCTATGGGCAGAGAAGAGGCAAATATTTATTTGAATATAAGTAGGGGAATTTACAGGCCTCCAAGAGGCCTCATTTTTCCTGGGAACACTGGCCACCTGAGCAGGAAGCTGCAGTGGCTTCAGAGGCAGTAAAATGTATCCTCAATGGCCCAATTATTTGTCCATTGTGGTTGAAGACCTCTTTAAAAGACCCAGACAGCTACTTACACTTATATTAATAAAGCATACAAGTTAGCACTTACTTTTTATTTCAGTCTCCAGTTCAAAGGTTTTGTGTGTGTGTGTGTGTGTGTGTGTGTGTGTGTGTGTGTGTGTGTGTGATGTAATAACCAGGTTTGGGGATTGTAACTGAACAGAACTCCATAAATATTTCATGAGTATTTCCTCCATGTAGCTAACTCAGTGTACTGAGTGTCTTGTTTGTCTGGGACAAACAAGAAACAATCATTCTCTTAAAGATGTACAAAGTAGTAGGTGTCTTAAGAGGGAGTGAGAGGGAGAGGTGGGTTGAGGAAGGAGAGCCGTGCTTCACCCATCTCTTTATCCTCTATAGCTCTGGCATCGTGCCTTGTGTTTTGTAGTTGATGAATATGTCCTGTTTTTATTCTTCTTCTCTGGTTGGTCTAGTGTAGTGCTTGGCACACAAAAAGATGCTGAATACAATATTTTTTGTGTGAGAATGGACTTCTTTATAACAGTTCCTTTAAGTGTACAACATGTCAGAGTTTACTAAGTACTTTCACATTACATCACAGTGATTCCATACTAATTCCCTTCCTCAGACCCAGGAGGAAAACTGAGGACCAGACATTTCGCTCAGTCTAGTCTTGGTTTCCCAACTATAAAAGGAAGGGATGAAATAGAAGATTTTTTGCTGACTGTGTTGCATTTAATTTATTTTATTTTTTCAGCTTTATGAGATATAATTGATATATAACACTGTGTAAATTTAAGTTGTACAGTGTGATGATCTAATACAAAAATACTGCAAAATCTATTACCAAAATAAGGTTAGCGAACACCTTCATTACTTCACAGAATTGCCACTTTTTTTTTGCAGTAAGAACATCTAAGACCTACTGTTTTAGCAACTGTCAAGTATAGAATGCAGTAGTCACCATGTTATACATTGGATGTACATTCCAGAATGTATATATATATTATAAATTAGCAGATATTTATGCACATTTCCTGCCAAAGAACTTCTTGGGAAAAGTCCTTGAGAAAGGTTTCTAAAGAGAATTGAGCACATTAGAACATGATGGAGAAGAGATTGTCATGCACGTTACCTGTTCCATAGCTCCCTGTGGGACTGAAGCTGTCATCACGTTTGCCAAAAATCTGTGGGACTGCAAAGAAAAGCAGCTATTGGCTCAGCCCCAATTCAGGATGACCATAACCAACAAACATCCTCACAGGGGCTGCTAGGTACTGTGACTATTTTTTAAAAATATATTTTATTATTTTTTTACAGAGGAAGGGAGTGGGATAGAAAGTTAGAAACATCGATGAGAGAGAAACATCAATCAGCTGCCTCCCACACACTTGGGGATGTGCCTGCAACCAAGGTACATACATGCCCTTGACTGGAATCAAACCTGGGACCCTTCAGTCCTGAGGCCGACGCTCTATCCACTGAGCCAAACCGGTTAGGGCCACTGTGACTATTAATGGAAAATATAGAGCTATCTGACTCTGGCCCACAAAGACATGTACGTATATATTTTTTGTGTGAATATGTTCACTTATTTATATTTGTATTGTCTTCCTGCTCTTTGATGTGATACAAATTGTACCTTTGGATTGGGTCATAAGGAAGACACTTCTTACCCAACCATGCCTCCTAAACTACATTTCCTTCCTCATTTATTTTCCCTACTAGCTTCTGGGGCTGGAGAAGATTCTACTGCTGCAATTGCAGTACCATTTCTTGATAGGAGGCTTTTCATTCTAAGCATTTAGATGAATTCATTTCTGTGTACATAGGAGGAAAGTCCTCCCTTCGAAAAAACCCATTATCTTACAGCTCCAATAATAGGTTGAACTGCAGCTGAATTTTCAGATTTAAGCAACAATAGCGAGCACTGCTGAGTATCTCAGCTCAGATTACCCCACTAATGTTCTACGATGAAAGCTTTGTGTGGGGTACTGAGTCCATTCTACATCTCCAAGGTAGAGCAAGGAACCTGGCCCTTTGTGTGTTTTGGGAAGGGAGAGGGGTATTGTCAGTTGCTCTCAGGTGGAAAGACTTGGGCACTTAACCTATACATTTAACCATGCATTCCGAGAAAAGATCCAAAAACAAGACAACATGGAGTTGGGGTAAGAGATTGCTCAAATACTCACAATAAAGCAGAAATAAGGTCATTCCGACAATTTTAAGCACCACTACGATAAGCCCAGAGATGATCATGCACCACCAGTTCATGATGATGAGATGAGGAGGCCTGTGGGGATTAGAGCACAGTACCCCCATAAGTGTCTGGGGACAAGACTTCTCTTCACTAGGACATATGCCAATGCCTTTCTCAGAGCACCCTTAGGAGGGGGGCTTAAAGGCAGGCATGCCATTGACAGGTATAAGGAGGAGACCCAGCACAGGCCCAAATATGAATAGGATCTTGTGCTGGTTGGGAGCCTTTGAACTTGGCACACTGTCTCTCCTTCACCCATCTCTCAGCTCTGGGCCTCCGCCTTGTTCCCATTTGTGGCCTCCTAAATTCTGTCTAATGAACTAAATCCTTTTCTGGACTTTGAAAACCCTTTGCCTTGAAATGGTTCTTGCTCCCTAGCATCTTAGTTAGTAGTCTTGGCCATCCTGACTTCAGCTGTCAGAAGCCTCAGTCTTTCAAAGACTATGTCAGGAGCTGATAGATAGGACAGGTGTCCCTGAAGGTCTTGGCTCTGGGGAAGAGCCAACAATCTGTGCAGAGAGGACATAGACTTACCTGCTCTCTCCCTGAAAGGTTGGATTGGTTTGCAGTGCGGATCTTCCTGGTGGTCTTATGCGTGGTGTGGTGGGCAGAGCCTTTTCTCCTGAGAATATACTCCTTCTGCTCAGGCGACTCCTTCCTTCTTCACACAGTCTCTCTGTCTTGGCAGCATCCCCAAGCACACACTTCTTCCCCTTCTGTGCTCTTGGCAAAGGGAGAGGGTGGGGCAAGGAGGGGAAGGAAGCTATGGCCTTTGTGATAGGAAGGTTCCTGCCAGAGGGGTTCTGATACAGGGGAACATTTTTAGGAGAATTTGGAAAGCAAAATACCTCAACACAGACTCACCCTTTCTCTGTATCTGAATCTCCTTGAAATACAGTGGAAAGAAAATGTAGTAAAATCTTACCAAATAGGTATTATGAGTAGGGGGTATCTGGAAATTATTTGTACTTTCCTTGCCACACTTTTGCAATTATGTCTAAGTGAAAATTTTAAGTAAAGAAATCCACCTGAACTCACTGATATTAGTGAGCAGGTCCTCGTGTCTCATATTTGCTCCATTCACTGTCATACAGCTTTGCTCAGTCTCCTCTCTGGCCCAGCCACTCACATTCTAAATCATATGCCATATGAGGGTGGTGACTATTCAGTATTATTATTTTTTAAAATTTATTTTTTATCGTTAACACTAATACAGATGTCTCCCATTTCCACCCTACCTTTGCCCCCCTCCACCCACCCCCTACCTCAACCTAGACCTTCACCACACTATTGTCTGTGCCCATGGTCTACGCCTTTAAGTTATTTGGTTAATCTCATTCCATTTTCCCCAACTCCCACCCCTCTGAGATGTGTCAGTCTGTTCCATGCATCCATGCCTATGGACCTATTTTATTCATTAGTTTACTTTGTTCATTAGATTCCATGTATAAGTGAGATCACATAATGTTTGTCTTTCTCTGACTGAATAATAATCTCAAGGTCCATCCATGCTGTTGCAAAGGGTAAGAGTTCCTTCTTTTTTTATGGCTCCATAGTATTCCATTGTGTAAATGTACCACAGCTTTTTTATCCACTCATCTACTGATGAGCACTTGGGCTACTTCCAGATTTTGGCTATTGTAAATAATGCTTCTAGGAACTTATGGGTGCATATATTCTTTCTGATCGGTGTTTCAAGATCCCTAGGATATATTCCCAGAAGTGGGATCACTGGGTCAAAAGGCAGTTCCATTTTTAATTTTCTGAGGAAACTCCATACTGTTTCCACAGTGGCTGCACCATTTTGCATTCTCAGTGCACTAGGGTTTCCTTTTCTTTACATCCTTGCTAGCACTTGTTATTTGTTGATTTATTGATGACAGCCATTCTAGTATGTGTGAGGTGATACCTCATTGTAGTTTTAATTAGCATCTCTCTGATGATTAGTGATGTATAGTATTTTTCCATATGTCTATTGCCCATCTGTATGTGTTCTTTAGAGAATTATCTATTTAGGTCCTTCCTTTGCCCACTTTTTAAAAAGCCTCACCAGAGGATATTTTCCCACTGATTTTTAGAGAGAGTGAAAGGGGGGAGGAGGGAGGGAGAGAGAGAGAGAGAGAGAGAGAGAGAGAGAGAGAGAGAGAGAGAGTAAGAGAGAGACACACACACACAGAGAGAGAGAGAGAGACAGAGAGAGAGAGAGAGAGAGAGAGAGAGAGAGAGAGAGAGAGAGAGATGAGAGAGACACACTGACTGTTGCCTCCTGCACGTGCCCCAACCAGGGGGCTGGGGATCGAACCTGATCAAGGTACATGCCCTTGACTGGGAATTGAACCAGGGACCTTTTGGTTCATGTGCTAATGTTCTAACCACTGAGCAAAATCAGCCAAGGCTTTGCCCATTTTAAAATTGGACTTTTTGTCTTCCTGGTGTTGAGTTGTATAAGTTTTTATATATTATGGAAATAACCCCTTATCAGATGTATTCTTGGCAAATATGTTGTCCCATACAGTGGGTTGCTTTTGCTGAGCAGAAGCTTTTTTTTCCTTTGTTTACCTTGCTCTAGGACATATATTGACAAAAGTATTGCTACTCAAGAAGTCTGAAATTTTATTGACTGTTTTCTTCAAAAAATTTTATGATTTTGTGACTTATATTTAAGTCTTTTACCCATTTTGAGTTTATTCTTGTGTATGGTGTAAGTTGGTGGCTTAGTTTCATTTTTTTTGTATGTAACCATCTAATTTTTCCAATACTATTTTTGAAGAGACTGTTTTTACTCCATTATATGCTCTTGCCTCCTTTGTCAAATATTAATTGACCATAAAGTGTTGGGTTGATTTCTGGGCCATCTGTTCAGTTCTATTGATCTATATGCCTGTTCTTATGACAGTACCAGGCTGTTTTGATTACAATGGCTTTGTAATATAGTTTGATGTCCAGTATTATGATCCCTCCAACTTTGTCTTCTTTCTTGATTGCTGGGGCTACTCAAGGTCTTTTTTTGGTTTCATATAAATTTTTGGTATATTTGTTCTAGATCTGTGAAATATGCCATTGGTATTTTAATAGGAGTTACATCAAATCTATAGATTTCTTTGGGTAGTATGGGCATGTTAATGATGTTAATTCTATCAATTCTTCCAATCCATAAACACAGTATATGCTTCTACATGTTTGTATCTTCTTTTATTTCTTTCTCCAATGTCCCATAGTTTTTCAAATACAGGTCTTTACCTCCTTGGTTAAGTTTATTCCTAGGTACCTTATTTTTGTTGTTGTAATAGTAAATGGGATTTTTTTTTATAGCTTCTCTGATAGTTATTATTGGTGCATAAAAATGCCACTGATTTTTGGATATTAATTTTGTGTCCTGTTACTTTGCCAAATTCATTTATTAAGTCTAGCAGTTTTTTGGTGGAGTATTTAGGGTTTTCTATGTATAAAATCATGCCATCTGCAAATAATGACAGTTTTATTTCTCCTTTCCAATTTGAATGCCTTTTATTTTTTCTTCTTGTCTGATTGCTGTAGTTAGGACTTCTAGTAATCTGTTGAATAAGAGTGGTGAAAACGAACATTCCTGTCTTGTTCCTGATCTTAAGGGAAATGCTTTTAGTTTTTGCCCACTACGTATGATGGTGGCTGTAGGTTTGCCATATATGACCTATATTATGTTGAGGGATGATCCCCATATTCCCACTTTGCTGAGAGCTTTTATCATAAACTAGAGGCCTGGTGCATGAAATTCATGCATGGAGAGGGGTTCCCTCAGCCCAGCCTGCACCCACTCTAATCAGGGACCCCTCAGCAGTCAGACACCCTTCTCACAATCTGGGACCGCTGGCTCCTAACCACTCACCTGCCTGCCTGCCTGATTGCCCCTAACCCCTCTGCCTGCCTGCCTCATCATCCCTAACCTCTCTGCCTGCCTGCCTGATCACCCCTAACCTCTCTGCCTGCCTGCCTGATCGCCCCTAACTACCTCTGCCAGCCTGATTGCCCTTAACTGCCTCTGCCTGTCTGCCTGATCACCCCTAACTGCCCTCCCCTGCCAGCCTGATTGAGCCCCCAACTGCTCACCCTGCCGGCTTGATCTCACCCCCAACTACTTCTTTTCTCTCTTGTTATGGCCTTTATTTGGAAGTCTATTTTGTCAGATATAAATATTGCTACCCCAGCCTTTTTGTTTGTTTCCATTTGCATGGAATATTTTTTCCATCCCTCACTTTCAGGCTACATTCTCTTTTATTTATCACAAGTTTATTTCTAGTCCTATCCTTTAATCTGAATTTTAATTCTTTATTTTTAATAATTGGTTGGTGTTTTCCAACTAGGTGACATGATGTCAACCCAGTTGCATTAAGTTCCAAACCACATTTACTTACCATTTTACTCAAACTCAATCCAACTTCCTTTCTCAACTTCTTTATTTTTGTTAATGATTGTATTATATTACAACACACTCACACACTAAAAACATCCTTGATTCTTTCTTTTCTATCAACCACCATATCAAGACACTAGTTGATGTTTTAGAAAAGCTCTTTTATACCTTTGCCATTCTCACTACCCCATCCAAGTCAAAATCTTTCATTGCAGCTAGAGTGCAAATGGCTCAAACCCTTTGCCTTCTCCCTTGCAAATCAGTATTAGAAACACTATCAGACAAATCTTTGTAGAACCACTGTCTGATCATGTCACTTCCGTATTTAAGGTTCTGTTATAACAATTAGCAATAACAAGCCTCAACTCCTGAGTTTGGGAGAAAATATTTGTAAACTATATATCTGATAAGGGGTTATATCCAAAATATGTAATTAACTCATACAACTTTATAACAGAAACAAAATAAAACAATAAAAGCACACACCAAACAACCTGATTAAAAAACCGACAGAGGACTTGAATAGGCATTTTTCCAAAGAAAACATACAAATGGCTGACAAGTACATGAAAAGGTTCTCAACATCACTATCTATACAAGGACATGCGCATCAAAACCACAATGAGATATCATCTCATTCCTGTTAGAATGGCTATTATAAAAAAGACAAGAGATATCAAATGCTGATGAAGATGTAGAACCTTTGTGCACTATTGGTGAGAATGTAAATTGGTAGAGATACTATGGGAAACAGTATGGAGGATATTAAAAAAGTTAAAAATAGAACTATCATATGATTCAGCAACTTGACTTCTTGGTATATATCTGAATAAGATAAAATAACTATTTTGAAGAGCTATCGGTACTTCCTCTATATTCATTGCAGCATTATTCACAATAGCTAAAAATTGGAAACAACAGAAGTGTCTATCAACAGATAAATGAGTTAAGAAAATGTGGTATATATTATTCAGACTTAAAAATGGAAGGAAACCTTGCCATTTGAGACAACACGAATGGACCCTGAGGGCATTGTGCTAAGTGAAATAAGTCAGATAGAGAAAGACAAATTCTGTATGATCTCACTTATATTTGAAATCTAAAATCACTGGACTCATAGAAACAGAGAGTAGAATGGTGGTTGCCAGGGTCTGGAAGGTGAGGGAAATAGAGAGATGTTGGTCAAAGTGTACAAACTCTCAGTTATAAAGTGAATACATTTTAAGGATCTAATATACAGCATGATGTCTATAATTAATAAGACTGTATTGTATATTTGAAAGTTGCCATGAAAGTAGAGATTTAATATTCTTACCATAACAACCACCACCAACAAAATGGTAATTATTTAAGGCAAAGGATGTGTTAACTAACCTTGTTATGGTAACACTTCACAATATATATGTACATCAAATCATCACATTGCACACCTTAACTTGCAGGTGCTATGTCAATTATATCTCAATAAAGGTAGGGTATTGAAATATAGTATATTGAAATTTGTAGGCTATGGGAAAATGCTTAGCAGGAAATTTAAAGCTTAAAATGTTTATATTAGGACAGAAAAAAATTTAATTATCTCATTTTCTGCCTTAAGAAGCTATATAAGGGAGACAAATTAAACCTGAGAAAGTAGAAAGAAGGAAAGCCTATCTAATATAGGGTAATATGCAAATTAACTGTCACTCTGTCACAAAGATGGTGGCGCCCATAACCACACGATGGCGGCCACCAGTCCTCTCAGCTCTGCTGGAGTCCCCCAGTCCTGGGGGTGGGGCCAGCTGCTGAGAGTGGGCAGCATGAGTGGCCTGGCAGAATGCTTGCTTCGTTGCCACAGCGACGAGGCAAGCATTCTGCGCCCAGCCATGGATAGGCCTCTGGTCAGGCCAGGGCATGGATGGGCCTCTGGGCTGTGATGAGTCTCTCGGCAGCGGGTACAGAGCGGCCAGGCCCCGCAGAGAGCTACTGGTGCATGGATTCGTGCACAGGGCTACTAGTAATAAATAATAGAAAGTAAGCAGAAGAAAATAAGTTTGGAAATATCAATAAATTGATAAATCTCTAGGTAGAATGATAAATTAAAAAGATAACAAAAGTTATCAAAATTGGGAATGAAAGAGGGTCTAACAAAACAAATACTACAATTGTTAAAATGATAAAAAAGGAATATTATGATTAAATTTATGCTCACTTACCAAAATAAACACAAGGACATTTATAAAATATTAATAATACTATAACTATTAAACAAATTGTAATTATAATAAGTTAAAAAATTAGAAATTCCTAAGTAAGAAATTTCAAGTCCAAATGATTTCTCTAATTAATGCTATCAAACATTTAGGGAAGGATTAATATCAATTTTATACAAAGTCTTAAAGAAAATCAAGACAATGGAATTACTTCCTACTTGTGTTGTGAGGCCAGAATAATCCTGATACTAAACTTGACAAAGATATTTTTAAAACATAGAAGTTAGTAGTACTTCTGAATATAGATGCAACAATTCTTTACAATTGCAAGTCAAATAGACCAACATATCCTATGTAATAAAACCCTAATATGCAAATTGACCTAACGGTGGAACTACTGGCGGAACGACTGGTCACTATGATGCGCACTGACCATCAGGGGGCAGATGCTCAGCGCAGGAGCTGCCCCCTGGTGGTCAGTGCGCTCTCACAGGGAGCACTGCTCCACCAGAAGCCGGGCTCATGGCTGGCGAGTGCAGCAGCAGTGGCAGGAGCCTCTCCCACCTCCGCTACAGGCGGGCAGTAAGGAACGAGGGGTCCCAGACTGCGAGAGGGTGCAGGCTGGGCTGAGGGATCCCCCCAGTGCACGAATTTTGAGCACTGGGCCTCTAGTAAAAATAATAACACATTTTGACTAAATAGGGGTTTATCCAGGAATGCAAGATTTATTTAACATTCAAGAATTATTCAATGAAAATCAGTTAACAAAATAGAGAAGAGACATAGAATCATCTCAACATATACAGAAAAAGGTGTTAATAAAATCCAATCTCCATTAATGATAAACATTCTCAGCACACTAGCAATAAAAATAGCCTTTCTTAGCCCTCGCTGGTTTGGCTCAGTGGATAGAGCGTCAGCCTGTGGACTGAAGGGACATGCCAGGGTTGCGGACTCGATCCCCAGTAGGGGGGCGTGGAGGAGGCAGCCGATCAATGATTCTCATCATTGATGTTTCTATCTCTCCCTCGCCCTTCCTCTCTAAAATCAATAAAAATATATTTTAAAAAATAGCCTTTCTTAATCTGACAAAGGAGATCAATAAGGGATCAACATTGTATTAGGTATGTAAGTATAATATTTAAACATAGCTAACATTATATTTAAAGTGAATGTTCTTCCCCTAAAATCAGGACTGAGGCAAAGATGCATACTTCCAATCAATATTGTATTGAAGATCACAGCCAATGAAATAAGTTAAATAAAATAAATAAAGGGCAAAAAGATTGGGTAGAAAGAAAAAAAATTGTTTTTATTTGTTGATGACACAATTGTTTAAGTATAACATTTTTGAGAACCTACAAACAACTACTAGAACTAATATATTAATTTAGGAAAGTAACAAGACACATGATTAATATATAAAAATAAATGCTATTTTTATATACTAGCAGCAAATAATTGAAAAAATGAAAATTGCATATGCAATAACATTACAAAGTATTAAATACTTAGGATAATTTTATCAAGAGCTATGTAAACACTCTACACTAAAAACTATATAGTATTGTTGAAAGAAATTAAAGATGTAAATAAATGAAGAGATATATCATTTTCATAGATTGTCAGACTGAATATTTTTAAGAAGTTGTCTCCCTAAGTTGACATCTAGATTCAACATGATTAGAATTTTAACAGGCTTTAAAAAAATAAACAAATTGGTCCCAAATTTGTGAATTCAGATAAGGCAAAACAATTTTGGAAAAAAATAAAGTAAATTTGGAAAACTCACACTATTTGGTTTCAATATTTAACATTAAACTACAATCAGGAAAGTGAGATTTTGGTGAAAGGAGAGACAGATATACCAATGGAACACAATATAGAGACCAGAAAGAGATTCATAATATACAGACAGGTGACTTTTGACAAAGGTGTCAAATCAATCAATGAGAAAGAGAAATCTTCAAAAAATGGTACTGGAATAACTGGATAGACATATAGAAAAATACAGTTCAATCCAACTTAACATTATATAGAAAAATTAATTACAAATGAATTATAAACATAACATAAAAGTGAACACTATTAAAATTCTAGAGGAAATCTTAATACATTATTTTTGCATTTTAGAGGCAGGCAAATATTTCATAGAGAAGACACAAAAGCACTAAGGAAAAATATGATAAATTGGGTTTTATCAAAACTCAAAATTTCTGATCATCAAAAGACATAATTAAGAAAATAAAAAGGCAAATCATAGTCTGGGTTAAACTATTCAAAATACATAATCTGTCAGATAAAAGACATGTATCTAGAATAAGCACACACACACACACACACACACATGCTATGAATCAATAAATTTCTACAAAAATACATAAAAGGCAATTCAATATAAAAAAAGTTCAAACACCAAATAGCTACTTTATAATAGAAAATATACAAATGGTCAAGAAGTACATGAAAAGGTGCTCATATCATTAGTTATCAGGGAAATACAAATTAAAACCACAATGAGATAGCATTTACCTCCACTAGAATTGGAAAGGCCAAAATTTCAAAATGCTGACAATGCCGAATATTGATAAGAATGTAAACAACTTCTTTGCACTGTTAATGGGAGTGTAACATGCTAGAATCACTTGGAAAACTCTTTAGCAGTTATTCGTAAAGCTAAATGAACATCAACTTTATGACACAAGAATTCCACTCCTGGGTATTTATCTAAGAGAAATCAAAACTATGGCCACAAAAAGATGGATTCAAGAATGTTTATAAAAATTTTATTCATAATAGCCCCAAACTGTAAGCAATACAGATAGATGTTCATCATTAATGAGTGGATAAACTAGTGTGACTCACATACTATTAAGGATGAATCTCAAAAACATTTTCTTGGGTGAAGGTAGCAAAAACAAAAGTATTCACTGTATGATTCCATACAAGAACAGGCAAAACTAACCTATGGGAAGAAATCAGTATAGTGGTTGCCCTGGTGAGTGGGTGGTAATTGACTGGAAGAGGAATCCTGGAACTTTCTGTGCTGATGAAAATTTTGCATATCTTATTTGGGGTGTTGGTTACATGAGTGTATATATTATCAAACCTCATCAAGTCATACATTTAACATCTGTGTATTTTGCTAAATGCAAATTTCATCTAAAAATGGAAAAACTGCTGTAAAAAATGTTGAAGTTTAGTCTTTTTGCTTTTTGCAGTGTTATATAGGATAGCAATTCTGAAACCACTTTTTTATGTATTCTGGTTGTAAGCAAATATGCAAATATGTTAAGCATAAATGGAAGATATTTCTCATATTAGAGGAAATTAAAATATGTAAAAAAGAAAAGAATGAAGCAAATCACAGATAATTCGATTAGAATTGGAGGTAATCAGGATGGGGTTGAGAGGAAGAGGAGAGAAAAATGGAGCAAAATGTCAATAATGGGTAAATGTGGGTGAAAGGTCTACAAGAATTCTTTCAACTTTTCTATAAATTTGAAATTGTATCAAAATATAATGTTAAACATAAAGCCACAGAAATCAGTAAAATGTCATGGAGACCTATTCAGAGAGCACTTATGCAAAAAGAGGGAAAACTCTATAAGGATGTCCTCTAATTTTTTCCTCTATGATCATATTCCTCCAAATATTCTAGGGAAAGTGGAATTAAAAAGGCCACACCATCCAGGTCATGACAAAGGGCATCTAGAAGAGAGGTTCTCAACATTTGCTGTACCTGGAGTCACCTGGGGAGCGTTACAAATGATGCCCGGGATTCCATTTCATTGACCTAGTATGTCACCTGTGTAGGCATTGAGATTTTTAAAAAGCTTCCCAGGAGATTTTACTGTGCAGCCAAGAGTGGGGACCACTGCCTTTAAGGGAAACTTTGGTGTCCACCAAGGAAAGTTGAAGTTGCAGGTGATGTAGAGGTATAGTTGGGAAAACTGAGAGGAGGAATTGGATTTATCAAGGCCAGGTGCCTGAGCGAAGGAAGCATTCCATAGCAGCGCCCACAGCTAGCAGAAGTACGCGCCTTGCCCTAGTTTGTTTGGCTCAGTGGATAGCTAGAGCATTGGCCTGCGGACTGAAGAGTCCCGGGTTCGATTCTGGTTAAGGTCATATGCCCAGGTTGTGGGTTCAATCCCCAGTGTGGGTGTGCAGGAGGCAGCTGGTCAATGTCATTGATTCTCTCTCATCATTGATATTTCTACCTCTCTCTCCCTCTCACTTACTCTCTGAAATCAATAAAAAATAATATTTTTTAAAAAGAAGAAGTAGGAGATTCTGTGGATGTCCTGCTATGTCTTTGAAGTCTGTCAAGATCTATGTCTGTGACACCTTTTTCTCTTCTGAGCCTTTTAGGATCTGATTTGAGGAAAGTCTTGTGGGTTAGGTTCCTGTGCAGGCAGATAGAGAATGCTGAATTGCTATAAGCATACCTTTCTAGGCTATTTTGGCAGCTTCCCCAACTAGACTGACCAATGTTTGGAACCAGCAAAGTACTTTCTTCCAGGGCCAATGCAGCAGAGCCAGAGGCACACACAAATCGCTGGTGTCCAGGGTGCCTACTGAGTAGATGTCTGCCCGCAAGCAGGTTAAATATACATTTCTGAGTCAATGTATTTTCAGACAAAATGATCCCATCCTTTGATTCCTGTAGAAGTTTTAATGAAGTACCTCTTGAAGTGAAGTAGTGACATACTTGTTCTCATGTTTTCATAAAAACTGTGGAGTTTGAGGAGGATTCTGTAATTGCCATAGGGGTGAATATTTTTAAAGACTGTACTAGCACCTGCTTTAAGAAATAGGTTTAGCCCTAACCAGTTTGGCTCAGTGGATAGAGCATCAGCCTGCGAACTGAAGGGTCCCAGGTTTGGTTCTGGTCAAGGGTATGTACCTTGGTTGTGGGCATGTCCCCCGTGGGGAGTGTGTGCAGGAGGCAGCTGATCAATGTTTCTCTCTCATCGATGTTTCTAACTCTCTATCTCTCTCCCTTTCTCTCTGTAAAAAATCAATAAGATATTTTAAAAAAAGGAAAGAAAAAGATTTAGCAGTCATGTGAAAAGCTAACCATGCTATCTTGATATTTAGATATTATTTCGGAAGACCTGATTTCTCATGGTTTGGCTCATACCATGCACTGACAAGCTATAGTATACAAAGCATTTACCCTGAGTACCTCACCTTTCTATCTTATTCATTTTATCAAAACAAACCTAGGGAACCAAAGCCATTCTACTTGCCTAGGCCATATGTAGAGTTTTATTATTTTATTCTTCTTTGCTTTGGGTGAGTTCATTGATGTAGAGAGGAGAGACTTCTCAGTTATGGTTTGTGGAAGAAGTTGGAATAGGCTTCTGAACAACTGGAGGTGTATTCATGAAGGACCTGTTTCATGTCCATTCTCAACATAGACCTGGTGTCCTGGGATCTGCCTTGAGGTCTGCCATTAACCTTTCAACATAGACCTGGTGTCCTGGGATCTGCCTTGGTCTGCTGTTACCCTTCGGCTGCTCTGAACCCACAGTAGAATGCTGTCCACAGCTCTCCTCAGCTTGGCATTGCCTGAGATCAGGATGGCTGCATGCCCTGAGGGACAGGCTGCCATTATCCCCACACAGACCATGGCCCCAATCTTGTTGTGCCACAGCATCAGTAAAGGCACTGAGAGCAGGGCAGCGCATAATGACACCACAAAGAGGCAGAGAAAGGAGATGAGGGATTTGAGTGCTTTGATGTGGGCCTCCAGGCTGGGGTCACAAGAGTCCATGGTCTTAGCCCTCATTGTCCTCATGTGGCGGCACAGGGAGACAATCAGAACCCCAGAAGAGACCAGAAAACACAAGAAAGGTGGGATGGACCCCACGCTGCAGAAGAGGAAGGAATGAAAGAACTTGAGGTTTGGAATTTGCAAATTGAATTCTGTATTGTTACTCATGAATAACACAGTTGTGACTCTGAAGTGAGATCTACTAAAAAAGTCCCATGAACAGATGATAGTGCATACACTGGTGAAAAGGACAGTACACAGGAGCATCCTAGAAATCTTCCTGGAGATCCAGCTGGCCAAGCAGAGCAGGAAGGCGTGAGAGAAACGGACGATCTTAGAGCAGTAGAGGAGGCTGAGGCAGGTGGCGAGCCAGAGGCCGGCTTGGTTTGTGATCATCCAGAGCATGATGATGGTTTGGTAGCTGAAGCTCAGCAGGTCGTTCATCTGCTGGGAGTGAGTAAGCTGGATGGCATCCAGAAACAGCAGCCCATGCAGGAAAAGCCGGGTGAGGCTGAGACTCAGCAGGACAAGATCACAGGTGCTCAGGGGCTGCCTCCTCACCACATCCCGAAAATACACCAAGAAAATGAAGACATTGACCAGAATCCCCACTGCAAACTCCAGGACTGAAAGGACCATAAATACACTCTTGACTTCATAGGACACAGTTATGTTGGAAGTCAGAGTTAACATGATGTCGCTTCTTAGTCCTAAGACTCACATACCACCCCGTAGAGGAAAGTAAGTCTATATACTGAGTTAGGCCTTTACCTCTTGCTCTAGATCTATGCCAACGTGAAGGCATAGAAAGTTCTGGCAAGAAACTGAGAGGGAAATTGCTGCTATAAAATATCTCTTGGATACACACAAAAGCTCATCATATGAGTAGAAGAATGAAGCTTGTATCTCTTGGGTGATGCAGAAGCTTTTAAGAAACCCCAGTGTTTCTGTGCAACAGCCTTCACAGGGGGCCACGCATAGCATCACGGATGCAAACAAGACATTCTCAGTTACCCAAGCCAAGTTTTGCATGCCCATCTGGACCTGCATGTGTGAGAAGAGAGTAGGATTTGTTTATGAGTTTCAAGGGAACTGGCAGCAGGCAAAGCATATATCTTGATGAATATGGTTGGATATGGTGCCTCTTTCCATTTGCATGCCTTCTGACACCTCTGAGGCATGACTTTAATCATAGACTGTTTTTAATATGGACTAGTGCACAGTTCCTCCCAGGCACTGGTGTATGACTGGTATGACTGCCATTGTCAGATATTTCATTCAGCCATCGTTATTATGCCAGGCACTGTGCTTGGCAAGAGGAGTACTGCCATGAACAAGACCAGCACCTTGCAATGAAGGGAGAGAGTAGGGAGGAAATCTGGCCTTCATTATTGCAAAAGCTTTTTAATGCTCACTCTGCTTCCCAGCCCACTCCCTGAACCCAAAGAAACACTAGTGATCCTATGAAAATATAACTAAGACCATGCCATTGCTATGTTCAAACCTTTCAGAGCTTCCCATCTTTCTCATCATTAAAGCTAAATCCCTACAATGACCCATAGGTACCACATACATATTCAGGGCCTCTGTCCCTTCTCAGATGTCCTCTGAGGTCATTGCTTCAAATGGGCCTCTTTCCTACTCTGCGAACTCATCAAACACCCTCCCACCTCAGGACCATTCATTTTCACGGAATGTTTTTCCTGTACATGCTCCAGTGTCTCATTTTCTTCTCAAAATGTATTCTCAAAAGTCACCTTATAAGAAAGACTTTCCCTGAACATCCTATGAATGATATTCCTCACCCAGATCTTGGGTGCTTTCTGTCATATGTCACCTGCTGAATATTTTGGCATATATTTAATTATTTATTGCCTAAACCCATGCCCCTAAAACATGTAAACTTCATGAAAGTACAGAGAAGGTACTCAGTCAATATTTTTTAAATGAATGAAATTTTCACAAATGAAGCATTGGTAGCCTACAACACTCTCAAAGATTACATCTAGGACATTTTAACATTCCTAAGGATTATATTCTAACATACTTGGCTGCAATTTCTGAAGTCTAGCTTTCTTCCATATGAAACATTTCCAAATATTTGGTGAGCTCTGTCTCTCCAGCATCTCTAACTCTCCTCAATCTCTAAAGGAATATGGACTGATTTCATATGCACTTCTGCAAGCTCTGGCGAAAAATTTGACAATAGAGACTGGATAACTGATCATTTAGAGACTGAATGTTGTTTTATAACATTCCCCCCTGATCCAGTGCTTCTTTTTTACTTTTTTTTTTTACAGGTATCTTAACTTTTCCAATTCTTTTATTTTTTGTCCTTCATGCTTCATTCACTTACTCATTTATTTTGTGGAATGAATGAAGTTGAAGGGAGAAGCTAAATGGTCTGTTGTCTAGTAACATTTCCTCTAAGAGGTGGTGCTTTCTTACTTCTGGGGAGGTGAGGAAAATGGGGAGATGTTGGTCAAAGAGTAAGAAGTTGTAATTATTTAGGATGAACAAGTTCTAGAGAACTATATAATGGCTATAGTTAATACTGTATCAAATACTGGAAATTTGCTAAGAGAATAGATCTCAGGGGTTTTTACCACATACACACACACACACACACACACACACACCTCACTGAGGACATGGATATGTTAATTGCTTAGCTGTAGTAATCATTTTACTATGTATATCAAAGCATTATGTTGTACATGCTAAATATATGCAATTTTATTAAGAAAAGCCCAAAATTTATAATCCTATTCCTATACAGACAGTCCTCAGGTTACCTCGGACTCAACATACATCATTTCATGGTTACTTCGCCATCTCCCATTTATTTATTAAAAAAAAAAAATTCCATCATTTCAATGCATTTACATATGTATGTGCTTTATGTTTTTTATTATTTATTTATCACAAGTAAAGGTCAGGAATTGTTCTTTCTTCTAAATTTTTTTTACCGTTTCTCTTCATTACTGCTGTGTATGTGCTCCATATGAGTGATGTAGGTGCTTACGTAGGTGGGTCCCAACTTACAGTGAAAATCACATTACGTTGCACCATAGGAACAGATCTCTGACATAACCTGAGGACCTACTGTATAATAAAAGCCTAATATGCCAAGTGTCCGATCATCCAGTCATCTGTTCAACCAATCAAAGCGTAATATGCTAATGATATGCTAAGGCAGTTCAACTGCTTGCTATGACATGTACTGACCACCAGGGGACAGACACTCCAACCTGTGGGTCAGCTTGCTGCTGGGGTCCGGCCAATTGGGACTGAGCAAGATGGGCTGGACATGCCCTAGAGCCCTCCTGTGGTCCCTTCCCAGCTGCCTAACCTCCTGTGTCTCTCCCTGGCCCTGATCATGCACCAGTGGGGTCTCTCGGCCTGGCCTGTGCCCTCTTGCAATCAGACCCCTCAGGGGATGTCAGAGAGCCAGTTTTGGCCCGATCCCACAGGCCAGGCTGAGGGACCCCACTGGTGCATGAATTCATGCACTGGGCCTCTAGTCTATAATAAAACAGTATATTATATTAAAGAGTAAATCTAAGAAAATATACAAGAAATTCTTGAAAAAATTATAATTTATTAATAGATATTGAAGAAGCATAAGTACATACATTATGTTTATGGATAAAAAAATAATAAATGTTAGTTATTATTCTTGTCCCTTTTCCTGCATATTCCTTTAACCTGAGAGTTATCTGAGTTGCCTCATTTGTTTTTGTAGATATTTTATTTTTTATGTTTACTTTTTAAAAAAATTAAATTTAAGCCCTAGCTGGTTTGGTTCAGTGGATAGAGCATCGACCTGTGAAATAAGGGGTCCCAGGTTTGATTTTGGTCAAGGGCACATGCCTTGGTTGTAGGCTCGATCCCCAGTGGGGGGCATGCAGGAGGCAGCCAATCAGTGATTCTCTCTCATCATTGATGTTTCTATCTCTCTCTCCCTCTTCCTTCCTCTCTGAAATTAATAAAAATATATTTTAAAAATTAAATTAAAAAAATTTTAATTTACAATTTACATTCAATATGGTTTTGAATTAGTTTCAAGTGTACAGGATAGTGATTAGACAATCATACTTTACAAAGTGTTCCCCCTGATATTTCCAGTACCCTACTGGCACCACACACAGTTATTATTATTGACTATATTCCTGTGCTGTACTTTACATCTCCATGACTATTTTGTAAGTACCAACTTGTACTTCTCAATCCCAATCCCTTCACCCTTTTCACACAGTCCTCCAACCCTTCTTCCCTCTGGCAACCATCAGGCTGTTCTCTGTATTTACGAGTCTGTTTCTGTTTTTTATGTTTACTGTTAACTAAAGCTCCTTATTTTATTTATAAGTAATGTGACTGTGGTGTGGCTCAGCGGTTGAGTGTCAACCCATGAACCAGGAGGTTACAGTTTGATTCTGGTCAGGGCACATGCCTCGGTTGTGGGCTCAATCCCCAGTAGGGGGCATGCAGGAGGCAGCGATTGGCTGTTTCTCTCTCTATCCCTCTCCCTTCCTCTCTCTAAAAAAACAAATAAATAAAAATATATTTTATTTTATTTATTTTTATTTATTTTTTTAAAATAAATCTTTATTGTTCAGATTATCACAGGTGTTCCTCCCCACCCCCCATAACTCCCCTCCACCTGATTCCCCACCGCACCCCATGCCCTTACCCCCCGCCACTGTCTTCATCCATAGGTGTAAGATTTTTGTCCAATCTCTTCCCACACCCCTCAGACCCCCTTCCCCCTGATAATTGTCCGTCCCCTCCCTTTCTATGTCCCTGATTCTATTATATTCACCAGTCCATTCTGTTCTTCAGATTTTTTATTCACTTGATTTTTAGATTCACTTGTTGGTAGGTATGGATTTGATGTCTTTTTGTTGTTCATAATTTTTTACCTTTACCTTTTTTTTCTTCTTCCACTCCTTAAAGAATACCCTTCAGCATTTCATGTAATCCTGGTTTGGTGGTGATGAACTCCTTTAGCTTTTTCTTGTCTGTGAAACTCTTCGTCTGACCTTCAATTCTGAATGATAGCTTTGCTGGGTAGAGTAATCTTGGTTGTAGGTTCTTGCTGTTCATCACTTTGAATATTTCTTGCCACTCCCGTCTGGCCTGCGTAGTTTCTGTTAAGAAATCAGCTGACAGTCATATGGGTACTCCCTTGTAGGTAACTAACTGTTTTTCTCTTGCTGCTTTCAAGATTCTCTCTTTGTCTTTTGCCCTTGGCATTTTAATTATGATGTGTCTTGGTGTGGTCCTCTTTGGATTCCTCTTGTTTGGGGTTCTGTGTGCTTCCTGAACTTGTAAGTCTATTTCTTTCACCAGGTGGAGGAAGTTTTCTGTCATTATTTCTTCAAATAGGTTTTCAGTATCTTGCTCTCTCTCTTCTTCTGGCACCTTAAAAATTCGGATGTTGGTACACTTGAAGCCATCCCAGAGGCTCCTTATGCTATCTTCACACTTTTGGATTCTTCTTTCTTTCTGCCTCTCTGGTTGGGTGTTTTTTGGTTCCTCATATTCCAGATCTTTGGTTTGACTCTTTGGGTACTGTGATCTACAATTGAGTTTCTGTATATTCTTTATTTCAGACAGTGTATGCATAATTTCTGACTGGTCCTTTCCCATTTTTTGGGTATTCTCATTAAGGTCCTTGAAGGTCTCTTCAAGTTTCTCAGTGGTTTTTAGAAGATTCTTGAGTAACCTTATAAATGTGGTTCTGGACACTGTGTCGTTCATTAGTTTACTTTCCTCCATCTCTTCTATTCGTGACATGCTTCGGTGTCTCTGCATTTTGGCTGCCTCCCTGTGTTGATGGAATGGCTTTGTGTGGTCAGTGACCTATAGGGGCCGGTAGCTCAGCTTCCCCAATCACCCTAGGTGGTCGCTCTTGGTACATCCCTTTGTGGGCTGAGTGGAAAGTCTTGGTGTAGTTAAAAGCCTTGATTGCTGTTGGTATACTGGGAGGAATTGACCTCCAGGCCAATTGGCTGTGAGGACCTGCTGTGTCTATAATGGAAGCACTGCTGCGCTGGAGACACGCTTGTGGTACAGGGCTTGTTTGAGTGGGGCTTTGGTGCTCACTGAGTCCGCCTCCCGAGTGTGTCACTTATGGATGTGAGGAGTTGAAATCTGGTGCCTCACACTGGCCACTAGGTGCATTGGCATTCCAATGGCTGCAGTTCAGCTGCTGTCTGAGGCTACCCTGCAGGAGCTACAGCTAGAACCATGGCCCTCTCCTCCCTGCTTGGAGCTTGGAGGCCTTGGAGCTGTCTGTATTGGGTTGCAAGTTTACTAGTTTAAACTGCAATAGAGAAGGCCATTCATATGCAAAAGCCGCTGCTAGGAGCTTGGGTGTGTTTGTAGATTGTGCGGGGCAGAGTCTCAGGGCGTCACTAGGCTAGGGCGTATCAAACAGCAATGGCTGGCAGTGAGCCGCCTCCAACCATGTCCCGCAATCGCGTCCCCGCCATCTCGCGCGCCCCGGCGCAGCCAACAATTCTACCTCCACGCAGCTCTGCTAGTAGCCACCCTCACTCCAACCCTATGGCAGACAGCCCAGTCTCTCCCCGGAAACTGGATTTCAGAGAGATTGGGGGCTTGTCTCTCTTCAGATTGAAGAAAGCAACACCCGCCTCTAGCTGGGCTCCGCCGCCAGCTCGTAATGCGCGCGTGCTCCCCTGTACCTCAGTTTTTCAGTGTTTGTGTCCTGATTGCGCCCGTCTCTTTCGGTCTAGTTGTAGAGGTTCCGCTCAGCCAGCTTTCCCGTGGTTCTGGTTGATAGACGTCCTGTCTTTTAGTTGTAGTTTTGGAAATTGTTGTGGAAGGCAGCAGCCCAGATGTTTATCTACGCCGCCATCTTGGATCTCTCTCTAAAAATATATTTTAAAAATATAAGTAATGTGACTTAAATCAGTAATTACTAAAATGTTTTATTAAGTATACAGATATTCACAAGCCATTCATTGTACATGATCATATAGCATTGAAATTGTATTTAACTCATCATATTTGTAAGCCCCCTCATTTTGATCATTCATTCTTTTAGAATGTCAAATAATGAGACAGAGTTCTGTACTTTCAACTGAAGCATGTTTTCCCTTTTTCTTAAGACGCCAGATGGCAGTATTGTACCAAAGAAGTTTAGGAAAGGTTTTTGCTTTCCTAAAGAACCCAGATGTAAAACACTGGCTCTGATGCACAAATAGAGAGATGTAAACACAGAGTTAAAATCACTTATGTAAAGATTATAATCTTTTATGTAAAGAATCAATAAAACCATTGATCTAAGTGATTTATTGTGAATAGCAAATCTCACCATAATCTTTCAATACTCAATAGTTCTTTTAGAGAGAAGTAGCAAAAACCCTCACAGGTATCCCCCTCCATTTAATTTATGTACACACGGTGTTTGCGATTATATAAAAAATCTGTGTGGATGCTATTTACCATCTGGCTGTTTTTTGAAAACTGGTCCTTTCAGGAAGCTAAGAACAGCTCAATTAAGTGCAATGCTAAGAGCAGTGGCAGGAACAAATACCTCATCAGATGTGATAAAAAGTTGCAGTCATTTGAATTTTACAAATAAATGGATGTTAAAAATTGCATAAAATATATGTGTTTGGACTTTTGCTGCCATTTATTTTTTGGATATTGGAAATGAATTCTTTGGACTGATTTTTAAAAATTGCTATATTTGACACAACAGCACTGTTACTAGTAATATCAAACCTTGTTCCTTTAGGATGCCTAAGTGTTTCAATGACTTGCTTAAATATATCCAATGGATATATTAGATGTTATTTATTAAAAACATAATATATTTCAGATGTTGTGATGAGCACTGAAGACACACTGGTAAACAAAATGGTATTAGAGGAACTAAAGAGCACAGACGTGTAGTATATACCTCAAGATGGGGGGCAGGGGAAGCTGTCCAGTGGTACCACCTCACACGTGATAGAGTGGCTGTTATAAAAACACAAAAGAAAACAAATGTTGGTGAGGATGTGGAGAAAAGAGTCCCAGGAGTTCCCCAGTCCAGCTCTGTCAATCACTCCTGTTACCTGAGAAGAGCAGCAGTGAACTGGAGTGTAGGGTATTATTTTATTAAAAGCTAAAGCAGCACCCAAATAAGTTGGGTTGGATCATGCAGTGGATGTAGGCAGAGTCTACACATCCAACTTGCCATTCTGTTCATGGTAGATGTTGCTAATTGCCTACACAATATCAATTCTTTCCTTTACATTACTAACGGAACTGTATTGTTCAGTAAATCAGTATTCTCAGCTAATACCAAACTCATTTCTTATCTTTCTTGCAGATCAGCATGGCCAATGAGACTCAAGAAGTTATTGGGTGGATTTCTTAGAAAGCCTCTGTTGCCTTTTCTTCTTTCTGTGCCCAAACTCAGATGTTATGCTGGAGCTTCACCCAGGAGGGAAAATCAAGAGAATTTCAAAGCTCTCACCCTGACATCTTTTGGGTGCTTGAAACCACACCAGCAACTCTGTGTTCCAGGCTGCTCATTATGGTTGAAAGGTAATCTTTTTATGTCTTGAAGTCACAATGCTTGGGCCACTAATACTGGAAGCTGAATGCAGTTGCTAACTTATAACTTGCTGGTAAGAAGGGCCTGAATCCATTTGCCCTTCTAAGCATGTGATGCCAGGAAGTGGGATGAGGGAGGTCAGCCTGCTCTCTGTTATAGGCTTGCTTATCACGAAGAGGCAGGAAACAGAAAGTGCAGGAAAGAAAACAAAAGGAAGGTTGTCTCTGCTTCCTTTAAAGCATACTTTGTCCACTCATAATGGTCAAAAGGAGGTAGGCTTAGTGGTACTCATCTGGGGAGATGGGATTAAGATTATATCACGCAGTTCTTCTTTCTGCCCCTCTATCCTTAGATTTTGCTGTTGCTACTAATTGATCCTGATAATTCATCAATGACTAATTGATCTTCTGTGACTTACATTCAGAAAGGGAATCAAGTCATCTAGTGGTCACAGAGCAAGCTGCTTTGTAAGATGCAGGCCAATTTAAGAATTGGCTATCTTTGCATTAGGTGCCCATCCCCAGTACAGTCAGCTTCAGAACCAACATGGAATCTTGGGATTAGGGACATCCATCAGATCACTTTCCTCAGCAGGGACATATAGGTAGAGATTCCTTTATAGGGAACTCTGGACCCCTTCTTAAACTTCATTTTGTCTACTAACATGAATTAAGGAAGAGGAAGTTTTAAGTAAAAGCTGATAGAGCTGTAAGACATTGAACAATAACCAGTCCTGTTCTGTTTCTCTCTAACATAAAAAAGCAAGGGAACATTGTGCAGGACTGGCACTTTGAGGTTCTCTGTCTAGCAGAGACAGGGGAGAGAGTGTGGACATGGTGATTCACAGAGAGCAGAATAGACAGAGAGTAGGTTGCGGGGAGAGGCTGAGCCACAGAAGAGAGCTACCGTGATAGAGTAGCTCGAAAGTATGTCAACTTTCTTACAGACATACATAGACTCTGTCAGTGCCTCGAAGACATTTCCCATGGTGTTTCCTTCATATTTTCCCCCTGAGGTGGGGGATCAGGAGAAACATACTTACCAGGGGCTCATCACGTGGGAAAATTTCTGTAAAATTTAGTTTTTTATATTGAAAAAATTCATGCAAATTTGTATGCTATTACATTATATTGCTACGTTTCTCATAATTCCAAATATTGATTCAAATTACTTGCTCTTCTCCAATGAACTTTGGTTTAAATTGAACTCCCAAGAAGATGTGTTATGTACCTCTCAGTGTGTCACCATATAGCCCTCGGTTAATGTGCCTAAAACATACAATTCTATGGGGATGCCAAACAATCCAGAGACTCTGTGGGGATTTGAAGGTCCTACAATTGCAAGTGACTGTAAAAGAGAGCAAAACAAAGATCACAGGAGGATATGTGTTGCTTGCAGGTTCTGCTAGAGTGGTTAGAGATTTTTGGTGACGATATTTCCACTGGACAAAGGGAGACAATGAGAGCCTATCAGAGCAGAGCTAGCATGGCTACTAGGCAGAGAAACTCACAGAAATTGGGTGATAGAAAGGATGATGACGAAGACGATGATGGTGGTGATGGTAGTAATAACAGAGGTAGTATTTTGGTCAAGAAGCAGGAATTTCAAGAATTCATGAAATTCAATTGTACACTGGCCTTCCAGAAATAGAAAAAATACTGGCAAATAGGCTCTCTGATTTTCCTTCTTTGGGTTTGAATGGTCTCTTATTTCTGCTAATTTCTACTTGTCTGTTCCATTCTCTGTTGGGAAAACAAGTATTTTCAGTAAAATTCTTTGATTTCTGCCTCTCAATACTATGACGTGATCCCACAGACTTGGTGCCCAGTGTGGCATGATTCAGACTCTTTGTCCCAAATCCTAATTTTTGGGAGGGAGAATCCAGGTTGGGTCAACTTTCCAGTACCAGTTCAGTCCCCTGTGACCAGTCGGTTAGGGTTATGCTGGGCTCCCTTACAGGAGTGGGCAGGTGTTCTCTGGGGGTGGGGGAGGGGAGCCATGGAGGAAACGATGGGAATCTCTAGTATACGAGTTGGGCTTAAAGAGAAGGAGCCATCGGTGAGGTGAGGATGGTAGAATTTGATAACTGATAGGATCAGAGGGTTTCCACTTTGGAAGACATAGTGGAGCGTGAACTTTGAATTTTTAAAATAAATGAACAAATATTAGGCTGATAAGCAATTTCTGGATTTACTGACTTCAGGCTTCGGGCACATTAGATTACTAGATTAAAATTAAATTAGTATAAGTTTGATTCTGCCGTTATTTGAATGACCTTTAGCAAGTCATTGTTCTTAGTTTCTGTTTCCTTGTTTCTACATGGGGATTAAAAATACCTGCTCTGTCACATAGGGTTGCGATTAAAAAGCTGATGTAGATTAAAATGTTCTAAAAACTGCAAGGTCTTCTATAAATGTTGAGTTTTATTACCAACATGTGGATACCAGGTAATGTATTATTGCTAATAACTCTCTCCTTGGACTCACATGTGTGCCCATGTGTTTCTGTCTATGGAGGTTACAGGTAGGGAAGGATAGAAGGCAGTGTAAAACTGCTGAATCATACCAGGTAGATATTACACAAGAGAAGGAAATGTTGCAATGATCAGTGTAAGTAGCTTCTACTCCTACCTTCCTCTGGACATTTCTGGGCAGAAAAATTACTCCTGCCCCAAGCAACTCCATTTCTCCCTTTCCAGGTAGCCTCTGATGTGAAGGGCCTATATTTGGAAGGAAAACCAACGTGGCTGCAATAAAAAGAAAGAGGTACAATTTAAAGTTTGTAGGCTTTATGGGAACTCTTAGAGGTGATTTGTGACAGGAAGCGGTATAGACGATGTGTGTGTTGAGAGTGAAGTAGTTTGTGTGGAGGGGGAGAGAGAGAGAGCGTGCTAAAGAGCCACATAGAACAAAGTGATGGGCTAGGCTGGGCTTGCCTCCCTTGGCCTGTGGAATCAGCTCAGTGTAGGAAGCTCTGATGCACTCTGCTTGTCTATCAGTGGTCCATGAATGGAAGAGACCACCTGCTCCAGCCCAAGCTAGTGCGGCTGTTTCTGGGAGTTGATGAACTGGAGAAACAATTCTTAACAGGAATTTAGCTAATGACATTGCTTGCTAGATTTTGTTTGACTTTGAGAAAAGACAAGTTGGGACAGGACTGGAAAACTGACTATGATGTGCATATGATCACATCTAATATATAGAGAAAGCAGCTGGGCTTCAGAAAATCTAAATGACTGGCCAAGGCCTGTAGCAAGTAGAGACTTGGATAGCAAAGTTCAGGCGAGTTTCATTTCAAACTTGGGGGACTACTAAATCACCACCTGAAAATTTAACAGCAAAACACTACGCAAAAAAAAAATAAATTATTTATCTTGATTTCAATGTTATAGTCAACTGTTTCAGATTAATAGACTTTAGGATCATCGAACCCACCCACAGCCTATTGCTGATGAAGTCCAGAGGGATGAGTATCTTATTTCCTATACGGATTTTATTCAGTGCCAGGAGGATGAGAACACACACTGTCCCTTCTCGGCCCACTCACTGGTCAGAATAGGCTCCTCAAGGGGTCTGGCTTTGGGTAGAGTTGGGAGAACTCAGCTGGCAGGAACTTGAGGAGCAGCTAGCACCCCTTTGAGCACTTTGGGGTACGCCCACCTATAAAATAGAACAATATGTTCTGGGATATATTTATCACTCCAGTAGTTCAGAAAAGGAGAAATATCAACACAAATTGAGTGTTTGGAGAAATTTCATGACAGGGTGAGTCTTAAACTTGGCTTTGCAATAGGAAAGGGGTTTGCACAGGAAGACAGAGGACAAGGACACTCCCGGGGGAGGGCTGCACTGAAGCAGACATGCAGAAGCAGCAGTGAACCAAGTTGGCTCATGAACAGTGAAGAAGTATTGCAAAAGTAGAGCCAAGAATAATACAGAGGGCCTTAAAGAGAGAAAGAAGAGTTTGAAATTTACCCCGAAGAAGAGACTCTGGCTATTTTAGGTTTCAGGGCAGGAGCCTGAATAAAGCGTTGCTTGGGGGAGACTGGCACAGGGAGAGGCAGGTGGCCTCACTCGGGACTGACAATGGGATTCACTGGTTCTTTGGGCTTCAGAATTCCATATATTTGTGTCACTCCGATGGACAGGCTGACTGTATAGCTTCCAGAGTTTCCTCCTGAAAAGCACTTGTTCTGTTTGGAGGTATAGGGAGAAATCATATTCTAATTAAAGACTCCAAGAGACAGATAATCCAGTATTTTGAGTACTCGCCAGAGAGCTTGGGAATCTATTTCATGCTGATGGCAGCTCTGGGAAGTTTCTTGTCTGCAATGGATCCCAGGTTGTTATGGAAGTCTTCTCGCTGACAGGCTAGACTCTGCACGATGCAACTCTGTACTTCTCCAACAATGTCTGTGACTTGCTCAGAGCAGTCTTCCCTGTGTGTATCTTTTTGCTGCAGTTTCTAAAACAGGTCCTGATCTTCCTTGCCTCTGTGCTTTATTTATGCTGATCCCTTGGCCCACATTCTTTCCTGTCCCCCTTTCTTTTTCATTCCATCTATCTAGCCTTTCTTTTCTGTCCCTCCCCATTGTGTGTGTTATTTTTCCAATAGCATTTGTCAGTGCTGTCTTTCTGTTGTATCATAGTCATGTGACTTCTTACATTCCCTTGGCTGTGAGGATGTCGAGGCGATATGGGATTTTTGGACTGGAACAGTCCGTGTTCCCATGGGAAGGATGGCTTCCCCGGATTCTTTGTCCGTTGGAGTCAAAGAATGAATCACGGATGGAAGATGGTATAGCAAAGGTGAAAATTTATTGACGAATAAGTATAGACTCCCACGTGGGGAAGGGGAAAGAATCTCACAGCACAGACTCCCACTGGGGAGGGGAAAAGAGTCCCACCGAATTCCTTCCCCCCAACCCCCCTCCCCGTTTAGAAAGGCTGCAGTTTTTGTGCCTCAATATCCCCTCTGATTGGCCACCATTCCCCTTTGATTTGGTCACTATAGCAACTTCTGAGCTCAAAGGTCAAATGTCACATGGGACAGGTGAGGCCCTCCTTCTTTATTTTGTAAATATAGACCTTTGGCTACTCCCAGTTCCCTTGTCTTATGGAAATGTAACTTCTACCTCTTCCAACTTTCTTGTCTTATGGAAATGTAACCTTTTGCAACTCTGTGGCCCTGTGTTTTTCTCATGGACCCCCTTAATTTTAAAAATTTCCTAAATTTTTTCACCCCTAAAAATTCCTATTTCAGAGGTATCACTCACATTTGTGTTTTTGTGTTCAAGTTCAGGCTTGAGCAGACTGCCTGGGTTTGCATTCTGGTTTCACCTCTTATTAATTACATAACCTTGGGAAAATTTCTGTTAGTGTACCTTGTAGTGTGGTTATGAGGAGGAAATGGAACCTTGTGCGTGAATCACTTAACATAATACACAGGCACAAGTAAGCATTTCAGAAATGTTGCTATTATTGCTATTCGGATAGCACCTTGTGTATAGTACACATATAATAACTATATATTGAATTGGCTGATGTTTAGGAAGAGGCTATGGTTGTGTTTCCAGGGGGTGGAAATGGAGAAGCAGTGATGCATGACCCAGACACGGGATCATGAGATCTGAGTAAGGAATGGGGACGGGAGGCTTTTTCATCACATTACTGATTCTCACATTTGCCGGGATCATCCTCCTGCCCAGGGAAGGCCGGGTCATCAGGACAGCAAACCACTCCCTCCAGGTGCTGCAGACCTTGTTCGTTGGTGCGGCCTGAATCATCTCTCTTTTAAAGTCAGGGGCTAACCTTTTAACCTGCTTCAGCCAGGCAGCATCACAGGTGTGGGTCGTACAAAGCCCTGCACAACGAAGGTGCTTGAGAGGTTTTCTTCTTGAGACATTGATGGGTACCTCCTGCCTGGAGAATCCTGACTTAACAGAGAAGGAAATATTGTCATCGTTGAGGTGCCTCGGGGTGGGAGTCCATTCACAGCTGTGGCAGGTGCATAGCAATAACTATTATTATCACTGACACTTACTGAGTATTTATTATGTAAAACCAAGGCTTTCACTTGCATTATTTTGTTTAATCTTTACAATGTAACTGGATAGATAACCATTTTATGGTCATGAACTTGAGGAAACTGCTGCTTCCCTGGCTCTGCTGCCCCAGCTGGTAAGCAGGACTGGCCTTTGAATTCAGCTCCGCCTGACTCGAGATTGGACCTTTTAGTCTCTACACTCAAGCAAACCTCACGAAATTCTTGGGTCCTGGCTTCCTCATCTGTGAAATGAGGAGCTAGACTTGATGAGCCTGTGAGGTCACACTGAATGTCTGGCCCACATGGGCTTTGCTGCGGAGTGGGCCTCTCCACCAGCCTCCACCAGGCTGCCAAAGGGCCTCCACGTGCAGCAAAGCCGAAAGGCACCTCTACAAAGGCAAGGAAAAAAGACCACTATTTTGAAACATTTTCAAAAATATTTCCTTTAAACACAAATCAGAAGATTGCATGACTAGGTGTCACTGGGTTCCTGGGAGCTTAGGGGTCCCTGAGAGACCGGCGGGAGGGGAGGGGGAGGTGCGGGGGGGGGGTGGGGGAGAAGCTCGTTGGGACACCGGGGTCATTTATGTTTTGCCCTTTATCATCTGTCTGCACATCGAGTCAGTCTGTCCTCTTTCAGGAGGCACATGGAGTGTCCTCCCAGAAGAAAAGCATTCAGTGCCCGGAGGGCTTGAGGGAGTCAGGTGGCCACAGCTCACTCCAAGCCCTCAGGGATGTTCTTCCTGGGCCGGACCATGATTACTAATTAACTAGTAAATCTGATCCCGGGAATGAAAGCTGTGCAGTCATTTGCATCTGAAACCCATTAACCAGCACAGTGACCAGTTACCAGGGCTGAGGTTGCTTTCTGTGGACTGTGTGCGCCTCTGTGGTTATTGCCAGGTCACCCTTCAGACGGAGCAGGAGCTGCGCTGGGCGGTGACAAGGTACATTTGTAAACTGCTCACTGTGGCTGTAGATGTGTATGTGTGTGTGTGTGGACTCGCGTTGATCTGCTTTAGTCAAAATGCCCTTGTTAATTTGTTAAATGATCAAAAAATACACCAACAAGTCTCAAAATTACACACACAGATACGCAAAACAGAATTCAATGCACTCATCTTTTTTCTTGTGGGTATCTGTGTCTGCGTGCGTGCACACTTGTGTGAGTGTGTTTCTCTGGACCCAGGCTGAGTCTACAAGCTCTGTTTTAGCTAAACCTGCGTTGGGTGTGTGTGTGTGTGTGTGTGTGTGTGTGTGTGTGTGTGTGTGTGTGTTGTGATGAATGGTTTAATATTCGGGGGGAGGTAGCTGGTAGAAATTCTTTCTGATTGGGCAGATGAGGTGGTGGAAGTGAGGGAAAGCAGTTAAAATTTGGGAGTTAGATTAGAGCACTTGGGACGTTCCTTCTATAAGGATGTAGGGTTGTGATTGAGGAGTGGCAATTAGAGAATTCATCTTAGTCAGGAACTTGAGAGATCTATGTCCCTGTGAGTTTTGGGCCTTTATTGATCAAATAAAGGATTGCCATAAGGAAGAGCCCAAGGGTATGCGTGCGAAGTATTGGGATGTGTGCATGTGCTGGTGTGCAGTGTGCAGAGGGGAATGTGAGAGATTTCATGTGGAAGGAGGGCATGAGGGGAAGAGGCGTTACCTGGACTAGCAGGCATGTGTGAAATGGAACAGCAGCACCGAGGGGAAGGTGGGAAGGTAATGGGGTTATTGCTGATCCCTCTCTGATATAAACTTAATATTAGTTGTCTGAGTCTAGCTAGACACATGTGAGCACTTCTAATTGGCCACTGAGGTGGGGAGGAAGAATTACTATTGGGGAAAGAGAGGGAGGTCCAGGTCAAAGCCATAGGTCTCACTAGAATAAGCTCCCAATAGGTTCCTGGTGTAGGGTCTGAACTGAAGGGACCTCCTGGTCTCCACACTGTCTGGTGTCCTGTGCCAGTGAGTGTATGTGCGGTGGGCTAGGAGGGCGGGAGAGGGCAGGGCCTTTGGTTTGTTGTGCTGGGTCCAGCCAAGGTGCTATCAGGGACGGAATGAAATGAAAGAACATTCTGTCCCTTACCCCTACTTTTAAGATAGCTCATCATTATTTCACTCATACTTACCTAAGATGCCAGTGATTTTTTTTCTGGCATTCTCTCACAAGTGAGTTTCGATGAGCTGATAAAGTAACTTTACAAACTGCTCCATCGGCATGGAACACTAATGGGTAGAAGGACTTAGAAGAATACAATTTTCATTTAAAATGGGCACAGCAGGCAACCGCTGAATGTGATGAGGAAGATAAGCCTTGGCACACCTGGTGCTGGGGTCACAGTAGGTCATAGCTGTCTTCAAGAGATGATTCCCTTTGTGGCGCAGAAGGAGAAACTGAGGCCCAAGGGGCTTAAGAAGTTTTTCCAAGGTCACACAGCTGTGTAGGTTCAGAGCTAGCTTTCAGATCTCTGCACTTTGGATGTGACCAGACTTGGAAAAAGAAGGCCCTTAGCTATTCTTTCCCTCCTATTCTCTAAGTAGCTGGAGACAATGGACCGGCCAAGTAAATTGTGCCCCGGGTTTTGGAGGACCAGCCATGACTTGCTGGCGTCCTCTTTGCCAGTTATTCTTAGTTTCGGTAAAACTAACCATCTCTTTTCCACTAGATCTCTTGTCTTGTGTTACTGAGGGTTTTTAAAAGAAAGGCTTAGCTCACCATGTGTGAATCAGATACTGCTGTAATTCAGGAAAGACGAGAGTGGATTATCCAGTTTCTCCAAATGAATTTACCTGGCCCTTACAATAATCTGGGCCCCCACCTGGGTTACTTATCTACTTTGCCTAAAAATAGTTATAACAGTACTAGGAAAATGAGGCTTGGCAATTATTCATATAACCGCTTTAATTCAAGAGGAAAATATTACTATCGGAGTATGCACAATTTATGTACAATAGTAATTTGCACCTTTTCCATAGATTTCCCCTGACAGCCTAATTAAAATTGCAACACTCGTCTGGCTGTGGTGGCTCAATGGATTGAGTGTCGTCCTATGGACCAAAAGGTCCTGGGTTTGATTCCCAGTCAGAGCACATGCCTGGGTTTCGGGTTTGATTCCCAATAGGGGGCATTTAGGAGGCAGCCAATCAATGAGTCTCTCTCATCATTGATGTTTGTATTTCTCTCTCCCTCTCCCTTCCTCTCTGAAATCAATAAAAAATATATTTTTTAAAAATTACAACCTTCATCCACCCATTCCTCATCTCCCCCACCCCCACTTTCTTTTTCTCTGTACCATTTATCACAGTCTAACTTATTGTATATTTATTTGATTTACTGTTTCTTTTGGGTACCCATAAGAACACAATAATTTTTATCTTTTTTTCTTCGTTGTTGTCGAATAACCAATTTCTGGAAGAATGCTTGTCACATTGTAGAAGCTTAATAAATAATTGATGTGTGAATAAATAAACTTTAATGAGATCTCCCATTCCACCAAAGACATAGCATTGATAACCCAATGAGTATTGTGCTGTGTCAGCAGCTCATTCTCCTTGGCCTTGCAGATAATTTAAAACAGGCCCGTGGCCATACCTGAGGTATACTAGATGCTTACAAATCCACTTCTAAATCCCCCAGATGTGATGGAGACAAATGTTGCAGGAGTTTTGTTTCCTTCTCTTTCCATAAGCCTTCTAACTAAATGGTTGTCTTTGGAAGGACTTAGGCATCTTTCTATTCTACCTCCTCTTAATTGAAACCTTAATTATTTATGAATATATAGATTTTCTGCATTTGTATCACATTGTGCAAGTTGGCTGTGGATTCAGATTGCTTGGTTTGAAGCCTGGTTCTGAGGTCTGGACCTAGTCAATTTAGCCTCTGTCAGGCTCACTTAACTTATTTATAAAGCAGGAAAATTGCAATCTTGGCTTGTAAGGAGGTTATGAACACAAAGTGAAATAATGCACGTAAGTGCTTCACATAGTACCACACACATCCTAAGTACTTGGCTAATGATCCAGACATCTATCTAATAATAGGGTAATATGCAAATTGGTCCATCACAGTAACTACCGATCAGCAGGTGTGGGTGGGCAGGGACTTGAAGCATCAGGGACAGGGGCGGGGACTTGCAGCTTTGGGATGCTATGGTGGCGGCCACTTGCCCAGGGCCGGCCCCAGGCTCAGGCAAGCTGCCAATGGCCGCTGCTGCTTGCCCAGGGCCAACGTGTGGCTCAGGCAAGCCACAGGTGGCCACTGCCACTTGCCCAGGGCTGGCCCCTGGCAGGGACTTGCAGCATCGGGTACGGGTACGGGGATGGGGACTTGCAGCATTGGGGACACGATGGCAGCTGCCGCTTGCCCAGGGCTGGCCCTGGGCTCAGGCAAGCCGCCGATGGCTGCTGCTGCTGCGAGGGCCCAAGGCTCAGGCAATGATGGCCGGACGAGGCTCAGGCAAGCCGCAGTGGCTGTGAATGCTGAGGCTCAGGCATTCTCGTGGCTGGTGGTGGCAGCAGCAGAGATGTGATGGGGGAGTCACCTTCCCCTGATCGCCGGGTAGCCTCCTGCAGAGGGAGGTCAGAGGCAGCAGCAGTGAGGGGATAATTGGGGTGGTGCCTTTCCCTGATCAGCTGGTCGCCTCCAGCAGAGAGAGGCCTAAGCGGGCCTAAGCCATCAGTAGGACATCCCCTGAGGGCTTCCAGACTGTGAGAAGGGGCAGGCTGGGCTGAGGGAACCCCAACCCTGACCCAGTGTACAAATTTTGTGCACCAGGCCTCTAGTTATTTGGTAAAACCACATTTCACAAAAACTTTAGCTTGTATACAGTGGGGACTTTATAGCATAGAACAATGAGTAATGGTTAAGAGTCTGGCTGTGGAGTCACAGGGCAGGTGTTCAAGTTGTGGCTTTGTTCCTTATCAGCTATGTGGCATCAGACAAATGATCTGACCTTTCTGAAGCTTAATTCCCCCTCCTTTGAAAGCAGTGCTAGTGGCCGTAACTGGCTTGGGGATGTTATGAGGATTGCATGCAACAAATTCTGAAATTTCTTCCCACAGCCACACAAACATCATTAGCTGTGATTATCATTGTCATTAAATTTGCACAATTTGTGTTTGTCATATGAATAGATATTCACAGATTGATGATGATTAAGGCTTGCTATTTAAATGACTTCCAATTCTATTTGCATTTTGCCATTTTTATTGATCTTGATTTTTTCCTAAATTGTATCCTTGTAATTTGGGAAGGAAGGTCAATCAGAAGATGCTGCTGAGGGCTTTTTTTTGAAGGCTAAGAAAATGTTTCTCTTTTATAGCTAGAAATAATTATGATTGCACCATAGAGCAGGTAACCACATTTGAATATATGATACTAAAGGACTTTTAATAAGAGGCAAACAGATACTTTTAAATGCAATTGATATATTATTCAAAAGTCATATTGACCCAACCATGTTAATTATCTATTGCTGAGTAACAAATTATCCCAAAATTTAACAGCTTGAAGCAATAAACATTTATTATCTCACGGTTTCTATGGCTTAAGAATACAGCTTAGGTAGGTGGTTCTGGGTCCAGGTCTCCTATGAGGTTTCAGCCAGGATGTTTCCTGGGCTACAGTCATGTGAAGGCTTGACTGGGGCTGGCAGATCCACTTCTGAGAGGCCTCACTCATGTGGCTGATGGCTAGAGGCCTCCGTTTCTTGCTGGCTGTTGGACTTTTCCATAGGCCCTTGAGTGTTATTATGACATGGCAGCTGGCTTCTCCAAGAAATAGCCCAAAAAGAAGCAAGGAAGTGATCCAAGAGAAAGAAGGAGGAGGGAACTGCAATGCCTTTTATAATTGAGTCTTGGGAGTCCCACTCCATCCCCTCTACCGTGTTCTGTTTGTTGGAAGTGAGCTGCTAAGTCCAGCCCACTCTCAGTGAGTGGGGAGGGGGGCTTGGCTCCCCGTCTTGAAAGGAGGAGTATCAAAGAATTTGTGGACTTTTTTATTTTTAAATCACCACATCATGATTTTGGGTATTTTTAAATTTTATTTTATTGCACATTTTACTCTGTTTTCTCTCTATGAATGTTTATACTATTTTTAATTTTTTGCTATTACATGTATTATATGTCTTGCTACAATGAAAACCTTTATCTGTACACGCATTGCTTCCCACATGTGCATATATGTTAATAGGCTAAATTTCTATAAATGGAATTCCAAACTGTGGGTGGAAAAAATCTTAGCAGTTTCTGCCAAATCTTCATTGAGCATATGGTGTTTACCATTTGGCTAGCAATGTGTGGGTGCCTTTTCTTTAGAGTGTCTAACACAGTGTGTTAACAAACACAAGGAAAAAATTTAAATAATCACTTATCTCACAGCTATTAGCAACCACCAAAGAAAAAAGACATGGTCACTTTGATGAGCATTCTGATACCTCTTCTTTTTGTGTGAACACCAGATCACTCTTTACCTCATAACTTAATTTAACTATACAAGACACAGGAGAGTACTAATCTTTATGGAATTGTACATGCAACGTTAATATTATGGGATATCTTATAAGAAGGTGAGGTACTGAAGACAGGGCAGGTAAGAAAGATTAGACAGAATTGGGTAATGGATTTTAGGAAAAACAAGGCAATCCTTGTTGTTGAGAAGGGTCCAGCCCCATTTCCCTTATGGTAAGAGGGCATTCCATTGACAAACAGCAATTTCTCATCCAGTGCATCAGAAACAAATCCTCTTGTCATTGACTCCTTGGGCAAACGACTGAGCAAGGCTGAGAAGAATGTGGAGGTTGTGTGAGCACAGACACATCGATGAGGTGGAGAATGAAGCTGTAAGGAAATATCAAACAATAAGGTTTAGCTGTGGACTTCAGATTCTCAAGTTGGGGAGCTTTAGAATTAAAGCCTGAGAAAAGAAGGGAGAAGATGTGTTTTTCTGTTTGTTTGTTTGTTTTAATATATTTTTATTGATTTCAGAGAGGAAGGAGAGGGAGAGAGAGATAGAAACATCAATGATGAGAGAGAATTATTGATCGGTTGCCTCCTGCACTCCCCGTACCAGGGACCGAGCCCACAAACCAGGCAGAATCGAACCCTTGACCAGAATCGAACGTGGGACCCTTCAGTCCACAGGCCGATGCTCTTTCCACTGAGTCAAACTGGCTAGGACAGATGTGGGTTTTTGTTTTGTTTTGTTTTGTGTTTTAGTAAAGATGGTGTGATTTTACAGGCAGGATGGGAGAGGGTCAGTGGGTGGGTTGGTGGAGAAAGTGGACCTTGAATGGGCAAGACTGCTCAAGGCTCCTCCTATTTCTTCCTAGCGTTTCATTCTGTGTCTCAGATAACCCATGAGTCACCTGACACGTGCAGTCATAAAGCACTTAAGCAGATAGGAGCCCTCATATGGGAACGGGTTCATGAGGACAACAGCCAGGAATACGCATTTGCCCTTTAAAAGTGCTGAGTCAGGTTCAGTGCCACACTCACAGAATGTGGGGTTGACATGTTTCTTAGGAACATGCTGTTTCTTATCCAACACCCACTATCTTCTCTATGGTACATAATAGCATAATGGCGCAATACTTTATTATTTAAAGTGGTTTTATTTGATTTTCACAATAAAGTGACAATATGCAAAGTAATGGTAGATATTATTAATTCTCCTTTCATGGAAAGGAGAAAACTGAAACTCTAGAATAGTAAGCACATTCTTTTGGCCATTGCAGCAAGAAATGGGAGGGCTCAGGTCTTCTCATGCTGTACTTAGCATGTTCGATGTTTTGAGAAGGAGAACATAGGAATATGATGAAGGAAAATAGTAATGAAATGTTTGGCACAGGACTCTTTTGTGAGTTGGAGGAGTAAAAAAGCAAGCAATTTGTGTGATTCACTCATACCAGCTTTTAATATGAATTCTATAGATCTTCCAGTTCAACCTCTTTAATTTGCAAATGAGGAAACTGAGGACCAGAAACCTTAAGTAAATTTCTCAAGGTCATCTGGCAGAATGAGGAATAAAATTCAGGTCTTATAGTTCTCAAGGAAGAGTACTCTTTCTAACATACATCACTTTTATTGGGTAGAAGGAAATAACAGTATTGGACTTTAAGTTCACTTAAGGCAGGCACCATCATTTTATTCTCTAAAATACTTTCATGGATACTATAATTAGGAAGTATGTAGGTAATTTGTAAATGTTTAATTGGTAAATAAAAAATTATCAGTCAATAAGTATTGAGATACTGATAGTAGGTAGTTAGGAAGAAAATTAAGAGAAATAAGCAGGTATAACTTTTATACCCTGGGAACTCACAATTTGAGAGAGAAGAGAGGTGTTATAAATTAAGGAAGTAAATACACCAATGGGGAAAAAGCCTTAGGAAAACTTATTCTCTGTCACAACTGAGCCAGGAGTAGAGGGTGCATTGAAATACTGGAGGTGTTGGGAGGGGCACTTTGATGGGGTTGAAAACTTTCACAAAGGGTCAATCATCCCCCAACTACTCTCTCCAAATATGTTATTTTATTTTTCCTTATTATTGCCTTCTACTTTATATTCATCTCTTATTTCATTGTCCTCAATTTACACTGGCCACTCCCCCCATAGGCTAATATACAATATTATCAAATGACTTGATGAACTCAAAATTCCCAAAGTGATTCTCAGATAGGAGTGGAGGGGAATTAAATATTAAAGTCCTTCTCAGAACTTTTAAAACCTCCATAGAAGGGTCCAAGATGGTAGAGTGATCATAGGATTTTACCTTTTTTCCTTTCCAAATTTCCAAATTGACATTCTTATAAAGATGTAGCAAAAGAAATGTGTCTGAAACAAAATGGAAAAAGAAAAGCAGATAGGGCCATTGTGCTGGGTATATCAGAACAGAGACTGTCTGAGCTCCTCATCAGCTTGGGCAAGTGGGTCTCTACTGGAGCCAGGCGCAGTTCTGCCCAGAGAGACCACTCCATCCAGAGAGACCACTCCTGTCCGGAGAGACCACTCCTGTCCGGAGAGACCACTCCTGAGCTCAGAGCAGGAGAGCTCAGGGTGGGGGTGAGGAAGGGGCCAATGTTCAGCTGTGGCTAGGCTTATGAAGGGGCTGTGGAGTATTGTTTTCCAGAAAGTATATTTATTAGTGTATATTTTAGCTATAAAGAGATGGTTTTCAACTGCTTCTTGTATGTTACAACTCACGAAAAGCTCATACTGGTATGAGTAACAGTTGCAAAGGTCCTATGGAGAGGGAGGTGGCTGTATATTCTGAAGAAAACCTCCCTGGAGATACCAATGGACCTCTCCTGGGTACTTCAAAATGATTGCTTCAAAGTAAACTTGACTTGGATCCTATTGTAAAATAAATAACAACCCTCTAACGTACATTATTTTTTTAAGTCCAAATGTTCCTGTTCTTTCATTTTTGCTTGTACTCTCATGGTTACTGATGAGGGTCCTGGGATGAAGGCACAGTTTTCTCATTTTATCCTTCCCTTACCTCTTGGGAAAGAGGAATGACATCACAGCAGTGCATATAGGACACAAACGTGTTTGTGGAGGTGTTTCCACTCAGTCTTGCTCCCAAATCAGCAAATACTCATTTGGAGCATGAGCCAGGAGGTATTCTGTGAGGCATTGTAGAGTTCTTCCTAATACTTTTCATGCCGTGAACACAACAGAAATGATGGTGGCATCACTAGGCTAGTTGAAAGTGGTCTGGGTTTCTAGAAGAGGCAACTCTCAGCCGGAGAAGGCACTGTGCTTTCTGCCTGGGTTCCACTGCCCAGCTGCTCACAGAGCATGGGACTCAGTATCCCAGACTCTCAGGTTGAGAGGGGTAATTCAGAGAGGGTAGGACATGCTTACTCGCTGCCTTTAGTAGCTCAAAAGTTAGTTATGAATATAGATGCAGATAGAGTGCCTGGGAGAAAAAGAGGGAGGGAGGCTTATTAATTTGAAGTCCTGGAAGAGATATTGTTTGACCTGAAGGAACACGATTCCGGTAAGTGGAGATGGTGGGTGTGGGGGAGAGGTGTGTTCTGATGTAGTCATGGAAAGAAGCATGCCTTTGGAGCATAGACTGGGAGCGAATTTCAGCTCCACTATTTCTCTGTGATTACTGACAAGTTTTGTAGTTTTCTGACCTCTGTTTCCTCTTATAAAATGAAGATGAATAATACCTGAATTTCAGGGTTATAATGCTAGTAATGCTGGGAAAATACCTGGACACAAGCCAAAAAAATTTAGCTATGATGATTATTAAGAATTAGACTGTAGATAACACCATTTGGTATCACAAGTAATGAATCCATTACACGTTTGTCAGGCTTCAAGATCAACAACTCCATCTTTATTTATGATAGAATGTTCTTCTACTTCTCTCTTCTCTCCCCTCCTTTTCCTTCAAATGCTTCTTTATGTCTGATACTATAGACAACTTAAGGGGATACAAGAAGTTGGCAGGTCAATGAAACTCATTTTAGAAATCATTCCATTACACCACCCAACTTGACAATAGATTTATTTACTTCTTCTATATATAAGATCTTCTATGGCACTAAGAGAACTTTCTCCCTCCATTCTGATTGAGACTTGCTGTTGGCTTCACTTCCTAATGGCTGGCACATTTCTGCACTATAATATGGCTTTATATGATTTCTCATGCTTTTGGAGAAGTGTTATGTTCATAGATATTCATTCTCGCACAAAACATGAAAGTCAGATGTGCAATTCCCTAACAGTCTGTGAGATCATAAGGAAGATCCTTAAGGTGGGAGACAGGGCCACTAATTGTTCCACTGACTTTTTCTGAACTTTGGGCAAGTGTCATTAAAGCACCTCATTCCTTTTAGCTGCACAATGGAAAACTTAAGCTTGGCTATTCTTATATCTCAGTATATTTAAAAATATAGAATGCAGTCAATGTAGGGTATTGCTATCCTAGGTAAGCAAGTTATCCTGAGATTCTCAGATCTTAAGTAAGCCAATGGCAGGGGATGCCAAGTTTTCCCTTTCAAAGATAGTAAACGCTATCTTTTAAAAAGTGCTGTTGGAATTTGGCACAAGTGACCAAATGATATGTTTTAATTATTGTTTGAGAGAGAATATGAAATGTTGACCTGCAAAGGACAAGCTTTTTAAAGAATGATAGTAGTAGGGTCAGAGAAAGGAGGGGCTAAAGGCAGTGACATTAGGGAAAACCATGGGAAGGACAGATATGAATGAGAGGCTTGCTATTACTTGCTACTGATACAGGTCAGGGCCACAACTCAGTCTGGAATCAGAACTGTCCCTAAGAAAGGACAATGTCCTAAGATGAAGGTGCTGAAGGAAATTTCTGGAAAGGACTGCATGTGAGGCATAATTCTCATAAATAAAGAATGATAGAATTACAGCACTACTATTCACAACTCCTAACGATATAATGGATCTAAGGAATGCTCACCAATGGCTGATAACATAAAGAAAGGAGAATCTGCCGAAGCCGGTTTGGCTCAGTGGATAGAGTGTCGGCCTGCGGACTGAAAGGTCGCGGGTTCGATTCCGGTCAAGGGCATGTATCTTGGTTGTGGGCACATCCCCAGTAGGGGGTGTGCAGGAGGCAGCTGATCGATGTTTCTCTCTCATCGATGTTTCTAACTCTCTATCTCTCTCCCTATCTCTCTGTAAAAAATCAATAAAATATATATTTAAAAAAAAAGAAAGGAGAATCTGATAGATTTTATGTCTCCTTCAGGAAGATGCTATGCCACCTATGCAACATTATTGCTAAAAAAAATCAAACCGAATATGGTCAAAACTCTAGATCTAATAGTTTATAGAGAAACATGTTAGCATGCATGGGGATACAATTGATAAAATCTAAATTGTGGGAAAATCTACAAACCAAACACTATTGATTACAAAACACTTAAATATAAATTAATTATAATATATAAATATTACTTGCATCCTATGAGAGTACAAGCAAACTATAAAAAATTATTAGCCCAGCTAGTGTGGCTCAGTGGTTGAGAGTTGACCTATGAACCATTGATGTTTCTATCTCTCTCCCTCCTCCTCTCTCTAAAATCAATAAAATTTTTTTTTAAAAAATCAGACAATGATGGAAATGTCAACATTGACTACATAGTTCATGATTACGGGATTATTTTAAAAATAATTTAGGTATGATATCATTTTTCTCATCTTCTGTGAAATTTCTTATTCAAGAAATAGACTTCAACATTTTCAGATGAAAAGTAATGAAATCTGAGATTTGCTTAAAAATAATGCAAGATTAGGGAGAGAAGTAAGCTGGAATGAAGATGAGATTGGCCATGAGTTGATAATTTTTTGTTCTATGTAATGGGTACATGAGATTTGTTGTTCATCTACTTAGGAATACATTTGGGCTTTTCCATTAAAGAAAACTTACTAGCTGTATATAGTAAATAAATATAGGAAATTTAAAATCCTTTTCAAATCTAAAATTGTTTTCTCCTTTTATAGATGGCAAGAACGAAGCTGAAAGATTTTACTACGTTGGAGCTTATGCTCAGTGCTCTCCTGCTTATTGTGTTTATCATCACTATTCCTCTCTTTGTGCTTTCTGCCAAAGAGTCTATGAAATCCAAAGGTAACAAGGAACTCTGGTGTTCTTCCTCCACATGTTGCTCTTAACAGAGCAAAATCCTCATAAGTGGCAGGGAAGAGTGCTTTGCGTTCTTTGCTGTGAGTGTGTGTGTGTATGAATGTGTGTGAGTGTGAGTGTGTGTTGGGGAGCTCCTAAGCAAACTGTGGCAGTTCAGTAGGGATTCACTGTCGGCCTAAATTCTGGCACTTTCATTTCCCAATGAGCACAGTGCAGGATTCCACAACTGACATGAAATATATTTTCCAAATTTCATTGACTTATTCTATGTCTGTTAACAGTAATAATGAATAATACCCTTATAGGGAAGGCAGTCAAATAAGAAGTTAAAGTATTTCAGGCCAAAGTTTGGTTCCTTAAAAAAACCGACTACCAGTGTTATTTTATTAAAAGTTTATTGTAAAGTACATGATTTTCTAACCACTTTGCTGTACACCTGAAACTAACACAGAATAATATTAAATGTAGACTATAATTGAAAAAATAAATTTAAAAGTCTATTGAAATGTATTATTCTAAAAGAGAGGATGGATTGTGTTGTTATTTATGATTTCTTACCCTTCAGTCCATGAAAGGTCAGTCAGTCTGAGGCTAGAGGAAACCTTGGCCCTTCATCTCATTTTCAGTCCTGGCAATTTCTGCTTTCATGGGAAGTTTGATGGAATAACCTCAAAGTTTGTTCACTCCTTAAAATTCTGTGATTGAAGATGGAACTCAAAATGATACGCAGAAACTGGAACAAATATGAAATTCTTTTAATCCAGCACTTTTGAATTGGAATGAAAACTAATTGAAAGCCTCATTGTTTTAACTTAATATCATTATTAATTTATTGCAATGTCTTAGAGAAATCTCGCTTCCTCATACTAGAATGCATTAAATGTGCCTTTTTAAATTTTACTAATTTTTAAAATCTGAATCAAAGGCCTTGGGCAGATTCTAGCTGCCAGTTTCTAGATCAGTGGCTCCCTTTAGGAGACTTTATGTTTACATAGGATGCCACCATCCTGGTCTTGGGGCTTGGCACCCAGAAGGAACTGCCTATTGACTGAGCAAGCAGAACTGAGGGCCAAATAAACGAGGCCCGCGGCCCGTGGGCCATGAGTTTAACATGCTTGCTCTACTGTGGGCCAGGCAGTCTTCTGTCACATCTACTTCATTCTGTCATTGTAGCACAAAAGCAGATATCGGCAATACATAAAAAAAAAACTGGTGTGACCGTGTTCCAGCAATACTTTATTCAATAATCAGGCTGTGACCTGATTTGACCCACAGGCCATAGTTTACTGACCCCTGGACTAGAAGAGGAAGACTTAGTTTCTGATCAAATACCGGAGTCAGACTCCTTGTTCTTCATGCACTGTCTCATAGGGGAGGGCCTCAGTGGTAGAAGGTGATGCAGGTGTGCATGGAGGTGGATGCAGTCAGCAGGAACAAAGTGAGGCTTTATGAAGTGAATGCATTTCAAGGACATCGGAGAGAAACCCGATCAGTAGTGGAGTTCCTATAATGGGAGGGGTTGCGAACTACAGGGATATCAAATGTCTGTGATACTAAGTCTGTCTAATGGTAATTTTTTATTGCTTTTGGGATAATCTCAGATTCTGGAATGGGTACCCCCCCTGAGTGCCCCATGGTCAACGAATTGGAGCGGATAAACTGCATCCCGGACCAGTCGCCCACAAAGGTTTGAGTTCTGGGTCTTGTTTTCATTGAGGAGTTTATGCTGCTAGAGAGCTTTTTTGTTTGTTTTCTCTTTATCACTCCCAGAGAGTTTTCAATGCAGCTCTTTGTGGCTCAGGCAAATTAATCCTCTGTCCGTTTGTATGATAGAAGAGCTTTGGGAGAGGAAGCGCCGGAAGATGCTTTTGGGTTGACAGATTCAGCAAATAAAAGCGCAGGCTGCCCACTTAAATTTGAATTTCAGATAAACAATGAATAGTATTTTAGTGTAAGTATGTCCCAGGCAAGACTTGGGACTTATACCATAATGGTTTTGTTTCTTAGCTGGCAACACTACTTGGTTACTTGTTTTCTCTAACTCTGTTACTGCCACTATTCTTGGCCTTTCTCTGTCAGTCTCCCTCCTTTCACAATTCCAAAAGGTTATCTAGGATCTACAATAAAGTCACACACGTGCATAAAACATTTAAAATAAGGACAAAGTATTAAGAGCCATACTTTGAAAGAAGAGGTAATAAGTACCAGATTAAGATAGTGTAGGCATCTGGATGTTTGCTTTAGGGCAGGGTTTCTTGATCAGGAGCTGAAGTCCAGCTGAATATAATGATTATAAAATACACTGAGTGGCCAGATTATTATGATCTCTGAACGCATAATAATCTGGCCACTCAGTGTGTCAGTGTGTGTGTGTGTGTGTGTGTATTAGACGCCCGGTGCAAAATGCAGCCTTTGAGTGAAGTCCACTGAAATGGCAGAGCTGTGTCAGACACAAAGGACACTCATTGCAGGTGATGCGTGGGCACATGGTGCACTCTGTGGCTGTCCTGTTGTCAGTGGGCTGGGACAGTCTGTGCTATGCTTGAGAGTTGGTGTTTTGGCTTATCTAAAATAAAGATTCTAACAGCAAAAGACATTTTCTATTTTTTCCCTATCACACTTCTGGAGGCTAGATGTCCAAAATGGAGGCATGGGTAGGGTTGGTTCCTTTAGAGGGCTCTGAGAAAGAATATGTTCCTTGACTCTCTCTTAGCTGCTGGTGATGACTGTCAGTTCTTGACATTCCTTGGTTTATAGCTGCATCACTCCAAAGTCTGCCTCCCTTGTTACATGGCTCTCTCTCTCTCTCTCTCTCTCTCTCTCTCTCTCTCTGTAAATACATCCAAATTTCCCATTTTTAAGGACACTGGTCATATTGGATCAGGAGCCCACTCTATTCCTGTATGATCTCGTATTAACTAATTACATCTGCAACAATCCTATTTGCAAATAAGGTCATACTCTGAGGTACTGAGTATTAGGACTTCAACATATCTTTTCTGGGGATACAATTCAGCCCATAACACGACAAAGTCACAGAGATGGGAACTATGGAAACTGTTACAACTTGAGCCTTTGGTATTGACTGAAATGGCATATATGCTGAGTCAGAGAGAACTAAGGCAGCAAAGAGAGAACAAACAGATTAGAGATAAGACATAGGATTAGATGGGCTGGGCCTCCGAGGAAGCTGGAAGTTAAGGTGGATAAGGCAAACGGGAGCCAGATAAATTGAAGTAGAGAAAATAACTATGAACTGCAGATTGGAGCAGAGTGATGGGACAAAATGAGTTAGGAAGCCCAGAGGCTGTGTTGAAGGCAAGAGAGATCCAATCTGATAGATAGTTAGTTAATAATCAGGAAATCCCCAGGACAGGATAAAGCAGTGCCTAGACCAGCTGTTAGGGCACAGAAGGGCAGCAAGCCTGCTATGGTAGGTGAAATCCTGGTTAGACCAGTTTTACCAAGACTATTATGGTGTTCACTCCCCTTCCTTCACCTGGCATCTTACCCTGACCTTCTCTTGGATTAGTGTAGAGACTTGCCTGCTTGGAGTAGGAGGAAACGAGGCTGAATAGAAAGATGGATTTAGAATTTGGAAGACCTTCGGAGTCAGGTATCAGAGGTTGGTTTTTCATACACAGCAGCTCGGAGCAGCCATTAGAGGCTGAATGGAATCATGTAATGAGAAACAAGGAAAGACAAAAAGGCTTAGAAACAAAGGAAAAAGAAGATACAAAAGAGAAAGTAAAACAAAAACAAAACCACTTCAGTATGGGGCCAAATGCCACCAAGTTTAGTATTTGGGGTTATAGCTATGTTCACTTAAACTATCTATATATATAATCTCTATATATAAAAGACTAATATGCAAAGTGTCCCCTTGGGAGTTTGACCAGGATAATGGGAATTCGATCACTAGCTATGATGTGCGCTGATCACCAGGGGACAGCGCAGAACATGGTGGGAGGCCATCGGTGGTGGCAGGGTGCTAAGGGAGTGGGGGAGGAGGAGGCAGGAAGGCGGGGAGGTGGGGGCAACCTGATTGGCCCTGATTGCCAGCCAGGCCTAGGGACCCTACCCGTGCACGAATTTTGTGCAACAGGCCTCTAGTATAGGCACCATGCCTCTTTTCATAGATTCTAGTAGAGGAGATAAGCTAAGTAAGTAAATGACTTGGAAATGAAACAAAAATTCATACGATCTGAAAAAAAATACTTTTGGGATCAGAAAACAGAAGAGATTATTATCAAGGAGAATGTGAAAGCCTGGAATTAGAGATACGTAGGATTTTGACAGAGATGGGAGGAATGGAAAGTGATTTCAAGATACAAGAGATGATGTAAATTGAGTGACAGAAGAGGAAATTGTGGGGCACATATATGACATAGTGAATGGTCCCATGTGGCCAAGATATAGGGTGGGTGCCAGAGAGAAGATAATGTTTAAGACTGAAAGGTAGATTGGAGCTTGATGATAGAGGCCCTTTATTTTAATTTTTTGTTAATCCTCACTTAAGGATATTTTTTTCCCATTGATTTGTTTTTTAGAGAGAGTGGAAGGGGTAGAGAGAGATGATAGAGGTCCTTTAACGTGCTGCTTTGTCAGTAGGAATGGGAAGTTGTGGTCCAGACATGTTATACCTAAACAGGATGTTTGACACACTAGGCTTGCAGCAAGTTGATCCATCCCCATTTACTTGCTTCTGTCATTGTGTGTTAGGAAACAGGTTGCTCGGAAGCCCGCCTAGAGGACCAATTCATCCTAAGTCTGTTCCCTCTCCCTCCACACCCCATCTTGTTCCTGGCTATTGGTAAACTTCAGATGTCATTACTGTTTCAGTAATATTTCTTCAGTGTTTAATATAAGAGCTTTTAATAAATACTGTGAGGTATTGAACTCCTCACCAAATCTGCTCTCCCTTCTCAACTATGAGATTTCAGTTAGTAGTTCCATTGTGCTTTTAGTCTCTGGGGCAGAAACAGCAGAACTTTTGCCTGCCGCTCTCCTTTATCCCTTTGACCAGTGTTTCATGTATTTTAGTTAGTTTAGAACATTTTCCTTAACAGTGTTGTCCAGAACAAGCACTTTATTCCCATTCTCACTGCGATCACGCTAGGCCATCGTGACCGCATGCTTGGATTGTTCCAGTAGCCTCCCAGCATCTCTTCCGAATCCCATTTATCCCCATTTATTCCATTATATGCCTGATTGAAACTGCTGTCTTGAATGTCTTGCTTTTATTATATTTCTACCTAATTTGAGCATCCATTGTCTATTGGGTCACATTCAAACACTTCATTGTGTTGTCTAAGACAGGTGCTAGGGCCTGAATGAGTCACCAGCTTTAGCCATCAGTCCACAGAAACATAATTTATGAACACCATACCTTGAAGCAAGATGGATGATTGAAAAAGAACTAAAGTATGGGTAGCTTAAACCTGAACAGGAGAAGAAATTTTCAGTTCAATTATAGCTGCTGGTAGTGCCTAAGTCTTTGCATGAGAGTCATTTTTAGGGGAACGCCCTTTCTTCAGAGGATACCATCCACTACTTTTCTCAGTCTCCTTTGTCTCTCTCTCTCTCTCTCTCTCTCTCTCTCTCTCTCTCTCTCTCTCTCTCCTATCTCCCCCTCTCTCTCCTAAACTCTCTCCTAAACTGAGGTATAACTGACAGAACATTAAATTAGGTTCAGGTGTATAAAGTGATGATTTAAATATTTGTATATATGGCAAAATGATCACTGCACTAAGTCTAGTTAACATCTGCCACCATACATAGTTACAAAATTTGTTTTTTACTGTGATGAGTACTTTTAAGATCTACTTTCAAATATGGAATACATAATTTTATAACTATAGTCACCATGCTGTATATTATATCCCCAATGACTTTTTTATTTTATAACTTGAAATTTGTACCTTTTGAACCCCTTCATGATTCCTCCTTTTCTATATGACATCTAAATGTTATAAATATCTTGTCTATCCACACTCAATCCTTTGATGATTTCATCCAGTGTCATGTCTATAAATGGTAACCCCTATGTGCCTACATATCAGAGGAATGCCTCTACCCTAAATCACTTCCCTGAATTCCACACTTATCTATGCAACTGCCAATTCAGCATCTCCACTTGGATGTCTAATAAGTACCTCAAAACAAACATGTCAAAATTGAACTTTTGATCTCCCACACTTGTGCACATACCGAAACCTGCTCTTCCTATAGCCTCACCCATCTTGATAGTGGCAACTGTTAACCTTTTGCCCCTTGCATTCAGAAAAAAATTACAACTTTAAGAAGAAAATAAAGGATCCTATGTAATAAAAGCGTAATATGCTAAGTGTCCGACTGTTCATTTGATCATTTGTTCGACTGTTCCACCAGTCATTATGATGCACAATGACCACCAGGGGGCAGACGCTCTGACCAGTAGGTTAGCTTGATGCTGGGGTCCGGCTGATTGGGACTGGGCAAGATGGGCCGGACACACCCTGGAGCCCTCCCTCGGTCCCTCCTTGGCCCCCATCAGCCCCAATCGGGACTGGGCAAAACAGCCCCAATTTGACCCAATCACAGGCCAGGCCAAGGGACCCCACTGGTGCATGAATTCGTGCACCGGGCCTCTAGTCTTATATAAAATAGTAATTAACTTATTTTTTACTTATTTCTATAACTTTTCTTGGATTTCTATCTAGATATTATGTCTGAAAATAATGATAATTTGGTTTCATATTTTCAGTCTTATAATAAGTTTTCTTTCGTTTCTTGTCCTATTGTATTGTTAGGACCTCTAATATAGTTTTAGTTACAGGAATTCATAAACACAGGTTACATAGGTTTTTCTTCTGATTTTAAAGGGAATGTTTCTAACATTTCACCAGTTGGTAGATACTCACTAGTCAACTAAGAAAGTTACTGTTTGTTCCCAATTTGCTAAGAATTTTATCATGAACAACTGATGCATTTAAATGATTATATGGTTTACTTCCTTTAATAAGTTATTGTGAGGGACACACAAGTGGATTTTTTTAATATTAAAGGATCCTTGTATCTCTGGAAAGAATACTATTCTGTCATTATTGACTATGTTGCTGATTTCTGAAAAAGCTGAGTGTGTTTTTTTTTTCTAAGCTTTTGCATTTATGTTCATGCATAAGACTGGGCTCTAGAGTTTTCCTTTGTCATGTCTGACTTTAGCATAAAATACTTGCTTGTTTCTTCTCCTCTCTTTTAAGTGGAAGAAGCATTGGGGTTGGAGGAGTCTAGGACATGGGTAGAGCAGAGCTTGATTACATCTTGAACTGTCTTCAGGATCTGGCTTCCACCTCTGAGAGCAATTCAGTTCCTCTCTTTGTGTTTGTGCAGGAGCCTGTATGTCCATTATGTGAAAACTAAAATATCTTTACTTTTTGTCTACTTTATCAGCTACTAAGGGAGCTCTTTAAAAATATTTCATCATGTATACCATCTTTTTCAATTGTACCTTGTCAGTCTTTAAAACTTTTCTGTAAGTTCTCGCTTTGGCAGCACATATACTAAAATTGGAACGATACAGAGAAGATTAGCATGGACCTTGCACAAGGATGACATGCATATTGGTGAAGCGTCCCATATTTAAAAAAAAAAATATTTTTCTGTAAACATTTTGAGTCCTTATTATTATTTACATATAAAATTTCCTGGTGAATTGAACCTTTTACCATCATGTGGTGTCTCAATGTCTCTTTAATAATGAATTTTTACTTCAAGTCTATTTGTCTGATATTACTCAGGTATACTAGCCTTTGTTTAGCATTCTTCTTACATATCTGTTTAATCAAACACTTTTAGTGCTTTGGTGAGCTTAAATTTTGAGTGTGCCTCCTTACAGCAACTTAGCTGAATTTAAATGCAATCAGACATTTTTATCTTTAAAGTATTTATCTTTTAAATTAAGTATTTAAGACATGATCATTGAAATACATTTTTTTCCAACTTAAAGGGGCATATTTGTGGCTTGGGTCTCCTTCTTCTTGTGTGCTTTCTGTCCAATTCAGGTTGTCATGTTTTAGAGCTTCTCTCTACAAGTACTTTCCTGGATTTCACATACTGATTACTCTTGCGTTTATATGAGATAGGCTCTGCTTCTCTTCCCACTTCTCCTCGTAGCTGCTCAGCTCCACTACGGGAACTGTGTATTCAATTTGGCCACTCTTTGGTCTTTGCCCTTTCCACTTTAATGAAGAAATCGTTGAGCTCTGGGGAGCATACAGGAACCATTGTGTTCAACACCCCTTTCAACACCTTCTCTTTTCCTGTTACACTGAAGTTTCATCTGAGTGGGGTTTTAAAGAAAAAAGCAAAAACTACTAGTTGAAGTTGAGTTCACAGTGACACCTGACCCCACAGCAATATAAACCACAGATGGGCATAGTTTTTCTATCCTTAATATTGGCTATTGGCATAAATATTAACATTTGATTATACTAAGTGTTTATATAGCTAAGCCATATCCTCCTTAAAATATGTTCAGCAGATACTCACCCCAGACCATAGAAAAAAGGAAATGGACAGAAGAGAATGAAAGTTTGGCCCTAGCCTTCTCAATAGCTAACTGAGTCTCCTCTGGCAGGTCCTGTCACCTCTGTGAACCTTTCCCTTGGGGGCCTCAGGTTCTTCATCTGTAAAATAATGTAGCAGGATGTATTTGTATTAATTACCTATTGCTGTGAGACAAATGGTCCCAAAACTTAATGGCCTAACACAACAAACATTATTTTCTCACAGTTTCTGTGGTCAGAAATCTGGCCTTTGTCCAGCTGGGTGCTTTTGGCTCAGAATCTTTCAGAAGACTGCCGTCATGGTGTTGGCTGTGATTGGTGTTGGGGTGATCCTTCTCAAGCTCATTTATGCGACTGTTGGCGGGATTCAATGTGTCACAGATTGTTGGAGTGGAGACCTCAGTTTCTTGCTTGCTATTGGCCCGAGATCTCCCCCAGCTCCTTGCCATGTGGGCCTGTCCACAATACATCTCACCTTTCCCAGAGTAAGGCTCCAACAGAGCAAGGGAAAGAGAGGGAACACCACTTTTCTGTGCTCTAATCTACTCCGTTGTTTTTGCCGCATTCTATATACAAGTCACTCAGTCTAGCCACATTCACGACGAGAGGTTTCTTTGTACTTTTTCCTATGTAACCTCGTTGCTTCTCCAAAAATTAGTTGAGGTGAGAAAGGGATTGTGTTCATTTTAGTCTCCACTTGATTTAGTCATTAACTGTGGTATGAAACAGGAAACTTGCTTAGATAAGAATTGGAATCTATTTGGGTTTCAAGGAACAATTATTCTCTGCCTTGGGATGAGTGGAGAGACTAAATAAATAAATAAATGTCATATATATAATCTCACACATTTAAAAGTCAAAGCAAAATTGATCTTAAAGCTTTTGAATAAAGTTGATTGCCAAGGCTTTGTTTTTTAAAGACCAAACCTATGTATATGAAACTCCAATTGAAAGTTTGGGTTATTGTGATATACCAATATTGTAGTTTAGAATATTTAAATTTATCAGTTTTATTGTGATGGCAGATGTGGATTGCATTGTGGTCCCTATATTGTTATATAATAACAGTAACTAGGAAGAACTTTTGAAGGAAAGATTGTTTTTGAGTACAAGTTCTGTATGGACTGGGATATAACACAGTTTCTCCAAATATCAGTTCCCTTATTTGTAAAACAAAGTGAATGGTATCACAAGTGCAAATTATGTTTGTAAATGACCGCTCTAGTAACAAATGGAGTTATTGTGACTAAATCTCTTATTGCAGGCCACCTGTGAACAGCGTGGCTGCTGCTGGAAACCCCAGGGACCCATCAGTGTGCCCTGGTGCTACTATTCTAAGAGTCATGGCTACCAGATGGAGGGTGACCCTGTGAAGACAAATGCAGGTAAGCCAGACCAGGAGGCAGGAGCTCCAGACTCTCTTGGAATTGGCTCTGTTGGCTCCAGAGGAGAGCCTCGGCGAGATGCAGAGTTTGCTCTGCAGGGCCACACTCATGCATGTGACTGAAGGTGGGCGCTGCTCTTAAACAAGGACTAGAATTTATTTTGGCATCAAGGAAAAATCACTCTGTCTTGGGACTTCAGAGACATACTCTGTTTCTGACTCTCCCTTCATGTAACCGCTTCGTAAACATCATCACTTCCTTGGTCCCTATTTCTAACATTTAAAGAGAGGGATTTGAACTCAGTAATCTGAGGCTACTTACTGTCATTTTAAACCATCCCTCCAATTTTTTCAACATATTCGGAAAGTTAGCCAATGTCAGTGTGCATGGACTAAACATCCCCTCTTTTCCCTCCCACCCTAAAATATAGAGCATACTAATGACCATCCAGGGGAGACTACTTTGGGGAGGCTCTTAGCATATAGGAAGAAGCATGTTCCCTAGCCAGACACTCTTGGTTTGTCAGGCTTTTCTAAGGTCTCCACTCTCATCTGGCTTATGTAACTAAGGAGATGGCATCGATGTATATGATCACCTGTAATGTAACATGAGACTAACCAAGAAGGAATATAGTATATATACAGATTGTGGGCCGAGAGTGTAAAGGATATGCGATTAACACAGAATGACTGATGGGCTGATAAAATGAGAGTTAGGCCTTTTGGGGGAGGTTTCCAATCAAATTTTGTAAAAGAGAGGCATCGTTTTTGGATAAGGTAATGACGGTACCTAGCATCAGATTGTGTGAGTGCATAAAGGCTTTTCACCAGCCTTTTTGACATAAACGTTAATTTTTATGTATTTTTGTTAATGTCCACAGCCAGCTTTGTAAACCCTTTTCTTCTCTATATTAGGATTTACAGCCCAGTTGAAAAGGATGCCTTCTCCATCCCTATTTGGAAATGATATCAACAATGTCCTTCTCACAGCGGAATATCAGACATCCAATCGGTTCCACTTTAAGGTTGCAGTTTGTTTATTTTTTAAAAATATCTGTTTCGAGAGGTTCTTATTTCCCACCCAATGACTGCAGTTACTACAAAATAGAAAATTTTGCTAATGGAGGTATTTTTCCTCTACTTTCATTATTCATACTTAGCACCTGTATGTCAAAGGCATCCATAGCCTTCCTTCAGTGTGATAACTTCATACTAGTGTATACATTACAGTTTACTGGTGAACTTTGTTTTTCATTTGTTTGCCCTTAATACCATATGAAATGTAGTAGGGAGGGAAAAACATTATCACTTCTTTGAAAATTCTAGAGATACTCCATCTCTTCAGAGGTGGAGTGTATATTTCTACCTAAGGACTAGCTTAGGCCCAAGTATTCAACATCAGAATTTGATAATGTAATGTATACATGCACCTTAGACATAGTGCCATTTGGATCAGTGCCCGAGCTTCAGTACCATGAGCACAGATATTGGGATGCTTCTGTTTTGAGAATAAAGACAAGTTTTCATTTTGGCTTTCTTTTCCTTTATCTCTCCGGATAGTTAACTGACCAAAAGGGTGGCAGGTACGAAGTGCCGCATGAACATGTCCAAGCCTTCAAAGGAAATGCTGCTTCTTCCCAGACCTATGACGTTAAGGTCTCCAAACAGCCATTTAGTATCAAAGTGATCAGAAAAAGCAACAATTCAACCCTGTAAGTTTGGAAAACCTATCTGGGGAACAGAGTAGGAAGGGGGAGGGAGCTTTGCACACCTGAGGAAGGATTCATCTCAATATGTTGGAGGCCAGACTCTCCACCTCCAAATGAATATACTTTTTCTTTGCCTACCTTCCTCTTTCTCCTATCCCTCCTTTTTTTGTCATTACTAAGCATTTATTCTAGACCAGTCACTAGGCTGTGTCCTTTTTCTCCCACTCTCCCTTTTTCCCTTCCATTTATCTAGTCACGTTCACCCACTAGTAACTGTTTATGGAACATCTACTATAATTCAGGTCATGTGGTAGAGTGTCTATGGGACAAATCTAAGAAATGTACCACATGGTACCTGCTCCCAGGAAGTCCTGATCTCTAGGTGTCCAAGGAAAAATGTCATAGGAGGACAAATGGGGCTCGTTAAGTAGGGGGTATTGAGTCATTGACATGGACCACTTTTCTAATCAGTTGTGTTCTCTCCACCCCCCTTGCCCACCTGTCCCTGTCTTTTCTGTCTGTGTCTAGGTTTGATTCAAGCATTGGGCCCCTCCTGTTTGCTGATCAGTTCCTGCAGCTCTCCATCCGACTGCCCAGTGCCAACGTGTACGGTCTGGGAGAACAAGTGCACAGGCAGTACCGCCATGATATGAATTGGAAGACCTGGCCCATATTCGCTAGAGATACAACCCCTAATGGGGTAAGGTTACAGGATGGACCCTTTTCATTAACTATTATAGTCTCATTCTTGAAGGTCACCCCCCAGTGTGCAGTGTAATGGCTAAGAATAAGATGCTAGGATGAGGCTGTCTGGGTCTGAATTCTGGCACTGCCAGTTACCAGTTACATGGTTCTGGGCAAGTTACCTCTTTGTGTCTTCAGTTTTTCACCTATAAAATGGGGGCAATATATTTACCATAAGGTTGTGATGGAAATTAAATTAATTGCTATATATAGAGTCTCTAGAAGAGTGTCTGCTATATAGAAAGTTAATATGAACTACTTTTCTTTTTTTAAAAAAATATTTTATTGATTTTTTACAGAGAGGAAGGGAGAGGGATAGAGAGTTAGAAACATGGATGAGAGAAAAGCATAGATCAGTTGCCTCCTGCACACCCCCTACTGGTTGGGGATGTGCCTGCAACCAAGGTACATGCCCTTGACCAGAATTGAACCTGGGACCCTTCAGTCCCCAGGCCAACGCTCTATCCACTGAGCCAAACTGGCTAGGGCTGAACTACTTTTCTTTAGATCTTCCTTTTGGTTCTAGAGAAAACATTACTAATATTGACTATGCACAATATTATGATCTCTATATTTTAGGTTGACCTTTATAAATCACCAACTTACCATGTTTGTCAGCAAAAACAGGATAAAATATCAACTAAAATATTATATTAATCATTCTTTGTGTGAAGAATGTTTGGAGCAGTGAAAGAGTAGAATTTTATTGTTATTGTTATATTATTGTTATTGTTGCTGATTTCTTTTATTATTTCTTTTGCTTTTTTGTTTTGACGAAACAGAGGTATTTTCTAGGCTCAGCAATCCAGGTCTTGTTCAGCTACTTTCCTGACTAAGTGGAACTAGTGGCTGGATGAAAAGAGATCATAGATTAATTTATTGATTATTTGTATACATTACTAAAGGCCCAGTGCACAAAATTAGTGCACGGGGGGAGGGGGGGTTATCCCTCAGCTCAGCCTGCACCCTCTCTAATCTGGGACCCCTTGAGGGATGTCCAACCCACCAGGATCGGGCCTAAATGGAAGGTCGGATATCCCTCTCACAATCCAGGACTGCTGGTTCCCAACTGCTTGCCTGCCTCTGCCTGATTGCCCTTAACTGCTTCTACCTGCCAGTCTGATAACCCCCTAACTACTCCACTGCCAGCCTGATCAACACTAACTGCTCCCCAGATGGCCTGATTGCCCCTAACTGCCCTCCCCTGCAGGCCTGGTCACCCCTAACTGCCCTACCCTGCCAGTCTGGTCACCCTTAACTGTCCTCCCCTGCAGGCCTGGTCACCCTCAACTGCCCTCCCCTGGTGTCCTGGTCTCCTTCAACTGCCCTCCCCTGCAGGCCTGGTTCCCCTCAATTGCCCTCCCCTGTAGGCCTGTCCCCCCCAACTGCCCCCCCTGCAGGCCTGGGTCCCCCCCAATTGCCCTCCCCTGCTGGCCTGGTCACCCCCAAGTGCCCTCCCCTGCAGGCCTGGGTCCCCCACAACTGCCCTCTCTTGCTGGCCTGGTCTCCTCCAACTTCCCTCTTCTTCCAGCCATCTTGTGGCAGCCATCTTTGGCCACATGGGGGCGGCCATCTTGTGTCTTGGTGTGATGGTCAATTTGCATATTACTCTTTTATTAGTTAGGATTACTATTACCAAAAGAACTTGGAAAAAATAAGTATAATTTACTCCACTTAACAGATGAGGAAACGGGGGCTCAGAAAAGCCAAACAAACCCCAATGTAAAAAAAAGTTTGTAACAGCGATAAAATGTAATCACTGGGAATGGCTGATGGTTCTTTAATAAGGAGCCCTGGATCCTTGCTACTTGAAGTGTCCAGCATGGGCACCACTTTGTGTGAAATGTGGGCTCTCAGCTTCCTCTTCCATCTACTGACTTAGAACCAACATTTAACTAAGATTCTTATATGATTTGTATGCACACCAAATTTTGAAAAATGCTGTTTTAGAGCAGTGATTCTCAAACATGACTACACGTTGGAATCACCTGGGGAAATTTAACAGACCATCAATGCTTGCTTCCATCCTCAGGGATTCTGTTTTAATTGGGCGGGGATAGAGTTCGGGTTGAGAACTACTGTACTATTTGAATGTATGGAAGACCAGTTCAATTTCTAAACTCTACTGTTGTAAAGACTAGAAGACCATGTATCTCAAGAAGAGCTCCATCTAGTTGCACATTAGAAAGGTGCCCGATTCTTATTAAGGCTTAATGGAGCTTTTTCAGGTGGGATTAGGTCAGGTAAGGCAAACCTCTTTGAGAGGAGAGCTCTTCAGAACTTCAGATATCACACGCTATCACATTCCTTTTAGATAAATGGTCATAGGTGGCTTATTCAATAAGGGAACACTTTTTTTACTTGGTTAGCATCAACTAAATACCAACCTTATATTTTCAAAGTTTAGTTATGTCTTCTTTAATCATGAGTTCCCTGTCAATTACTCACATGATTAACACTGAATTCCTAAGTCATTTCTGGCCAAGTGGAGTTTAGACTACTAGATTGTAAATTTGTTTTTAATTATTTTGTAAATTTGTATTTAATTATCTTTCTGCAGGATGGAAATAACTTGTATGGCACACAGACATTCTTCCTATGCCTTGAAGATGCTAGTGGATTATCCTTTGGAGTGTTTCTGATGAACAGCAATGCCATGGGTAAAGGACTAAAGGAATAGTCATGAAAAAAAGAAAGCATCAGAGCAATCTTCAGTCCCTTTTTTATAGCATGATGATAAAAGGAATGGAACCCTTTAGGAATAGCTGAGCCATAGCTTAAGGCCTTGTGTGTTGACATGTGGCAGCGATGAGTAGGGGTTTCTCTCCTAGCTTATGACTTTCCTGAATGTGTTTGCCTCTGCTGGAATATTTTCTATTATAGTGTTAAGACAGCAAACTATAACCTACTCAGAGACAGTTTCTACCAATTTGTTGTTCTCCTTCTTTAGACTTCCATCCAGAAGAGGGGTTGATATAAGCTCAGGTGGGAAATAGCCAGTTGTTCTTGGCCTGATGATGAAGTAATTGGGTCTAACCAGGGAGCTACAACTGAGCAGTGAATGTCACATTCAGACATTCCAAGGGTAGCAAGGTAAAGAAGTGGCAAGGGTTATACGGAATAAGATCAAATTGTTTAATACCAAAGAGTGTAACATTATAGGATTCTAGAAAGTAGTTTGAAGATTTTAGACTAGATCGATGATTTTCAACTCTTTTTCTGCTTGCAAAAGTAACAACGGATTCTAGTGGCAATGAATCAGTCAGCACAGGAGTAGAGATGTATCAGACTCTTCCAGTGTTGATGGTGGGAATAGGATATCGATCTCCACCCTCTTTTCAACTGAGGATCAATGGACTAGATCCATGATACTCAGAGTGTGGCCCACAGATGGTTCACAAATTGTGTCAGTTCTACAGTAAGATGAGTATAAAAATCAAGAGTAAACATTGTTGTAGCATCCAAGTGCATGCACAAACCATTTCCTAGTAATTCATTTTCATGTTATTTTATAAAAGTATCAGTTTAAAAATAATTGGAAATTTGAAAACCAAGATCTGATCCTTCAAAACAGATCATTTGAGAATCTCTCCTGGTGATCTAAGATTGTTATAAGATACCTAATAAAATTTTAGATGATTCTGAGATACCTAGTATTCTAAGAACAGATTGAAATAGTACAAGGATTATATAGTGTCAGATAGTTGAAAGGACCACAGGGTCCTAGATACTCTGTGTGAGTTGCTCCCATGGCTGCAGAGTACATTTCAGTAGATTTTGAGGTCTTTTATCTCTAAATGCAAAACAAGGGTATGGGGAGACTCACTTCTGGGATTTGTGATTGGTGCTTAAAGGGACTGTGAATTTACAGTATCATATCTGACTTTTTTCTAGATTGGCTCTTGCTTGGTGTGAGATTCATTGAGGCTACTGCTTCAGTGTCTAGTTAGGTTATATTCCTGCAATAATGGTGGGTGCAGGGTAGGAACAGCATGTTATATAGTTGTGAATGTCAAAGAAAAAAAGTTTCTCTATCCCCTTAAGTTTAGTATTTGGGGGCCTGTGAATGAAACTGACAAAGGACAGGTTAACAAGAGAAAGGACGGAGTTTATTTATACACATGCAACATGCCTATGCATAAGCATGCTCAGTGGAGAGCAGCTCAAGGAAGTGTTACAATCTGGAGCTGACATATCATCCTAATAGGTAAATGTGAGGGGAGAAAGGCACTTATGATAAAAAAAAAATGACTCCTTAGAGGAGGTGGGAGGGATGAAAAGCACCTATGGGAAAGCAAATGACTTTTCAGGAAGATAAATGAGCCCTTAGGAGAACAATTGGGAGATATTACATTCTTGTGACAATATCCACTTGGATGTGGTGTTAATTTATTGTCTCAGAGAAGATTAGGGTTGCTGCAGGGGAAGGCATTTATGACAACTGAGTACCTTTAGGAGGCTCTGCTTTTAAGTTGATAAGAAATTTCAGAAACTTGAATGTCTTCAGCCTAAAATAATTTTTATGCTACAGTGGCTTATTCTGGACCCCTTCATGAAACTGGTTGTTTTTTCATGAGAGCCTGCATCTGACACAGGAGTTAAGACACTCCAGTCACCAATTATCTATATCTGTCACAGAACCAGTGCTTAGACTCCCATGTGCTGCCAGGATGGACTTTGATTGTCAGTTTGTCCCTTTGTACACAAAATCTTAGGATCACTTTATTAATATTCAGATGGCTGCGATCATCTGATATAAAGCTTTGTAATTATCAAAAATAAATTCTAATTTTTATTTTCTTCATTTTTAATCTATTAAGAGGTTGCCCTCCAGCCCACACCAGCCATCACTTACCGCACCATTGGGGGCATTCTGGACTTCTATGTGTTCTTGGGAAATACTCCAGAACAAGTGGTCCAGGAGTATCTAGAGGTAAAATTATATCATATGACTACTGAGAAAGTCCTAAAGAGCACAAAGAAAATCAAATTTACTATGCAAGTGTGATTCATGAAAATCTGCTATTATAAGTAGCTATTGTAAATCTCCTATTACTAATTGACCCTACCTTTGATGATTTATAAAGGGACTGGAAAAATAGACTAACATTAATGAAAACGTGTGTTGGAAAATGGAGTATGTTTTGTGCCCCTAAACCAACGCTTAGAAAAGGCTTTTATTAAAAATCAGAGGCCCAGCACATGATTAAATTGTGCGCGTGCAGGGTCCCCTAGGCCTAGCCTGCCATCAGGGCCATGTCTGCCACCCTGCGATGCCTTGCATGCTCCACAGATGCTGCTGGCGCCCCACGACACTTCGCCGACACTGCTGGCACCCCAGAGTTGGGGATGGGGGTGGGAGTAGGGCCTGAGAGGTGCTCCATGCACCTCCTGGTGAACAGTCATTTGGTTGTTACGGTATTTACAGCCACAGGCGTTTTATAATATAAATAGAACATTTGCTAATTTTTATTTCAAATATCTTTCAGCTCATTGGTCGACCAGTCCTACCTGCATACTGGGCACTTGGATTTCAACTCAGTCGTTATGACTATGGAACCCTAGCTAACATGAAAGAAGTTGTGGAGAGAAACCGGGCAGCACAGCTCCCTTACGTAAGTAAGGTTTTAAAAATTCCTCCAAAAATGAAAGAGTTCCCTTGGAAAATAAGAATAATTGTTTATAATTTCTCCACCTGAATTTTTGAAAAATATATAATGTAAAGATTTGTATATATTTAGAGTGGTAGACTTTTAAAAATATATATGTTTTTATTGATTTCAAAGAAGAAGGGAGAGGGAGAGAGAGATAGAAACATCAATGATGAGAGAGAATTGTTGATTGGCTGCCGCCTGCACACCCCCTACTGGGGATCAAACCCAAAACCCACCCATGTGTCCCTGGCCAACGCTCTATTCACTGAACCAAACCAGTTAGGGCTAGAGTGGTAGACTTTTTGTTGTTGTTGTTGGGCCAGACATTCCTTCAAGGACTGGTTCTTTACAGTAGGAAATATTACTTAGAGGCCACAATTATGGGGTTAGGAGGCAACCTGTTTGTGTCTCTATTTTTTTCTTATCACATTTTTTATTTACTTACATATTTTATTTACTTATACTTACTATATTAACTACATTTCATATAATGCATTTTATTTACATAATGCATTTAATTCTCAAGGCTTTTCTTTTCCTAGTTTAAGTGAGCAAAAAGAGACAGTATATACATGTAACCAAATATTTTTATGTTATGAATAGATAAATTTGAATGTGTCTGTTGTATAATTCGAAGTGAGATTTTACAAGCGAAACAAAGGGAAAAGCCCAATAGTCTCTGGAATAATCCTCTTCTCTCCCTTCCCCAGCCCCTTAGAGGGCAACACCTAGATCCTAGAGCAAGAGTCGATTTCTTTCTGGGTCCCACTATTTTCATATAGGTTCAATTGGGGAAGGATAATCACCAAAAAAAGACTTGAAGTAGAGAAGCACAACAAAATGGGGGGTGGTAAAACGAGGGAAAAGACAGCCACTTCCCCCAATATCTTGTGAATGGGGTAGAATTTAGGGCCTGGCTACGTTTTTGATAGCCTTAGTGATTTGTTGTCATGGTTGTGATTTATTTCTTAGATTGTTTTTGAATCCCAATGGCCAAGCAACAAGGTAGGATGATGTGGTTAACCTGATTCCAGGCCTTAGGGAAACAACGTGCCATTTGTTTTGAAATTACCATTGGAAAAAGAAACATTTAGACATCAAGGACTGATTATGGACTCTGTTTAGAGCCCAGCACAGAGTCAGTGTGGATCCTGAATAATAACAATGATAATTGAACTGACTAATTTAACAGGGAAATTCCCAAGAACTAAATGGAGGAGTATTTTGTTTGTGTGTTCTTTCAGGATGTTCAGCATGCTGATATTGATTACATGGATGCAAGGAAGGACTTCACTTATAATCCAGTAGATTTTAAAGGCTTTCCTGATTTTGCTAAAGATTTGCACAATAACGGACAAAAACTGGTCATCATTGTGGTATGTGCCATTCTCATTTACCACCAAACTCGGCACTTGCTCTTTCTTGTCATTACACCAAGCTCCCCTTCCTTTGTCCGCAATTCCCAAACCCCTTTAAGTGCCTCTAGTTTAAAGCTTGATCCTTCATTGTATTTTTCCCCTTAGGATCCAGCTATCTCCATCAACTCTTCCTCAAGTAATCCCTATGGCCCATATGACAGGGGTTTAGATATGAAGATATGGATCAATGCTTCAGATGAAGTGACTCCACTCATTGGGGAGGTAACTTAGTGGGGAAGCTGGGGGCTGACGGAGGGGCTGTGTGTGTGTGTGTGTGTGTGTGTGTGTGTGTGTATGTGTGTAATTGTTTTGGTTCTTGTTTTCAGATGCCTTATATATGTTAGTACTAAACTTTCCCCGTTCCTTCATCCCCAAATACTTACCAGCCATCCTAGCTCCTATATTTCCTTCACAATCAAGTCCCTTTAAACAATAGCCCCCATACTGAATATGCACTTCCTCACCCCCATTCACTCATCTTCCTGTAGTCTTCCTTTCCCCATCACTTTGCTGCTACTGCTCTGGCAAATGGCACCAGTTATCCCAATAATTGGCAAATCCAATGGAATTGTTTCATCCCTTTTCTTACTTGATTTCTCTGTAGTATTTGACAAGTATGACTACTTTGTTTTATTGTCACTGTTTTCCATGAAGGTGTTACCTACTGGTTCATTTCTAATACCTTCAAAGACCTGTTTACATAGCGTCTGAGGGAAAGTGGATAGGAAAGAAATAGAGAAAAGTAATTGATGGTTAGAACCTACAATTTGTAATGGACCAGTTGAAATATGTGTAGTCTTCCCCCTCATTTATCATTCCTAGAAGTGGAAGTAGAGAAAGTGAGAAGGAAGGGTGAACCAGAACTGAAGATTAGCAAGGACTTAACAAATTTTAAAAAAATGAGTTTTCATCACATGACTGTGTTTGAGTCCTCCTGACACTTATTCTAGGTATTTGGAGTGCTTCACATTCCCGAGAAGAACCTGTGCCCGAGCCCCTCTGTTGCCTTGATCATATTAGGAATTTATTTTTCAAAGTACTCTCTTTTACTCTATATTCACTTCATTTACTCCGATCAATGTTTTCTTCTTGGTTCCTTTGTTTATTTTTTTCTTCTCCTGCAGGTCTGGCCTGGAAAAACTGTGTTTCCTGATTACACCAACCCCAAGTGTGCTGTTTGGTGGGCAAATGAATTTAAGCTTTTCCACAATCAAGTGGAGTTTGATGGAATCTGGATTGTGAGTTCTTAATGTTTTGATTATTCGGTGGCTAGTATTCAGACTGTGTATATCTGTATAATTGAATCATGAACCAAGATGGGAGAGAAGGAGAGGATAGCAAGTATGGCAATAAATTCTAAGCATTCCCTATTTTGTGTGTGTTTCACACTATTGAGTTGGCTCTGACTTTTAGAGGCCCTATGAATGACTGAAGTCCACGGTGTCCTGTCCTCAAGAGCTCGGCTCAGCTCCTGCAGACTCATGCCAAAGACTTCTTTTTTGAGGCAGTCCGTCTCATACTTGGTCTTCCTCTTTTCCTTTGCCTTCTATTTTCCCCCAGAATTAATATGTTTAGCAAATAATTCTGCCTTCTCATGCTGTGTTAGAAACAGGACAGCTTCTGTTTTGACATTTTTGCCTCCAGTGATGTTTCAGGCTTAATTTGCTCTAGGAGCCCCTCGTTCATCTTTCTGATGGTCTACAGTATCCATAGAGCTCTCCTTCAGCACCATATTTCAGTTGAATCAATTCTTTTCTTATCAGCCTTCTCCACTGTCCAACTTTCTCATCCATTCATAGTAACAGGGAATACAAAGGTGTCGATAATTTTACCTTTGGTCTTTAATGCCACATCCTTGCTCATGATGAACTTTCCTAATTCTTCCATTGCTGTCCTTTTGAGTCTCAGCTTTCTCTTGATTTCTTGGATGCAGTCTCCATTTGAATTGGTGACTGAACCAAGGCAAGCACAATATTTAATAATGTCAGTGTCTTCATTGTCTGTGTTAAATTTGTGTATTTCTTTTGTGGTCATACTTTTTAACTTCTTGATGTTCAAATTCCCTATTTTTCTATTCCAATAATCTTATCAAAACGTGTAGCTTAGAATCAAAATCAAATCATTAGGATTAGAAGTAATCTGTTTTTTCCCCAATCCAGCACTTCTTTTACAAATAAATGAAGTAGAAATAGATCATACTCTTTGTATTGTCACAAGTACATAAATTGTTCAATTATCAGTTCAGGACCTTTTCATTTGGAGATATTGGATAAATTTATCAGAGCCAGAGTACCCAGGTGTATGACAAAACTGTGGCTGCAATAAGACAGATGTCTTATATATTGTCAAATAAAACAAATGTAAAACTACAGATGTTCAGCAAAATTTGGAGAGCTCTAAAGTTGAAGATTTTTTCTGTTTATAAGAGAAATGTAGGAAATTCAAACAATATAGAGAGCTACAAAGATGAAAACAAAACCCTCTAAAATGATATTGACCAAAGGCATATTTTGGTATCGGTCTTTCGGACCCCTCACTTGCATATCCATCGGCACATTTTTGCTCTCTCACTCTCTTTGCTTATGTATTTTTTTATATATGTATATTTGTGTGTGTGTATTCATAGCTATTTTGGGATATACATAGAATATATAAGTTTATATATGGTAGTGTATAAATTAAAATATTTTTTCATCTAATGTGTTTGGAAATTTTTTATTTTCTGTGATTATAGACAGCTATAATTTTAAAGGGATTTATAAGAACCATCTCCATGAAACCTTCAATGTATAGAGAAGATAGGAATATCTATTTCTCTCCATGTATATAAGAACCTCTTTTAAAAAGAAATATCTGGGATCATTTTTCTGATTCCTCAAAAAAAGACATAACTTTTAACCTCTGTCTTGTAGGATATGAATGAGCTCTCCAACTTTGTTGATGGTTCACTTTCAGGATGTTCCACAAGTAATCTAAATTATCCTCCATTCATTCCCAGTAAGTCTTAGTAGTTTGTCTAATTAAAGTGACAATGCATATTTGGTATTTTAATTTCATAAGGATATATATGGACAACTTGGCAAGAGAGTTTGTACATAAGAGTGCATATAGAAAGGAGAATGTGGGTAATATATAAGAAAAACGAAGAAAGAAAATAAAAACACTCCATGCTTTCTTAAAGGATGCATTAATTCAAAAAGGGGCAAACTATTCATTCTGCCTATAGTCTGACCTGTTTCTAGGGGAAGGTCTAGAGAAGTTGGGGTTCAGAAGCTAGAGGCTAGTGGTTAGTCTGTGTTGCTCTAGAGTCTACTTCCAAAGGTTAGGACTTACCACAGGGAAACCAGATAATCAGGCTTGGTCTTCAGATAAGGCTCAAGTGTAGTGATATTAAGAGTGTGAAGAACACACCTGAACCATAGGAGAAAAGTAAGCCAGAATGAATTGCTTGGGAGGTCAAAGTCCAAGTCAGTGAATATGATGCAAATGAGCTCTGATTGAACTTTGAACACCACTAACTTTGAACAGGGGGTGACCTTGAAATCACAGCATTTATTGAAGAGGCTCCCAGACAAACAGTGTCTTGATTAAGAAAGGAATGAGTTACTAGAATTATAGCATCTTACGAAGACTTCCAGTCTGGTGGGAAAATAGGAAATTGGAGCAGATGGGTCAGAATCAAATGTTGAAGGACTTGGATAGGAGGCTAAACAGTTCACACTTTATTCTTTTTGTGAGGGAATCTGCTTATGTTTTAATAAAAGGAAGTATGTAATAGTCAAGTGGTTTTAGAAGTATTAACCTGGCATTAATATATAATATGGATTAGAAAATCAATAGGTCAGAAGTCAATAAGCCATTAAGAAGCTTTTGCAATAGTTAAAATTCAAAGGTCATTTGGATCTGAACCAGAGTGGCCCAATCAGAGAAGAAAGGAATAGATGAACGAAAGAGAGATTAGGCAATCATTCTTTATAATATCTGGTCAATGGAGAGAATTGATAAATTAATTTATACTTTCATCCAGTATTTATATTTTTGAACCATTTAACTTAGCTGAGTTTGAAGAATTCAGATTGAATCTCAAGTCTAACTGGATCATATTGTTCCAAATGCCTGCCTCTAGTCACATGAGCACCCAGGTGGGAGCATGTGTATCAGCCAACACAATTTCTTTATACCTCAGAGTAAACTACCCCAAATGTGTAGTCCTTTGAGAGTGAGGAATCTGTGTGATCGTTTGCAGGATGGCACAGTAAATGCTTGCCCAGTGAGAACCGTGTCAGCTTCTATGACAGTCAAAGAATAGGGAATGTGCAGTGTAGGTGCTCACTCTCTGACCCTATTTTTCTCCCAGGAATCCTGGATGGGTACCTGTTCTGCAAGACTCTCTGCATGGATGCAGTGCAGCACTGGGGCAAGCAGTATGATGTCCACAATCTGTATGGCTACTCTATGGCGATTGCCACAGCAGAGTAAGGATACTGTCTCTATGGACATCAAACATGGCACATTCTTGATCTTGCTAGATACCAAGTGCCAGTGGTTTACTTTTAAGAACTTTGCAAGATAAGTATGGTTATTGTTACTGAATGAATGAAGAAACTACCTAGCACATAGGGAAGAAGGAATCCCATAAATATTCATGGAAAGTATGAAATAGAAGAATGCATGAATAAATGAAAAGTTGGAAGGAAGAAAGAGAAGTAACTTGACTAAGTTCAAACAGCTAATAAATTGTAAAAGCAAAATTTAAACACATTTATGCATGGATCGTAGGCCCACATATTTTCCTCTCTGCCACACTGTCTTGACTGGAGGATGGAGGGTTAGGTAATTCAGACTCCATGTGCTTTGGGGTTTTAGATTCTGGCTCAGCATCTTTCTGTGCTGTGTCTGCCTTTGTGTGTGGATTCAAATACTATGGTGAGGAAAAGATATTGAGAATTTACTCTATTTACTGCCAGACCAAAACCACATTCATTCATTAGCAAAGTCATGGTGTGATTTTAGCCTTCTTGAAAGTTGTTAAAAACATTGTAAAGCAAATGTTTTAAAGAATATAACAGATTTCTTATTTTAAAAATATACTAGTAGATGATATATCTATGTAATAAAAACCTAAGCGACTGTTATGGCGGAACGACCAGTACGACTGGGTGCTATGATGCACACTGACCACCAGGGGGAAGACGCTCAATGCAGGAGCTGCCCTTGGTGGTCAGTGCGCTCCCACAGGGGGAGCGCCGCTCAGTCAGAAGCCGGGCTCATGGCTGGTGAGTGCAGCAGCGGTGGGGGGAGCCTCTCCTGCCTCCGCAGCAGCGCTAAGGAGCAGCAAGCCAAGCGGTAAGGAGCAGCGAGCAGGCAGGAGGTAAGGAGTGAGGGGTCCCGGACTGGCGCAGGCCCGACTGAGAGATACACACACACAAACACTCACACACACACACACACACACACACACACACACACACACACATGCCCCAGTGCACGAATTTTGTGCACTAGGCCTCTAGTATAATAATAAAAGTGTAATATGCTAATTAGACCAGACAGCTGAACGACATTCCTGATGACCTTCCAGACAAAGCCAGGGCTGCAAGGGCTGAGGCAAGCTGCTGCAGCTGTAAAGGCTGAGCCCCTTGCACGAATTTTGTGCAGCGGGCCTCTAGTATCTTTATATTTACTTATAAAAATATTCACATAGATACATAATTTTAAAATGTCTTTTCTTATTACAAAACTAGAGGCCTGATGCACAAAATTCGTGCACTGGGGCTGTGTGTCCCTTAGCCTGGCCTGAGCCCTTTCGAAGTCCGGGACCCTTTGGGGGATGTCTGCCTGCTGGATATCCCTCTTGCAGCCTGTGACCCCTTGCTCCTTACCACCTGCCTGCTCTCTGCTCCTTACTGCTCGGCTTGCTGCTCCTTAGCACTGCTGTGGAGGCGGGAGAGGCTACCGCCACTGCCGCTGCACCCGCCAGCTGTGAGCCTGGCTTCTGGCTGAGCAGTGCTCCCCTTGTGGGAGCTCACTGACCACCAGGGGGCAGCTCCTGCATTGAGCGTCTGCCCCCTAGTGGTCAGTGTGCATCATAGTGACCAGTCGTTTTGGTCATTCCGCTGTAAAGGTCACTTAGGCTTTTATTATATAGATTATGACCAAAGTGTTTCTACTTAAAAACAATTTAAGTTCCAAGAGGGGGTTCCTATGTTCATTTTCGTGTATGTCTAAAATCATACCCTGTGAAAGACCTATGTACAGGATGGGGTAAAAGTACGTCTACAGTTGTTTGTTTGGATAATAATACAATAAATAAATAATAATACAAGAATAAATCTGTGTTTTGTATGCTCACAACTGTAAGCTTACTTTTTCCCCATCCTGTTTATACACAGCTATGTAAAGTTAAATTTTGCCTTTGTTCCATAAAACTTGTATGCTCTAGTTACTAGCCTTTTCAAGACTTCTTTGGAAAGTCTTGAAAATTATGGAGTTATTGATGTACATAAGAAAACACCTTAAAATAAAACAAAACATAAATATCCTTAATAATTCAGTCTGCCCCATCAGCAACTCTAACCCCACTGGCAGAGAACTAGAAGAGGTGGATGGGGTATTGATTTCTAAGGCCTTTGGTATATGTTGCTGGGCTGAGACACACTAAGGTTGCACATTGACTCCTACTCTATCCCTTTCTAGGGCTGTCAAGACTGTGTTCCCTAATAAGAGAAGCTTCATTATAACCCGTTCCACCTTTGCGGGATCTGGCAAGTTTGCAGCTCATTGGTTAGGAGACAATGCAGCCACCTGGGATGACCTTCGATGGTCCATTCCTGGCATGCTCGAGTTCAATCTTTTTGGTATCCCAATGGTGAGTCTACATCCCAAGTTCTCTTATGAACCTCAATTTCCAGAAAGCCTCATTTTAGAAAGTTTTCAAATCATAAGACGCTCCTCCCTACCCTCCATGGCCCAGGGATTTCATATCTTGAGAGTATGTGTTTCATCTACATAGTATGGTTCTGATCCTACCACTCTTCCTTGCATTGTCTTATAAAGATAGAAAGTTCAACCTTGAAGTTATATCATTGGAAAATTTCTTTCTATTAGAGTATAATATACACACATAAAAGTGCACATATCCTTAAGTATACAGTTGATGAATTTCACAAACTGAATACATTCATGTATCCAGCATCCAGGTGAGGAAACATAACATTACCAGCACTCTGGCATCTTTTAGTTAAATTCAATATATATATTTATTGAGCTTCTACTATATGCAAGGTACTGAGTTAGGTTTGCATGGTGAGGGCAGAGAAAAACATAAATATAGTAACAGAAATGCCTTCTCTTTCCCCAAAGAGTTTATAATTTAGTAAGAGGAGACATATATAAACAAACAATTATGACAAGCTGGGGTAAACATGCCAACAGGAACATATACATCAACTGTTAAGGGAAATCCTGAGAAAGGACTTACCAAGATTACAAGGAACAAAGGGAATCAAGAGAAACTTCATGGAAAAGATAGCACTTGAGTTTAACTTTGAAAAGTGGATATATTTTTTCTGACTCACGGTGGGAGGTCATTTTGATGAGTGTATAGGACTAGAATGGTAAGTGATGCTGGAAAGGTAGGTTGGAGCCAGGTTTTTGTGGAGCTAATAGGATAAGCTGCAAGGAGACTCTGGGAATTTTTGAATTGGTGAGTAACAATATCAGGTTTAGGTGTTGGAAAATTAATTTCAATAGCAGTTTGGTCAAAATAATAATATAAATACCATTTCTAGTAACTATTCATCAAAAAGCTATTGTGTGTCAAGTGTTTGACTTATTTCACTTAGTAAAACCCTCTGTAGTTAATTAATGCCTACTTTACTGGTAACAAAGTGAGGAAACTGGGGCACAAGAGGGTTAAGTACGTTACTCAAAGACACTTGGCAGTAGAGTGGACCCTGAATATAAACCAATTCAATCACACCATATTAGTCTTCTCAGTAAGAGGTTAGCAAAGTTTAGTTGGGAGGTCCCTGGTAGAAAGCAAAGGGGGATGCACTCCCTTTGAGCTGTCTGTGTGTCCTTCCAGGTGGGTGCTGACATATGTGGCTTTGCACTGGATGCCCCTGAGGAGCTCTGCAGGCGGTGGATGCAGCTGGGAGCTTTCTACCCATTTGCCAGGAATCACAATGGCCAAGGCTACAAGGTAAGTCTCCCAGGAGATAGGATCTAAATAAACTTGGCATCCCTTATGACTGCATCTATGGGCATCTAAGGAATGTGTTGAGTCATCCTCCTACCTGGTGCTCGATCAGGCTAATTTGCACCACTGTTTGCAATCAACCAGGACCTATGATGCACCATTAAAATGCCCTGTGCCACAGCCTCTGCTATTTCTATGCTTCAGTCAAGAAAACGGCAAGTCTGTGAAGGTTTTTATCAAACCTCTGTATACTTTATCGACATTGCTCATATTGTTATGAGAATCAAATGAGGAAATGCTTCACAATTATTGAACTGGCAGTCTCTCTAGAGAGCACCCCTAAAAGACTGAGTGAAGGGAGCTGAGTTTCAAGGTGAAGAATGGCCACTTACTTGGTGAAATGATCTCTCTTTGCCCAATTGTACTGATCTGAGGCCAAGCTTCCAGGTCTTTCTGGAAGTAAACTCTCAGTTGTGATGAATGGGGTCTGGAATTATCCAGATACTTCTGTTGTGCGTGGCCAGCTGACAACTGCAACATCTTCCTTCCTTCCAGGCCCAGGATCCTGCCTCCTTTGGAGCCAACTCTCTGCTGTTGAATTCCTCCAGGCACTACCTTACCATCCGCTACACTCTACTGCCCTATCTCTACACTCTCCTTTATCGTGCTCATAGGTGGGGGGACACCGTGGCCAGGCCCCTTCTGCATGAGTAAGTCCACTTAACCCAAAGGCCTTTTGTTAATGCAACTGATGACATTGACTATATCATCATATACAAGAGTGACAATTGAAGCAATTCAAACCCAGTTGGTATTTGCAAGGCTATTGTTGCCTAGATCAGTGATGGCGAACCTATGACACGCGTGTCAGCACTGACACGCGTAGCCATTTCTGATGACACGCGGCCGCATGCCGAGGATGAAACATTTGCTGCTCCTGAGGATGAAACATTTGCGACTAGAGTCTTGGAGTTAGTTTTTTTCCTCAAAGTGACACACTATCCGAGTTATGCTCAGTTTTTTTGGCGAAGTTTGACACACCAAGCTCAAAAGGTTGCCCATCACTGGCCTAGATACTATTTAAGTATTACAGCCTGTTCTCTTTTGGGAAGGAAGCTAGACTAAGTGTCATGGGCCTGGGATCTTTGTTCTGTCACCAAGTAACTCTTTATCTTAGACAAAACATTGTAGTTCTTTTATCCTTAGTTTCTTTAATCTTAATTTAAAGGATTTAGTAGCTTGAACTTGATGATCTCTGTTGTAGCACACTACGTTCAGGCTCTAGGACTTAAGAGGCTTTCCTTATCAAAATACAGTTAATGTCCTTATGTGTCTGATATTTTAGGCCCTCAGGTGCATATCTGCTCTATTATATATTCACTAGAGGCCCGAGGCACGAAATTCGTGCAAGAGTAGGCCTTCCTTCCCCCAGCTGCTGGCACTGGCTTCCCTCTGGCACCCGGGACCTGGGCTTCCCTCTGGCATCCAGGACCCAGGTTTCCCTCTGGCCGCCGGCAGGCACCTGGGACCCGGGGCTTCCCTTGCAGCCCTGGCTTCATCCAGAAGGTCATCTGGTCTAATTAGCATATTACACTTTTATTATTATAGATTATTTGGGGTAAGTTTTTGCCATCTCCTGGAATTCTCTGTTAAAAGGCAGCTAACATAAGAGAGAAAAGGAGTAAAATTGTAAATTATCTTCTATTTTTTGTGATCAGATCCAGTTTCTTCTTGATGGTCAGCTGAACTTTTAAAATGCACAACATACTTTACTTATTTCTTCATAAGGGAGATATGGCAATTAGAATTCGGCCTTGAACCTGCCTATGCCTAGCATAGATACTGGCACAGTTACTTCTGTCTAACCAGGGGAGAGATTAGGAGGGTACATGGGCTAGAGGAAGCAGATCTCTCTGCAGGATTGGGGAGGTGCGAGTTGAATAGGCATCATAGAAAAATTTGGGGAGTTTCCCCCGGGAGAGAACCTGTGTGTTTTGGACAGGCTGAGGGGAGAGCTTCCAGGAAGCATAGGCCCACATCTCAGCAAATGTCTCTCCAATCTCCAGGTTCTATGGGGACAGCAACACTTGGGATGTGCACAAACAGTTTCTATGGGGGCCTGGCCTCCTCATCACTCCAGTTCTGGATGAGGTATGTGTTCCCATAGAGAGACACTGGTGGTGTCTGCTTCTGTCCTACAGCCCTCTCCTTGGAACCATTTCTCTAATCTTTATTCCAAACCCATTTCCAACATGTGTGGCTGAGCCAGGCTTGACGACAATGTGCTGGGGGTTGGGGATGTTGGATATCTGATACTTTCACATTTTCTTTCTTCTAGAAGTCTTTTTTTCTGACCAAGTTCTCAACCAGTGTAGAAGCATCTGCTGGCAACTCTGAGTTTAAGAATAATCCTATTTGTTGTCAGATCCTCAGAGCAGATCAGTACTTGTTCTGTGAAGTAGAGGCAGAAGGGAGTAATGACCCAGGATCACTCTAAAGTCAGTCTTGGGGTGGGGGGGAGAGGGTGCACACAGGGTATAGGAGGTGAATGGGGAAGGGGTGTACATCTGTAATAATTCTAACAATAAAGATAAATTTAAAAAATAAAGTTAGGCTGATCAAGGTGAGATTGTTGCCTGTGCCACTTAATACCAATGTGATCTAGGTATAAGTCATCATGCTAGTTCCTTAGCTGTAAAGGTGAGATAATAATAATCCCCATCACTGGGGACTATTGTGAAGTGTGAATGAGATAACCAATGTAAAGCTGGAATTTTCACCACATGTTTCAATATTGTAATTATTCTTAATGTGGTTCCACTTAGGATTTTTTGTTGTTGTTGCTAAGTTATTACCTTTATTATTTCCATTAGAAGAAAGGCATGATTCAATAACAAGGCCAAGAAATGTCATTTAATGCACTCTCAATATATGGTAAAGAAGTTCCCTAGGGCAGTGGTCGACAAACTCATTAGTCAACAGAGCCAAATATCAACAGTACAACGATTGAAATCTCTTTTGAGAGTCAAATATTTTAAACTTAAACTTCTTCTAATGCCACTTCTTCAAAATAGACTCGCCCAGGCCGTGGTATTTTGTGGAAGAGCCACACTCAAGGGGCCAAAGAGCCGCATGTGGCTCGCGAGCCGCAGTTTGCCGACCATGACCCTAGGGAATGCTAGGATATGTATTTGATCCCTTTCAGAGGCTGGGCCATGAAGAAGTATATTTTGTTTTCATTTCAGGGTGCAGAAAAAGTGATGGCCTATGTGCCTGATGCTGTCTGGTATGATTATGAGACTGTAAGTAGCACTGACTTTTCTTAAACTCTTCAAGACCACAGCAGTAGCTGTGTAGACAAGAGAGGGGTGTTTCTGTAGTGTCTTCCATAATTTCAGCCGAGTCAATGAAATGAGCCTAAGTCACTTAATGTCAGTCATGATGAAATTCGATAAAGACTCAAGTAGAATGTCTCATGGACAAATGCTGGAGGGGCCAATGGACAATTTGAGCTTGGTCATGAGTTAGAACTATTCGTTCATATAATATATATCAAGTAGCCTCAGCATGTAGATGCCTCAACCAGTGTAGAAGCCCCTAAAACCCAATTGATGACAAAACCTGTTGTTCTTGACTTTGCCCCTTCTCTTGTTTGATTGTCCAACTAGACAGTAATTCAACTAGGTGGTAAAGGGGAGAGCCATAGATAATTCAGCACAGGGATGAAAGCTGGAGGTGAATGTCCCATCATGCCAATGTGATTGGTTTGTCTTCTTGCTTCAGGGGAGCCAAATAAGATGGAGAAAGCAGAAAGTGGAAATGCAACTTCCTGGAGACAAAATTGGACTTCACCTTCGAGGAGGCTACATCTTCCCCATCCAACAGCCAGCCACAACGACTGTTACCAGGTACAGCATGGCTGAGTTTCCTTTAAGGGGCAGGTTGACAAAACTGGTCATTTCTTTGCCCATCTGTTCCCATGCAGAAGATGCTGACACATCATGTTGAGGATGAGAAGTGGGGAGGAAGACGCTCTAGTGTGTGTGGTATATGTATGTGTGATTGGTCATTAAACTCTGCCCCTAGACCTTTTCTTAGGAAGCTGTGATTTAGAACTGCATCCAGATAGATTTTGAAAGACCTTAAACCCTGATCTTCCTGAACCCCTTTGAGAGGGAATATTTTTTTAAAAAATCATCTAGCCAGTCATTCTGTAGGTTTTAATTGATATTTCCAAAGTGAATATCTCAACCAGTTGCTCCCCTGCTTAGAGCAAATTCTTTCATTAGTAGGGCATTCAAGGCTAGTCACAATCTGGTTCCAAGTTACTTAATAAATGTGCCTCTGGGTGCACATTAGCACATACCTGTAGACCACCATCCTGAAAATCTTTCTATTCTCCAAACATACCCTTCTATTTTCCTGAATTTGGGCTTAAGCACTTATTATCTTTTCCAACATTCTTTGCCTGGTATGTTCTTTTTTTTTTTTTTTCTCCAAATTAAATGTATTGGGTGACATTGGTTAATAAAATTATATAGGTTTTAAATGTACCACTCTTTGATACATCATCTGTATATTGTATTGTGTGTTCACAACCCCAAGTCAAATTTTCCATCACCATACATTTGACCCACTCTACCCTTCATAACCTCTTCCACCCCCTTTCCTCTGGGAACCACTATAGTGTTGTCTGTGTCTGTGAGTTTTTGTTTGTCTTGTGTGTTCACTTGTTGTTTTCAGTTTTATATCCCACATTTGAGTGAAATCATATAATTCTTGACTTTTTCTATCTGACTTATTTCACTTAGCATGATATTTTCAAGATCCCAACATTCTTTGTCTGGTGTGTTCTTAATAATCCTTCAAATTAAACTCAGATTTTATCTGCAGGAAATGTTTCCCAACTCTTCCAGCAAAGGGAGTGCTGCCACTTCCAATTTTCTGGTCATGTTATACTTTTTTGTTGTTTAGCTGATTTTTTTTCCTTTCCTCCTTAATATTGTTAAATATGCCAATAATAGTTATTTTATACTTTTTACCTGAAAATCCAATTATTTAAAGTCCTTAGTGGAATCAAAATCAATAGTTGTTTTTGCCAACTTTCTTTTATGCTGGCATATTATCTTGTATGATTAGTAGTTTTTTGTTTTTCAAATGTGATCTTAAAGTTCCAAATGTGGGTCTCATTCTTCTAGAGATGATTTGCTTTATCTTCGATTGCAAGCCAAGACTGCTGTCCTGGATCACATTAGCTCCCTGCAGGGACCATGTGTTATATTTTATCTAGGACCAAGTAATATTTTAGTGGGTGGGTCCTTCAGAATGTCTGGTGTCCTCCAGAATATCTAATCTGCCACACTACTAGAAGTGTCATTTTGGATTCGTATAAGTATTTTAACTTTTGTGTCACACTGTGAGGTCAGTGAGGGATGCAACAGAAAATTGGGAGGTAGACTATGTCCATCTATTTCACCAACTTACTGAGTAGTGTTTTGTGTTTCTTATTCATAATTATAAAGCAGATAATTGGAAGTTATCAAAACAAACTAATTATCCGAATATATAAAATCCTTGGCTCTGTCACGACCTGAGGCTTAACCAATTGGGAGTCAGTCCTGCAGTCAGCGCTGGGTTGCCATGGTGACCCAGCACTGACTGCTGTGGCTGCAGGCGAGGTGACCCAGCACTGACTGCTCAGGGGGCTGCAAATCAGGCCCAGAAAGAGGCCTGAAGAGAGAAGCAGGGTCAGATCCATACCCTCTGTGGCAGCTGTTGATCAGCACTTGCCTCTCTCTTTCTCTCCAGCAGCTGCGCCTCCATTTCTCTCCAGGCCTCCACTGGGGCTGCTGATCAACCCCGCCTTTCTGATTAAGCCCCATTGATAGGCCCAGAGATGCTGACTGGCATAGAAACCGACCAATTAGAATCAAATCTGGGTGAACTGTGATGAGCCAATGGCTGCCTAGGAGGCAGAGCTTTTGACACTGACTGGCATAGAAACCGACCAATGAGAACCAAATCTGGGTGAACTGTGAGGAGCCAATGGCTTGCCTAAGAAGTGGAGCTTTTGACGCTGACTGGCATAGAAACTGACCAATCAGAACCAAGTTGGCCAGCAGAGGAGAGAAGTTGAAGGCAAGATCAGGCCTGCAGGGGAGGGCAGTTGGGGGCAACCAGGCCAGCAAGGAAGGGCAGTTGGGGGTGAGATCAGACTTGTAGGGGAGGGCAGTTGGGGGCAACCAGGCCAGCAGGGGAAGGCAGTTGGGGGGACCAGGCCTGCAGGGGAGGGCAGTTGGGAGGGACCAGGCTTGCAGGGGAGGGCAGTTGGGGGCAACCAGGCCAGCAGGGAAGGGCAGTTGGGGGCCATCAGACCAGCAGAGGAGGGCAGTTGGGAGGGACCAGGCTTGCAGGGGAGGGCAGTTGGGGGTGACCAGGCCAGCAGGGGAGGGCAGTTGGGGGCAACCAGGCCAGCAGGGAAGGGCAGTTGGGGAGACCAGACCAGCAGGGAAGGGCAGTTGGGGGCAACCAGGCCAGCAGGGAAGGGCAGTTGGGGGCCATCAGACCAGCAGAGGAGGGCAGTTGGGAGGGACCAGGCTTGCAGGGGAGGGCAGTTGGGGGCCATCAGGCCAGCATGGGAGGGCAGTTGGGGGCAAGATCAGGCCAGCAAGGGAGGGCAATTGGGGGTGAGATCAGGCCAGCAGCGGAGGGCAGTTGGGGGCGATTGGGCTGGTAGGGGAGCAGTTAGGTGTTAATCAGGCTGGCAGGGGAGCAGTTAGGGGGTGATCAGGCTGTCAGGCAGAAGCAGTTAGGGGCAATCAGGCAGGCAGGCAGGCTAGCAGTTAGGAGACAGCAGTCCTGGATTGTGAGAGGGATGTCTGACTGCCTGTGGGATCAGGCCTAAACCGGCAGTCGGACATCCCCCAAGGGGTCCCAGATTGGAGAGGATGCAGGCTGAGTGAGGGACACCCCTCCCCAGTGCACAAATTTTGTGCACCAGGCCTCTAGTAAATAATAAAATTAGGAAAGGTGTCATTTTATAGATAGACCTTACTGTGTTTTATTGCTTTCTGAGTCAAAATGGTTCTCTGGCAGGGAAAAAATATATCCCCCAGCCACAGTTAATACTTCTTCTGCATTGTAACATCTCCTAAGTGATTAGGCTGAACCAGTTATTGTCTAGGATTGTTCTGTTTTCTAATAGTTTGTATTCTAAATAATAGTTGCATCGGTAGTTTTTATTATAGTTACCATGTGATTCTGGTGCTTAAATTTTTTGCCTTCCACATAGGTGTTTATTGCTAATGTTTGGGGCAATGATTCTAGAGAAAGATGCAACTGTTGATTTTGTTTTTGTGCCTGAAGAAAAGCAGAGCAATCTGATGCCAGGATCCTTTTCCATCTGAATCTGACAGTGTTATCCTCAGTTTATTTGACAAAATTCTTTGAGTTTTAAGTCTTTGTCTCTTATATAAATATCTTCTCCTACAGTCGACGGAACCCTCTTGGTCTTATCATTGCCCTAGATGACAACAAAGAAGCAAGAGGCGAACTTTTCTGGGACGATGGGGAAACGAAAGGTGAGCATTGTCATGACAATGTCACTATTTATGAACCTGCATCTTTGAGCTACCCCTCTGGTCATTCAGCTGGGGGAGATATCTCACCAGGCACAGTAGCATTCACCATTGAAGAGAAGAGTTTTGTTTTAGTAGCACTGTTTATGGGTAGTGGTAGGTGGACCACTGATGGAGGAAAAACATATTTCTACCTCATATAATTCTCCCATTAGCCAGCAATATTCATAGGCTCTCATTTAATTGTCAATGGGAACCTGGAAGAGATGTTTTAAGACCATTCCTGCCATTTAATGTAGACACCTTCCCCCAAAATACTACTGAACAAATGTCGATTGTATGAAAAACATAACCAGTGAAAAGGCAGTGAAAATCTAGCTACGTGTCTATATCTAGTTTCTTAGCACATTTTTCTGTTTCCAATATACTAATGACTCTTGTCGCTTGAACTTAGGAAATAGACTCACTTGAGGCATATTCCTTGGAAGCCCCCGAAAGGGAACCTTTTCAAGGTTAAAGGAAAAGGGAAAACAGTGGCTTGGCCTGGGAGACTCTGTCTATAATCTTGTTCTTCTGAAGATGTAGCAACAGTTTTTACAGCCAGAGTAAAAACTGTTCTCCTGTGCTGGGCAGATCAGAGTCTGACTCGTCTTTCTCTCACTTTCAGATACTGTGGCCAATAATGTTTATCTCTTATGTGAGTTTTCCGTCACCCGAGTAAGTAGCATATTTTTGTGAATCTTAAGTGTGGGCTTTTGTTGGTCCACAAGACTCATGTGTGTTTGTGTAGTATGTGTGTAATTATATTTGTAGTTTCATATGCATTTATGGTATAGGTGAGCACATTCTCCTAATAACTGAATCAACCATGTTGGTTAGAAGGAGGCAATGAAATGAATAAATCAAAGGAGTCAGTTTTTTTAATTGTAGTTATTAAATCTCTCTCTCTCTCTCTCTCTCTGCTCAGGGAATATCAAAATACATTTGTACTAATGAAGTACAAATGAGTAGAGACAGCTAAGAGGCATTCAAACCTGTTTTGGGTATCTGATCTAGGATGGAATATTTGAGTGACTTGAGAAACTGTGTTTTATAGTTAGATTTTTGTGCTTAAATTGTTTTGCAGAACCGCTTGGATGTGAAGATTTTGCAGTCAACCTACAAAGACCCTAATAATTTAGCATTTAAAGAGATTAAAATCCTTGGGACCCAAAAACCTAACAACATTACAGTGAAACACAACGGTGTACCAAGTCAGGTTTCTCCTAACGTCACTTATGATCCTAACCGCCAGGTAAAAATCCCTTTGGTTGAGACAGTTTATCCAAGAATTCTTCACAGCTCATGGTGTTCCTTTTTACCAAGGTTGCATGGGTCCTGAATGACCAAAGTACACTGAGGCCTGGAGTGGAAAGTCAGAGGGTTAGGAGAGAAAAAAAATGAGGAGTGGGCTAGCACTAGAATGAATGAGGGAGTTGCTGGGAAATGGGCAAATAGTCTTTTTATCCTTACTCCCCCACTGGCCCCAGTCTTCTGTTCTTTCTGGGACAGAAGAAGAAGTGTGGGTAACAGAAATGGAAGAAAAGTAGATCTGAAAGCTGCTGGCTGATGCTAGAAAGGTAAAGAAGGGAGGAGGGGTCCCCATTAATAAAAAATCTGAAGAGAGTTTTTTTTTAAACTGTATTGAGATATACTAGTATAAATTCTCACTACAACACATACATTTTTAGAAAAAATTTTAAGTCATAGAATTTGACAAGCCTTGGCTACTTATTTGGTTAGATGATAACAATAAAATAACTTTTCATCAGTTGCGATATGATGCTCCTGAGTAGGTTGTAATCCGTTCCTCTGATATTTTAACATTATGAGGGACCCTCTCCTCAAATACTTCTTACTACAGGTATGATCTGGGATTGGAAGCTACTGGGTTAGCATGGTTTCTTAGGGAACTTCCAAATTTGGAGAAAATAAATAAATTTAGTTTTCTACTATAATGATTTATCAGTGACATTTGACATTTTGTCCGGATGATATACATTGAGGATGCATACATCATAAAGTTAGAAGTAGTATTACATTTTTGTTGATGAGTACAGCAAAGTACAAGCCATTTGACAGATTCACATATGAAAACAAATTCAATATATGTTCGTTAAATAGATTAATTAATGTAAGACCAAAGGGACTCTAACTGTTTCAATTTGAGTTGTGGGGAGACACAATTATACATATGAAACTATTGGGAAGGGGACAGGCAACCCAAACCAACATATGGAAAGTGTTAACTTATTCTAATTCAGTGCTCAAAGCTTAGTGGAATATTGAACAAAGTCCTTGCAGAATATAGGGCTGGAGCCGGACTTTGAAAGACAATGCATCAGCTAGAGATTCATTTGGCTGCAAGTGACAGGAGACTCAGCCAAATGGTGGTTTAAACAAATTTGATTTTTTTTCCGTATGCAATAAGAACTTTAGAAAGAGGTCAGTTGCTGGCATTGATTCAGTGGCTCAAGGTTGTCAGGGTTGAGATTTTTTCTTCTCTTGTGATTGGAAGTACCTCCTTCTTAAATTCTAGTCACTATGGCCTTGCTTTAGTATGAATAAAAAGAGGAAACAGGGAAGAAAGAAGCAGGCCCTTAAATCAAGAAACAAAAGCTTGGCTTGAAATTTACCCATTCATGGCCACAGCTGTGTTACATGGATTAAATTTTTAATTCTTAAGTGGGAACTTTAGTATTCTAAACTGAAATAGTAAGAGGATAACTTTTTATAGGGCAGGCAACTAGCAGTGTATTCCATAGACGAGCATTTGTGGGGATAAAGCATTCAAGGCTGAGATGTCAGAATGAGCCAATCTAAGGAAGGCCTTGTATTGGTAAGAGATTAGCCTTTCATTAGTTTAATGAAAGGGGAAGTGCAGAAGCGAGCCGTCCTGACAAAACAAGGAAGAGGAAGCAGGTGAGAAGGAAAGAAAGGAGTGAGTACAGAAGATTTTATTCTACCAAATTCTTTTCAAAATGTTATATACAAGATTGACATAGAGTTATGACATCTGCCCTGTTGCCATTGGGCAGCTCCTGCCCCCACTCCCCATAGAGTTCTCTCCATTGAGGCTTCAGTGGTATGTCACTTGGATTATTCAGTCTGGTATGATTTCTATTCCTCTCCCCAAAGAATTTTCAGATTTTGCAAGGCCTGTTGTCCTGAGAGTAAATTTCCTTCTCACTTCCCCATTCCCACAGGTTGCCCTTATCACAGGGCTTGATCTTGTCCTGGGAGAAGCATACACTGTGGAATGGGACCTGATAGTGGAGGATGCAGAAAAAATAGACTGTTATCCTGATCAGGATGGTGCTTCTAAAGAAAACTGTATTGCCCGTGGCTGTGCCTGGGAGGTAAAAATGCTGATGATGTTATCATGATTAAATTTCTCTACCCTTAACCTACAATTTCATGAGCATAGCACCAGTACAGTACCTATGTGATTACTTAAAATCCACAGAAAGAAAGGACTTCCAAAGGAAACTGGGTTTTTATCTGGATATGAAGAGTACGTAGGGACAGGAATGAAAATTATTTTTTAAAAAATATGTTACATGGAGACCAGGAATTTAAACTTGTATCACAACCAAAGAGCACATAGGGAAATAAGTGATAGTCTGGTTGTATCTCCCTGTAAATTACCTTTTCCAGCCCCTCTGTATTTGATAATCCCAGGACCACATGCTGAGCTGACTTTGGCTTTACTTCTCAGGAAACCACTTCCCCAGGAGTCCCTTTTTGCTATTTCACCAATGATCTATATTCTGTTGATGATGTTCAGTATGACTCACATGGAGCCACAGCTGTCATCTCCTTAAAGTCTTCTCTTTACGCCAACGCTTTGCCCTCAACACCCGTGAACACCCTCCGTGTGAATGTGACCTACCACAAGAATGACATGCTGCAGTTTAAGGTACGTGTTCACAGACTGTGTATCAGGTGCTGACTAGCACTTTTCAATTCCATCGGTTTTTGCTAGTCAAGGTTACAGAACCCTAAAATAAGTTCACTCTTCTAAGTTAACAATGCTATCTTATACTAGGTCATTATCCTAAGAGCAGTGAGAAACCAGTGATGGCACAGGGAAACCTGTTCTAATTTGCATTTTGAAAAGATTGCTGTGTCTACTGAAGGGACAAGAGTGGAAAGGAAAGACAACCTAGGAGGTTACCAGTTAGGTAATCCAGATGAGGACTGGAGCTTGGTCATAGTACAGGAAGGAGATGGGGAACAGTGGACATCTTTGAGAGATGAGAAGGTAGTGTTACAGGATCTGGTGATGATTGCAAGTAGGTAATGACAAGAGGGAAGAACCAAGAATGATTACCATGTTGCTAGCCTGCATCTCTATATGGAGTATGGCAATATTAACCATAGTGGAAACACTGAAAAGGTTTGAGCTTGGGCAAAATTGGATGATGAGTTCAGTTTTGGATATTGAATTTGGAATATCTGAAATAGCCATGAAAATGAAGTGATCTCTCTTTTCTATGATTTATTACATCTAAAGACTAGTGATGGACTATTTTATGTATATTTCTATATTGAATTGTGAGTGTCTGAAAGACAGGAAATTGTCCTTTTATCTTTGTGTTCCTAAAATCTAACACCGAGCCCGGTAGGTAGTTAGCACTTAGATGTTCATTGAGAGAATAAATGAAAAACATCAGGCTTCACCTGACAGGCTGTTCACAATCTAATATCAACCTGGCCTATGAGTTCTTGTACATCTTATAATATAAGGGCGAGGCTCTTATATTCCTGTCCTCACCATAGACCTGATGGCGTGTGATAGGCACCTAATGGGTTTCAAATAAATGAACTTGCTTAAGTTTCCAGCTTTAACTCTTTGCCAGTCTACTTCCTGATCACACAATAACTTTCTCCAAAATATTTGCCTCTTTCTGACCCTGCTTTAATACTCAGTGCCTTTGCACTTATTTCTCTACCAGAAATGACTTGATCTCCTTTATGTGCTGGGTTAATGGCTATAAAGCTTTTAAGACTCAGTCTGTATTTTCCCTGTGAAATCTGCTCAGTCTCCCCGAAAATGTTAGGTATTTCCTTCCTTCCAGTGTCACAACACTTCTGAAAAGCTCTACATTAGCATATTATCACCCAAGTGTTGTGGGTACATCTCTTTTACCTTCCACTAGCATGTGAATTTCTTTCTTTCTTTTTTCAAATTTATCTTTATTGTTGAAAGAATTACAGACATCTCCCTTTTTTACCCCATTGACCCCCTTCACTCCTTCCTGCCCCCTGTCCCCCGCCTTCACCACACTATTGTCTGCATCCATGGATTATGCATATATGTATATATGTTCTTTGATTAACCTCTTCCTCCCCATTTCCCTCTGAGATTCTTCACTCTGTTCCATGTCTCTGAATCTATTTTGTTCATCAGTTTATTTTGTTCATTAGATCCCATATCATTATAAGTGAGATCATGTGAAATGGTCTTTCTCTTACTGGCTTAGCATGTGAATTTCTTAAAAAAATAATGTGTCTTATGCGTTTTAGTTATTCCTATAGTATAAGCGGGACTATATTAGATACCCAGTGAATCAATTTTTAGCGAGGATATCTGTTTTATTTAACCAAGTAGAGTTTATATTTTTTGGGGGTGGTTCAATTCAGAAAAGTTTTCAGGTATTCACATAGACTCATACCCCTACACATAAACTAATAAATAATATATTAATAAACCCCATTGATTCTAGACTGATTTTCCAGGATAACACCAATGTCAAAGTGAATGTGTTATTGTAATAGAAGCCTTAAGTGAGATATGACAGACTAAAAAAAAAAAGGTTAAATCTGACATGGTTCTTTCATATGTTAATAAAATCCAGAGTATTATGAGCTTAGAGACAAAGAAATATAGCATTCAGACTCTTTGTCAAGGTCATCAAGGTTTTGCTAAGGTTATGGGCTTTAAGGGCGCTATAGTTACCTAAAGTCAATTTTCTCTTTCCCTAGATTTACGATCCCAACAACAATCGGTATGAAGTCCCAGTCCCTCTCAATATACCCACGGTTCCATCCAGCACCCCTGAGAGTCAACTCTATAATGTCTTCATTAAGAAGAATCCATTTGGGATTGAAATTCGACGCAGGAGTACAGGCACTGTGATGTAAATGGCTCCTAATCTGATTTGGAATTGATGGTTACCTGCACATTCATTGCTCAGTCCATTATCCTTGGAGATATCCTGCTCAAAGCATCAGACTACCCATTTCCAGTTTCATGAATCAGTTATTTCCTTTGGGTCTGTTCTTAGGAGAAAGCCCTCTGGAAATAATTACAGAGGCAGTTGCATGCACTTAGGCATTCATTCAACAAATGTTTATGGAGTGCCTTTATATTTTGTGGTTATAGAAGATAAGGTCTTTCTTTTTATGACAAAAAATAATAAGTAAATCACAAAGATAATTCAAGTTAAAATATAAATAAAGAGGTTTGGATAGTGACAACTGCTATGTAGGAAAAGTACAGGATGATTGAGGGTTGTAGGAGGTTACTGCTTTGGGTACTGTGGTCAGAGTGGATCTCTCCAAGGAGGTGATATTGGAAAAAGGACCTGGGTGAGGAGAAGGAGCCACCCACATGGAAATCGGAGGGGTGGGGAAGAACAATTTAGACAGATGGGCTGGAGTGTACACAGGCCATGAAACAGGAGTAAACTTGGCATATTAGGGGGGAAACGTCCAATATGGTTGGAGCAACTTAGTAGGTAGGGAGGTAAGTGATGGGAAATGAAGCTGGAGTTTATGTGGGTTTCAGATTAGGTATGCCCTTGAAGACTTCATAAAATCTTGTAATGGAAATCGCTGAAGAACTGTAAATAGGGGAGTGACGTGATGTGAGATACTTTGAAAAAATTCACTGTGGATGCTTCGTAGCAAATGTGGTCTGTAGGGAGCAGGAGTGGAAGCTGAGGTTGGTATGGAACCATAGCAACTGAGTTGGAGAATGCTATTGGATAGGCATTCTGAAAGAAGAACTGAAGGGAGGTAGTGATAGGGGAAAATAAAGAATGAAGCTTGCTCCTGGGCTTTTAGCAAAGGCATCTATGATTATTTTAATCAAGTAGATTTTGGTTTGGTTTGGTTTGGTTTGGTTTGGGAGATTAACAGGGTTCTGGGTGGGAGAGGAGGGAATCAAGAGTTTGGTTGTTCTTGAAAAATTAGCTGCTTGAAGCCAATAGAACAGCCCATTTCTTTCCCAAATATACTCTTTTGTGTTGCAGTTGGGACTCTCAGCTTCTTGGCTTCACCTTCAATGACATGTTCATCCGCATCTCCACTCGCCTTCCCTCCCGGTATCTTTATGGCTTTGGAGAAAATGAGCACAAAACCTATCGGAGAGACTTGAATTGGCACACATGGGGGATGTTTTCCCGAGACGAGCCCCCAGGGGTAAGGGCAGAGTTTTGGGATCTGGGTTTCTGCACCTCTCCACCCACATGTGTACACTTCATGTTTCATCTTCCCAGACTCAACTTGGATGGTCACATTCTATTTTTAGGCAAATGGACCAATTCCAGGCTCCTTTGTTTCTTATACATTTTATTTATTTCAGAGAAGACTAGACACACCTTACCAATCAATATTTGTTGAGTTTCTTTTTTAGCCACCTCTTCCCACTTTTTTCCAGTACAAGAAGAATTCCTATGGAGTCCAACCCTACTACATGGGACTGGAAGAGGATGGAAGTGCCCATGGAGTGCTTCTGCTAAACAGCAATGCCATGGGTAAGATCATGCCAGCATTTCACCTTATTTTTGTGAACCAGTCATTCTTGAGGAAGTTTAGAATGTGTTTGACCTAGCTGCCCCGAAGTCAAAATCGTTATCATGTGACCAGTTTTGTTTCCTCTTAGCCTTTCTATTTTGCCTTTTTGTTTATTTTCAGCTCAGTAATATGTGTTAACAAGAATTAACTAAACTCTTATTTGGCAAAAGTCATGTAAGAAGGGATAGCAACACTAAGCAAGTCCCAAATATCCCTGAGGTCAGCTAGTGGAAGCCATCTGTGTAATTGAATTAGTGAAGAAGCTATGGGTAGAGCACTCTCTCTGGGCGTATGAAGATGTGAAGAAAATTTATACTGTATATACTGAAAAAATTTATACTGAAAATTTATACTGTATGTTGGAAAGAGGTGGGAAAAGTAGGAGGTGGAGGGGAAAGCATGCATGTAAAAAGTGGTGAAATCTGAATAAGGTCTATATCTGAGTTAATAGTATTATGTCTATGTCAGTTTCCTGGTTTTGACAATGTACAATGGTTATGTAAGATATTATTATTGGGGAAAACGGGGGGAAGCCTATAAGGGAATACTTGGTACTATTTTTGCAACTTATAAGTCATAAACTCTTCTAAAATAAAATTACAATAATTTAAAAGGGCAGAATGACAAAACATATAATAAGATATTAAAGAACACCAAAGAGAAAAAAATCCAGAGATAGGACCCTGTAGACTTTCTCTTAACTTCTTCAGTGCTGTGTAAATATAGTACAAGTACTTTCTCACAATATAGAGGCATCGGAAAAGGGAGAAGTTATGCATTTCAGGGGATAGTTCGTCACATGGAAGGTTTTCAGATTGACTTGTACTTTCCTACATTTTCAGATGTGACATTCCAACCCCTGCCTGCCTTGACATACCGTACCACAGGAGGAATTCTGGACTTTTATGTGGTTTTGGGGCCAACTCCAGAGCTTGTCACTCAGCAGTACACTGAGGTAGGAGGGAATTCTATTGGTTACCAAGTATTTAAACAGTATATTTTGTGTTCCAAAACCTACATTCATTAGTATAGTTCTCAGATAATAACTGGGCTTATTGGTCTTACTGGGAGACAGATTATAAAATAAATAAAAATATATACATCCCAATAATCATTAAATTCATAGCCTCTCAAAGCATTGCAGAGCAGTAGAATTAATAATTCTAGGGGTGGTTGGGGAGGTGGCAATAGTGGTAGTGATGGTGATGTGATGATGTTGGTGATGATGATGATGCTGGTGCTGGTGCTGGTGATATGATGGTGATGGTAGTGTACAGGTGGTGGTGATGGTGGTTGTGAGTGATGGTGGTGGTGAATGTGATGGTGTTGATGATGGTGGTGGTGTGATGTGATGGTGATGGTAGTGTAGTGGTGGTGAAGGTGGTCATAGTGGTAATGACAGTTGTTTTGGCAGCAGCAACAAACATATATAAAACTAACTGTATGTCATTGATATGTGTCAGAACAGTTTACAATGATGTATTAACTCATTCAGTCCTCAAAAAAAAAAAATACAAAAAGAAAAAACAACCAACAACAACACTGAAGCAAATACTATTTTTATCCCCAATTTAAAAGTGAAGAAACTGATGCACAAGAGGTTATTTAATGTTTGCCCAGGGTCACATAGTCAGCAGGGATTGGAACCGGTATGATGACCTCGGCATTTTGCCTCTGGATTATGTGTTCTTAACCAGTAAGCTAGACTGCTCCTAGGAATCAGAGTAAGATCAAATTTTCCAAAATTCCTGGTCAGGAAGGTCCAGTCTAGCAGCAGGCTTTCTCCAAGGTACCCCAGTGGCTGTGCATCTTCTCAGTTTCTTTCTGGATTTGAATTTGTTGATCGTCTAACTTGGGGCACTGGAAAAATATTATTCTTATTACTTCGTGTACAAGTTCAATTCAGAGTCTTCTTAAAAACTAACATTTTCTGTCTGTTTTTAGTTGATTGGTCGGCCAGTGATGGTTCCTTACTGGTCCTTGGGATTTCAGCTGTGTCGCTATGGATACCAGAACGACTCTGAGATTGCCAGCTTGTATGATGAGATGGTGGCTGCCCAGATCCCCTATGTACGTTCTCAGTCTGTGGTGTACTTGCTCTGGGTCCTCACAGCCAACCCCAATTGTCTCTGTATCTGGATTCATTTGCCTTATTTTTATGGGGTTCTGTAAAGTTACAAGGTGCTTTCTCATACATCACACTGAGCCTCACCCCAACCCAGTAATACAGGTGGGGATCATGGCCCTCACCTTAGAGTCACAGTGATTTACCAGAGGAGGCAGACAGAGGCCCAGCTTTTTGCTAAATCATGCTTCCATTTCTGTTATTGAATTCAAAATATTTAGTCACAAAAACATCCTTGGTCCATAAGAATAAAAGAATCCCCCCAACAGTAGTATTGTTTAATTTAAAAAACTCAACCCAAATTCAGTCAGATCATTGCATGTGTAGATAGAATCACTGTTCCAACACTGTGCTGGGCTGGAGCACAGTGTTCCCTCAGCTTTGAGTTAATCTCGAGTTGAATGTAGGGACCTTGGAACTGACTTCCAGAGGAAATACATGTGAAATAAAACTCCTTCACTTCAGGACAAGAGGGGTCCAATAATCAGATAATTGGTTCCGGGAGCCAATTACATATAGTGGTCATCAAAAGTAGGTTTACAGTTGTGAGTCTATGAAACACAGGGTTTATTCTTGTATTATTATTTATTAATTATGGTATTATTCATACAAACAACTGTAAACCTACTTTTGCTACTGTATTTCATTGTATCCTATTTATTGTTTACAGTTGTTTCTAGTAATAGGAAGTGCAGCATTCACTATTTCATTCTTAATGAGAAAGCTGTGTTTAACAACCCCCAGGATTGGATATTCCAAAGCAATTACAGGTTTTGTTTTTGGTAGATTCACCATCCATGTTGTATTCCTACTGGGTAATTGACATTATGTTATTTTCTCTGAACCGGAACCACTAATAATACCAGGGCAGCTCTTGGGGAAGGTAGCAACAATCACTCCTTATATTGGTCATATACAAGGCACTTCCTCATCCACTATTTTCATTTATTCTCAAAATCAGCCCTGCTGGATAGGCATAATCCTATATTTTGTAATTTAGTGTTGTTGTTTTTTATTATTTTACAAAGAAAAATTAAAGGTTAAGTAGATTTCCCAGACCCTAGTACCTGACAAATGACAGATCTGGGATCTGAAATTCCCTACCGGTTGGGTTAGTGGCAGTCTATTCTCGTCTGGAACCTGCAGCCACTGAGTTCCCTTGTGTGTCCCCCAGGATGTGCAGTACTCGGACATCGACTACATGGAGCGGCAGCTGGACTTCACCCTCAGCCCCAAGTTTGCTGGGTTTCCAGCTCTGATTAATCGCATGAAGGCCGACGGGATGCGAGTCATCCTCATTCTGGTTTGTCCCTCTGGGAGGAGTCTTTTGGGAGTGCGAATAAGTTTTGGTGGAGAAAACTTTACACATACTGTGTTTCCCTCCATGTTATGTGCAGAGAAGTTGAGGGTAAAGAGAAGCTCTACAGTTCAGGTGGAAGGTAGTGCCTTCCCTTCGGAGGAGTTTTTCTCTTTTCTGTCCCCAGTCATTCTCTGGCTTTGGTTTTCTCACCTGACCTGTGTGTTGATTGTAGGACCCAGCCATTTCTGGAAATGAGACCAAGAACTATACTGCATTCACTCGCGGTGTGGAGGATGATGTCTTCATCAAAGCTCCAAATGGTGGAGGCATTGTCTGGGGAAAGGTATGATTTTCACGGTGACCCAGGTGACGGGTGGATCACTGTTAATTTGTTTGTGCCTGTTGTTTAACCTTTTCCATTTGGGCTTTGAGGTCAGAAGTTCTCATTTTGTCAATCAATATCTGTCCACACAATTAAGGAATTTTTAAGGAATGTATATGCACTGTGAGATGCACTTCTCTCAAATCAATCCTACGTAAAAAATCCAAGTATTATCACCTGTAGAATCATGGTTTATAACTTATTAGGAATGCTATATAAGAGAAGTTATCTCCTGCATTGCTTTTGAACATTTTTCTCTCCACAGGTCTGGCCTGATTTGCCCAATGTCGTTATAAACAGCTCTCTAGACTGGGACAGTCAAGTGGAGGTAAAGGGCCCTTTGTGGATATTGGGTGAAGTCAGGGTTGCCAGGAAGGTCTTAATCCGTTTATTTTTTTTTAGAAATGACTCAGACATGGCTGGTATTAATCTTTATTCTAATCTTCTATCACCCTGCCTGCCTACCATGTTTTCCAACCTGCCTGAGCTGGAGCTCTCTGTTTTTGGTGAAAGATTCTCTACTGGTTCCATGTTTCTACCACTATTTTCTCACAAAAAGGCATTGCTGGCCTGCCTCTCTCTCCCAGCCTCTCAGTGAAGTGGCTCGCTACCCTCTCACGTTTCTGTGAGCTGGATCCTGTATACTGATCTTCTGTTTTTTACTTTGTGTTCCTTTTTTCTTTCTTTTACCTTTTATCTAGACATACGGGTTCCTACTTGCCTTTTGTCCATTGTGTATAAAAGCTGGAAGTTCCCACGACCAAGTCTTTCTGTTGCTTCCCCTACCCTTACTACTAGCATTATTGAGCTTCCCCTACCCTTACTACTAGCATTATTCAACTCTTAAAATGCACTGGTAAACATAGAGGAACCTATTTACTGAGACATACAAAGTACCATAAAGTTCCATAGCAAGCAACCTGACCTATATAAAAATGTATGAATATTTGCTGCTACTAAGTGGCATGAATTCACAATTAGGCACTGAGCATTTATTTTACGTCGAGTTCTAAGCTAAGCAATGTGGGGGAATACAAAGATCAATCAGAAGAAAATAAAACAAAGTCCTTGCTCTCAAAGATCTTACAGTATAGTTAAGGAGTTAAACCTTGGGTCTACTTTCCAGGTTAAAATGAAAACATGACTTTTATTATTTGAGGAAATTAAGGGCAAGGTATATCTTTTTCCTAAATCCTCCCAATTTACTTGACACACAAGAGCTGTTTTCAAGTGATTCTGAAACTAGAGAAAACACAGGTGCATACTAGTTAGATGGTCTAATGTAATGAAATGAAATCTGGTTCTCACCCCCTTTCCTTAGTGGGAATGAGATGCGAGGGGATCAACTGGATGTTTCTTTCCAACCTGTTGACAGGGCACCTGATGTCTGCCACTTTCGGGCTGCAGGCTCTCCCTGGCTCATGCTTTGTCTTTGAGAAATACTTAGGAAATTGCAGGACAAAAATTGACGGTTGGGCATCTAATAAACGAGATAGTGAGTCCAGGGGTTGATTGCTACTGTTCATGTTGATACAGAGGGGAAATCAGTCTATGGATGTTTTCCAAATGCTAAGGTGGGGCCTAATTGTGCTAAAGTTTCCCCTGTACTGTTGTATTTGAAACTAGAGGCTCAAAGCACAAAAGTTGTGCAAGGGGCTCGGCCCTCGCAACCGTGGTGGCTTGCAGCCCCGGCTTCGTCTGGAAGGTTGTCTAGAAGGACGTCTGGAAGGTCTAATTAGCGTATTACACTTTTATTATATTTGAAATAAGCAAAGAATGTTACTTAGGCTCTGTTTGGATTATCTGTCACCATGTAGTACAAGGCTGTGCATGAGTTAAACTCTTAGTAAATGCCTGTTTGCTGTCTTTTATGTTTGGGACAAGTAAATTATATTTAATTTTTATAGCAATACCGAGCTTACGTGGCCTTCCCAGATTTTTTCCGTAATTCAACTGCCACCTGGTGGAAGAGGGAGTTGAAAGAACTACACACCAATCCACGGGATCCAGAGAAGAGTTTGAAGTTCGATGGCATGTGGATTGTGAGTGTTTGTGTCTGTGTACATTTGGATAGGGGTGTGTCTATCTTTGTGTGTCTAAGTGTATCTATCACTGACCTTTAATCAAGAAGGATAATGATCACCCCAGAGAGCTTTGGACATATCAGACTATAGTTCCTCCAATCAGGAGTGGAACATTCTGATAGTCCTCAGACCTTGTACCTTGCCACAAGTTCCTGCTATAAAATTTCAATGTCATTGCTAGGAATTTTTTAGAATTGCAACTTGCTTCACACCCTGAGGGAGAATTTTTAAAAAAAATCCTCTAGCCAGTCATTTTGTAGGGCTTAATTGATCTTTCTAGTCAATTCTCAGCTGAATTTAATGATTACTGGATGGTGAATGATTTATTCACTACTTCTTTCCCTCTGAATTGACAGCATGTAACTATTTTTAAAAATATGTTTATATTGATTTCAGAGAGGAAGGGAGAGGGAGAGAGAAATAGAAACATCAATAATGAGAAAGAATCATCAATCAGCTGCCTCTTGCACTCCCCTCTCCCTTTACTGGGGATTGAACCCACAACCTGGGCATGCCTTAACTGGGAATTGAACTGCAACCTCCTGGTTCATGGGTTGACGTTCAACCACTGAGCCACACTGGCAGGGCCAGCATGTAACTATTTTAAAAAGTAAGATATATCTGTGTTTGACTTTTCTAGGATATGAATGAACCATCAAGCTTTGTGAATGGGGCAGTTCCTCCAGGTTGCCAGAATGCCACTCTGAACCACCCTCCCTATATGCCACGTAAGGACCCTGGGCCTCCTCTATTGGCAGAGCCATGGCCACAAGGAGTGACCCCTGCAAGAACTTAGCAACCAGGGGCTTATCCTGACTGCTCAGGGCATATATAAGTGGTGCTTTGGTTTTGGGGAGCCAGCAACAGACACACTTCAATCACTTTACCCAGTTGGGTGTGTGCAAGTTACTGACCCCACTGAGTCAACTATTAAGTTTGTTCAGAAAAAACTTAACAGTAGTTATGTCTCCAAAGGATCCTATAGCTACAGCTTCTTTCAGGCTCAAGTTAATTCCTCCATGAGAATTTGTTATGCCACCTGTGGGTGGAAAGTAGTAGCTTCCCCTTATCATGGAGTTGATGGACTTCGGTATTACACTTGTGTTCATATCTTGGCCCCAGAAATTATTATCTCTGTGAGTTGTATGATCTTCAACAGATTCCTTGATGTTTCCCAGCCTCAGTTTTTTTATACTGTAAAAGGAGGATAATGATATCCTTTTCATAGAATTAAGATAAGAATGACATGAAATAATTACCATGTTAAAAGCCTAGGTTGAAGCCTGCCCCACAGCATTTGACAACTCTGTTCTTCCCCATGCCCTTGGCTTTCTCCTGGAGACCTCTCCAGAAGACTTGATGTTGAATGGCCTGTAGGCGCCATTGCAGCTCCCAGAGCTGAACACGTTCCTGTTCCTGTGCCTCTGGGATGGAGAGGGCCCCATGCAGATGGAGAGTTCAGTCCCTTGAAGAGAAGTCAGTGATAAACAGGATCAGAGGTGGCTTTCCCATCACTAGCTCTTTCTCCTCAGATTTGGAGTCCAGGGACAGGGGTCTCAGCAGCAAGACCCTGTGCATGGAGAGTGAGCAGATCCTGCCTGACGGCTCTCGGGTGCGGCACTACGACGTGCACAGCCTGTACGGGTGGTCCCAGACCAGACCCACATATGAGTGAGTCATCATCTTCCTTCTCTCACAACCCACAGGGGCAGCCAGTGACTGATGAACTCCCCGGGGTTTCCTCTCATTCCCTCTTCCAATGGGGTTAAAATGATTTTAATCACAACTATGTAGCCATTCTTACTTTTTGGACAAATATTCATGAGCATGGAGCCAGGCCCTGTGATCATAGTTAACAGGACAGTTTTAAATAAGGGCTGGTCCTGCCAGTGAGAGACCACAGTCCTAGTGGAGATGACATAGGCCAGTGATGGCGAACCTATGACACGCGTGTCAGCACTGACACGCGTAGCCATTTCTGATGACACGCGGCCGCTGAGGCGGCCGCATGCCGAGGATGAAACATTTGCTGCTCCTGAGGATGAAACATTTGCGAAATAATGTTTTTCCCTCAAAGTGACACACTACCCGAGTTATGCTCAGTTTTTTGGCGAAGTTTGACACACCAAGCTCAAAAGGTTGCCCATCACTGACATAGGCCATTATCACACAGTGCAGCTGATGTTATAACAACATGAGATATAAGAAGCAAAGAGAATGTAGAGGATTGGATAGCTCCTTTATTTCAAAAGTCACTTACCTCTTTTGGGATTTTTTTGGGGGTCATTCATGTTGGGATAGCAACTAGTGTTCTATTGAATTTGCCTTGTCCAATTTTGTGAGCTCGGTCCCTGAATAATAAGAATTATTCTAAAGAAAGCTTTATAAAGGAATTCACCTTCTTCCCCAAATATAGAAAACTAAGTACCGAATAAATAAATAGTAAGATTTGGTGATTACTTATTGTTTTTAGGTGATCCAGTGAGTTTATTACATAGTGAAGTCCTTTGTAAAACACTGTAAATACTCTAAAGGTATATGTGTTATTCTCTCCATCCACCTGGGATTGGTCAATGGGAACCTCACTGTAGCTCAGATTTGCCTATTTCCTCCAGTAACAGGAAACATGTTGTCACCATGGCCTGTGGTCAGAAGTTCTAGGAGGAGAAGCTTTGTGGTCTTTCTTTCCCTGTTCTAATCTCAATAATCTCCTTGTTCCCCTCCAACCAGAGCTGTGCAAGAGGTGACAGGAGAAAGAGGGATCGTCATTACCCGCTCCACGTTCCCTTCTTCTGGCCGCTGGGGAGGACACTGGCTAGGAGACAACACGGCTGCATGGGACCAGCTGAGGAAGTCTATCATTGGTGTGTGGTGGGGAGAGGAGGTGGGATCCTTGCTAAAGGATTCTCTGAAGAGTGGGTAGGAAGTGGGTCGGGAGAGGTGTGTCTGACACAGCTTTGGTTCTCATTGCAGGCATGATGGAGTTCAGCCTCTTTGGCATATCCTATGTAAGTCCCCTTTGGATCACCCCTAATCCCCAAGAAGGTGATGACATCACTCAGAAATCATCAACAGGCTTATTTTATTCCATCTTGTCTCAGACAGGAGCAGATATCTGTGGGTTCTTTGAAGATGCTGAATATGAGATGTGTGCTCGCTGGATGCAACTGGGGGCCTTTTATCCCTTTTCAAGGAACCACAACACCATCGGGAGAAGGGTAGGATGAGGGTATCACTAGGGACACAGGTCCAATTTTGAGTTGGTCATATTCCCCACCGATATCTTTAAACCCATTAAACCCTCATGTTTCTTTTCTTTTTTGATACACGTATATGTTGTGAAATGATTACCACACTTAGGTTAGTTAACACCTTCATCACCTCAGATAATTTCCATTTCTTTTTTGTAATGAGGACATTTAACATCTATTCTCTTAGCAACTTTCAAATATATAAGACAGTATTTTTAACTGTATTCACCATGCTGTACATTACATCCCCAGAAAATGCAGCAGGAGGCAAAAGTTGGTTTACAGTTGTGAGTATGCAAAACACAGAGTTTATTCTTGTATTATGATTTAATAATTATTGTATTTTCCATATGAACAACTATAAACCTACTTTTGCCCCACCATGTATTTATTTTATAACTGGAAATTTTTATCCTTTAGACTGACATCTCTCTATTTTCCCCAACACCCAGCCTCTGATTACCACCATTCTACTCTGTTTCTTTGAGTTCTACTTATTAAGATTCTCTTTCAGATTCCTATATTTTAGATAAGTGTTATCACATAGTAGTTGTCTTTCTGTGTCTGACTTATTTCACCTAGCATTATGCCATAAAGATCCATACATGTTGCTGCAAATGGCAGGATATCCTTCTTTCTTGTGGCTGGATAATATTCCATTGTGTACATATCACATCTTCTTTATCCACTCATCCATCAGTGGTCATTTAGGTTATTTTCATATCTTGGCTACTTTGAATAGCACAGCAATGGGAGTACAGATATCTCTTCAAGAGATAAATTTCAGATAGTTGGATTATGTGGTAGTCTTTTTTTTTTTAATTTTCTGAGGAACCTCCATGCTATTTTCAATAGTAGCTGTACCAGTTTAAATTCCCACCAACACTGCACCAATGGTTTCCTTTTCTCCACATCCTCACCAACACTGGGTTTCTTTTGTCTTTTTGATAATAACCATTCTAACATGTGGGAGGTGATATTTCATTGTGATTTTGATTTCTGTTTTCCTGATGATTAGTGATGTTGGACATCTTTTCATGCACCTGTTGGCCATTTGAATGTCTTCTTTGGAAACTAGAAATCAATAACAGAAAAAAACCTAGAAAATTGACAAATATGTGCAAATTAAACAACCAATGGGTGAAAAGAGAAATCATAAGATAAATAAAAAATATTTTGAAACAAATGAAAATGGAAAAACGCACACTAAAACTTACGAGATGTAACAAAAGCAGTTCTAAGAGAAAGTTTATAGTAATAAACTTCCACATTCAGAAAAAAGAAAGATCTCAAGTAAACAACCTAACTTTATATCTCAAACAAGTAGAAAAAGAACAAAGTTAACAGAAGAAAGGAAATAACAAAGATCAGAGCAGAAATAAATGAAGTAGACACCAGAAAAGTAATAGAAAAGAACAGCAAAACAAAGAGCTGTTTCTTTGAAAATAAATAAAATTGACAAACCATTAGCTGGACTTCCTATGAAAAAAAGAAAGAAGTCTCAAATAAATAAAATTATAAATGAAAAAGGGACATTACAATGGATACTACAGAAATACCAAGGTTTATAAGAGACTATTTGCCGACAAGTTGGGCAACCTAGAAAAAATGCACTAATTCCTGGAAACATAAGCATGGGGCAAAAACTATTAAAATACAACCTACCAAGACTGAATCATGAAGAAATAGAGAATCTGAACAGACCAATAATGAGTAAATAGATTGAATCAGTAATAAAAAAATCTCCCAACAAAGAAAAGCCAGATGTTTTCCCTGGAGAACTCTATCAAACATTTAAAGAAGAATTAATGCCAATCTTTCTCAAACTCTTTCCCAAAATTGAAGAGGATTTAATACTCCTAAACACATTTTACAGGATCAGAATTACCTTGATACTAAAGCCAGATAAGGGCACTACAAGAAAACTACAGACCAAAAGAAAACATATGTAAAACTTTAGACCATAAAAAAAAAAAAAAGAAAACCACAGACCAATATCCCTGATGAATATAAATCCAGAAATTAGCAGACCAATTTTCACAGCACATTGAAAGATTCACACAACATGCTCAAGTGGGGTTTAACCTTTGTGTGTAAAGATGGTTCCACATATACAAATCAATAAATGTGATATACCACATTAATAGAATGGAAGATAAAAAACATATGATTATTTCAATAGGTACAGAAAAAAAACACCATTTGACAAAATACAGAAGGGACTATTGATAAAAACTTTCAAAAAATTGGGTATAAGAGGAATGTACTTCAACATAATGAAGTAAGAGAAGCCCACAGTTTACATAATAATACTCAGTAGTGAAAGTTTAAAAGCTTTTCTATAAGATCATGAACAAGACAAGGTTCCCACTCTCACTATTCCTATTCGACATCATACTGCAAGTCCTAGTCAGAACAATCAGATGAGAAAAAGGAACAAAAGGCATTAAAATCAGAAAAGAAGTAAATTGTCTCTGTTTACAGCTTATATGATCTTATATAGAGAGCATATGAAAGATGTTACAAAAAAAACTATTAAAATTATCAATAAATTCAGTAAAGTTGCAGAATATACAATCAACATACAGAAATGACTTTTGCATTTCTATATGCTAACAATAAAACACATGTAAAGAAAACAATCCCATTCACAACAGCATCAAGAAGCAATAAGCAATACTTAGGAATACATTTAACCAATGAGGTGAAAGATCTGTATACTAAAAACTATAAGTTATTGATTGAAGAAGACAAACAAATGGAAAGATCTCATGTTTATGGATCAGAATAATTAATATTCTTAAAATGTCTGTACTACCCCAAACCATCTATAGATTTAGTGCAATCCCTATAAAAATTCCAATGGAATTTTTCACAGATATAGAAAAAAACTTAAAATACTCGTCAAACCAAAAAGACCCCTAATAGCCAAAGCAATCTGAGAAAGAAGAACAAATTTAGAGGCATCATGCTTTCTGATATCAAATTATATTACAAAACTATAGTAATCAAAATAGTATAGTATTGGCTTAAAAATAGAAACACAGATCAATACAACAGAATCTAGAGCCCAGAAATAAAACCTTGCTTTGCTATCTATCTATCATCTATCTATCTATCTATCTATCTATCTATCTATCTATCTATCTATAAAAAGAGGTAATATGCAAATTAGGCTGGGACTCCGTAACAGGTCACGACCAGACAGGAGGAGGTTGTGCATACAGGTGAGGCCTGGAACGGAGATGGAGATAGAGGTAGGGGGGCCTGCCCAAGGCGGCGTGGTGGCTCGGGTGGTCCCCGAGCGGATACAGGCGGGGGGCCAGGGGACACTGTGAGTCAGGTGTGGATCCTGGCCCCTCCGCGGTGCTGGTCCGGCCTCCCATGGCGCTGGTCCGGCCTGACTCCCGCAATGGCCGGTGCTGCACGAGTCAAGCATGTGTCCCAGTGCCCCATGGGGTGCCTCCTCACATGGCAGGAGGTAGGGTGCCTCCTTGCACAATTTCAATCACGTGCTGGGCCTCTAGTCAACTAATATTTTACACCAGGGAGCCAAGAATAATCATTAATAAAGGATAGTGTTGTCAATAAATGGTTTTCAGAAATTGGTTCCCTATCTTGCACCATTCACAAAATTAACTCAGAATGGTTTAATGACTCAGTCATAAAACTTGAAACCATATAACTCTTAAAAGAAAACATGAGGAAATTTTTTCCTTGACATTGGCCTTGGAAAATGATTTTTTAAATGGGACTCCAAAAGAACAAGCAACAAAAATAAATAAATGGGACAACTTAAAACTTAAAAGCTGCTGCACAGCCAAAGAAACAATTTTAAAAAATGAAAAGGCAACCTACAGAATTGAAGAAAATATTTGCAAATCATATATCTGATAAGGGGTTAATATCCAAAATATGTAAGGCACTCACACAACTCAACCAAAAAAAAAAAAAAAAATCCAAGTAATCTGGCTAAAAAATGGGTAGGGGAACTGAATAGACATTTTTCCAAAGGAGACATACAAATGGCCAATAGGTACATGAAGAAATCCTTATGGTTCAATGAGCCATCTTCTGTGTTCTTTAGATTATTCTTTTTGTTTGGGCAGCGTTGTAGCAAATATATCCCCAAAAAGAATGTCTTATGGGAAAATTTTATCAGCTGTCCTAGGAGAGCTTCAGTGACCCCTTTCAGTCTAATATTCTGTGCATCTTATCTATAATCATCTTTGATTTAGTTAATTGTGATTTTCATTTGTAATATGTTCAGTGACCTCAAGTCCCCTAGCTCCCCTACGGTGAGCTCTAAAACTCCTCCTTTTGTCCTTTAGAGGCAAGACCCTGTATCCTGGGATGATGCGTTTGTGAATATCTCCAAAAGTGTCCTGCAGACCAGATACACCCTCTTGCCGTATCTTTACACCCTGATGCACCTGGCCCACACAGAGGGCAGTACTGTCGTGCGGCCTCTTCTCCATGAGTGAGTGTTTAGCTGGAATCCCAATGAGTAAGGGATAATTTTATTCTATGTGGTATCAGTTGAAGAAAACAGTTCTTCCAAAATAAATTAAAGACATGATTGCCTTTTGCCATAAGCTTTCTAGGCACATGAATATGTTATCTAGCATGGTGTCACTGATAACCTGGATCTTTAATAAGAGACTATTGAATTTAATTTATTTTTTCAAAATGATACAACACAGAATGATTTCTTTCTAGATTAAGCATATAGACCTACCTATCTTTTATAGAAGCTCAGGTCATATGACATTCCAGGGGGAGATTTGAGGGATGAAGGCCATTCTTGCATTTAGGATGTGCCATGGTTAAGAAAAATGGAGATATCTGTAGGTGAGAACATGTCTAAGTCTAATTATGTCTGGAGTTTGAAGAACATAACATGCAGAAAGTGAACGTATATCTGATTAAGGTAGAAAAAATAATGTAAGGTAGAGAAGCTGGATTTCTGACTTGGGTCTGAACTTGAGCAGTTTCTTCAAGGCCTTGGCCTGGAGCCCTGTTGGCACCCTGATTATGGTACCTTGGTTTGCCTTTCCAGGTTTGTGTCAGACCGGGTGACCTGGGACATAAATGATCAGTTCCTGCTGGGCCCAGCCTTCCTGGTCAGCCCCGTCCTGGAGCCTGTAAGTATGGAGGCCTCTGATAAGCAGAGGTCCAGGTTATGAAGCCTGGTGAATGGGAGGAGGAGAAGAGGCCTGATCTGGTGGGGGTCCTAAGTGGTGGCTTCTTATTCTACCTCTGTCTCTTCCTCTCTCTCTGCGCTGAGGTCCATCACTTAGGGGTTCTGGTCCTTAGCTCCCTCATCTTTAAAATCATCATAACAGATTCTGATTCATAGGACAAATAGAAAAGGAAGAAACTTTATGGTATATTTGAAGTTATACTAATTTCTTCATTAACTGAAGTAAGGAGTGTGATCAGGTGGGAGCAGTACTGTAAAGATGCATTACAGTCCTCTGTCACCATTAAAGCAAACTTTTCATAAGGATCGTTTGAAACAACATGTATTATCTTACTGTTGAGGGGTAGGCCTTCCCTTCCTTCAGTAGGAGGTCTTCAAGTAGCAAAAGCCATTTCCTTACCTTTATTGTTGATGATTAGGCTTCTGATCAAAACATCAGTTAATTGCATCTTCTTCAAAACTTAGTGCACTAATCAGAATCTCTGAAGTATTGGCATGTAAAACTACGAAGTTTTCTTCTGCCTCAGACCCAACTTCTTTGTTTCTTTCAAAAGGGTGTATGTGGGTTAAGTCTATAAGTAGATAATAATAATTCTCCAAAATCCTGGATCCTGTAGGACTTTACAGAAGCCACAAGCGTAGGGCAGGCAAATCTCCCATTTGAAGGAGAGAAGGAAGGCTTCCCCACAGTCCTGACCTCTAGAGAGATGAAGAGTGTGGGTCAAAGGCCATCACTATTATTTTGACCAAGTTGGTTAGTCTGCCTTAGATAACTGAGCCCACTGCCCATGACTTGTTTGTGTTTGATTTTAGAATGCAAGAAATGTCAATGCATACTTCCCTAGAGCCCGCTGGTATGATTACTATACGGTAAGTTTTTCTGATTGTTTATATAGCCCAGGAAAATGGGAGCGTAGTGTGCACAGGCTTTATAATCTGACAGACCTCCGCTCACATTGTGGCCCTCTAACTCACCTGATGTTAATCTTGCACAGGTCACCTTCTCCTCCAAGTCGGGGAGAACCACTTCCTTCACAGAATTGTGAAATAACACATAAAGTATCTCACTTATTCCCTGGACTTCGTGGGTGTTCTTTCTGTGTTAGTTTTTATCTTTCCATTTACCACTACTATTCACAATGGTGGCAACACTAGTAAACACGGGAAATTATTCTGTAAACTATAGTTTTTTGTTTAATTTCCCCCTGCTGGATTGTAAGTTCATAAGTACAGGGGCCTTTTCCTCTCTTTTTATTCCACATCTCCTTCTACAGCATAGATGCTCAAAGAGGAGTAGTTAAGCGTAATTCCCCCAAGGAAAGAAAGGTCTCAGGCCATCTGTAAAATGCACACAGAAGGAAGGGCCCCACCCTTGAGCACTGGAGCGATGCAGTTGCATTTGGAAATGCAGGGTGCACACATTCTCTGTCATAGAATGTTTCTAGGCTCCTCTGAGCCCAGAAACTCACCTGGAAAAAATGGGGTCTTCTGGAGCCACTTCAAGGCAACATTTTTATTATTAATTGTATGGGGTGACATCGGTTAAAAAATTATGTTTCAGGTGTGCAATTCTATAATTGTATATTGCATTGTGTGCCCACCACCCAAAGTCAAATCTTCTTCCATCACCATATATTTGAACCCCTTTACCTCTTACTCCCCCCTCACTTCCTTCCCTTTCATAATCACCATACTGCTGGGTGAATGAAAATGTATAACAGGTATGTGTGGAAGGATCATGAACAGGCAGCAAGTTTGGAAGCGTAGATGTCTGGTAAATGCACTGTTCAGAGGTGTGTTGTCTCCTTCATCATCTCTGACCTTCTTTCTGGCCCTCAGGGTGTGGATATTAAAGCAAGGGGAGAGTGGAAGGCTTTGCCAGCCCCTCTTGACCACATTAATCTTCATGTCCGTGGGGGCTACATCCTGCCCTGGCAGGAGCCTGCACAGAACACCCGCTTAAGGTGAGTGATGGGACCAGTTAGTTCAGATCTTGGTGGAACCCACTGTAAGCAGTACTCTTGGGCCCAAAAGCAATTGTACTAAACATTTTTGTTAGTTGGTTTGTTTTTTTCATACGCTCTGCTCTTTGAACAATTATCAACAACTATTTTGGATCCAAGTGGGTGAAATGCTAGGTCTAATTAGTGATAATTGAAATGGAAGAAACTATTGTTGAAAAATTGTTTAAGCCATAATGCAGGTGATGCCTGAGATTCCTCATACATGGATTTAAAAATTCTAGACCTAAGCCTATATAATAAATAATAGCTAACAGCAAATGAATACTTGCTGTGTACCTAGAACTGCAATAGTATGGAAATTTCTATTTTTTTCTTAAAAAAATAAACAATAAACACTATAGTGTAAGTACTGTTATTATCCTCAGTTTATAGAAAAGCAAAGAGGCTTCATTGAGATCTGGGGAGCAGGCATTAATTAATTCAGAGTCACACAGTTAGTAAGTAGTTGAAGATGGACTGCAATCTATGTCTGTCTGATTTCAAGCTAAAATTCTTAGAGTCCTACTAATTTAAGTCCAAAAATTTAGTTAAAAACTGAACGAACTGAAGACAGAACTCACTATATATGTATTTAGGAAGTTAGGTCATAAAAGAAGAAAGATCACAACATCAGATCCTTCCTCACAATTGGGGAGGGAAGGAATCCAATGAGTTTGTTTATAGTGTCTGGTGGAGCTTATAGAACCTTAAAGGAAAACGCCCCTTGCTTCATTCATTAATTCATTCATTTCTGGTATGAAGTCATAGAGCAAATGGAGACAAAACTAGAAGTAGGTCACAAGTCTCTTGAAATCTAGCTCTCAGTCTTTATAGCATGAAGGACTTCCTTTATGTTTTTTGAATACTCTTAATTTGAGACTGTGGCTTGGTGTTTAACTAATGCCTCTCTTCCACTTCACTATAGCCGCCAGAAATTCCTAGGCTTCAAAGTTGCCTTGAACGATAACAGGACTGCTGAAGGTTGGCTCTTCTGGGATGATGGGCAAAGCATTGGTGAGTAAGGGTTCCCTCAGATTTATGTCTCTACCATTGACTGGGCTCTTGGATATATTATAGGCCTGCTTGTCATTTTTCATGTTAAAGCAGTTTTGCATTTTTTATATATAGCTGTTACTTTGAAGTAGTACATAGTGTGCTTGATCCTTATGCTGCATGTAAATGAAGCTTAGCTGGGAGTCTCTCACCATTATCCACTGTCCTAATCCACTGTGGAAGATAGCTGTATGGGAGCCAAAGTGAAAATTTCTTTGAACCAATTGAAATATACTTCTGTATGGTTTATGTTCAAAAGCACATTCCCTAACGCATGGTTTATTGTCCCAGTAAGAGTAACAATGCCTCTATGAACTGTTTTATTTATTTGAGGGAATTTTTTATTAGGAGTTGCAGGGATTGGTGAACTTTCAGGAGGATGGTTCAATTATTATTAGCTATTTCTAGGCCAATGCTGTCTAATCCAACTTTTTGCAGTGATAGAAATGTTCTGTATCTCTATTGCCCAAGGTGATAGCCATTAGGCATAGATGGCTACTGAGCACTTGAAATGTGACAAGTGTATCTGAGGAATTGAACTTTTAATTTTATTTAATTTTAATTAATTGTAATTTAAAGAGCTACATTTTGTCAGAGGCTACCTTGGACAGCACAATTCTCGAGGCTAGCCAATGCCCTCTGATGGAGTGAGCAGTAAGCAAATTAGAAAGAGATGACGGGTACATGGGACAAGTGAGAAAGCCACAGGGTAGGAAGTAGAGTGGGAATACCTGTAACAAGACTCTGATAAGTCCACCTTCACTGGATATGCTGAACTTCATATTTTCCCTGGACTTGTGGCATAAATGAGGATAAAAGGACAAAGAAGGCTTTTCTTTAGGTTTCTTTGTTTTCTGGAGATTACAGTTAAGAAATTGTCTGATATCTCTTAAGACAAACTGACCAAGACACCATTCTTGGTGATTGTGATTGTGTCTACATCATGTATGTTCACATGTGCGTACTTCTAACAGAAGGAACCGGGAAGTTCTGAGGTGACAGGGAAATGTTGGGAGTGGTAGATAACAAGGGAGAGAAGTGGATTAAAGGGAAACCCCATAATGCTAAGTGCCTCTGCCAGACTGCTGTGTCTACACACACACATTTCAAAGATCCTGTGCAAGTTGAGGGTGGGGGCAGAGTCTGACTAATCTCCATATATAGGTCTTAAATCACAAAATGGAAATAAGTAAAGAAAAATAAAGACAAGTAGGCAATGAGAATTCTAAGCATGACTCCAGATCGTGTTTACCTTGTTTGTTTGCAGACACCTATGAAAAAGGTCTCTATTACCTGGCCCACTTTTCTGCCATTCAGGTGAGTGTGACTGATGCTATGAGGGGGGCACTAGAGTTCTACTGGCTTAGTAGGATGCTGGAGATCATAAGGGCACAAAGTACCACCTAGAATTCCTTCACTTCTACCTTGCTAATTTGCTTCGTTTCCTTTTTCTAGACTGTAGCTAGATTTAGTATGCTCCCAGAAGTTTTCTGTGACTAGGCCCATTCATGTTTTGTCAGTAACTTATTCCAGTTTAGTGAGGCAGAGATGAACAAGCTATTTTGATGTTATTTAGCCCTTGTTCCTATATTGTCTTGGAATGTTCTGCACATTTTCTAACTTCTCCACATATAGAAAGTAAGGTTCCTGATAGCTGAGACCCTTTATCTCCTTGGACTTCGGGGCAATTCTGGAGACCCTGCAGGTGCTTTTTAGTCAATGAAAATTTAGATGGTAGTTGGAACAGGTGATAAAGTCCTGAAATCATGGTCTCTACTACAAGGACACAAGGTGGTAACTCTGAAGTTGTCTTACCTCATGACCTGCATTTGTGCCTAAAAAGAGGTGGGAAAATTTTGAAAAAATTTTGCTTTATTTTTTTCTGGTTTCTTTTATCCCTAATTTGACAGAATACAATGACGAGTCATGTAATTTTCAACAAATACATCACGGATACAAACCCTTTGAATCTGGGCTACATTGAGATCTGGGGAGTGGGCAGTACCTCCATTTCCAGTGTCAGCATCTCTGTGAATGGCACGGATATAACACCCACCTTCACCTACTCCGCTACATTAGAGGTTTGTGACCAGTGAAAAGTCTGAATGGTATTTCCCAACCCTGAGATGCAATGTGAAATGCCTGCCTCTTTTTTTCTAATGACACCCTCTCCTGCAAAGCTTCTGTTTTAAGTGTGTCAACATGGACAGCATAGTGATGGAGGGGAAATCAGCCTTTGTCATTTGGGATTGAGGGTCTGGGTCCTTAACTTCCTTTTTTATTTTATTTTATTTATTTTTTTATTTTTTGCTTAATCCCTTCACCTTTTTCAAGGAATTTATTTATTTATTTATTATTTTTAAAATCTTTATTGTTGAAAGTATTATCTATGTCCCCTTTCCCCCCATTGATCTCTTCTAGTCCGTCCCTTCCCTCCCCCGTGCCCCCCCCCCCAGGACTTCACCGCTCTATTGTCTGTGTCCATGGGCTATGCATATATGCATACAAGTTATTTGGTTGATCTCTTCCCACTCACCCACCTTCCCTCTGAGTGGTCCTTACTTTCTATGCATGTCTGCTTGTTTGCAAAGCTATGTAAAATCCTGTGTTTTATTCCTCATTTCTGCCTCAGAGATCTTGATAGCTTGAATTACCATATTTTATCAGTTGTAAGATACCATTAGTTACAAGTTACCCCATTATTTCATGTGCCATAAAGACAAAAAAAAAAAAAAGGGACAAGAATATGACCCTAACCGGTTTGGCTCAGTGGATAGAGCGTCAGCCTGCGGACTCAAGGGTCCCAGGTTCGATTCTGGTTAAGGGCATCCCCAGTAGGGAGTGTGCAAGAGGCAGCTGATCGATGTTTCTCTCTCATTGATGTTTCTAACTCTCTATCCCTCTCCCTTCCTCTCTGTAAAAAATCAATAAAATATATTTTTTAAAAAAGAATATGATACTGAAAATTCTATTTTGAACTTATAGTTTTGTAAAACTCTTTTAGACATAGATTTTTATCATTTAAACATGTTAAGTGATAATAATGGGAAAAGTTAGGTAGTGATACATGGGCATTGATTATTCTGCCATCAAAGTGACTTAGAAGAGGTAGATTCTGAATTTGAAGAAATATTCGAAATGCCTTAACCAATGTATATCACATAATTTTTCTATTTGTTATTTAAATATTTAAATCTCTTAGTATTTTATTTATTATTTAAAAGATAACTACATGGCACTAATGGGTTAAGGCATTTCCCAGATACTATCCCAGGTGGTGGTGCTATAGAATTTTATAAAACTCTTGTACTATTGTCCATAAGATTTTCTCCCAAGCCACTAACATGTTTATACAAGTGTTTATCTTAGCACTTTCTTGATCTTACTGTCAGCCAGGAGTCATATTCCTTCCTAAAATGATCCTTAAGTGGTTTGCAGTTCATTCATTCAGAATACCAGTAATAGCAAAGACGTTCATGTTTGCACAGATAATAACAATAGTCATGAGTGCTGGTTGGCTCACAGTTATTCTAAGGCTGTTGATTGCAAGACACATTATGATTTCATGAATGTTAAATATGTGAAAACACTGCCTTGGGATTAATGAAGTGGTTCTAACATCTCTCCTCATGGCAAATAGGATCTTTCCTTGTGTGCTTACTCCTTGCTTTCTCCTGAACTATTTTTCTTCCATAATCCTCTCTGATTACAAGACCTGCAACAAGTTTTCCTTCAGTTTTGTATTTCTTTTTGTTTCCTCATATTTGTGGTTTTCTTATCAACCAATTTCCCCAAACTTTATCAAGAGCTCATAAAGGACTTCACCTGTTTTTGTTGCTGACCAACTCATGGACTGCACATATGGTGAAACTTTATGGAAAGTATTTGCCTAGAAAAAAGTTGGAATATTGGACTCTCATTGGCAGTCATCCAGGCACTGTGAGGGATGAGCAGAGGAGGAAATAAAAGGGGTGCTTTGAAGTAAATCAACACTCCAAATAAATAGAAATGAGGACATTTTCTCCAATTTGTCTGTGGGATTGTGTCTCTATTGTGGCTGCATAATGCATTATTTTGAGGCTTGTTGTCTTGTCACTATCACTGAATGATCTTTGTCTTATAAAGAATTATGAAAGACACTCGTCATCTGAAAATTTGAGATCAGTCTGGAAACTAGGCAATGAATTGTGAAAGTATCAGTGTGTTATGTAGACCATTGGCTCATCTCTTGATTTGTTTGCAGGAAGTTTCAATCATCTAATGCCCAATACTTTTCCTTGGTTCCCAACAGGTGTTACATATTGATGTGACCAGCAGAAACATCAGCCTACATAATTTCACTTCATTGACATGGAAATTTTAAGAGCAAGATTCTATGAATGACTTTGAAACTACTTATACTTCATGCTTATAAAATTATTGTGTGTTGCTAATTGGTTCATGCCCACTATGGATAAAATCTTTTATTAATTTTGTTATATGTTTTGTCTATGCCTTAACCCTATGGGATAGGCAATAGGGAGGTGTTGAAAATCAATGGGTTATCTTAATGTCTCTATGTGATTAGTATGGTATCTATTGTTCATCATTCAACATTTACTGAAGATGAACTTGGTCCATGGTGTGTGAAGTGTGTGTGTGCATGTGTGTAACCAGGAAATAGGTCCCACTCTCTTGCTAAGTAGACAAGAAAAAGCTTGCCAGGACAGTTTCAGGCCCTGGAGCTAACATTCCAAGAAAGTATCCAGAAAGCCAGAACTCATAAAAGATATCTGTTGGTTGGTTTCAGGGAAAGAGGAACATTATGTTGACAGCAGGATAGAAGGGAAAGAAAAGGCAAACACAAGGAAAATTAAACAGGAAAGATGAGTGGAAACAGATTGTGATAAAAGTGATCATGACAAATGAGAAGACAATATTAAAATATCAGGAAGATTAGTGTCAATGGGAGGAGAAAGGAAGAACCAACTCACTTGAAAGCAAGAAGAAGGGTTAGGGGAAACCCTTAACATATGGGAGTAAGGGTGAGGATGGAATTTAAGCAGGCAAAACTGAAGGAAGGAGTTTGAATGTAAAAAATAACTTATTTTTGCAGTGGTGTTCTTTAAAATATGTAAATCTTTCTTCTCTTTTCTGTGCCTAATGTATATAACCACAATTTACACACGTGCATGCAACTTCCATGCCAGAGCCAAATAAAATAAGCATATTTACAAGAGACTTTGAATTTTGTGATATTTTGATCATGGTGATGTTAGTTCAAATTAAGGCAATATCTTGTTCAGCAAACCTTTGTAAACTGGTCTTGTTCTCTTTGGCAGCAGAGTCCCTACAGTCCAATCCACCAACAGAACGGTTAGCTTTCGGAGGATCCGCCCTTTTCCTTATACCCGTGGCATGTCTTTTTTAAGATTTAGGCTGTGGCCCTAACCGGTTTGGTTCAGTGGATAGAGCATCAGCCTGCGGACTGAAGGGTCCCAGGTTCAATTCCGGTCAAGGACATGTATCTTGGTTGCGGGCACATCCCCAGTAGGGAGTGTGCAGGAGGCAGCTGAATTGGTATTTCTCTCTCATCAATGTTTCTAACTCTCTATACCTCTCCCTCTCCCTTCCTCTCTGTAAAAAAAAAAAAAAATAATAATAAATCAATAAAATATATTTAAATAAAAAGATTTAGGCTGTGGAAGAGGGTACTTGAATTGTTGTTGTTTTAATCATCATAGCAGCTGCTATATGTGGTAAAATATAAACTCTGACAAAACAGAAGTTGCAACACTATTGGTTAAAACACTAGATGGTTCAAATTTGGGATAAAAAATTATATATTAATGCTCAAAAGGGATATTCACCTTTAGTGTGACTTGAAAATGAGTGTGTTATAAATTAATGTGTTTATATCCCTATATTTTTTAACACCAAGAAGCCACATTCTGCTTGTATATTCTTAGGTCAGTGCCTGCATAAGTCTATCTATATGTATAAAAGCCTAAGTGACCATTACGACCACATGACTGGAATGACTGAAACAAATGGTTGACCAGTTGCTATAACCCGCATTGACCACCAGGGCACAGATGCTCAATGCAGGAGCTGCCCCCTGGTGGTCAGTGTGTTCCCATAGCCAACCTCCTGCAGCCGGCCAACCTCCCACGGCCCCTCCCTCCGGGCCAGCCAACCTCCTGGGGTCTCTTCCCCTGGCCGGCCTGCCCTCCAATAGGCCTTGATTGCCGGCCAGGCCAAGGGACCCCACCCATGCACGAATTTGTGCACTGGGCCTCTAGTAGAATATAATATTGTTAAATTGGCTAAATGTTCTAATTATCAAAAGTAGGGACTCATGGATGAGGGCTTGAGTTAACTATGCAACTAGTGTGAAATGTGGAAAAGTAACCATGTGAATCCCTTGATCAGAAAGGTGGGAAACTTATTACCTCTCCTCTAATCAACCTAGGAAGGCTATCAGGAGTAAAGCATTATTTACTTGATCTTTGAGAAATATTTTAGGTTATCATGAAGGGCATATTTGTGGAAGTTGGCTTTGGCTGCCACAGAAAGCTCAAGGAGAGGATTTCAGACTGGACAATCCCAATTGCCAAGTCCCTAGGTGAGCCATGGGAGGCTTGGCAACATTAGTAGAGTCATGGGACCCCTGGTAGTCTAGTGAAACCTACAGTACCCCTGTTAGGAAAGATGTTCTTAAATGTATAAAGTAAAATGCATACTATTTTAAAGGAGTCCTATTGTATTAAAATACACATATGCAAGTATTTAAACATTTAGTATAGTAATAAACGAGGTGTTTATTTTGTTTGTTTTTGCTCATCATAAATTTTATTTCCATCAACTTCTCCATATCTCCTTGCCACATGCCCTGGACTGGTCTGCATAATTCCAGTTTTTGCTCCTGGATTTAAGCAATACAATCTCATCTGTTTCTACAATTCCAGGGCTGGAATAGCTTCCCATTGTTGCTAACCACTTTGTGGCCTCAGTGTCCCCTGGTTGACTTCTCGTCCTCTCATCATCTACTTGTTAAGTCTATCCCCTTAAAAAAAAAAGATTTGTTAAGTCTGTGCCCTTAAAAAAAATACTCATAGAAGATTGTGTGTGTGTGTGTGTGTGTGTGTGTGTGTGTGTGTGTGTGTTTTGCTTATATCTGACTTGCACAGTAAAATTAAGAGCTTAATTCACATTGGAATAGAATTCAATAAGTAATTGGAGGTATTTTCCCTCTCATGCATATATATAAACTAGAGGCCCTGTGCACAACATTCATGCACTGGGGGGCAGGGGAGAGTTCCTCAGCCCAGCCTGTGCCCTTTAGCAGTCCGGGAGCCCTCAGAGGATGCCTGCTCCCAGGGCCTAAGCTGCAGTTGGACATCCTTAGCACTGCCGCAGAGGTGGAAGAGGCTCCCACCACCACCACTACGCTCGCCAGCCATAAGCCAGCTCAGGGCTTCTGGCTGAGCGACACTCCCCCTGTGGGAGCGCACTGACCACCAGGGGTCAGCTCCTGCATTGAATGCCTGCCCCCTGGTAGTCAGTGTGCATCATAGAGACCGGTTGTTCCGCCGTTCGGTCAATTTGCATATTACCTTTTATTATATAGGATAATGCTACAATGAACATGGGGGTGCATGTATCTTTTCAATTAATACTTCTGTTTTCTTCAAATAAATACCTTGAAGTGGAATTGCTGAATCATATAGTAGTTCTATTTTTTGATTTTTTGAGGAATCTCTACTCTTTTCCATAGTGGCTGCACCAATTTCCTTTTCTACCAACAGTACACCAGGGTTTACTTTTCTCCACTTCCTTGCCAACACTTGTAGTATTTTTTATAAAAGCCATTCTAATAGCTGTGAGGGCTATCTCATTGTGGTTTTCATTTGCAATTCCCTGATAATTAATGAGGTGGAACATTATTTCATATACTTATTGGTCATTTGTATGTCTGCTTTGGAAAAATGTCTAATCAGATAATCTCCCCCTACTTTTTATTTGCTATTGAGTTGTATATTTTGGCTGTTAGCTTCTTACCAGATATATGATTTGCAAATATTTTCTTCCATTTAGTAAGTTGCATTTTCATTTCATTGATGGCTTAAACCTGTACTGCACAGAAGCTTTTTAATTTGATGTAATTTCACTTGTTCATTTTTGCTTTTGTTTTTGGTGTCACATTTAAAAAAATCATTGCCAAGATATGTGAAGGACCTTACTGCCTATGATTTCTTCTATGAATTTTATAGTTTCAGGTCTTACTTTCAAGTCTTTAATCCATTTTGAGTTAATTTTTGTCTATGGTATAAGATAGTGGTCCAGTTTTATTCTTTTACATATGGTTGTTCAATTATCAGAGCAATATTTATTGAAAAGGCTGTTTTTTCCCCATTGTATATTCTTGGCTCCTTTGCCATAAATTAATTGACTATATATGTGGGTTTAATTCTGGGCCCTCTATTCTGTCCCATTGACCTATGTGTCTGCTTTTATGCAATACAATTCAAATGACTATAGCTTTGTAATAATAGTTTGAAATTGGGAAGTGTGATGCTTCCTCTTTGTCCTTCTTTCTCAAAACTGCCATGGCTATTTGGGATCTTTTATGGTTTCATACAAATTTTAAGATTCTTTTGTTGTTGGAATTTTGGTAGGGATTGCATTGATTGTGTATATTGATATGGATAGTATAGACATTTTGGCAATACTAATTTCCAATCCATGAATATGAATTATCTTTTCATTTGTTTCTTCAATTTTTGACATTCATGTCCTGTAGTTTTCAATATATAAGTCTTCAACCTTGAATGTGTTATTTATTTATTAATTTATTATTAATCCTCACCCAAGGATATTTTTTCCATTCATTATTTTAGAGAGTGTGTGTGGAAGGGAGGGGAGAGAGTTGGAGAGAGAAAGAGAGAAAGAAACATCAATCTGAGAAAAACACATTATTGATTGCCTCCCTCATGTGCCCCTTTTGTGCCAGGGATTGAACCTCCATGGTCTAATACTCTAACCACTGAAAAACACTGGCCAGGGTCCTAGGTATTTTTTTTAATGTAACTACAAATTAAATTGTCTTCTTAATCTGTTTTTATGCAAATTCATTATTAGTATATAGAAATGCAATATATTTTTGATATTATTTTCGTATCCTGCAACTTTACTGAATGTATTTATTAGTTCTGTTTTTTGATGGAGTCTTGATGGTTTTCTATAAATATAATAGCATGTCTTCTGAAAATAGTGACAGTTTTACTTATTTCTTTCCAATTTGATTGCCTTTTATTTATTTTTTAACTAATTACTTTGGCTAGGCCTCCCAGAAGTATCCTATATAATAAAAGCCTAATATGCAAATTGACCATATGGTAGAATGACCGGTCAGTGGGGGGCGGGGCCAGTGAACGAGCAGTGCCAGGCCAGCCAGGCAGGTGCAGCAGGCAGAGGGAGGGGACAGCAATTGGGGGGTGGCAGTGAAGGGGCAATTGGGGGGCGGGGATGGCCGTTTGCCAGCTGGCACCATCCCCTGATCGACCTGCCAGTCGCCTCCTGCTGAGAGAGGCCACCAAAAGCGATGGCGGGGCAATGGGGGTGGGTCCAGCCACTTGCCGGCTGGCACTGTCCCCTGATCTGCCCGCGGATCACCTCCTGCAGAAGGAGGCCAGACTATGGCTTAGGTCTGCTTCCCACGGGGAGCGGGCCTAAGCCATCAGTTGGACATCCCCCGAGGGTTCCCAAACTGTGAGAGGGCATAGGCTGGGCTGAGGAACCTCCCTGAGTGCAAGAATTTTTGTGCACTGGGCCTCTAGTCCTAATATATAAAAAGCCAGGGGCTGTCACAACTGAAACAACCAGATGGACAACCAAGCACAGGCTGTGTGGGGTGACAAGGCTGGAGGGGGGTTAGTGAGGGATGACCAAAGGACTGAACAGCAGGCTGAGTGGGGTGACCAGGCTGGCTTGGGGGGGGGGGCGGTTGGGAGCAGCCAGGCCAGCAGGGGGTTAAAGAGGGTTGACCTGGTCAGTGGGGGGGCAGTTAGGGGCAACCAGGCTTGCAGAGGGGGGTAGTTGGGGGCGACCAGGTCAGCAGGGGGAGCAGTTAGGGGCAACCAGGGAGGCAGACAGGTTAGCAATTAGGAGCCAGCAGTCCAGGATTGTGAGAGGGATGTCCAACTGCTGGTTTAGTCCCAATCCCTGGGATCGGGCCTAAACCAGCAGTCAGACATCCCCTGAGGGGTCCAGGATTGGACAGGGTGTAGGCTGGGCTGAGGGGACCCCCCCTCCGTGCATGAATTTTGTGCACAGGGCCTCTAGTCTATATAATAAAAGCCTAAACAACCGTTACGGTGGAACGATGAGAATGACTGTTCCCTATGATGCGCACTGACCACCAGGGAGCAGATGCTCAATGCAGGAGCTGCCCCCAGGTATTTAGTGCGTGCCCACAGGTGGAGTGCTGCTCAGCCAGAAGCGGGCTCATGGCTGGCGAGCACAGCAGTGGTGGCAGGAGCCTCTCCCGCCTCCATGGCAATGCTAAGGAGCAACGAGCTAAGTGGTAAGGAGCAGCAAGCAGGCAGGCAATAAGAAGTGAGGGGTCCCATACTGCGAGAGGGAGCAGGCCGGGCTGAGGGACCCTCCATCTCAGTGCACAAATTTCATGCACTGGGCTTCTAGTATGGCATAAAAGTGAAAGGCGTAGGAATTCCTGTCTTGTTTCTGTTCTTAAAGGAAAAGCTTTCAGCTTTCACAATTAAGTATGTTGTTAGATGTGGGCTTGTTACATATGGCCTTTATTACGTTGAGGTACATTCCTGCTATACCTACTTTGTTTAAAGTATTTCTTTAGATCATAAAGGATGCTGAATTTTGTCAAATGCTTTTTCTGCATCTATTGAGAGGACCACATGATTTTTATTCTTCATTTTGTTTTGTGCTGTATCACACTGATTGATTTGCAAATGTTAAGCCATCATTGCATTAATGGAATGAATCCAAATTGATCATTGTATATAATCCTTTTAATGTATTGTTAAATTCAGTCTGCTAATAGTTTTTGAGGATTTATGAATTTATGTTCATCTAGAATATTGGCCTGCAATGTGTGTGTGTGTGTGTGTGTGTGTGTGTGTGTGTGTGTGTTTGGGGGGGGCATTCTTGTCTGGATTTGTGAAATGAGTTTGGAAGCATTCTGTATTCTTTTAATTTTTGGAAGAGTTTGAGAAGCATTGATATTAATTTTTCTTTAAATGTTTGATATATTTCATCAGTGAAGCTTTGATTCTGGACTTTTGTTTGTTGGGCGTTTTCTGATTATTGATTCAATCTCCTTAATAGTAACTGGTCTGTTCAGATTTTCAAGTTTATTTAGTCTTGTTAGGTTATATGTTTTAAGGAATATATCTATTTTGTCTCATTTGTTAGTGTATAATTAATTCATAGTAATCTCTTATAATTCTTTGTATTTCTATGGTATCAGTTGTAACATCTCTTCTTTCATTTCCGATTTTATTTATTTGAGTACTACCTCCTTTTTCCCTCAGTGAGTCTAACTAAAGGTTTGTGGATTTTGTTTCTCTTTTCAAAGAACCAGATCTTAGTTTCATCTATCTTTTCTATTGTCTTCTTAGTCTCTGTTTTATTTACTTCTGCTTGAATCTTTGTTACTTCCTTCTACTCACTTTGGTTTTTGCTCTTCTTTATTTCTAGTTTCTTAAGGTGTAAAATTAGGCTGTTTCTTTTCTTGTCTCTTACCTCCAAAATATCTGTTACATTTTCATTGGTCAACACAAGCATCTGACCCAATATCTTCTAGTTGCCACTTAACAAGAAGGGATGGCAAAGTTAGCTATTTTCTGTACTTTAAAAAGCAGGTTATAGCTGGGATTGTCAGTGAGCATTGTAATGTGAACATTGTCACAAATGATCATGGAATGTGGGGAATTAAGAGTAAAGTATCACACAACGAGTAGAAAAATTTTATGTACTAATAAGTCTCCTTGATATCATCCACTTTGAAATGAGATCCAAGTGCATTTTCCCTCTAACAAAGGCGCAAAGATAAGGTGAGAAGTTCATAAAGGCAGGAACCAAGTTTGTTTGTGAGTGTGTCTGTGTGTGTGTACTTGCCACACACTGAACATTTGAAGTAAATATGGACTACCATGGGTACTATATTACTTAGATGCGATTAGAAGATGCCATTAGAGAATGACATGCCTGCATATATAAAATATGCAATATCTTATATATACTACTAGGACCCCAACATGTGATGCGAAATCGTGCCGTGCCGCTCACCCTCGAGTCTCCAGTCAGGCCCTGCCTCGCTCCCCGGGCCCTGCAGCAGCTGCTGCCGGTCCGGCCTTTGAAGCAGCCATGGCTGCTGCTGATCAGGCCCTCCCCCAGCACAGATGCGCGGAGGCCCCTGCTGCCCTGCCCCTGACGCTGTGCGTGCAACCTCCTCCTGTCCGGTCAACCTGTTATGACGTCCCAGTTAATTAGCATATTTCTCTATTTTATATATAGAGATAATGCCCTCATATATTATTGGTGGGAATGTAAAATGTTGCCACCACTTTGGAAAACAGTTCTCTAGTTCCTCAAAAAGTCAAAGATAGAGTTACCATAGGACCCAAAAATTCCACTTCTAGGTATATCCTCAAGAGAACTGAAAATATATGTTTACACAAAAAAGTTGTACATGCATGTTTATGGCAAGATTGCTCATTATAGCCAAAAAGTCTGAACAACCCAAATGTACATCAACTAATGAGTGGATGAACACAATGTAATATATTAATATAATGAATGTCATCCATCCATAAAAAGAAATAAAGTATTGATACCTGCAGATGCCTGATACCTGCAACAACATGGATGAACTTTGAAAACATCATGCAAATGAAAGAAGCCAGGCTCAAATGGCCACACATTATATGATTCCAATTATACGAAATGTTCAGAATAGACAAATCCATAAAGAAAGACAGTAGATTAGTGGTTGTAGTGGTGGGAGAGAGGGAATGGGAAGTGACTACTAATGAATATATGTTTACTTTTGAGATGATAAAAATGTTCTGGAATTAGATGGTGATGATGGTTGGACAACTTTTTGAATATACTAAAATTCTGAATTTTACACTGAATTGTACATCTTAAAAGGTTGAATTGAATGTCATGGTATGTGAATTATATCTCAAGTTTTTAAAAAAACACTTTTTCCTCAGCTAACCTAAGAAGAAAAGAAATTTAAAAAAGGTTAGTGACTCACTAAAACTCCAGGGGGAGTAGTGTCAGGTTTGTAGACTATGGCTGGGGACAATAGCCCAATTACCATGAGGCAGCTGCCACTGCCATTGCCCTTAGCACATGTGTGGCAGCTTGCACCCTCCCCTCAGCACTGAGTGTAGGGTGCAATAGGTCCTGGGTCCATGTTGCCTCTTAAACGATAGCTCGTCACCATCCTGGATTCAGCATGGTACCTCCTTCACTTCTCCACTTCCTCTGGGTCACAGGAACATCTCATCAATTGAGCACACCTTGGCTGAAAGGGAACCCGTGAAAGAGAATTTCTAGCCTCTTCCCTGGGGAGGCAGAACTCCCAAAGTGGGAAGTCCCTTAAGTGTTAGAGGCTTTTTCAAAGGTGCTGATCAGTCAAAGAGCATGACAAATTTCGAGTAGAGTTGTCTTCCCACTTTAAAGTGATATAATTTCTATTTTAATGGTGCTTCACTTATTTAGAATAATTGGTGAGAAGGCTGCTTGTTTAAATTAATGAAGGGATGAGTTATACCAAGAGAACTTTGGGAGACAAAAATGGAGAAGGTAACAATGTGATAAACCAAGAGCTATTCATTCTTTCACTTAACTTATTCAACAAGTATCTATTTATTTAAAAATATGTATGGATATTGGGCCAAGTGCTTCACGTAGGAGATACAAGAATGAAGAAGGCCGCTAAGACCTTAGTTCTTGGGCTCTTTAGGCTACATGGTCAGGCAAGCAAGAATAATACTGTGTGACAAGCAAAGTTATTGGATACGAAACAGAAACACAGAAGAGGCTGAACTAATAGATGAAAACTCCACCTTCCCCTTTCATTAACAAATGAAGGTTCCTCCATACCACAGGGAAACAAGGGCCTTTTATGGTCTATAGGAAAATCCAGTCCTCTCCTCCAATTGCCACCGGCTTTGCAGGGCAATAAATCAATCCTGGCAGAAGATGGCTATGCCAGCGCAGTCACCTTTGTCCAGTGCTCCTTAAGAACCACCGAGGGATAGACACAGCAAATAAGACACGGCTATGAGGTGAGTGCTTTTTCCCATGCAGGAGGTGCTTTGAACAAGTCTTGTCCCTTTTTTCTTGTCAATGTCCCTGTTTCCTTCTCTGCTAAGTGATCTGGACAGCCCATGCTTTTCTTCTGTGCCTGATCTTTTCTTTCCTTCACATACACTATGAGGAGAGCTCGCTGACAGTGGCCTAGGTTGAGTTATGTGAATGTATTTTTCGAGGCAGAGAAGGAAGTGGCTACACAATTATTAAGGTTTTTAGTAATAACCTGGGTTTAAATTAATTCTAAAATTTTGTTTGATACTGAAAAGTGGTTTTGGGCAAGGAGGGTTTCTAAGTAGGGAAGAATTTCTACCTTTAGGAATCTCTACTCCTATCTTCTACCTGGATGACAGCAGTTCCTATGGTAGGAAAAATGCCTGGGATTGTCCCCAGTGTCCTGAGCTTCAGGTGCTGAACCTGCACCCCCAGGATGATTAAAGAGCTGTGGAAGAGGTGCCTGCTTGTGGTTTGTTGAGGCTACAAAGAAAAGTCTCCCCATAGGAGTCTTAACGGACAGACAATACGTTGGCTGTGTTGATGAGTCATGGGTTATAAGCATAAGAAACTAAATTGGGTATTGAGAGCATGTGTGGTTGGTCTCTGAGACATCTTTCACTGTCTGAAATTCCACCTTTAGCGATTCAGCCTCTAGATCTTTAAGCTCTGCAGTCTAGGTGACTTTATGGAGACAGTATTAAAATTTAATAAGCAGGAATCTAATGAAAAAAATTAACTGACTAACAAAATAGTTCCAGAGATATGGGTGCATGGAGCAGACTGACAGATCTCAGAGGGGAGGGAGGGTGGGGGAGGGGGGTGGGAAGAGATGAACCAAAGAAATTATATGCATATATGCATAGTCCAGGGACACAGACAATAGTGTGGTGAAGGCCTGGGGTGGGGTGGGAGGGGGAAGTGAGGGGAAATAGGAGATATCTGTAATAATGTAAACAATACAACAAAACAAAATAAACTTTTTAAAAAAAAAAACAAAAACAGGGCTAGTTTGTTTTTGCCTCAGTTCTACTACTAACTGTGGTTAGAAAAAATTCCTTAGCATTTATTTATAAGATGGGAATCTTGATGCCTGCCTTATCCTAAAAATAAAAAGCCAAAGTAAGAAGCAACAAGCATTTCTTGGAGATCACAGAATTGCAATTGGGGAACACAGGTTCAGGCAGAAGCCCAAATTGTGTACCAATTGCAGGATAAAGGCAGGAGGGTTTTATGGGAAAAGGAAGGGCTATTATTATATGAAGAGAGGAAAGAACTTTCTATTGTTGTTAACAAATGAGTTAGTTTTTAGCTGTACATGCTGGTTATTAATTCTAAAGTATGTCAGTCCTTGTGGTTAGGGTGTCTGCTTTCCTGTTAGCTTACAGTTGTTTGCAAAACAATGTGGCTACGACCCAGCCCAAAGATTATTCTGTCCAGTTCAAACATTTCAAAGGTGTAACGCAAGATGTAAGGCAGTTCCTCTGGAATGGCTTTTCTGACTCCATTTTAAAATGGTGCCACTTATGTCAACTTTCACACCTGCCTGATCAATTTTGATATAGGAATTTTATGGGAATATAATAATATGAAATACATATTATGGGCATTTGAGTAAACCTTTGAATAATTTTGACTAGAGGAGAGACACCTAATTGATAGATTTAGACTAATAGGAATGAACAGTTAATATACTCCAACTTCAATCCCAAATCTCAAACCTAACCTCACCCACCCACCCATCCTCACATCTTGGCAAATAATTTATATATCCTTGCTTCTCACCCCCATTTTGCAATTAAGGTGCTTCTTTTCTTGGCTTATTACACATTAATTTAAAGGCTGCCTTAATTAAAAAGTGGAAGCTATTTCATACATATATGAAAATACTTATAGAAATGGTCATGTTATTGCGCTGGGTTTGAGATGAGCAGGGGTGCAGAGAAATGGAAATTTAAAGGAGAGGTGAAATTAGAGAGAGAGAGAAAGAGAGAGAGAGATAGAGAGAGAGAGAGAGAGAGAGAGAGAGAGAGAGAAACTTTTTTGTCCAGTAGGATTTATAGACTGTCACTACATAAATGTCAGTATGTATGGCTGGAACATAGGAAAGAGAAGAGGCTGGAAGCTGGGCCTGGGAGGTATCATGATGACCTTTGATTAAAAACCACAGACTTTATATTTTATCTGGAGAACCTTTGAAGACTTGAACACAGGAGAACCCAATGACCCAATTTGTGCTGCAGAAAGATCAACTCAGCTGCAGTGTGTTGAATGGATACCAGGAGCCGAATGAGTAGAAACAGGAAGCAGTCGTGAAGCAGGGGTCACAGTTCAGGTCAGAAAAGATGGCCTGGCTACAGCATTTCCAGAACAGGTGGAGAGAAAGGAACAGAGTTGACAGGTATTGGAAAATGAGTCTGACTTAGCTGGTAACTGATTGTGAGAACAGGCAAAGAGGAGGCAAAAATGTTACCCAGGTTTTTAAAGAAATTGTGATTTTTCTGTTCCTCAAGATATGAATTATTTGTGAAGCAGTCAATTTGGCAGAATTAGTAGAAGTTGGGAACAGGATATTGTTGGGAGAGATGATTTCATGTTTAAATCTGAATTTGGTTAAGTCTGTGGGACATCCAAGTGAGATATCCAATAAGCAATCGCCTATATGAATCTAAATTTCTGAGCTAGAAGCTCAGGTTGGATTGACCTTTGTTGTTATGTGAAGTCATATGAGTGGTGAAGATTGCTCAAGAGAGTGGGGATTGGATTTATGAGAGTAACACAGGGAATATCAACATTTAATGAAATACGGCATTACAAAGAAAACTGAAGAGGAACCAGAAAAGTAGGTGGAAATCACCGAGATGGAATGATATCGAGTAATCCAAAGGTGGAAAATTTGAAAGAGGAGGGTGTGGTGATATGCTAGATGATTTAGACAGTGCCCATTGTATTCCGTAGCCAATTCGCTGGTGACCTTGGTAAGAGCAGTTTCAGTGGAATGCAAGAAACAGAAGCCAAGCCAGTAACAGGAGGAAGCTAAGGCAGACAGGGTGGAATTATCTTTTTGGAAAGATAGCTATGAAAGGAGAAAGGAAGTTAGGGAAACTAGAGAACACTGAGTCATCAAGAGAGTTTAGGGTGATTTGGGATGATATATTTATGAGGGGAAAGAGTGACTTCAGAGGGAGAGTTTGGTAATGCAAGAAAGAGGAAGGGTAATTGGACCAAGATTTTTTAATGCTAATAATTTTATTTTTTTAATTTATTTTTTATTTAAGTATAGTTGGCATACAATCTTATGTTGGTTATATTAGTTTCAGATGTACAATATAGTGATTCAACATTTTTATACCTTAAATGTAATCACCCCCTAATTCTAGTAATCATCTGTCACCAGGTAAATGTATCACAATATTATTGAACATGATTTTTGAGAAATTCAAAGGCTATGAGTACTAGAGAATAGATAACAAGGATTATGCTTAGACAAGAGGAGGGAAAACTTTTCCACTGAGAGGGAAAGTATGAGAATTTACCTAGATGTAAAAAATGTTTACAGAAAAATACCGGTTGAGAAACAGGGAGTTGCAATCATTTCTGCAAAATAGTTTCTGTTTGTGATGTTGGAGATGATATTGGCTGAAGGTGCGAGTGTAGGTGACAGAGGTTGGGGCTTGAAAAGAAACATCATGTTAGAAATTTCTGCTGTGAAAAATGAGAGGCAAGATTGTCAACCAGCATGCCAGAATATTTGGGAGATTATGAACCCAGTGGCATTTACACTGGGCTAAGTGCATGACCCCAAGACAGATATTTGGATGGATAGTTTCATTGGATAGATTTAGGTAGCAGACAAGGTAGCAAGGAAGATGAGAGCAATAGATATTGAGGCCTACATCACTTGGGGAGAAAAACCAAGAAGGGCTAAGAGACTAAAAAGAAATGAAAGAGAATAGAAGCCTCAATATGGTCAAAGGATAAGGTAACAATGCAATGAGAGTAAAAGGATATGAGCTTCTGACCAGTAAATAGCGAGCAGAGGTTAAGAGTTCAAAGGGGAACTGAAGGGTGATAAATTCTAGGATATAGCCAATGTTTGGGGTGATGGGAATAGAGTGGTGATGTGAGCCACTGAAGTTAAAGATGGCGTGAAATTGTGAGGCATATGTTTCATTTGATATAATTAGCATACAAGAATGAGAATACCTCTTGAATCTGAGCACATTTTGTAGATAAAGACACATATATCCAAATAGCTAAAATATCCATCTGTTAGTACAAAAACCAGGCCAAGAATTGAAGTCCTTTGATTTCCCTCCAATACAACAAATATTTAAAAACTTGAGCCTATGCATGGTCTTCAGAGCTTCTGTGAACCACCAAATTTATATGGGTTTATATGTTGCGAACATGCAAGCATTATGTTAGTGATCAAGATTAGGCGGGTTTTTGTTACCAGATTGTAAAAAGGATTAGTGGCCTCTAAACAGTTCAACACCTCAACATCATGGCATGGGAATTATTAAAAGAAGACTTGGATTCAGCTTTTGCTACTGTTTCTGTCCCTGACTGTACTCTCCTCTCTACTGCCCAGGGTGGTTGTGGAGATCAAAGTGGCATCTGAAAGGGCTTTTCTGAGCCATATCAACCCCTCATCTATCTTTCTCCTGGACTTCATTCCTCTTCTTCCTCTTTCCCTCTCATTCTTCATGTCTAATGTATTTTTTCCTTGGGCAATACCCAATTCCTCTTCAGACAAAAAGGGCAAGAGCCATAGTAGTGTTAGATGCATAGATTAGATTTAGATGGAGACACTGTGATGAGTGGAAAAATATATTCTCTAGATTATGTAAAGAGAAATGCCAATAATCTAGTCATTTTATAAAGGAATTCCCATTCTAATCATAATGCCTAGCTATTCTTTTGGATTGATGTGACTTTATGGTTTGCTTTAATCCCATTATCTGTGTCCATCTAGATGGCGAGGAAGCTCAGTGTGTTGGAAGTCTTTCTGTTCATCTGCTTCCTAATTGTATTGGCCGTAGATATCTTCTTGGTGTTTCTGGTGTGTGAGAATCCTCCAGGTAAGCGAGATACTCATGCTGCTGAGTTGGAAGGAAGTCCCTTCAGGATGCCAAAAAAAATCATCTTATTCCTTCACTCCTTGGCATGCCACCACACTGCTTTATATATAACTCACATCCATAGCTAATTTAAGTCACTCTCCAAAAGCTGTGTTCTTTTTCTGCAACTAAATCTTGATTGCTCATGATATTCAGGGTCTCACAAGTATCATTTGAAACAAATTTAACAAGATGCACAACGAGGCCCATCAAATGCTTGTTTTTCAACCTAGAGTCACGAGGTAATAGAACCTTCAAGGAGAAAGAACAGTTGAGGTACCCATGCCCAAACCCATTACATGATTACGGCAAAGGACATTAGGTTACAGGGAAGGGGAGGGCTGATACACTTGGCTTACATATATCAATTACAATTAGCCTCCAGCCCATATTCTGACTGGAATAGCTATGGTTTCTTCATAGATGTCTTTGAAACTGTTTTCTCTCACACACAGAAGCATCCAATCTCTTCACCACTCTCCACAGTAAATTGACACTTTCTAGAAACAATTATGACTTTGAAAGATGATTTGAAAACCATTGATTAAAAACTGTCTTTGACCTATTACTGCTTTTACCCTATAAATGTTTTTGGGGTCACAAGTCCTGTGAGATTACTGTCCAGTGTATATGAATAAGTAGTTTTCTTTTATTTAACATAAAATTAGATCTTTGAACCTGCATTTATTCTAAACCACATTCTAATTCATGCAGAATGCTTCAAATTTTAAATGTTTTATATAGTGGACTTGCCCTGATGTGTTTTTCCAAGAAGTTTCCATGAGTTGAAAAGGAGTTTTCATTTCATTTTTTTATTGTGGTAAGAACACTTAAAGTGAAATTTACCCTCTTAACAGGTTTTTCAGTGTATAATACAGCATTGTTATCTATAGGCACAATTTTGTACTTTTCTATCTGTAGAATTTATTCATCTTGCATAACTGAAATTTTATACATTATTTAGCAACACTCTATTGTCCCCTCCCACCAGCCTATGGCAACTATCATTCTGTTCTTTGCTTTAGTGACTTTTGACTGTTTTTGATACATCACATAGGTAGAGTCAGTCATACACTATTGGTCCTCTGTGCCTGGCTTATTTCACTTAGCATAACATTTTCAAGCTTCATCTAAATTGTTGCAAATGACCAGATTCTTTTTATTTTTTAAGGCTGGATAGTATTCCATTTCATGTAATATAATATTCCATGTATATAGCATACTTTCTTTACCCATTCATCCATCAATGGACATTTGGGTTGGGTTTACATCTTGGCTATTGTGAATAGTGCTGTAATGACATGGGGATGCTAATATGTATTTGAAATTCTGATTTCAATTCTTTTGGATAAATACCAAAAAGTAGGCTTGCTGGATTGTATGGTAGTTCTATTTTTAATTTTTTGAGGAACCTCTATAGTGTTTTCCATAGTGGCTGCACCAATTTGCAGCATTCCCACTAATAGTATTCATGGGTTCCAATTTCTCCACATCCTCACCCATTCTTGTTTTCTTTGTAATAGCCATCCTTACAGCTGAGCTGTTCTCTCACTGTGACTTTGATTTGAATTCCCCTGATGATTAGTGACATTAAGTGTCTTTTCATATACCTGTTGGACATTTGCATGTCTTCTTTGATAAAATGTCAATTCAAGTCTTTAACCCATTTTTAAATCAGGTTATTAATTTGTGTTTGTTTATTTGTTTTGTTTTTGCTATTGAGTTGTAGGAGTTCCTTATATATTTTAGAAATTGCCCCTTTTTGGATACATGGTTTGCAAATATTTTCTCCCATTCCTTAGGCTGCCTTTTCACTCTGTTAATTGGGTTTTTGTTGTTGTTGCTGTTTTGTACGCAGAATCTTTTAGTTTGTTTTAGTGTCCTTGTCAGGTTGTCAGGAATTGGATGGTAGTGATTCGTTGCACAATTTTATAAAATACCAAAAACAAGATTGAGTTGTAAACTTTAAAAAGGTGAATTTTATGGTCTGTGAATTGCATCTTAATAAAAACCAACCAAACAGAAAGCAAATGATCCTGATGAACTTGTGCTAAAGAACCAAGATTTTCTCTTTGAGTAGTTTCTATGAGAATATAAAAATACTTGTCAATACTATACCTTTTCCAGATGAGGATGGGGCAGAAACATAATTTATATGTGTGGAGGATAAATGAATAGAAATAAATTTAGAATAAACATAAAATATATATTCTTTTGGTATTTTTAAATTTAAAAATCTGTATAAGTCCATTCTTTTAATATATTTTAAAAGCAAATGTGTTTAACACTTGGAAAATGTATACAAATGTAGATTGCAGCTACTAGTGTTCACTGACTGGAGAATTGGCTGAAAGTCTGACATTGACTGCTTCATTCCCCGAACCGTGATTATGCTACATGCAGATTTTTAACTTTGTTCTTTAATTTTTATGCAGATAATTCATCACCGTGCCCTGCAATCCCTGAATCACAAAGGATAGACTGTACACCTGGCGAGATGGTGTCAGAGGTCAGAGGAATGGGCGACCTTCCATTGACTTGCTGGGTTTTAGTTAAAAGAAATGAGTGTGTGAAGCGGGGAGAGGGTGGTGGTGGAATAGGTTATGGAACTCTATTTGTTTGGAGTTACTATTTCTTTTTTGTCTTATTGAAATAAACAACACTAAAGAAGTGAGGGAAATAGGATAGTGTAAAGATAAGAGGAGTAGGAAATAATAAGAGTGTTGGTCCACAGGGTTTGAAATCCAGAGTGGAGGGAGAGTTCCTAGTAGAGGGTTATTCCCAGGGCAGCCATAGAAAGGTTGTTTTAGGGGTAGGCCATGTACCCCTTGAGAACAGAACCCATCAAGCACATATGGATGACTGAGTCACTTGGTTAATTCAGGTAACTTATTATAACAAGAGTCTTCTGGAATCATATTATTGGCAAGAGATCCTGATGAACTTGTGCTAAAGAACCTAGATTTTCTCTCTGAGTAGCTTCTATAAGAATTTGAACTATTTGAACCCTGCTAGTTTTTATTAAAAACCATACAATAAAGGTTGTATACACTTATATTTTAATGCTTTACTTCATATTTTATATTCTATACCCATAATATCCTATCAGGATGTTAATAAGTACTACATTAAATTTTAAGTTAAAATTAGGCAATATTGACATTTCAACAGTTTTGAATCATCCCATTTTAAAAACATAAAAGTATTTCAATTTTAATTCTTGTTTTTCTTAATATGTATTATATTACATATGCATTATGAAGGTTTTTTCCTAGATTTTTCATATGCATAGTTTCTATTGTAAATACAATCCATTATATTTTCTAAGTGGTGCTAATCTGTGTTATTGTAATGACATTGAAAATGGAAAAAAGAGTGCCCAGTGGTTGAGCATAGACCTATGAACCAGGAGGTCACGGTTCGATTCCTGGTCAGGGCACATGCCTGGGGTTGCAGGCTCGATCCCCATTAGGGGGCACACAGGAGGCAGCCAATTAATAATTCTCTCTCATCATTGGTGTTTCTATCTCTCCCTCTCACTTTGTCTCTGAAATTGAAAATATATATATATATATATATTAAAAAGAATGGAAAAAGAAGAAAATATACAGAGTAGGGTGCAAAAGTAGATTTATAGTTGTTCTTATGGAAAATAGCAATAATTAGTAAATAATAATACAAATAAGCTCTGTTTCCTGTATCCACAACTGTAAATCTACCTTTGCTCCACCCTGTATATCTCTTAAACATCTGACCTTTGGTTTCTGTGGTACTGGTAATGGCTTAAAACTGAAATAAGGATGTTAAGGCAGACTGCATGCACAAAAAATTGTGTTTACCAAAATGTAGTAGATTTCTTGTCTTATTGATTTTTATAGAGGTCTGTGGACTTTGGAACAATTTATGGCAATGAAACTAACCTTCCGGACTTTATAGACCTCAGTTTCAGAGGCAGCAGAAGTACTTAATGTCTGCCTTAGACTCAGGAAAATCAGTTATCCAGTGGTTATCCAGAACCCCCAAACTCTTTTTCTACTGACCCCCCTCCAGACTTTTGTTATCTGAAGAGGATGGAGCAGGAACATAATTTACATGTATGGAGAATAAATTAATACATTAAAGACAATTTTATAGTTATAATGTAATTGCTTTGTTTATAATAAGCATGGTGAACATAGATGTAAGATATATTCTTGTGGTCTTTGGAGCAATTATATCAGATGTCAGCATCTAAAATACTTGTCAGTACTATACCTTTTCCAAATGAGTAGTGTTATGACATATTCTTTTGGTATTTTTAAATAAAAAAATCTATAAATACATTCTTTTAATAAGAAATATTCAGATATTATAGTGATGTACAGAATAAAATGGGGAAGTCCTACTCATTCATTAAGCTTCCTCTCTACCTCCAAATGCCCTCCCTAGAATCAATCAATAGCTTGGTGTGTATTTTTCTCTTGGTCTTTCTGTGCTTTTGCATATATTTATATATTTTGCACATATATTTATGTATTTTTTGTTTTAACACAGATTTAATTATACTGTGTATATTATATAATTTGCTTTTTTAATTTAGGTCATTTAAATTTATTGCATTATTCTATTTTAAAAATGGTTTGCATTTGTTGAGATTGTCATATGATTTTTTATTTTCTTTTGTCAGTGTTGCTTAATTAATTTTGAACCATTCCAGCTTTCTCTTGATAACCCTTACATGGCCAGTATGCATTAACTTTTTAATGCACTAATAAATTAAAATATAACATCTAATTAAAACTTTTATTTTAATTAGATGTTATACATCATGTTTTTAAGTGAAATAAGCTCACTATATATTTTTGGTTAATTGTTTATTTGGACTTTCCTTGCCTAGTTTGTTGTCAGAATTATTCTAGTTTAGTAAAATGAGTCAGGAAAGTTTCCACCTTTTCCTATGTTCTAAAAATATATTGATATAGAATATGAGAATAGTCTATTCCCCAAATTATCTGGGCAAGATGTCATTTTTTTTTGGCAGGGGGGAAATCTTTGACTATTTACAGTTTCCCATGGCTACTGGTCCTTTTAAGGTTTTCTATTTATTCCCACCTAATTTTCATTATTTAATATTATACTATTTAAAGATTCAAATTACAGTTTCACATTTATTGGCATATATATATATATATATATATATATATATATATATATACACACACACACACAAATAGTTGTCTCATAATTCTTTTATTTGTGTTAAAAAGCCATATGTATCTGTTGCCATTCCCATTTTTGTTTCTAATCATGTTTGTCTCCCTCTCTTTTTGTTAAAGGAGAATTTGATAAGAAATAATTGTATTTCTTTGATCTTTTCAAAGAGTCTCCTTTAGATTTATTGATCTGCTAAACTAAAAGCAAAACATATCCTGACACTATAGTAATTATCAGTGTGGAATCATAGCAGAAATTGATACATATGCCACTGGAATATAATAAAACATCTCAAAATACATATTCATATTCTCATATATGTTCAATTAAACTTAGTTTATAATAAAAGTGGCATTTCAAATCAGTAGTGGAAATAACGTCTATTTAATTAATGGTGGCATCTGTCTCATTTACTATGCTTGCTGACAGCACTGTGTCATGTGACCTTATCCTATCTAATAAAATAGTAATATGCAAATTGACCATCACTCCAACACACAAGATGGCTGCCCCATGTGGTCAAAGATGGCTGCCCCCATGTGGACACAAGATGGCCACCATAAGATGGCCAGCAGGGGAGGGCAGTTGGGAGGGACCAGGCCTACAAGGAAGGACAGTTGGGGGCAATCAAGCCTGCAGAGGAGGGCAGTTGGGGTGACCAGGCCGGCAGAGGAGGGAAGTTGGGGGCGACAGGACCAACAAGGAAGGGGAGTTGGGGGCGACCCAGGCCTGCACGGGAGAGCAGTTGGGGGGGACCAGGCCTGCAGGGGAGGGTAGTTAGGGGTGACCAGGCCTGCAGGGGAGAGCAGTTAGGGGCAAACAGGCTGGCAGGGGAGTGGTTAGGGGGTGATCAGGCTGGCAGGCAGAAGCGGTTAGGGGCAATCAGGAAGGCAGGCAGGTGAGCAGTTTGTGAGCAGGTGAGAATTGAATCCTGGATTGTGAGAGGGATGTCCGACTGCCCATTTAGGTCCGATCCTACTGGGATTGGGCCTAAACGGGCAATCAGACATCTCTTGAGGGGTCCCAGATTGGATAGGGTGCAGGCTGGGCTGAGGGACACACACCCCTGTGCACGAATTTCATGCACCAGGCCTCTAGTACTTATATAAATACCTAAACAGAGCAGGCACTCATTTCATATTTATTTATGTATTTATTTATTTTTAATATATTTTATTGATTTCAAAGAGGGAAAGAGAGAAAGAAACATCAATGATGAGAGAGAATTGAATCATCTATCGGCTGCCTCCAGCACGCCCCCTACTGGGGAATCTATCCTGAAACCAGGGCATGTGCCCAAACCAGGAATTGAACCATAACCTCCTGGTTCATAGGTTGATGCTCAACCACTGAGCCACACCAGCCTGGCTCATTTCATTTTTAATCTCTACACTGACTTGGCTTAGAGCACTTCTTTTTCTCCACTTGTGTTTTAGACTATGACTATACTTTCCCCTAGAGTTGATAACATCTATTTTCTATATTTCAGGAATTTCATAACATCTGGTCTGTCATATTGTATATTTTGCTGTTTTATAGTGAATTTGTATTTTTTTTCTTAATGGTATTTCTATCACTTTATGTAAGTTTAATTGGGTGAAGAGATGAGTGCCTGTGTTTAGTTCAACACTTTGAATCAGTTTGCCATCTATTTAATTTATTATAACAAAACAATTTTTAAGTAAGTTCATCTGAAAATTGTAGGACCTTTAGAAAAGACATCTCACCAAAAAAGGGTAATTTAAAAAATGTATAATCAAACCACTCTGAGAAGCCACATGTGATATTTTTAATGTCACCCTCTGTCCTAGTTCTATCTTAAGTCTCTCTATTTTCCTTTGCTTTACTTTTCTTACCTTTTAGAAAACATGTCTTCATGACGTATTGTTAGCCATGTCCATGACTCTTCCTCCTGAGAAAGCCCAATCCACTTGGTCCGCATCCAGATCACCTCTGTGTGGACGTCATGTGCCTCCAGCCTCATTTCTCTGACTCGGTGTTCTCAGCCCAATGAACTGGTGGCTTCTCTGGGTCTGTCATGCATGGCTGTTTTGTTGGCTTGGAATACTGCTCTATTTTTCACCCATCTAACCCCTGCTGGTGCATTAGGACTGAGCTTACCTTCTACTTACCCGGAAACCCTCTCTACTCCACTGGAGCCTTTTATCTGGGTAAGAGGCCTGGTGTGATTCCCTTAGCCCCTGTGAAGAACTGTGTATTCCCAGACAAACGCTGTGTCTTATCTATCTCTACTCTTAGTTCCTTGTCTGGTAGGAAGTAAGTGCATATTGGATGGCTGGATAAGTGCATACATAAAAGAATAAATAAAGAACTGAAAGTAATTATGAGAGATCTTAAATTCTTCTTGGGAAAAATGGTTATAAATAAACAGACATATAATACTTTCCTTCCTTCATTTCATATAATGCTAACTCTGTGCATTGTTACAGGAAATCTGCACCAGGAAATATAAGTGCTGCTGGAAGCCTGTGCCAGACACTAATGTCCCCAGGTGCTTCTTCCCTGGGAACTGGGGCTATGAAGTCAAAGGCGACCTTAAAAATGAAAGCACAAGTGAGCACTGTGTTCCCCAGCAACTCTTTTTTATAGTTGTATAATTCAATACTATTGTTATTTATATACAAAGCACTTCTTTTTATTTATTTTATTTTTTATTGAATTTATTGGGGTGACATCGATTAATAAAATAATATAGGTTTCAGGTGTACAATTCTATAATACATCATCTGTATATTGTATTGTATGTTCACCATCCCAAGTCAAGTCTCCTTCTGTCACCATTTACCTCTCCTCTTTACCCTTTTCTGTCTCTTCCCACCCCCTTTCCCTCTTATATTCACCATACTGTTATCTATGCCAATGAGGTGTGTTGTGTTGGGTTTTTTTGTGTGTTTTTTTTTTGTCTTTGCTTAATCCCTTCACCTTTTCTACCCAGCCCCCAACCCCCTTCCCTTCTGACTGCTACAACTCTTTATGGCCAGATTGGTTAACTGCAAAATAAAGGCTAAACCTCTCTCCCTCTCTCTCTGTGTGTGTCTCTCTCTCCTTCCTCTTTCTGTCCCCCCAACTGCAGGCTTAACTGCCACGTTGGAAACGTTTCAAACCCCAGATTGGTTTGAAAATCATGTCAAGAATGCCCTCTTCACAGCTGAGTATCAGACACCCAGGCGTCTTCATTTTAAGGTCAGTTTGGTAGTTATCATTGAATATAACTCCGAAGAACGCAGGGCTCAGCTTATTGTCCTTTATGCACTGCATAGAAGTGTGGAAGCAGATGTACCTCTGTTTCTCTCTGCAGGCATCTCCAGATCTGATGGGCAGGCTCATTTTTATTTGATGGGGGGCAAATAATTGGGGGCTTTCTTCTCACAAATCAGGAAGCACAGGGTTAAGAATGGGAAGCTATTCTCATTGGGGGCTGTGTGGGAGTGAGAATGTTTTGTAGCTCTAAAGGGAAGTTTTGTGTTCTGGAGCTGTTCCTTCTGTTTTTCTCCTGACAGATCACTGATGTCTATAACAGACGCTATGAAGTCTCCCATGAGCATGTTAAGCTGTTTAATAGGACTGCTGGTTCCACCAACCCGAGCTATCACGTCGAGATCATAAAGAAACCCTTTGGCATCAAAATAACGAGGACGAGCAACAAAAAAGTCTTGTGAGCTTTTCAACACTCTTTGCATATCTTTGAATATACAGTTCCAAAGTAATTCATTCTGACTTCCTGAGGGCAGATGATCAGCTCAGTATATTTGGGAAAATGTTTGAATCTCAGAAAAAGTCAAAGCTTTCAGTAAAAATCATTAATGCTGTGAATATGTAATGATGACAGACCAAAAAACAAAAACTAAAATGTGATGTGCTGGTTTGCTGAGTCATATAAATACTCTTGTGGTTCATAGATATGATGAAATAGGGAATTTTATTATTTTGGATTACCACTCACACTGGAACTCACCTTCACTGTTTAGCATTCCAAATTATGATTTCCTGAGAAAATTACCATCCAGCCCCTAATGAGAGCCTAAACTTAAGTCATAAATTGTACTGGAGGACATACAAGAATTAACTTCAGGAAAAGCTGGATTCAAATCCCAGTACTAGTTGGTCACCAGTCGGCTATGTGATATGAGGCCCAGTACCTCACCTCCTCAGTCTGTTTCCTTGTCCATAGAAAGGGAGTCAAAACGTCTGCTGTTGCTACATGTACTGAGGCCATGTCTATAAAGCAGCCAGTGTAGCACATACATGAAGTAGATGCACAGAAAATGTAAGGTCACGTCTGCTCATCCCACAATCATCCCACTTGAGTTTTTGGTATCAAATCTCCAATGCTGTGCTCCTCTGGAATTAAAGAATCAGAGACACCCTAGAAAGGCCTTCTCCAAAAGCATGAAAGTGGATGGTAAGACCGGAAACAACTGTACTCGAAGTGTACAGAGCAGGGAGCAGACCATTTCCTGGCAGAGAGAGCTGCTTGCTAGTTTGGTGACTCTCGCTCTTCCTCCATGGCCCAGGTTGGACACGAGCATCGGGCCCCTCCTGTTTGCTGAGCAGTACCTGCAGCTGTCCTTCCTGCTGCCCAGCGCCAACGTGTATGGGCTGGGAGAACATGTGCACCAGCGGTACCGCCACGACATGGGCTGGAAGACCTGGCCCATCTTTACCCGGGATGCCACCCCCACCAAGGTGAGAGGCCCTTTCTCCTGATTTCTCACAGTGAGGGATGCCTTCTCTCCTTTTCAGAAAGGAACTTACAGAGTGAGGAAAACTGTAAAGTAACCTACAGAGTTTGCCTATTTACTATGTTGCCCAATTTATGTTGGAGAGTATGCACTTGTTCTCTAAGTTTATAAACTCACAGTACTAACATATCAATTTTTTTCAAAAACAGTTCACTTTAAAAAATATATAATTTAATGACTATGCTTACCTCCCTTCCTTCTTTTCTTTCTCCCTTCCTTCCTTTCCTCCACCTCTCCTTCTTTCTTCTTAACATTTTAAGTTTAATTTGTATTCTAACCAAGGTTGATGCCATAACTCTTTCTGGCTATAACTTTAAATCTGGCCTAATTTTGCATAGGTGTGCTAGTCTTCTCTACTTTACATATCATGCTGATTCTGTTCTCCTCTCCTGGAATTTACTGTAATCGGTACAATTGCCCTATATGCCAAGGACTAATTTCGCAACATCATACAAGGAGTTCCTGTAAAGCTTTCCATATGTTACAGTCTCATATAATCTATTCTTACATCCATTACAATTATTCACATTGTCTCTTTTTATATCCGTGCTCTCATCAGAGCCCTGTGACAGATTTAATATGTTTTCATTTTTTAAAAATTTTAAACTTATTATAACCTAAGTATTATATGTTAATTGTAGAGAGATCAGAAAATGCAGTTACGCATAAAGAAGACATTAAACATTTCTCACAATACTATCATCTTCTGCTAACATTTTATTATGTCATTGCAAATATTTTCTAATTTTTAATAAATAAATTGGTTGAGGTATAATTATAGACCATAAATTCACTTGGTTTAAGTGTACAATGCAATGGTTTTAGTACATTTACTGAGTTGTGCTGTCATTAACATAATCCAGTTTTAGAACATTTTCATCACTCCAAAACCTTTTACACTTAATTCCTATTTTCATCCCAGTGCTGACTCCTGTCTCAGACCATCAGGAATCTTTCTGTCTCAAAGACTTGACTTCTTTGTACATTTTATAAGGGAATCGTGGCCTATTGTCTTTGTGTCTGTTTCTTTTACTTCGAATAACATTTATGAGACTTACTCATGTTGTAATATGCGTTAGCACTTCACTTCTTATTGCATAGAGTATCCCATTGTGTAGATATATCATATACACATGTTGATGTTACCATTTTAATACCTTTTGGGTACAATACTAACTACAACATGTGTTGACCAAGTACATGTTGCGCATGGCTTTTGATTATATTTTGGGGTGAATAAAAACATTTTACATATGTACTATTATTTCTTTTCATTTTTGTTGACAGGGCATGATTAACTTGTATGGAGCTCACACGTTCTTCTTGTGCCTTGAAGACACCAGTGGCTTCTCTTTTGGGGTCTTTCTGCTGAACAGTAATGCTATGGGTAGGAAGCATCATTTTACCTTGGCAGGGATATTTTTGGGGATGCTGCTTTTATAAAAATGACATGCATGGTGAGGTCACGGTTTAACAGGAGGCATATTGGACCTACTATGCTTCATCAGAAACTGGAAACAGAAGTAGTTGAACCTGTCTAAAAATCCAGTTGATGCTGAAAGCTATTTTTATTGAAAACTGCCTCAGAGGTCTCTTTTTGTGTAATGTTTCCCATAATATTTTGTAGATAATAGGATTCACTGATAGACCCATTCCAAAGACACCTTAGGTTTCTACATGTAAACATACTGTCCGTCTGTAGCTGTTTCTCGTAGCCCACCCTTCCCCACTCCAAAATCTTCCTCCTGTAGCTTCTGGACGAGGGTTTATTTTTATTTTTAATTGTATGTAAAATGATCTAATAAGATTTTAAACATTTTTCTTTTCTATGAAATCACTAGCAAATCCCAGACATTTGTATTTTTATATGGTCAGATTAAAATAGAATTTGTTTTTCATTCTCCTAAAAAGTCAATTAATTCCTCATGGGTGTTGTACTCATTTAATATGTGATAAGCTTCAGTAATCATATAAAGGAACAGGTGTGATTTTCATCTCTTTCAAAATGAGACAGACTGTTTTGGGTAGCTCACATATTTAAATTCTGTAGAAGAATATATTTTCAACCACGAAATTGTAATGGCTCTTATTTTAATACTTGCAGAGGTCACCCTTCAGCCGGCTCCTGCAGTCACTTACCGCACCATCGGGGGCATTTTTGACTTTTATGTGTTCCTGGGAGACACTCCAGAACAAGTGGTTCAGGAATACCTGGAGGTATGGCTTTGTAGTTAGATAGTCATTCTTTACGGCTGCTATCTCATACACTCATTGTAAATTAGCCTGGGAAAAAAGAAAACTTATAGGTAAACTATGGATCATATATGTTGGGATTGTGAGTCTTCCATTCATCATATGTTTATTCTGATGCAAATTTATTGAGTGCCTTCTGTGTGCTAAGAGGCACCGTGCAAGGCTTGAGAAATATAAAAATAAGTAATCTAATGAGGTTTTAAACAGATGCTGTGCTGTTTTCAAGGAACTCATGGTCCAACCATGCATGATCAGTCATTCTGAAGACCTGAGGCTACAAATCAGTAAAGTTCATTCATTCAGTAAATAAAAATTTATTGAAAAGAAGTTATGTACAAGAAATTGGCTCTGATATTTTAGATCTGAGAACTTAACAGATAATGAAATGGAGACAAAATTATCTATATTGGACATGTTGCCACAAACAGTGTTTATTCTAAATGCTTGGACACTTCTTTATTTTTCTAGCTCATTGGACGGCCATTCCTGCCTTCCTACTGGAATCTTGGTTTCCAGCTTAGTCGCAGGAATTATAATAACATCGAGGGATTGAAAGAAGTTGTAAACCGAACTCGTAAAGCTAGGATCCCATATGTAAGTTGGAACTTATCTTATCATGAACAAGACACCATTTCCTATCTTTTATTTTTTGTACCTAATTCAATTTACTAGGAAAAATACAGTTAGATAAATTGGTACATGGATGGATAGATGATATATATACAGATGATGATAAATGATGATTGGTAGATAAATAGATAGATAGATAGATAGATAGACAGACACACCTACTGTCATAAATTTGCAAACTAAATTACCTATGTCATCATGGGAAGAGCATAGCTATGAAGTCAGAAGGACATGATTTTGAATTTTAGCTTTTCCTCTTTCTAGCTCTATGCAATGTGGGGCTAGTTAATTACCACCTCTGTGTTTTAGTTACCTTCTTTATAAAATGAAAATCTAAGACTTACTCTGGTGGGCTGTTTGTGAAGAATGCCTAAAACTGTGCATGTAAAGCATGTAACACAAAGGATGAACTCCATCAAAGTTCGTTGCTATTTCATAAGAGAAAGCAACACCTGGGTGACATGGTTAACACGTGCTGATTATTATAATGGTGACTCACAGTGAGTTTCTCATAGTGACCTTGTATATTCTTTCTAGATCTAACATACTTATTTTGAAAGCTCTGTGGTTGTAAAGTATTTATGATGACCAATGTCCACTAGTAAATAAAAAGATCATTATTTAGTGTATAATATTTGAAAATTTTCTCCCTGGAGATGTATAACATGTGGTTAATGAAGTTATCAAAACAATTTATTTTGGGCTTAATCTTTGGAACTGTGATACAAACATATATTTGGTTATTACTGGAAGGAAGATATGGGTGGAAGTAACTTTGGCCTGATCTCAGAAGCTTTCAGTCTCCTCTCAGAGTAGCAATAAGGGCAGGCAATGAGATGAATTTTTCTTGTGAGAAAACCTGCTCGTTGTGGTGTGGTTTTGTTGTTAAGGGGAAATGGTTATGTATTTAATTTTACTTCTCCCATATCTGCTATCTGCAAACACCCAATTCCAGGAGGAATCAGGCCAAATCTTGCCACATCATTATTTTACAAAGTGCTTTCACATTCTTGGTTGACCCTCACTTATTGGTATTTTGCAAATGAGGAAATGCAGACATTGCAATGTCAATCACTTTCCTGAGGTCACTCCAGCTAGCACAACGACAGGCCCAGGATTCAAAAGTGGTTCTTTTGGCTCCATGTGGTATTGGTTTCAATCGCCCCTCAGGCCTCTGAAGGGAAGAGCCTTTTGAGGTCTTGCTGGTTCAGAAACAAATGAGCTTTCTTCCATGGATCAGATCTTTCCCATCAGGTAACTCTGGAGGACACCTGGGTCTTAAATGACTGCCCAGTGTTAGAACAGATGGTGCTGCATTGCTACAGGCCACAAGCCACATTTTCCTTCCGGTTTGTAAGTTAAAGCCTCTGACACATGACCCCGACCAACCGCAGGATGAACAATTGCTTAGAAGACCTTCAGATGTCTTTGAAGTATGTGGCAATTGGAACAAAAAAGCATGTGGAGTCAAAGGGTCTATCACCAAAGCCCCGCCTACTCCTGCATTTGACCTTGGAAAATGTCACTTTGCCCCTATACATTTCAATTTCCCACTAAATATAACATCTGCTCCTCACAGGTTGGTATGCAAACACAAAAATAATGTGTGTATGAGAGTTTGGTTAATTAAAGCTCTGTCCCTTTGTCATTTATCTTTGTTAATTATTACCCTAGATGTTTTATAAGACAAGCAGGCTATTTTTCTCCTCTTGTGATATGTTCTAACTTAATGTCTAGGGTCCAAGTTAGTACATGGTAATAACAATACTCATGGGTTCATTCAAACAAATATTTAAAGAGCACCTGTTTTATTTCAAGCATCTAAGCTCTCAAATTACAGGGATGAACAAGACACAGTCCTTACCTTCAAGTTCCTCCCAATACGTTATGACAGGCATCTATCAAGGCAAAGAGATAAAACTATAACCTAATAGTGTCTGAATCTTTCAAAAAGGGTTTATTTACTCCTAGGAAGTAGCCAAGTCCTGGAAGTTCCAGGATCATTAAGAAATATGGCTTGCCCTAGCTAGTATTGCTCAGTGGATAGAGCATTGGCCTGCGAACTGAAGGGTCCCAGGTTTGATTCTAGTCAAGGGCACATGCCCTGGTTGAGGGCTTCATCCCCCATAGGGGGCATGCAGGAGGCAGCCAATAAATGATTCTCTCTCATCATTGGTGTTTCTATCTCTCTCTCCCTCTCCCCTCCTCTCTGAAATCAATACAAATATATTTAAAAAAGAAAAAGAAAAATGGCTTCAGTTTTAATGATATTGCCTCAGTTCTAATTGGCCAGCACTGTCTTCCAGGATGTCCAGTATTCGGACATAGACTACATGGATGGAAAAAAGGACTTCACTATTGATGAAAAGGCTTTCCCTGGTCTCTCAGATTTTGCCAAGAACTTACACGAACATGGACAGAAATATGTAATTATTATGGTATGTTCAAACACTTATTCCATGGCCTAGTATTCCCTTTAAAAATGCAAAAGACATTTATAAAAACAATATTTGTTATCATATTTATTTACTAGAATCCTGGCATCTTAAATAATTCTGACTACCAGCCCTATAAGAATGGAAGAAAAAAGAGAGTATGGATCTTGGGGGATAAAGGCTTTGTCATTGGACAGGTAATTTCTAAAAAAAAAATCAGAGTATATTACAGTCATTTGGGGGAAGTTTGTGCTTTTGGTATGACAATGAGTAGAAGGCAATTTATAGTATTATTACTGTTTTCTTGGCTTTAGAGGTTTCTGTTATTATTTTTAAAACAGTAAATATCATAGTAGAATGATTAAAATTCTTAAGAATTTGTTTTTAGTTGAAATATATTTGACATATAACATTGTATAAATTTAAGGTGTATAGCATATTGATCTGATAATTTGATTATTCAATATGATTGCCATTGTAGTGATGGCACCTCTATCACATTACATATTTTATTTTTTTGTGGGGTGGAATAATTAAGATTTAGTCTCTAGAAAGCTAGCCCTGACCCTCGAATAATACAGATAGTTGAAAAACAATATATTATTAGAAGAAAGTTAATTTATTCTTTAAGTTCTTCTGCCTTACAATTTCTATTTCTTTCCCCAGACAATAAATTCAACTATGGTATTGGAGCAAGATGCTCATAGGCTAATGTGAAACCTACTTCTGCTAATATATTTTTAATTTACATGAGAATTATAGATAGCCCCAGCCTTATCCTAAGGTTACAATTTCAGGCATTTAAATAAGCTGCTTAGGAACCTATTTTCAGGTCAGCTGAGCTTTTGAGAGTATTTTAAATCTAATCCTGTAGTCAACCTTCTTTTCCAATTATGTGTGGGTCAGCCCTAGATGATTGGATGATGGGAGATTTACTAAAACTGGTACTTCATCTAAAAGTTCACGTGGCCTCATTTCTTGTTGCTCCCGGGCAATTAACTTTGCAAAACTTGTCTTTTTAGGGTTATCAATGAACCCTTACCTAACTTCTCACTTAATTCCCATCATTGACTTTGTCTATGATAGTTCTTACTATTTCCTTTCTTTTTCATTGATTCTAACTTTTCATGAAACAGTAGTTTCCTTCCTTCTCCAAACCAATTCTTTACTTTTACTGTTTTGTTTGATGTGAATTTCTAAAATATCACAAAGACTGATATTCATATATAAGCACAAAACCAGAGGCCATGGTCACATAAAAATTGTTTTGTTTACCAGAAAAGTAAATTATCCAGACTTATGAGTCATTTCAATAGTACTCATATTTGAGTGGTATGTAATTAGAAATTTGCATATAACCACAAAAATTTAATTAGATAGTTACCTCCATTGACTAATAAATAACAGGAATCATTAGATCTAAGATGGTGGCAGATGACGTAGTGCTGGAGGTAGTGTGGGTTAATTGTAAAGGAATTTGGTTAAAATGAATGTTCCTGGGCTTGCTCTAGGGACAATGTCGCTTTAGGTGATTCCTTTGCCACACCTTTTCCCTGAGGTTCAAAGTTACTTATTATTATTACTATACGGTGCCCCATCACCTAAAACAAAGAACCAAGACACAGATAAGCTACTCATTACACTGACTGAGCATAAAGTTGTCCCTAAATGACAACCTATAAATTTGTTGGGAAAATTAGCAAGAATGTATGTACAAAACCTTGTGTCTTGTCAAATTAGAATTTTCACTAATTTGGCTATGACTATATCTTTGTGTTATTTGTGAACAGTGTTAAAAATGAATCTTTGATAGGAATAGATAAGAAGAGAAGATAGAATAAGATATATTTTACCTGAGTAAGAAGCACAAAATTCATTAAACCATTTAAACAAAATTGATCCTATGCCAAACCCAACATATTATCTATAAATGGCATTATTCAAGTCAAGTTTTAGATGATCTTCAATTAACAGCACATTAAATAAATTCATTTACTTCTAAAATATCATCTAGTTAAGCTTTACATATTTTAAACATGTCAATTGGCCTGACATAAAATTTTACTTCTTTTTTTTTTAATCAGAGAAAAGAGACATTTGCTGTCTTCTCATCTCTATAATAAGTTGTTTTTCCTTTTCTTTTTTCTCCCTTTGGTTCCTTGCATATATTTTAACATTTAGTTTTAGGAGGACAGTCACAAATTTTGATTCTAAAATGTAAGATACTTGGGCCTTCTGGTAGAAGAGATAGTAGCCAGCAATAAATGCATGTGTGAATCATCAGACAAACCACCACAACTTTTCTTGTTTTTAGGGATATCCCGGAAAGATAGTCTTTCCTGCTTTTGATAATCCAACTTGTACTCAATGGTGGACAGAAGAGCTTCAAGAATTTCATAAAACTTTGGAGTTTGATGGAGTGTGGCTTGTAAGTCATTATTCCAGGGTCAAACTTATTTCTAATTTTAAGATGAATTTTAACTCTAATCTCTAAAAAAAATAGTTTACTTGACATAGTGATATTTAAAATCTCTTTACTTAATGTTTGAGCTTATAATATATAATAAATTAGATGCCTCAAACCCCTGAATTTTAATTCTCAATCTGCTACCTACTGGTGATTTATTTTTAAGAAAATCTTTTGCTTTCTCATGGACTCAGCTTTTTCCTCCATTAACTGTCTTTTAGCTTTAAAAATACTATTTTATTAGAAACTACAGGTGCTATTATTTATAGCAATGATTTATTAAAATTTAAAGTAAATAATTAAAGAATAATTTAATGGTCCTCTTATTTTTTAGAGGATAGCAGGTGGGGAAATTTATTTGAAATTTGAAAAATTATCTTTTTGTTAGCAGGATTACACATCACCTATTTGCAAGCTCTTTTAAAGAAATGGATTTTATCTCAATTCTATCTTCTTATGCCCTGCACTGAGTAGAATAACAGAATGGGAAAATTATGAAATAGAATATTACTCTATCTTAAATTCTTTAAAACAATACCAGCAACAATAAAATCTCATAAAGCATGAATTAGCCTTTGAAATAGTATTTCTTAATTAACTAATTGAAATCAAGGTATAAAAGGTTAAATGTACATGATATAATTTAGATTTGGAAGGTACTGTAGATACAATTTAATCCAAAAGATGAAACCGAGGTCAGAAAATTTAAGATTACTTAAGATTCCAAAATCAATAAGAGACCTCAGCTATCCAGCTTCTAGTTTAGTAAACATTCTTTAACAACTAATTGTATATCAATAACTTTTTCCACTTTGTGTATTTCATGTCTCTGAAGGAAATGGAGGAAGTATCTAACTTTCTCCAAGGTTCTGATGATGGGTGTGAACGTAACATCTGGAACTCTCCTCCTTTCACTCCCCGTAAGTTTTCACCTGTTTGTAATAATGTAGGCAGGAGATGTTTAAAACAACCTGTAGCCAGGAGCAAGTTCACTTTCCAATGGTTCTTTTGTTTTGTTTTGTCTGTTTTTATTATCTTAGTAGAACACTGGGCGGGGAGGAGTCCCTCAGCCTGCACCCTCTCGCAGACCTGGACCCCTTGCTCCTTGCTATGGCTCGCTGCTCCTTAGCGCTGCTGCGGAGGTGGGCCTCTGCCGCTGTGCTCACCAGCCATGAGCCCGGCTTCTGTCTGAGCTGTGCTCCCCCTGTGGGAGTGCACTGACCACCAGGGGGCAGCTCCTGCATTGAGCGTCTGCCTTCTGGTGGTCAGTGCACATCATAGCGATTGGTCATTCTACCATTCAGTCGTTTTGCATATTAGCCTTTTATTTTATAGGATTATTATTATTTTTAAATATATTTTATTGATATTTTACAGAGAGGAAGGGAGAGGGATAGAGAGTTAGAAACATCGATCAGCTTCCTCCTGCACGCTCCCTACTGGGTATGTGCCCACAACCAAGGTACATGCCCTTGACCTGAATGGAACCTGGGACCCTTGAGTCCGCAGGCTGACGCTCTATCCACTGAGCCAAACCAGTTCCGGCAGGATTATTTTTATTATTTTATTAAAATTTTTTAATGTTGACATAATTGCAGGTGTCCCATTTTCCATGCGCTTTGCCCACCTCCACCCACCCCCACTTCCCTCTCCCTGGAGACTTTACTGTAGTGTTTAGTCTTGCATTACTCTTTTGCTGACATAATCCAAGGGCAAGCATGTGGTGAAGGTCATATCTCCCCTGGCTGTGCCTCCTCTCTCGAATTCTACATTTCCCATCCTGTTGACTTCCTCTAAACCCCTTATATATGTAACATGTGGTTCAATTTTAAAGTTTATGAGAATATCAGAATACTGAAAGTACAAACTACCTTCCATTGTAGTAAATCTGTAATTTGTGTGTGTTTGTTTAGCTTATTACCAACAGCATCAATGGTTCCTGTTAGTCCTTCCTATTTATGAGTCCAATTTCCAGTCAAAGTCAATTTTCCAGTTCCTAATTTTAAGAGTGTGTGTGTGTGTGTGTGTGTGTGTGTGTGTGTGTGTATGTGTGTTTGTGTTTGTGAAACAGTATAGTGTTGGTGGAAACAAATGAACCCTAACATCTCAGTGGAGTGCACAAGAAAAGTTTTTGCTCATATAATACTCTAGTGTGGAATGTGTGACTCTCATCCCAGCAGTGACTCAGGAATCCAATTATTTCCATCGCCTGGTTCTCCTATCTTGGAGCCCTTTGTTTCCAGCTTCCTAGGTGAAAGAGAAATAGAAGGGTAGAGGAGATTTATGGACAAGCCTGGAAGTGGGCTGTGTTCAATCCCATCACATAGTCTCTGCTAAACTTTCAAGAGAAAACGTGAAATATAATCTTATATTCCCGGGAGAAGACAGGCTTGGTGAGCATCTGGCTAGTCTCTGCCAATTTCTTCTGATTTCTCCACTTCACTGGTGCCTTTGAGCCGCAGGTTAGCTGTTTCTTTATTCCTTTAAAAACTTTTTAGGATGAATCTTGACTTCAAACCAGCTAACTTCTTGCAAAATCTGTTTCTTTCCCCCACTTATTCTTCTCTGTTCATTCTGTGTCCCCCCAATTTTTTTCACTGTGTATCAGTTTATCATGTTTCCCTTTTAATCTCTTAATCTTCTACTTAGCCAAAAATGTTTTGTTTTGTTTTGTTTTTCTACAGAACACTGAAATCTCATTATTACCTTCTGTCTGCTTCTGGCAAGCATCCTACTCCCTACCTTGCAGCATTTTGTCTACCTACATATGACAAGCTGCTCTGCCTCTGGTCTACTTTTAATCTTTTCAGGATTAGAATGTATATCTGTAATACTCTCAACAATAAAGATTTTAAAAAAGAAAGTACATGTTATCATGAAAAAGATTTAGATATATTACCTTTGCTCATAGAAAAAATCTTAGTATTTTTTCTTATCTATATACTAGTGGCCCAGTGCACAAAATTCGTGCATGGGGGGGGTGTCCTTCAGCCCAGTCTGCACCCTCTCCAATCTGAGACCCCTCGGCAATCGAACATCCCTCTCACAATCTGGGACCACTGGCTCCTAACTGCTCACCTGCCTGCCTGCCTGATCACCCCCAACTGCCCCCCTTTAGCCTGATCTCCCCCAATTGCCCCCCCGCCAGCCTGCACCCCTCAACTGCCCCCCCCCCGCCAGCCTGCTCGCCACCAACTGCCACCCCCGCTGGCCTGCTTGCCCCCAACTGTCCCCCCCTGCTGGCCTGCTCACCCCCAACTGCCCCCCTGCTGGCCTGATCACCCCTAACCACCTCTACTTTGACCCCGCCACCATGGCTTTGTCCGGAAGGACGTCCGGAAGGTCTCCCAGAAGGTCTCCAGGTCTAACTAGCATATTACCCTTTTATTAGTATAGATATAAAAGGCTAAGTATCCGTCCTTCCCTCCGATCGGTAGCTATGATGAGCACTGACCACCAGGGGTCAGACGCTCAACACAGGAGCTGCCATGACATGCACTGGCCATTTAAAAATAAATGGCACCACAGACCTGGCACTGACAAATCAACACTCAGCTTCCCCTAGGCCCAGCCACCACCCCAGAGTGACACCCACCAAATTGCAGCCAATGCTGCCAAGACCCCACAGCGCAAAATGCGGTCCACAGCCCAGCCTGGAAACAGTCGCTGTGGGTGCCAGGTAATGACATCATGTAGCAATGCCTGGCTTCCTCTCCCTAGCGACTAGCCTGCTTGGACTTTTTTTTTAAGCCCAGGAACCCAACTTGCTTTATAGCCATGTGCAAACATTTTATAGTTTAATCAAATGTTTGTGAAGCATTTCCATGTGCCTCATGTCATTTGATCCTCACAGAAGTCTTAGAGTAGGTAGGAAGGAGACTTGATAGAATCCTATTTTCTTTTCATTAGCTGGAAAACAGATTTAGAAAACTTAGAAACTTGACCTGACTGAAAAGAAGTAAGAAATGGTGGAACTTGAAAATGACTTCAGGTTTTCTCACTGCGCAGAATATAGTCAAACACTACTGCAGTTAAATATTTTACCCTTTGTTCTCCCTCCATGATCTACAATAATAATCTGATAATAATCTGCTTCATGTTGATATTTACTGCTGTGTTGCTGACAATTACCTGAAAGAGAAGTTGGGGTGCTGGTTTGGAAAAAGTTTAGCTAAATCAGAAAGCAGGTCTAAATAAGTAAGTTGATTCTCTATATATAAAAGGCTAAGTTGACTTGCACATGCACAATACATATAAAGCTCTTGCTGGCGCCAATTGCACGCATGTGTTTTGATCTGTCATGGTTGATCATGAATTTGGTTGACACTACTATTATAGAGAAAGGGCAAATAGTGATATTAAAATGTTTTTTCTAATTAATTTCCTTTCAATGTGCATGAATTGTGCACAGGGACACTAATAATTAAACTAGTTGTGAATCTCAGGCCACAAACTGAGTCATGCCAGAAATATAATTGCCTTTATATTTTATAATTAAACGTAATTTCAATCCCTGATTCTGCTGGGCTGGTGAGAAAAACTCAACCTCAGTCTTTCCTGGCCCTACCACTTTCTGGAATTGTGCCTCATATCCTATGAACAGGCAAGGCTTCATGAAGGAGTGCAGGAGGTATGGCCCCTTGGTACTGGTCTACAAGGAGAAGGGGAAGAATGAGATTGCAGGCCACAAGACAGAAAGTGTTGACCATTTTAGGCATAAGAAAGGGAAAATACAATGACTATGCTGATTTCTAAAGGCAGGATCTAAGTTCTCATTCATGAAACCACCCAAATATCTCATCTTTTAAAAAGTGTAACTGAGGTGTGAATGCTTGTAATTTTAGAGTGAATATGTTCCCTTTTCACTGCCCTCCTATCTTTCTTCATACACTCAATTCTCCTTGATTAAATATCTGTAGTTATGTGTGTGTACTTTATTATATTTTATCTCAAATCAACTTCCCATTGCTCCGAGTTTTTTTTTTTTTTTCTGTGTTGCCACCACTCAGCACCATTCTTTGTGAGCTCAAGAGAATGCAAATTAATTTTAATGATTTATCTCAGTGAGGGGCTTAGAGTATGTCCCAGTTAGGAAGAGGCATTGGGATAGGATTTGAAATCTGAAGCGTTTTGTCAGGTAGAGATTGGTGGAGAAGGTACAGGAACCTGAAGGCAATTAGATCAGGTGATTATTTTGTTAGAGCTTGTTGATATGGAAGTGGCTCACCAATGGGTATTTCCCCACAGGAGTTCTGGACCGCTCGCTTTTTGCAGGAACACTCTGCATGGACGCTGAGGTTTACCAGGAGCTTCACTATAATGTCCACAGCTTGTATGGCTACTCCATGGCAAGAGCCACAGACTCGTAAGCACTAGGTTTTCCTCCTACTTCGAGATTTGGGGAGCTGGGAGATAGAGGGTTTCTCTTGTCATCTATAGGTATATTTTTAAAATATATTTTGTGGTTATGTGTATCTAGAAACTCAGATCTTACAGGCTACTTAAGAGGTCTAATTCCTTGGCTTCTGTGCAGAATTATTGCTTATTGGCTTGTGACTAAAGACTTGATACTAGTAGGCAATAATGTGCAAGGTATTTAGAACCCCCAATTGGAAGCCAGCTCTTGCTTGGGTTCTATTACTGAATGTGCTCTGGTCACCACACAAGAATTGCCTGATTTAGCAAATAAAAATACAGGACACCCAGTCAAGTTTGCAATATACATATGTATACTAAAAATTATTCATTGTTTATATGAAATTCAAGTGTATTGAGTGTCCTGTATATGGCAATGTTATAGCACCCCCTCCTGGCTTTCCTCCCTACTGTCTGCCCCAGTCACCTTCTCAACTCTCCCCTCTGCCCCAAGACAAACACTGTACCACTATCACCATGATTACTACCATTACCACCATCATCATCACCATCTCCATCACCACCACCACCACCACCACCACTCAATATGAAAGTCTAACAAATAGACAGATGCTTCCTGCAAAAGATTCAGTCCTTTACATACTTTGTCACATTAATATTTTGCTGCTGACTTTGTAAATAGAGGAAAAGCTCTCTGCAAAATCTCCCCCTCCCCTCCACCAAGGTGATAAATTATAATCATTATACCTAAGAGAGTAAGAAATTAGGGACTAAACTTAAGAAGATTTTAATTTAAATTTATAAAACAGACAGGGAAACTAAAGTCTTTGAAGATTTGTTGGGGACCTTCAAGTGGCTTAGGAAAGAATGTCTTAGTTTTTCTCTGCTTATATCCTTTTGCTTTGGTATTTCTGGAACACCATAGTGGGTATAGGAGCAGGGAGACTTTGATATTCTTATGGAACTTTTCTCAGTCCTTTTATTTGACTTCTCTAGGGTACATAACATCACTGAAGCTTGGTTCCTTTAATTCTGAGACACCACTCTATCTGGGCACACCTGCTCTTTTTCCAGCTGTCCCTTCTTAACATCTGTTCCTTCTTGACCTCTGGATCTTTTTCATGTATTCTCTCATGATTGATAAATCTTAGGGGTCAATCCCTAGACTTCATTTTTCATTCTCTGTCAAGTAAAAAAATAACTTATTCCTTCTCAGGTTTTACTTAATTTATTCTGATAATTTTAAAATCTATAATTCTATAAATCTATAGCTTAGATCTCTCCCTGATTTTCAGGCCCAGATATCCAACATTACCTTCTGATCTTCTCTATTTGGATGTCTTATAGTACCTCCAATGCCATTCACCTTACTGTTACCTGTTTCTGCCCAGCCCCACAGTCTAATCATTTTTGAAACTGCTCAATTTCCTATCTTGGTTGGTAGCAACACCATCACTATCTCCCAGACTCCCAAGTGAGAAACTTGGTACCATCCTCGAGTTATTTCTTTCCATCACATCCACTTCTACAATCAGGCTTCAGACCTTTTGACCCTAAAACATGTCTATAATCATCTCCTTTTCCCCCTCCACTGACACTTTTTAACAAAGGCCATCATCACTGCTCAAGTAAACTTACATAAGTCCCATGACTACTAGTCTCCCTTCCCTGACTGTAGCTTTATTTCCTACTCATCTATCCCTACTCTTGCTATTCAAAGTATGGTCCAAGGACTAGCAATATTAGCATCATCTGGAAACATATTAGAAATGTAGCACCTTGGCCCTCACCCTAGACCTTGGAAATGAGAATATTAGTTTTAACAAGGTTCCCAGGGGTATTGAATGTATGTTAAAGTTTCAAAAAATCTACTCTACTACTGTTGAAATTACCTTCTGAATCACACATCTGCTCTTTTCTTTCCCTGGTGAAAATCTGCTCACTTCTTTCCCAAGTGAAAAATTATCTTTGGCTTGGTATCTTCTATACAATAAAGTCCAGTCACCCCAGCCAAACCTGTAAAGTACTTCATAACTTAATTATTTCTTAGTATTTTCCTTTCATCCATGCTACTCTTGTATTTTCGCTCTTATAAACATAATTGCTCTTGCTCCCGAATCCAAATGCTATTTCATTCTCCCATGTCTTTGAATGTATTGCTCTCCCTGCATGGGATGCCCTTCCCCTGCCCTGTCCATTTTTCAAATATGCACTTATCTTTAAAACCTCCCCTCAGATGTTAAACCTTCCTGGCAGTCCTAGGAAAAGATTACCTCTACACCCACCCCATATTTTGTGTTACCTTTGTTCATATTGTGCTATGCTTAATATCCAAGCACCTTGTATTATAGTTTTTAGGTATTTACTTTTTTTCTTGCTGGACTATCAATTTCTTGAGAACATAGTCACCCCATATTTCCTTAGCCTGTGGAATCATGTGTATGCTAAAGACATGGTTGTTGAGTAAATGCCTGGCCTGAGAAAGAGAAGAAGGGCAGGATGAGCCCAAATGGGACCTGATGAATTAGAGGCACAGACTGGACCTATATTGTTTTCCCACACCATTTTGTCTTCATGACTTAATATTATTCTGGATTGTCTAGTGAGAGAGTCCTTATCCACTAAATGCAAAAGTTTTTATTTCAATAAATGAAAAACTTCAAAAAAAGGGATACACATTTCTGATTTCATTATATTCCCTTTTCTGACATTTTTCTCTGTCACTCAACCTTTCTGGGAAGTAAACTAGATGAATAAGATGTTACAGAAGACCAAAGAAATACCAAGCACGCTTCCTAGAGAAAGGGAGGGACCCCGTTTATTAACACTAGTGGACTCCGGGAATAATTTCCAAATCAGAGTGAAGAAACACGCAGAGAGCCTGTCTATATATAACCCGCTGGGGTCTTTGTCTTGCAGATATGCCCCCCTGTCCCCTTCGTGGCCCTGCAGGAAGGCCCCCAGGTGTCAGGCCACATCCTATGGTCCATCCTGGCACCAGCATACCCCCCCCCCCCATCCCGCCGAGGGCAGTGCATTGTTCACAGTTCCATGGCCTCTGCATTTAGATAACAAGTTCTGCAAGACCAGTTTCCTCCTCAAAGACAGTTCCCTCATCTTCAAAATGAAAATCTTGGACTGGTGTTTCCCATATTCCTTCTTGTTCTGATCTATTTTGACTCACGGATGCTTCTAAGAATTGAAGGTAGGGGGAGAGTGGATAAATGGACAGGGTGAGAAAGAAAAAGTAAGGGAAGGCAGGAGGAAGGAGAGTTTCAAATTGCTTCATTGTTCAAGTCTCCATATGATAAAAGTACTATAAAAATCACATTGAGATTGGTTAATATGTTGTGAAGCTATGTCAATCATGGTTAATAGTTAAAAGGTCAAAGTTCCCAGAGAACAATGGAGATAAGTGCAATTAAGCCTTCAGGCATCAGACAGAGTTGGTTAAAAATCAGGTAAGATTTTCATTCAGTTGGATCTGGGCATCAGGAGAATTTAAATCACAGATCTGATGAACATTTAGCTTAATCTTTGCTGGAAGTATAGTTTGGGGACAGTAGTTACTGGTCTACCAAGAGAATAAAGTTCATTTTCCTCTGGCCTGAAAGTAGGAAGAAACCAGATCCTCTCAGATATCAAGACCTGACCATAAGTAGGCCCAAACTGAGAGATGCAAAATAGAGACTTAGGGATCTCTGGGTAAATATTTCCTCTAAGCTGGAAAAAAAAATGTTACCTAATCAGTGGTATTATAATGGGCTGACTCTAAATAAACACTAAATTCACTTAACTTCATTTCCTGTTTCAATTTCACTTTACATAACTTGAATGTGTTTCTTTAATGACTGAGGATTGCAGGATGCAGGAAACCCTCTAGCCAGTGGCAACAAACACCAAGTATTGCCAGTCCTTATAAAAGGAGAAATGAGGACAGGAGTTGAAAAGTGACTCCTTTCCATTCTAACCCCATTTTTTGGTCATTTAATTGTCAGAATGAGGTACTTCATTTTCTTAAACCAGTATTCTATTTCAGAATTGTCTTTCTTTTTTCATTATAAGTTGTTCTGCATGTGTACACTCCCCATAACATCCGTAGGAATGCAAAGAGGAAAAGCATTAGTGGCTGTGATAGTGCCTATGAGGAATTGCCCAGTGCCTGAGGGTACACTGGTCTCAGACCATGTATTGGAAGGAAAGATAGTAGAGCTTGCCTGCAAAGAGCTAGAAGCAACTGTGGCTCAGGTATCACCATCCAATAGTTGTATTACTGTTCAATTTTAAAACACTAAAGGTAAGTGTGAACTGTTTAGGAGAGGAGAGAGCAGGGAGAGGCCTAAACAAAATAGTGTTCTGAATAAAAGCTAGGAAAACAGCCTCCATCTTACTTCATGTTATCCCATCCAGATGCCCACTTCCGGTCTCAATTTCTTGTCTTTAATTCCTTTGTTTTACTTTTTATGTAGTTTTTAATTGATATGTAATATTTTATAAGTAATACAATGAAAATATTTATATTTTAGTTACTTTTAACTTCATTAAGAGTGCCATATGCCATCTTTTGAGACTTACTTCAAGTAATACTGAAACAGGAATTTTAGGGGTAAAATAGGACAGGTTTAGGAAATTTTAGAAATTTTGGAAATTAAGGGGACCATGGAGGAAGCACAGGGCTGCAGAGCAGCAGAAGGTATATTTCCATAGAATAGGGCAGTGGTCGGCAAACTCATTAGTCAACAGAGCCAAATATCAACAGTACAATGACTGAAATTTCTTTTGAGAGCCGAAAACCGACTTCTGCACATGGGCCACGAAGTTTCAATCGCACTGTACATGCCCGCCCACACGTGGTATTTTGTGGAAGAGCCACACTCAAGGGGCCAAAGAGCTGCATGTGGCTTGCTAGCTGCAGTTTGCCAACTACTGGAATAGGGGAAGCTGAGGAGCTGCAACAGGTACATTTCCATAGAATGAGGGAGCTGGAAACAGCAAAAGGTTTATATTTACAAAATAAAGAGAAGAAAGCCCTTCATCCAGAGGAGAAGAAGAAAGCCCAAAGGGAATAGGAAAACAATAAGGAAGGAGCGGGGGGAGAACCTCACAGTGAGGTTCAACCTTTGAGCCCAGGAGTTACTATAGTAACCAGGCTAAGGGAATAGTGACCAATCAGAGGGGATATCAAGGCACCAGGATCTGCAGCCTTTATAAGCCGTAGGGAAAAAGAACTCAGTGGGACCCCTTCCCTCTCCCTACTTGGGAGTCCATTCTGTGGGACTCTTTCCCTCTCCCCAAGTGGGAGTCTGTACTTGTTCTTCAATAAATCTCCACCTTTGCTATACCACTTTCTGTCTGTGGATTCATTTTTCGATTCTGGCGGACAAAGAATCCAGGTTCCAGTCCAAAGATTCCGTTTCCATACTAGCTTGCATAGATTAAGATATCTTAAATTAACATTGGGAATTGCTAATAATAAGTTCTGAAGCTTCAGAGGAACCCAGTTTCCTGGACCCAGACTGTATACAAAATCTCCTCTTAAGCAAAGAGCAGGTAAAGGGTTCTGACCTGAGCTGGTGTTGTACTAAACAAGATTATGAATGACAGCAAGGCATGGAAGCCAGGTACACTGGAAAAACTTTTTCTAGAGGGAGAAGATAGGGCCAATAGCCCCTCATTCCAATGTATCATCAACCAAAGGGGCCAGAGCACAACCAGATAGAAGATGGAGGAAACATAATCAGGAGTCCAGGAGCCTAGAGAAATTCCTTGAGGGTACTGACTGTACAGGTTTTTACTGTCTTTTTACTGCAACCTTACCTAGAAGTGAGAAAGAAGCTCTTAAAAATGCTAATCCAGTTTGCTCTTCTTCATGATACCCTGATGTTTTTTTCTCAGTTTGCTTGGAAAGTCCATTGCTGCCTTTGGTATAGGTTAAGTCCTTGACATTCACAGTTCATTTCACATTCAATTGACTGTATTCCTTTTCAGGGCTTTGAATACTATCTTCCCCAATAAGAGGAACTTCATCTTATCCCGTTCTACTTTTGCTGGGTCTGGCAAGTTTGCAGCTCATTGGTTGGGGGACAATGCAGCTGCATGGGATGATCTCCGATGGTCCATCCCTAGTATCCTTGAGTTCAACCTATTTGGCATCCCCATGGTGAGTTTCACTCTCAACCAAGGAGCTTTGACATTCTTTCCATTACCAAACTTTGAGGGGTCTGAAAACCAATGAGTATATGACTCACTTTGATATGTATTGGAAAAATCAATTTTTATGTGTTGTGTGAGCTGCCTTCTGATGATAGGATGGTAACACTTTATCATTGGCATCCATGGATTCTCTGAAGTTAGAAAGGAGACTCCATGAGTAAAATGTATCAATATCACAGAAAAATTCCATCAAAAGAGCATCAATGATAGCAAAGCATGAAATTGGGAACTGAATATTGAGGGTGAGCCCTTAATAAAACATGCAACAGTCAGTCTTCCTCTCATCAGTCAATCTGTGATTGCATACTTTCCTTATTCTCCAATTTGGCTGGGGGATTGCCATGAAAGCTTAGGACCTCTTTAAGCATGGAGTGATGGAAATGAGAGATTCTCATTTCCCTTATCACATAGGTATACAGTCAATGCTTTCTCCTCTCTCACTGACCACTGTGCTGTATGTATGCCTATTCTCCAGGTTGGTGCCAATATCTGTGGTTATACAAATGATGCCACAGAGGAGCTCTGCAGAAGATGGATGCAGCTTGGAGCATTTTATCCACTATCCAGGAATCACAATGGGCCTGGGTTCAGGGTAAGGTCCCCAAGAGAAGTGATGGAAACTTCTTGGGTTATCTAATCTACCTGTTCTCAAAGAGGAGTTGAAGAAAATACTCCAGGTTGGCCCTAAATTCAGGAGCAGAATAAACAAATTTTCAGTGATTGACTAAAAAGTAGGGTATTGGGGTGATGATGTGTGTGTGTGGGGAAACACACACACACACACACACACACACACACACACACACACTAGTAGCCCGGTGCATGAAATTTTTGCAGCGGGGGGGGGGGGGGGGGGAGGGTGTCCCTCAGCCTGGCCTGCACCTTCTCCAATCTGGGACCCCTTGGGGGATGTGCAACTGTCGGTGTTTAGGCCCGATCCCTGTTGCATATCCCTCTCGCAATCCGGGACCGCTGGCTCTTAACCACTCACCTGCCTGTCTGCCTGATCACCCCTAACCACTCTGCCTGTTGGCCTTCTCATCCCCAACTGCCCTCCCCGGCCAGCCTCATGGCCCACAACTGCCCTTTCGTTAACAGTGGTATAGAGTAGTTCTATTTGGAAGGGGGAAATGGGCAATTTGGGGAACAAAAGAAAGGAATAAATTTAGATAATGTTTTCTAGAATTCAGTTCCAGTAATACTATACAGGATGACAAGTTTAAATATGATATGCACATCTTTCAAAGAACAAGGTAAATGAACAATGAACAAAATGCATGCCCATCATTGATGGAAAATTTGTTTCTGGGTCCTAAGAGAATTAGATTTCCCTCATAAAGTGTTCTTTCTTTGCTCTTAGATAAAACCTGCTAAAAACTGTCTTCCTGATTTCTTTGTACTTTGTGTATTGAAGAACAAATAGAGGTCACTGTCTTTGGGACAGAGAAAATAAAACAAATTTTGATGCTGAAAACATTATAAATAAAACTACACATAAATTTTAAAATTGCAAATTTATAAAAGTGCATAAGAAAAAAAGATGGATTATAAGTCATGGTGGTTTAAGGCACTGGGTTTCAATTTTTTAAAAAATATATTTTTTTATTTCAGAGATGAAGTGAGAGGGAGAGATAGAAACATCATTGATGAGAGAGAATCATTAATCAGCTGCCTCCTGCACAACTTCCTATTGGGAATCAAGCCCACAACCCAGGTACTTGCCCTGACCGGGAATCGAACCGTTAACTTCTTGGATCCTGGGTTGACACTCAAGCACTAAGCCCCATGGGCTAGGCTCGAATTTCTTTTTAGTGGTAGTATGACTTTATTATTATTATTTTCCAAATGAAGTATCATGAGAAACCTCAAATTATGAAATAAATTAGAGCAGCTCCGAGGGAGCAGGGCCCACTATAGGCCCTTTATCTTCTTGGCAATCTCTGTAGGTTTCTTTATTATCTTGAGGCGGTCATGAATCAGTGTCAGAAGACATGTGTCAAATTTAAACTCTGTCACTTGCTTGCAATTTTACACTGCATTTTTATATGGTTTTCTCATCTATAAGATGAAAGAGCAGGTAGGTCCCAGATTCTTTCAGTTCTGGAAATGCTTTCACATCTTCAAGTTGGAGAACATAGCTATTTTCATTTGAGAAAACTTCTTATCAAAGGGGACTTTTAAATTATGATGAAAATATTTAGTAATCACTTATGTTTCCTTCTAGGACCAGGACCCTGCTGCCTTTGGTGAAGACTCTCAGCTGTTGAGTTCCTCCAGGCATTATCTGAACATCCGCTATACCCTGTTGCCCTATCTCTACACCCTCTTCTACCGAGCTCATACCCTGGGGGATACTGTAGCGAGGCCCCTGGTCCATGAGTGAGTTTCCTTACCCGCAAAGACATCCTTTCAGATCATAATTTTACTTCCCTTGTTAGTAGTAACAAGGTTCGTTAGGACCTTGTTTTCATATAATGAGCTGCTCTCCTATGTTGGAGGCTTCACCTGCCTTCTCTATTTTCCAGGTTCTACCAGGACAATGCTACATGGGAGGTGCACGAGCAGTTCTTATGGGGACCTGGACTCCTCATCACGCCTGTGTTATATGAAGTGTGTTTATAATCTAAGCAGTGGGGTGGGATATCAACAGTAGTCCTCATGGCTCTATAGCTGAATAAGCCAGAGGCTGAATATCTTTGGCTCCATTTAAATATAAATATGAATATAAATGAGAGATTGTGAAAATTTGGAAATTAGAAAAATAGTAATTCTTGGTCCCACTGCCTCACCAAGCAAAACAGTTTCCATTTTGCAAGCTTACACCAAAGCCTGTGTCCTTAAGCATATGGACATTGACAGGGACTTCAAATGCCTGGGGCTGGCCATCTGTCTATGTTCCCCTTTGACCAGATGGGATGTGCTCTTGGGGTTAGGAAGAGAGAAGAGGTGGGGAGAGGAGTAGGGAGGGAAAGAGGAATGCTGGGCAAGGGGAGGTTGTTACTGTGGAGTCCACATATGAAGTGTGATTTGGGGCAGCAGTGATTGGGGAAGTGCAGGGAAAAAAAGGGGGGACCAGGATTATGCTGACCAGTTTGTAAACATGGAAGATCACCAATGTACTCATGTAAAAGGCCCTTGGAGCTGGTGTTTTAGCCACACCATCTCATGGCATGTCCTGCTACAGTGATGCTGCTGGAAGGCTCTCCAGGGTGCCTGACTTTAAATTTCCCACCTGCCAGATTACACAAGTAACTCAATGAATGAACTTTCTATGCTTCTCTTAGAAAGTTCAGGAACCTCAAGCAAAACAAAATTTCTGGTACAGCTCTGTTTTGGGTAAACTGCCCGACCTCTCTGAATGTCTGTATTTTCACTGGTAGAATGGCAAAATCCCAACTATTTTTCAGGATTGTTCGGAGGAACACACGCAGTCACATGTGGGGGTGTTGTGCAAACTGTAAAAGGATATGCTAATGTCGCTCATTATTGCTGTTTCCCTAGAGTGTGGACCGAGTGAAAGCATACATACCAGATGCCATCTGGTATGACTATGAGACAGTAAGTGAAGTAGCCCTCTTGGCCCAGGGACCTGCCTCTAGCAGTGCTAGACAGTTCTAAGGCAGCAGCATTGTTGGGAGCTTGGGTAGGATGATAGTATGAGGCTTTACATTTAGTTGGTTGTGGGTACTTTTCCATGTGGAAGGCCTTTCCCAATATACCAGGAAATAATTTGAATCACTGGGGTAGGTTGTTGGGAATTTTCATTATGTCAACCTGGCCACTATGTGGCTATCAGAATTTAGGCTGTGATAACCTAGAGAATTAAAGCCTGGTTATGGAATCATAGCAGGGTGTGATGCAATGAAATAAGGTGGGTTGGAGTCTCAGCTTTGCTATCTATTTACTACCTTTATGCCTTGGACAATTCACCTTCCCTTTTGGGAGGTCTCCGTTTTCCTCTTATCTAAAATGAGGCAGCAAAAGTAGATCTCCAAGATTCCTTTTAGACTAAACAGCCTATTATCTGATTTGTTTTCTTTTGTTGTAGGGAATAGCCATCCAATGGAGGAAACAATTGGTGGAGATGCTACTGCCCCCTGATAAGATAGGACTCCACCTTCGAGGAGGCTACATATTTCCCATCCAGCAGCCAAACACAACCACAGAGGCCAGGTAAGCTGTAAGCTCCTCATTTTTCTAAGGTGTAATTGCTCTCATGCTCCAAGGGGCAGGGCATTATGGGAAAGGCTAATAGAGGGACTAAAAGTGGATAAACCCAAGGAAGACATCTTTAGTCAGTGATCTTCCTCCATTCCTTTCAAGGTTTGCCCCAAATTGGCATCTTAGTCTTCATTTAGGAGGTAAATGAAGCCTCTGTTCCTCTACATTTCCACAGTCTTTTACCTCTGGATTGAATCAGATTATAAGAATAGTCAATGATCTCATTGACTCATGATTGAGTAAGATAATGAAGTAAAGAACTAGTTGTTGTTCTTTTCTTTATGGTCAAAAATTGTCCTCAAGGAGGTTCACTTAGGTATGAGAGAATGCAATCAAATAGGAGATCAAAGTCAAAATAACTTCAAGGTCAAGAGCCAGAAATTTTGGGTTCAAGTCCCAGTTCTACAATATACCAGATGTATTGTTATGGCAACTTGCTCTCTATATTTCTGCTTATCATTTGTAAACTAGGAATGATGATAGTTCGACTTTTTAGAGTCATTCTAAGGTTTGAATGAAATAATATAAATAATTTAATGTACATGAAACACTTAGGAGAATTCCTGGCACATGGTAAGCAGCGATTATTGCTAATTGTTAGTGTTATCACAAACCCAGTTTTCAGCAGGAGCCATCTCCTTTGACTATTCTTCTCATGCTCATTCACCACTAACCTCTTTTATCTACCCACACCCAGCTTCCATGTTTCCATTCAAGGTCATGATCCTAGTTAATTTTAGGATAAACTCTAAAATTATTTGTCTATGGGGCACAAAGGGGGCTTATTTAACACAGTTCTATCTCTTCTTCATTCTCTGAAACTGAGAATTGCTCTTTTACAGTCGGAAGAACTCTCTGGGACTTATTATTGCCTTGGACTACAAGAGAGAAGCAAGGGGAGAGCTGTACTGGGATGATGGTGTATCTGCAGGTAGACTTCCTCATGGCACCACCACTGCAGTGCTCAGTGAGATTAGTCATTACAAGCTGCCCAATACAGTGCTCACTCTGTTTTCATTGATGCTTATTTCTATAGCTTAAAATCAACTTATTCTGAAGTTTGGCAATTAAAATGGACTTCAGATGAGCAAGTCATATGTTATTGACTCTACCAAAGCAACAAACATTATTGGTTTAGTTTAATTATTCTTTCCTCTAGGTATCATTATTAATACCAAATAATACTTTTTGCTCATGGATTTGCAAAATACTTCGTTGGTTACTATTGAAGGGAATATCTAATTTGTGTAGTGTGTTTTTTCCACTGTAGGATTTCCATATAAGTACCTCACACAAGCTTATGGTCTGTGATGATATAAAAATCCTGCCCCGCACAGAATTAGCATTTGTTAATATTTATTGGCTATTTATGATTGCATTGCATGCAGGGGACATAAAGATGAGTAAGACATTGGCATTGCACTTGAGGAACTCCTGGTGCAGCAGGATAGATTCATTGTGTATGTGGGTACCTATAATGCAAGTCAAAATGTTGTAAATGCCAGCAAAACATAGAGGCCATGGGAGTTCGGAGGATGAAGCAGTTACTGTGGGTTGAAGTGGCCAGGAAACCTTTATGGAGATTTGATAAAAATGGGTAAAACGTCGCTAAGCAGAATCAGATGGCAAAGGTATTCGTACTGAGAGAAGCGCCTCTACATTTTACATGATGGGGACCCTCTGTCCTTCTCTTTCAGATGCTGTAACAAAAAAGAATTACATTCTGTATGAGTTTTCTGTCACCTCGGTAAGTACTGTTTCTGAGGAACATACAGTATACGTTCTTCTCTGTGACTGCTTTGATTTGCTATAGATGTTGTAGTGTAACCCCCATCTTACAAAGGACGCCTCAAAAAGTCGAATTATGGAGTCATTTATTAAAAGCCGGCGGCATACGAGGGAGCAAAAGCGCTCCAGACCTCGCAGCCCTGAACAGCTTGCCACATCTGGCTTATATTGGCAGAATATCACAAAAATATCAATTACATCTTTGGGTCTGGAAATGAGGAACCTGTTTCGTGAGCAAGTTAGTTATCTAAAGTATCTGTGAATCACTGAATCAACAGAAACACATTATCTGGGACCACCTGGGCAATTTAGAATAATTGTGCTGTCCAGATTCTGGGATCACTGAGTCAACAGGAATGCACTATCTATAGCTACTGAGACAATTTAAGATAATTGTGCTGTTCTGATTCCGGGAAGAATATGCTTCAGTAACCAGTGAGATCACAATCAATGGGATATTCAAACCACCATCAATGGATTGGTATAGCATACATAAGTTCAGAAAATCAAAATAACTTTCTATTGTTTTAGCAAACAAATAAATACAGAACCCAAACAGCAGTTTCTACCTGAGATGATTGCTACCATACTTCATAGAAGTGTAGTCATGTGGAATAGGGACAGTGCTTGACTCCAATGGTCCCAGAAAGAATATAAGTTATAAGAATTTGGCATTAGTTCAGTGAAGAACTAGTGTGTGTGTGTGTGTGTGTGTGTGTGTGTGTGTGTGTGTGTGTGTTTTCTGGAAAAAATGCATTGCCTCTGAGTCTTATATGATGAATCCTGGCTTCCAAGATGTGCCTTATTTGGGGGTGTGTGTAAGTGTGTGTGCTATGTGGGCTGCAGGTGGAAGGTGATGAGTGGTACATTTCATTTTTGAGGTTCTTCCATAATGACCTTGCTTCCCAATCTCTAAACTTGGCCTTGGCACAGGTACGAAGTGGTGTTTTTGAGAGGTTGGGAGACACACAACAGCACTCGCGCATTGTCTCTATTTCCCAAAGGGACCGAGAGGAAGAAAGGAGTTAGGCTAGCAGCGGATGGGAGAAATCTAATCCAGTTTTCTTAGATGGCTGATTGTGCATGGGCAGAGATTTCTTTTATGGGAATCATTCTGCTTTATTTCCTTCCTTTTACGTTTCTACTGTGTGTGTTTTTTCCCCCGATTATACTTTTTATTTTGAGATAATTATAGAGCCCCATGTAGTTGTAAGAAATAATAAAGATCTGTTTTACTCTTTACACAGTTTTCCCTAATGGGAGCATCTTATAAAATGTTAGTACAATTTTACAAGAAGGATATTGACATTGATGCTGTCAAGATACTGAACATTTCCATCACCATAGGATCTGCCTATGGTCCTTTTATAGCCACACCTACTTGTCTCCTCCCCTCCCCCTTCGTTAGCCCCTGGCAACTACTATTCTGTCCACCATTTGAATAATTTTGCCCATTCAAGAATGCTATGTAAATGGAATCATACAGCGTGTAGCATTGGAGATTGGCTTTTTCCCCCACTCAACATAATTCCCTCAAAATTCATTCAAGTTGTGGTGTATCCACAGTCCCTTTTATTGCTGAGTAGTATTCCAAGATACAGATATCCAGCTTTTATTTAACCATTCACTTAATATAGAGCATATGGGCTATCTTCATCAGACGCAGTTACAAATAGAAAAAGCTGCTATGCACATTATGGACAGATTTGTGTGTGAACATAGGTTCTTGTTTCTCTGAGAAACAAGAGATAAATGCCTAAGAGTGCAATTGCTGGGTTCTACAATAAGTGCATGTTTAGTTTTACAAGAAACTGCCAAACTGTTTTTCTTTCTTTTTAAAAAAAATTTCTTTATTGATTAAGGTATCACATATTTGTCCTCATCCCCCCATTCCCATCCCAAACCCCTCCCCACGCATGCCCCCACCCCCCTGTTGTCCATGACCACTGGTTAGGCTTATATGCATGCATACAAATCCTTTGGTTGATCTCTCCCCCTTCCCCCTACCCTCCCTTATCTTCCCTCTGAGGTTTGACAGTCTGATCCATGCTTCTCTGTCTCCGGGTCTGTTTTTGTTCATCAGTTTATGTCCAAACTGTTTTTCAAAGTGGTTGAACCATTTTAGATTTCTAGCAGCAGTGTATAAATCACCCAGTTTCTATGCATCATAACCAGCATTTGATGTTATGATTTCATTCTGATGAGGTGGTAGTGATGTCTCATTGTGGTTTCGATTGGTTTCTGATGTCTAAAGATGTTGACTATCTTTTTTGTGCCTGTTTGCCATTTGTATATTCTCATAGGTGAAATGTCTACCTATTTATTTTGCCCATTTTCTATTTAGATTATTTGCCTTATTTTCCTATTTAGTTTTGAAAGGTTATATATATATATATATATACATATATATATATATATATATATATATATATATATATATTCTAGAAACCAGTTCTTTGTTGGATTTATGGTTTTTAAATATTTTCTTTCAGTCTGTAGATGTCTCTCTTCATCCTCAAAGTCTTTCACAGAGCAAACATTTTTTATTTTTATAGGCCTAACTTATCTTTTTGTTCTTTTGTGGATCATGCTTTTTGGTGTCTAGTATAATAATTCTTCCTAGCCCTAGATCTTGAATATTATCTGCGGGGGCCTGATGCGGCAGGGGCCAAACATGGCGGGGATCTCCCTTTTCCGCATCCCGTGCAGAAAGAGAGATGAACGAACCGGTTCTAAGTGGAGGTGGCCAGGGATTGAGAAATATTAGAAATAAAGAGAGGAGAGAGAGATTTGAAAGCTGGGGCTGGGTGGATCTTTCTGTGCCTGGCTGAGGCCACAGAACGGATCCAGACTGCAAAGCTGAGGCTTTATTTATACTCAGGGACAAACAAGGCAATTAACAATGTTCTTGTAAGTTTCACTTGTTTTGGCAGCACTTGCTGCCCCTCCCACAGCCCACTAGCTACCCAGGAAAGATCTAGGGATCAGTTATAGGATCAGGCTTAATTATGCTGGGAGGGGTCTGCCCTCCAAAGGAACTTGTTTGTGATCCTGCCACAGATCAGTCCGAGGCTTAACCCTATAACTGCTTCCTACATTATCTCCTAAACTTTATATTTTTATGCATATATATATATATATATATATATATATATATATATATATATATAATTTTTACATTAGATGTGACATTTAGGTATTTAGGTTGAGGTTCAACTTTTTGCCTATGTACATCCAGTTAGCCCAGCACCATCTGTTGAAAGGCTATTCTTTTTCCATTGTGTTGCTCTTGCACCTTTGCAGAAATCAGTTGGGCATATTTGTGGGATGCCTAGTCTTTCTAAACATCAAATTGTTCCTTTCCCGCCGCCCCCCTTAGTCTTCAGCTCCACTTTCTTTGTCATAGCTCAACTTTGTCACTTTTGAACTGTGGTTCTCTAAATAAGATATCTAATTTCTCTGGGCTTCACTCTCTTCCTCTGAAAAAGTTGAGATAATTAAAGCTTCAACCTCATAGTTTGCTGTGAGACTTGATTGAGATAATATATGTAAAATGTTTAGTACAGTGCCCGGCACATAGTAAGCATTTATGCAATTAAGTTATTATCAGCATTATAATTAAAATGCAAAGAAAAATCATGTGGACACTATTTTGTGTGTATGTGTAGGTCTACACCTTTGTGTGTCAAAGGGTCTCTTTCTTTTTGTTTTCTTTGTTGGTATCCATCACATTTGCTTGAAAAATCCATGATGTCAGGAACATATTTTCTGAATAATGGAATCAATAAATAACCAGAGAACCAAAGCAAGCATAAAATATTACTAGAGACTTAGGATTGTTAAATGTCTGGGTTAACATCTTTCTTGGGGAACATTATCAGACACTATCTAGAACCTCAGAGATAAAGGATATAACAGATCTCAGAAAGAAAGATGTTGAGTGGCATTTGGGCACAGTTAGAATGTGATATACTTGGTCTCTAAACTGACTTTTTCTTTTTTCAGAACCATCTACAAGCAAAAATAACAAATAATAATTATACGGACCCTGACAACCTCAGGTTTACAGATATCATAATCTTGGGAATGGACAAAGAACCTACTAATTTTACTGATAATGATACTGCCATTTCAAACATTAGCTACAATGCGTCAACGAAGGTGGGCAATTGTTCAATCCTGCCATCCTGCTGGGCCCGTGCTGGAAGCTGACAGCCCTGAGATTCCGACAGCCAGCTCTCTCTCGCTCTATTGAGTTTGGAGGGGCACAGAGACACTGGCATGCTTGGAAATCAACCACACCCTAGGGAGGATACAGATGGAGAAACATGTGCTCACTAAACACGAACCCCTGAACTTTGTCCCAGTGGGACTCTGAAAAAGACAGTCATTTCAGTGAGACTCTGGAAGAAGGCAGTTCTTCTCTGGGCAAATTTAAAACTAGACATTCTGATCCCACATGTAATGCAGTTCCATACATTATTATTCACACTATATTATTTGATACATTGGCCTCATTCTGGAAGGTATTTACACACTCACCCTCTCATTGAGTTAAAGACCCCCTTTGAGACACAGCTGATATTTTTCTTAGTGTTTTAAGCAATTTTCATATCATTATTGAAAATGAGAGTTAAATAAAACAGCAGGGGTAATAAGTTTTATCCTTGTTTAAAACTATATTTATATTGATTTTAGAGAGGAAAGGAGAAAGAGAGAAAGATAGAAACATTGAATTGGCTGCCTCCTGCATGCCCCACATTGGGGATCCGGGCACCGGGAATTGAACTGTGACCTCCTGGTTCATAGGTTGATGCTCAACTATTGAGCCAAGCTGGTTGGGTGGTTTTGTCTTTATTGAATGAGTCCTTTACATGGTAATCTCAGACAAAAGATTCCAATTATTAGTTGAGTATTTCAAGTGCTGGGGAATTCCCTATTTCATAGGGAGACCTCCTTCCATTTAGACAACACATATACCCAAGGATAGGAGTTTGAGTTCTAAAGTTAGGCTGAATGGGATCCCAATCCTAGCTCTACCATCCCTTAGCTGTAAGATCTTGGGCAAAGCATTAAACCTCTGTGAACATCAGTTTTCTATTTTGTGAAATGGAGATAGCCATATTTTTTACAGCATAGGATTGCTTTATAGCATTAATAGAGGGAATGCATATAAAGTAGTTATCACAGAGCCTGGTCCATATACATGTTCAATAAAACTTAGCTATTGTTATAATTGCCATCATTATTAAAATATACAGGCATTACTCCCAGAAGGCAATTGCCCAGCAATGACCGCCCTCCCTGTGATTAGTACTCCTTGACATGATGGAAGTCTTTCCCATTCAGTATTCTATAGTGACTTGAGGTGAGAAGGGTTGGGAATGAGCCAAGTGCATTTTCCTGGCAGGGAGGTCAAAAGTCCCAGAGGAGAAACAATAATATTCCAACTATCCCATGACAAAGTGGTATTGGATGAAGGCTATCTTATGGCAAAGTGACGTTAGATGAAGGATATCACATGGCAAAGTGGGATTGGATGAAAGGCTTCCCAACCACCAGGGAAGGACGTTATCCGGGTGTCTCTATCTCTCCTCATTTGTCACTGTGGCCTCCTTTCTCGTTCCTCAGGTGGTGAAAATCACTGATCTCAAGGGACTGGTACTGGGACAAGAATTCTCCATTAGGTGGAATCTTTTGGTCAGTGACATAGAGAAGTTCAACTGCTACCCTGAGGAGCCCACTGTCTCCGAGGAGAAGTGCAAGCATCGGGGGTGCCTTTGGGAGGTAAGGATGAGGAGCAGATTACCGCAGTGAGCAGGAAGTTGTAAAAACTGACCCAGGAGTGATTAGGCACCTAGAAACATTTTCCAAACATTGCTGGGTTGAATGGGAATCATTCTTCAGAAAGAAAACAATACTGTGCCAACAGATGCACTGTTTTGTCAGTGCGGAGTGGCAGGCAATCAGTATTTTCCTCAGATATCCTGAATGAGAAGAAACTCATTGCTACCCTGGCTCTCCCTTTTCTCTAACCTTCTTATTTAAAACCCCACTTTTAATGTTAACATAACAACAATACATTGTGCATTGAGTATTTTAAGTGATTTTTAAAATAAATTAGGGTTCAGGCAGGAAGGTAAGGTATGAGTCTTCCTCTCCATTTGAAAAATAGAGAGAATGAAAGCCAAAGAAAGAGAAAATAAGTGATTTCCTTAATGTCACAATGGGGGCAACTATCCCATGGCAAAGTGGTATAGTTTGGGGACCTTGGGAGAAGAACCCTGCCTTAGGATTCCAGTCTCCAGATCAAGCTACCTGCTGACCTGACCCTTCACTACTCACCTGTTACAAACATACAGGTGTCCCCCAAAAATGTATACACACTTTGAATAATTATTAATTCCAATGGGTTAAATCTGAAAAGAAGGAAACATTGGAATGAATAATTATTCTAAGTCTATATATATTTTTTGGGACACCCTATATCATTTCAGTGTTTTGAGAGCTGAAGTTCCAAATCAAGGTGTTAGCAGGGTTGGATCCTTTTGAGGGCTGTGAGGGACAATTGGTTCCATGTTTCTCTCCTAACTTCTGGTGGTTTCCTGGCAATCATTGGTGTTCCTTGGCTTATAAAAATGTCACCCCAATTTCTGCCCTCATCTTTACATGGTGTTCTTTCCCTGGCACATATCTATCTCTGTGTCTAAATTTCCCTATTTAATAAGGACACCAGGTAATATTGGATTAGGCCCACCCTAATGACCTCATTTAACTAGGTCATCTGCAAAGATCCTATATCCAAATAAGGTACCAGGTATTAGGACTTAACATCTTTTGGGGAGAACATGATTGAACCCATAATAATGGGCACAGTGTCAGAGACTTAGTCTGTGTTAATCAACTTTTTTAGAAATCAGATTGTAGTGTTGGAGGCTGACTGAGAATTCCTCCTCTCATTGCAGAACACAGTTGTTCCTGGTGTGCCCACCTGTTTCTATGACACCATCCCTAAGTATGCTGCCAGTAATATTCAGTATTTGCCCACTGGCATCACCACAGACCTTACCCACCTCACGGTCCCTGAGTCAGCGCGAGCAGCAGCACCATCACCAAGGAGCGCACAACCTCCACCTGCAGCAGCAGCCAATACCTCTGACCCTCTCTCTGCAGAGATCAGCTCCCTTAGGCTCAGCGTGATCTACCACACAGAAAGCATGCTGCAGTTCAAGGTAATGTCTGTGTTGCAGATTCTGGTCCTCAGCACGGAGTTCTTGTGAGATGGAAATTACTGAAACATCTTTTAGTCCAAATCCCTCATTTTAGAGTTGAGGATGCTGAAGTCCAGAGAGGTAAAGGCCAGAAAGTCAGGAGATAGTAGAGTCAGGTGTGGCCTTAGATCCACCAGGGTTGTCCATGTCCTATAGTGAAGGGTTCTCTAAGTCAGAAAGATCCTCAAAGGATCACTCCTTAGCCCTGAGAACAATGTATCTGCTTTTTGGTAAACTCATATGGGTGCCATTGACTTATTTCCAACATTACAATTATTTCTCCAGCAGTTGATACTTCAACTTAACATGCATCAGAATCACTTGTAGCCCTTGTTAAAAGACATTGCTGGGCCTCATACCCAGGGTTTCCAAGAATTTGTATTTCTAATGAATTCCCAATTGATGCTGGCGCTGCAAATTAAGAGACCACACTTTGAGAATCACCACTCTGCTAAAATAGAAATATGATGTGAGCCACATATGTTTTCTAGTAACCATATTTAAAAAAATGTATTGAAAAAATTAGGTGAAATGGATGTTAATAGCATTTTATTTTACCAAGGTGCTCAAATGTTATCAGTTCATCATGTAATCCAAATACAATTATTGAGATACTTTAGAATATTATGGTCAGATTAAATCTTCAAATTTTGGTGTGTATTTTGCATTTATAGTGAGTTTCAGCTCAGACTAGCACATTTCAAGGCTTAACGGCCACACATGGTTAGTGAGTACCACCTTGGACAGCTCACTCTAGATATTGCTTTTCACATTTCAATGTTGGGCGAATCACCACAGCAACCCTGTTAGGTTGGTAGAAACGAGTGGTTTGTACAAAGGACAATCTTAGGATTGAAAAAGCTGAACAGCAACTGGAAGCTCAACTAGTAAGAAGATCTCATAGTTCATTTGAAAACTAAGTTCTCTAATTTCTAACATACATACACATGCTCACAAATAGTCTTACACAGTTATGTACACATACTGTTCACATACCGCACTCATAAACACACAGGCACACGTTCTGTCTATGAGATTCTATACCCTTAAATTACAAATTCCTTAGAGGTAGTGCCCTCCCTGGCTTTGATGGGTATTGTTGAGGGTTTTTTTTTCCAGTTCAGAATCTGTGTTGAGCACAGCAGGTGGGTAAGCCTCACATCTATTTGCTTTGGGATATTTGATGCTTCCTGATGGGAACTGAATTTTGAGCTGGTATGAGAGGTTTTAGGTTTGATATTCCATCAGAAAGTCTCCTTCTTTCTCATTGTCAGATCTATGATCCCACTAATAAAAGGTACGAGGTCCCAGTGCCTCTGAACACCCCTTCCTCTCCTGTTGGCTCACCTGAAAACCGCCTGTATGATGTCAGGATTCAAAGCAATCCTTTTGGGATCCAGATTCAACGAAAAAACTCCAGCACTGTGATGTAAGCACTATTTATTCGGTCCTCATTAGAGTGGTTCTAGATCTAATTACAGGTTCTAATGAATGTAAGTGAAATGTTAACCTTCAACACTCTACGTGTGTGTTTGTGTTTGTTTGTTTTTAGACAAAGAGGATATCTATCCCCCCTCCCACTTCAATGGGGATTTCATTTCTTATTAGTCATTAGCTCAGCAAGAACAATTAATCAAAGGCTTAAAAATACTAAGTGTTGCTTGATTTCAGAAAAAGAAAAATACATATTTTACTCATTATTCTTGTTAAATAGAACAGAAAAACTCTATATGCCTCATTAATAAATAATAACAGAAGAGCCAGGAGAGAGGGGCAAGTGGTGGTAAGGAGAGAGAAATGGTGTCTTGCAGTTTTCACTGCTATTGACACTATAGACTTAAAGCTTTTTCACAATGTTAAGCATGAAAGGAATTGCAACCTCTCATCCCTGACCTGCTGCTGAATGGCATGAACTGCAGGTCTGGATTTGCCTGGGACTGAAGCCCCCCATCCTATTAGAAGCTGTCAACCTGTATGTGCACATGTGGACAGCCTTCGGCTCTCTTTGACTATGTGTCTTATTTTCTGTCTGTTGGCTTCTTTGTAAGAAGTTCTTTGGCCAATCCAGAAAAGTCATTCTGAGTTTCACACTTTTCTATTGGAAAACTTGCTCAGACCTTATTCATTGGTTCAGGCTGATGTACCAGGCCACAAGAACTAGAAATAAAGAGATGAGTGAGACTCTTAAGGGCTAATTAATCGGAAAAGGAGTTGCCAGTCTTGCAATCCACAGAATAAAAATGCAAACACAGAGCTGTGGTAGTGAGTCATGGCCATTCTTATGACCTGGGTCATATCACAGTATTTGAACCTGGATCCAGGTGTGCAATCATTCAGGAGGCTTCTGAATCAACTAGACATCCAAACTGTATTCCCTGTTTGCTCCGGCCTGTGATCAGCTCCGCTCAAAGGTATGCCTCTGTGTTGCAGTTGGGATTCTCAGCTCCCGGGCTTCACCTTCAATGACATGTTCCTTTCCATTTCTACTCGCCTCCCCTCTGAGAACATCTATGGCTTTGGGGAAACTGAGCACACAACTTTCAGAAGAAACATTAACTGGAACACATGGGGAATATTTGCTCGAGATGAGCCACCAGGGGTAAGCACAGAATAATAATATTATCCTTCAGTTGCTCTCTGTGTAAATTTATTTTAATCCACATATGTACCCTATTCATCAACTTCAGCTTATGTTGATAAATTCTGCTCTCAAATGAAATAGGCCACATGTTATATAATGTCCTTCTGTCCCTAAGTGTCTTTTAATCTTTTAGAAAATATATATAGGGTGGGGCAAAAGTAGGTTTACAGGTGGGTTATATGTAAAATAATACAATAATTAATAAATAACTAGAGGCCCGGTGCACGAAATTCGTGCACGGAGGGGGGTTGTCCCTCAGCCCAGCCTGTACCCTCTCCAATCTGGGACCCCTCAAGGGATGTCCGACTGCCTTGAGGGCAGTCGGACATCCCTCTCACAATCCAGGACTGCTGGCTCCCAACTGCTTGCCTGCCTGCCTTCCTGATTGCTCCTAACCGCTTCTGCCTGCCAGCCTGATCACCCCCTAACCACTCTGCTGCCGGCCTGTTTGCCCCCAACTTCCCTCCTCTGCCAGCCTGGTTACCCCTAACTGCCCTCTCCTGCAGGGTTGATCACCTCCAACTGCCCTCCCTTGCAGGCCTGGTCCTTCTCAACTGCCCTCCCTTGCAGGCCGGGTGCCTCCCAACTGCCCTCTCCTGCTGGCCATCTTGTGGTTGCCATCTTGTGTCCACATGGGGGCAGGATCTTTTACCACATGGGGGCAGCTATATTGTGTGTTGCAGTGATGATCAATCTGCATAGTACTCTTTTATTAGATAGGATGACATTTCTTTTTTTTCTTTTTTTTATCCTCACCTGAGTATATGTTTCCATTGACTTTTAGAGAATGTGAAAGAGAAAGGGAAAGACAGAGAGAAACATCAAAGTGAGAGGAATACTTAGATTGCTTGCCTCCTTCCTGAGCCCTGACCTGGGCCCCAGCCAAGGAGGAGCCTGCAACTTAGGTACATGCCCTTGATCAGAATCTAACCTGGACTCTGCGGTTGGCAAACCTAGACATTATCCACTGAGCCAAACCGTGTAGGGCAGGTTATGACATTTCTTAGCCCTCCAGCAGCGGACCTTCATTTTTTTCTCCAGGAGTGTGGTGGAAAAGCCCTAGATCACTTTTTTGGATTCTTAAACCCAAGTTACTAAGAATATTACCAGTGGCATACAGGGAGCTTAGCCAATGAGTGGTCAGAAAAGGTATTTCCTCTGTAGTTCACACCTATCTCCTGTGATCTCCGGCTCCACCCCTGCCAAGGCCTAAAGCCTCCAGCCCTGGGCAGGGACCCCCAGCTGGCTCTGATCGCCCTGCTCTACCCCCAGCCAAGGCTGCAAGCCTCTGTTTGAGGCTCGGGCCCTGGGCAGGGACCCCCAGCTGGTTCCAATTGCCCACAGACACCCACAGCTGGCTCTATCGCCCGGCTCCACCCACGGCCAAGGCTGCAAGCCTCTAGGCTTGGGCTCTGGGCAGGGACCCCCAGCTGGCTCCGATCGCCCACAGGGGACCCCAGCTTGCTCTGATTGCCAGGCTCCGCCCCAGCGGCCAAGGCCGCAAGCCTCTGGCTGAGGCTTGGGCCCTGGGCAGGGAACCCCAGCTGGCTCCAATCACCTGCAGGGACCCCCAGCTGGCTCCGCTCATGGGCTTCACCCCCAGCCAAAGCCTAAAGCCTCTGGCAGAGGCTTGGGCTCTGGGCAGGGACCCCCAGCTGGCTCCGATCACCCTCAGGGGACCCCAGCTGGCTCTGATCGCCAGGCTCCGATCACCAGGCTCCGCCCCAACGGCCAAGGCTGCAAGCCTCTGGCCAAGGCTTGGGCTCTGGGCAGGACCCCCAGCTGGCTCTGATCTCCCCGCTCCACCCCCATCCAATGCCGCAAGCCTCTGTTTGAGGCTCGGCCCCTGGGCAGGGACCCCCAGATGGCTCTATCCCCCGCTCCATCCAAGGCCAAGGCCTCAAGCTTCTGTTTGAGGCTTGGGCCCTGGTCAGGGACCCCCAGCTGGCTCCAATCACCGCAGGGGACCCCAGCTGGTTCCAGTGGCCCAGCTCCACCCCCAGCCAATGCCGCAAGCCTCTGGCTGAGGCTCGGGCCCTGGACAGGGACCCCCAGCTGGCTCCGATCACCTGCAGGGGACCCCAGCTGGCTCTGATCACCTGTGGGAGACCCCTGCTGGCTCTGATATTCCCCTCTGATCTTCGGCTCCAATATTCCAGTTCCAACAACTGCTCTCCGAGGCTGCAGCCATCTTGGTTAGGTGTATTTGCATATTCCCTTTCTGATTGGCCAGTGGGCGTGACCAGTGGGCGTGGCTTGTGAGTGTAGCAGAGTGATGATTTGCATATTACTGTTTTATAGATAGGATAATATAAGTGTAAACTGTGTTTACATGCTCACAACTATAAATCTACTTTTGCCCCACTCATGTGTGTGTGTATGTATGTAATATATATATGTACATATATATATTATTCATACACACATAAATTCCATGTGGACTATGAATTTTATTTATTTCATAAATTTTTATTTAATATACTCTATGTGTCAGACATGCATAGAATAAGACACTGTCTTATTTAATAAAACACTGTCTTTATCCTCTAGAGGCTTGTAGACTAATGAGAGAGCTGCAGAAATAATGATAACAATGCAGTCAGTGCTATCTTATAATTATCTATATATGTAAAAGCCCAGTGACTGAACGGCAGAATGGCTGGAACGACCGGATGCTATGACAGACACTGCGGTGGCCAACTGGCCCCAATCCGATCCAGGCCCCAATTGGCCCCTGAACCTCCTGAAGCCCCTCCCCCAGGCTGGCCTCACCCCCGATTGGGCCCCCCACCCCGATCAGGAACAGGGCTGGCTGGCCAACTGCCCATGGCCCCTCTCCCCAACAGGCCGGCCCCCCCATTGGCCCCAATGGGGGGCTGGCTGGTCAACCTCCTGGGGTCCCTCCCCCCAGCCGGCCAGCCCCCCAATAGGCCTCGATCACCGGCCAGGCTGATAGACCCCACCCATCCTCGAATTCGTGCACTGAGCCTCTAGTGTAATAATAAACAAGGAGGGTATGGAGGGGGATGGCACTTAGCTTTTTACTTGGGGTGGAAGGAAGGGTCAAGGGAGGTTTCATAAAGGACATGACATTGTGCTAAATCTTCAGTATTGAGTAGGAGTTGGCTGTTTGGATTATAAGGTGGACAGAATTTCTTGGATTTTTCTCTTTTTGTTACTCATCTACTCCTCCTATGACTCTCCCAGGACAAGAAGAATTCCTATGGTGTCCACCCCTACTACATGGGACTGGAGGAGGATGGCAATGCTCATGGAGTGCTTCTGCTAAACAGTAATGCCATGGGTAAGATAAAGACAATTTTCCTGCAACCACTTTATCAGAATCTGGAATATCAATAGAAATAAGGAAGTTCAATGGCTAGGGAAATGGGACACATAACCCGACCTTTCATTTATTCATTTATCCATGATTTATTAAAATCTCTAGGCCAGGCATTGGGAGTAAAATTTTGACTAAACATGGTCGCTACTTTGGTATAGTCTTGTTTGACTGTGCCACTTTAATTACCTTTCACAGAATGTTATAAAAGGTTGAGATTGAGATTATGTTTGGGGTACCTGAAAATCCATCTCTGATTCCACAGCATGAAAGAAGACTTTCCAGGGGGAGGTGGGCACTAAAGGAAGAGAGTGAAAATAGCAAATATTAGGGCAGAGTCCATATCTGGGTAATTTGTAGTTCTCAAGATGCTCCTCATGTTTGTCTGTGCGTGTGTGTGCGTGTGCGCGTGTGCATGTGTGTGTGTGTGTGTGTGTGTGTGTGTGTGTGTGTATGTTTTGTTTTGTTTTTTAACAGATGTGACATTCCAGCCTACTCCTGCCCTAACATACCGCACCACAGGAGGGATTTTGGACTTTTATGTAGTTTTGGGGCCAACTCCCGAGCTTGTAACTCAGCAATACACGGAGGTCAGAATTCATTGTATTCATTAATTAACCATCCAAGGCTTACTGGATATTGCACATTCTTAGCACTGAGAAAGGCCAATTTTATTTTTTAATAGAGGCCTCATGCATGAAATTCATGCACTGGAAGGGTCCCTAGCGGCTGCTGACTCCCTCCCTCCCCACCTGGCTCCCTGCCGCTGCCACCACCACTGCTGGCTGGGGCCTCCCTACCTTCCCCCAGACAGCCCCACCCCCTGGTCGAACTCCCAGACAACGCCCAGTCAAGGGGACAATTTCCATACTATGCTTTTATTATATAGGATGGCCCTTGAGTATCCCTACTACATTATCACTATCTTTTCTGAGAGTAGGGTTTTAATGTTAAGGGATATTGATATCCCATATGTCTCTTAATTATATGCTATAAAACCTTTCTAAGAATCTCTAATTAGTAATAACCACTGAATTTTCAGGTTTCTTAGAGTGGAAGCTCTAGAATATAGAGACTTTCTATCATTCTGCATCCCCATTATTGTTCCACATTTATTTGACTTCCTTATTTTTCTTGAATGAGACCTCTTAGATCAGACAGGCAGTAAGTAGAAGTGCTGAAGTTGCTTCAAGCATAAGCCAACAATCTTTTTTTCACTCTAAGAATCTACTTGGATTCATTTTTCTTTTTTTATTCTAGTTGATTGGTCGGCCAGCAATGATTTCATACTGGGCCTTGGGATTCCAGCTGAGTCGCTATGGATACCAGAATGATACTGAAATCTCCAATTTGTATGATGAAATGGTGGAAGCCCAGATTCCCTATGTATGAAGCCTTCACCCTGCCTGTGGTTTAATTAGTTATGGGAATTTATAGCAAATTATGAATTTAAAACATCTTCATAGACATTACTGATGACTACTTCAGTACAAAGAAAATGTAACTATGGAGCTAATCTTATGTGGAAACATTGATTTTTAAACTTATGTCATGGTACCCTTTTTAAATCAAGTGTTCAAAATTGAGGGGCATACATTCATCAGAAGTTAGCAGAAGATATTGTTACTTACTACCTCTTGCCAGAAATATCTTATAGTAGCCATGGTTAGTCTTAAGCCATGACTTTGGAGACTTCTAAGAGAGAATCATATCAAGATTATGACAATTTTAGGAGACTATACTGTGATTGTTTTTGGAGAGGGTGGATATAAAGTGACAATATGAAAAAAAAGGAGTTAAATTCAAGCCTTCACTTTGACTTAAATACAAATACTCATATATGGATTTCCCACAATGAAACGTAGCCCCTAGAATTGTAGTCAATTACTGTCAACAAACAGAATTCCACACATAGCATGCTCATTCTCTCTTATAATAGTCAAATTCTCATTACACATTTTCTTTCTCTGCTTTTAACTCACCTCCTGAGATTTGGAGGACAATTAATGATTAGAAGATGAGAATAAATTATTACAATGTCCTCATCAAAGATAATTTGAAACATTCACCCAGACTTATTTTTTCTTTTCCGATACTATTATGCTATATATTACTAAATATAAATTAGAAAAGATAGGAAAATGAAAAGATGAAAAAATTCCATAGATTTATCTTGCCAATGCAACCAATGTTAATAATATGTTGGTTCATTCTATTCTAAGTTTTGGCTTATGCATAAATCTCTGCTCCCTCAAACAAGTTTTACCTAGAGTTTTAAGACAATACAGGTGATTATCAGTTTTAGGCTAAAGAGAAATATCTCTTGTTTCAACTGAATATTAACCACATAGGCATCATTCAACAATCTTGAATTGGGTACATTTCATGTGCAGAAACCTAGGTTGGTTGGCATTGTATTGAGAAAAGGGAAGACAAGGTTTTCATCTCAAAGATAATCCAGACAATTGGGGATGGTGGAAATAGTATATTTTAGAATGCTATAAAATAATGTAGTTCTTAAATGTGAATAAATTCAGTCAGGTTTACTGGAGGAAAAAAGGGAAAACAGGTATACAATCTTTTTTGTTTCTCAGGGAAGTCTGCTTTCTACTCTTGAACATTTAACTAGCACTTTTTTTGATAAGCTCACCATGTTTGAGATTTGAAGAGTGGATAGACATGAATTGAGGCAAGGAAAAGGGAAAGAATTCCAGTGTGTATGTGTGGGAGCGGTAGAAGCAGAAGGAATGGGAACAGGTGATCTGTATGCAAGAATCAGATAGCAAATTTAATCAGCAGAATTGACAAGTGGGTGTAGGGGAGTAATGAGGTAAATTTGGAGGGACTTGGACTGAGGTCTACAAGCATCAGACCTGGAGCCTGGCAGAACAGTATGTGTGCCCTGAGGTTACTGTTGCAGGACCCCCAACACCTTGCTTGCCCTTCCTGTAGGATGTTCAGCATGTAGACATCGATTACATGGACCGGAAGCTGGACTTCACCCTCAGCACCAGATTTCAAAACCTTAGTCTGCTGATGGAGCGAATGAAGAAAAATGGCATGAGATTTGTCCTCGTTCTGGTAGGTACTTACAAATATTAAATCTCATTTTTTGTGTTCATGTTTTAAAAATAGCACCATTGAAGGAAATGAGATAAAGAGTATAGGACAATTCCCTGTACATTTTTTGCCTGTGGATCTATAATTAGTTTTTTAAGTTTGAAAAAGCAAATAAAGGAGGAAAAAACAAAACAAATAAAGAGGCTTTTAAAAAGATGATGCTTTACAATCTATATTTTTCATGACTGAGTATAATTTATTGTTACTGTTCTCTTGGTAGAATTAGAAGAACTGTGGGCTAAAACACTGAATATAGCAACAACAACAAAAGGTCTCACTATTTCAGGCTGTGCCTTAGAATAGCTATGTCTTAGTCTTGTCTTTACTGTGGGGTTTTCAAAAACCTGTTTTGTCATCACCCAGCAATGGTGAGGCTCAGGGGACTTATTTCTTCTTAATTAAACTCACAAACAACCTAGTGAAGATCCAGAGGACCGATTTATTATTTTGCATTGGAAGTTATGTCTTGATTAAGCACAGAAGTAGTTACCTGCAAATGGTCCTCTCTTATAGCTTCCAAAAATTATAGCATTATTTGCTGACTTTTGTTTGTTGGTTCATTCATTCATTCATTCATTCAAGTATTTGTTAAGCCCTGGGTCTTTGAAAATTACCATTATAAAAGGTGTGTGTGTGTGTGTGTGTGTGTGTGTGTGTGTGTGCTTGCAATCTAAATTCATTAAGAAGATAATGTCCTTATAGGGATTATATTATACTAGAGGCCCGGCGCATGAAATTTGTGGATGGGTAGGGTCTCTAGGCCTGTCTGGTGATCAGGGCCAATCTGTGGAGTGACCAGGGGGATGATGGCGGGGGGGGGGGGGGGGAACCTCCCCTGGCACCCACTTTGGCTGGCCTGGGGCCTGCGGGCTGGGGGCAGCTCCTGCATTGAGCATCTGCCCCCTAGTGGTCAGTGCACATCATAGTGACCAGTCATTCCACCGTTCAGCTGATTTGCATATTAGGCTTTTATTATAGAGGATTGGAGGAATACAACCAATTAATAAACATTAAAAATATAATTTTGGGTAGTAATGATTTATATGACAGTTGTGAAATAGGATACTATTATAGAAAGTAATTGGGGCAGGTAAAGGATGAGGTTAATGGGAAGGCCACTTTAGATGGACAGTCTGGCCACAGAATAGAAGAAAGAAGTTTCACATTTTTAGGGAATATTGCTATGACACTGTTGAAATACAGTAAATTGCCTTTCTCTATGTGAGGGTAATGTCTTGCTAACCTAGTTTCTCTCCAGGAATTTTTTTTCAAACATTAGCATGCTTTTTTTTCCCCCTTGGGAATTTTATAGAGAAACATCAATATATTCTTTTACACTCAACTACCCAATAGACATAGGCAAATTATCCTGGGTTGTATTTTTGTTTGTCTATTTTGAAGTTTACCATTTCTTTCTGTACCATGAATTGTTACATTTTGGAGATCATTTTTCTTGGAAATATTTTGCTCATGTTTTCTCTTTTAAACCCTTTTGTTGCAGAATCCAGCCATTTCTGGCAACGAGACTGAGTATCTCCCATTCACCACCGGGCAAAAAAACAATGTATTCATCAAATGGCCTGACAGCAATGACATTGTCTGGGGAGAGGTATGGATTGGGAGGAGATGCCTGTAATTAATCAGCATCACAATGTTTTGATTGAAAGAGGCTCTTCATAAATCTTGGCAAAATGTATTGGGTAATTTATAAATTATGAATGAGTAGAAATCTGTCTGATACTGATTACTTAATGAATATTCATGAGACCAAGGTCAAAGGTCTAATCCTCTATCAGTGAGTTTTATTTTATTGCCTGGAAATATTCTGGTGTCCCACCCCTTATGTATGCCAGCTGGTCATTTAGCACACATAAACAATCCCTTTGAGAATGGCTCTGAAATCTGTGTCTCCCAGTCACCTATACCCAAGCTGTGTCCTCATCTTTGGCCTATGATGCTTAATCAGCCATCATATTTAAATTAATCACTAGATCTTATGTATTATCCTCCTTCTTTTGTCTCCTTTTTGGGGCCCCCATTGTTTGTTTTATGGCAACAAGATTCAAGGTGAACTTCCTGACTCCAGATGACAGGAGCTCTCAGCCAGGATTCAGACTCTGCTCTATAATTACACTGTGCTACTTTCTCTTGCTCTGTGTGATGCTCACTGTGTTTTGCCTTCTCAGCTCACCCAAATAGTGAGGCCAGCTCAAACATTGCCTCTTGTGAAGCATTCAATGCCTAGTTTAACTCTCGCTGTTCGTCCCTTTTCCATATTACTCCCTGTAAAGGAAACACCATACAACTTAGCACTTATGTTCCATCTTTGAACTCTTAGAAAACAAGGACTGTTTCTTACTTAAATCCAAGTAGATATAGACCATAGAAGAGTGCCTGGCATAAAGAAGTGCTCAATAAGTGTTTCCCAAATGAATGAGTTAATATATATAGTTAATGTCCTTCTAATCATAGGTGAAAGTAGTTGATAATATGGATTTCTTCTTTATTGTTGTTATCTGACATTTTTAAAAATAATATGGATTTCTTAATGCTACATACACTTGTGATTCCCAATAAGTCATGATGCTGCTTAAAAGTATTGAGGCTAAGTTAATGGGTTGTGAATGAAAACATTATTTCTCTAGAGTCACATTTCACATTTGTTATTTATAAAGGGAATTTTGTATAGGTCCAGGGAAAACATATCAGACAGCTGAGCAATCATTTGAAAAATGATTGATCATTAAGTTCAAAAATGAAATTTTGATAACTTATGGAATGTGTCAAGAGACCCAGCCTACTTCCACCTAACAGAATTTCATACATTCAGAAGTTAGAATTTAATGGCAATGGTCCCAAGAGTTTTATGGAGTTGCATGTCATCAGAATCTAACATGTGAAACAGCTCATTGCCTACATGTGATGTCTTTTAAAAGTTTTAATTTTTTATTTTATTTTATGTTAATAGTTGACAGTATTATGGATATCCTCCCTTCCCCCATGGCTCCCCTCCTCTCTGCCCCAGCCCCACTTCAGGCCTTCCCCACACTATTTGTTGTATGTGTCCATAGGTTATGCATATATATTCTTTGGTTAATCTCTTCCTGTCCCCCCACCTCTCCCTCCTCTGAGATATGTCAGTCTATTCCATGCAACCATGTCTCTGGACCTATTTTTTTTTTTATCAGTTTATTTTGTTCATTAGATTCCACTTATAAATGACTTCATGTGAAACTTGTCTTTCTCTGACTGGCTTATTTCGCTTAACATAATACTCTCCAGGTCCATCCATGCTGTTGCAAATGGTAAGAGATCCTTCTTTTTTATATATATATATATATATACTAGAAACCCGTTGCACGAAGTTTCGTGCAATAGACTTTCACCTGGCTGCCAGCAGCAGTTTTCCGCCAGCACCAGTTTTCCTCTGGCCACCCGCCGATCAGAGCGCCTCCCACCAGCGCAATCGGCTACCCCGAGCGGAACTCCAATCCGGGAGGTGCTCCGATGGCGGGTGGCCAGAGGAAAACTGGTGCTGGCGGAAAACTGCTTCCAGCAGCCACGCAATCGGCCACCACCAGCGTCTTCCGCCGGCCCCATGGGTCATTCCGCAGCGTTGGCCTAATGGCCGATGGGAGGAGCGGGAGTTGGGGACTCGCGAGTCCCCGCCCCCCACTCCTACCGCCAGCCAATCGGCCACCCTGAGTCCCGCCCCCCGCGCCTCCAGCCGGCCCAATCGTGGGCGTAGCGGAGTGATGCAATTTGCATATTGCCTTTTTATTATGTAGGATAGTCACATAGTATTCCATTGTGTAAATGCACCACAGCTTTTTTATCCACTCACCTACTGATGGGCACTTGGGTGTTTCTAGATCTTAGCTATTGTAAATACTGCTGCTATGAACATAGGGGTGCATATCTTCTTTCTGACTGGTGTTTTAGGATTCTTAGGATATATTCCCAGAAGTGGGATCACTGGATCAAATGGGAGTTCCATTTTTAATTTTTGAGTCACTACATACTGTTTTCCACAGTGGCTGCACAAGTCTGCATTCCCACCAGCAGTGTACTAGGGTTTCTTTTCCCCCATATCCTCGCCAGCATTTGTTGTTTGTTGATTTATTGATTATAGCCATTCTAGCAGGTGTGAGATGATTCCTCATTGTAGTTTTAATTTGCATCTAGTGATGTCAAGCATTTTTTCATATGTCTATTGTAATTGGTTGAGTGTGTTTGTCACCTGATAATTTCTTGGCAGAAAAAAAAAATCCTCAAATGGAAACTTCAATAAGCAACTAAACTAGAAATGTGTAGGAGGGAATCATAAGTGAAATACCTTTATGTGTATGCCTTTAATGGGTTGCTTTGTTTGAATATCATGTTGTTTGAGAAATAACAAGAGTCTAGAATATTTTCACTGAAGAGGTTATGAACAGACTGAGTTTCAATAAATTGTCCACATGTAAACCAGTTAAAAGGAGTAATGTCTTTCATCTCAGCACTTGATGACATATCAGCTCACTTTTCCCTGGATGGCTGGTCTCCTTCATTTGACCAATGTAGAAAAAGCATCTGCCACTCTAAAGTTTCATAGTTAGATACTGACAGTTAACTTTCCAGTTCATATGATTAAATGTCCAGTCATAAAATGAACCCCATGGTTTAAAAGAGACTTAAGAATATCTAGCCTTCTAGTCAAATGAAGATTGAAATCAGCCTCCCCTGATTTGTTTGTGTCCACAATAAATTCTGTGAAGCAGCAGGAGAAGTGGGTTAGGTCTCACAGTGTGTGTGTGGGGGGGAGTACTTTGCACAAGCACCCGCTCACCCCCCCCCCTGCTTCCTGGTCCCCACACTCCCCGTCCTGAACAGGCTGAGACCCAGTGTGAGAGTCTGTGTTATTTTTCCAGTTGTACGAAGCCCACATCGCTTATCCTGACTTCCTGCGTAACAGCACAGCTGCTTGGTGGAAGGAGAAAATAAAAGAGCTCTACTCAAACCCTCAAGAGCCAAAGAAGAGCTTGAAGTTCGATGGACTGTGGATCGTAAGTGCATCCTTAGTGGGTTTTCTTTGGAAATGCTAGAAGTACAAGCACGAGGAGGCAATTCAGAAACTAGCAAAGCAGGTAGCTATGGCTGGAGGAGGGAAAGAGAGGGATGCTGGTACAGAATGGAGGTTCTCAGACCACCAAGAGGAGCGAGCAGAGAGAGTTGTAGGTCTGCCCAGGGACATATTGGGTAAAGGAAGTTGGAAACTAATGGGGAGACATGCCACCACTGGAGATGATGTCAGATAAAAAGGCACAAATATCCTGTCTTCTCTTAGCTCCCATCCTCTAATCCCTTGCCACTGCCTTCCATTGGCCAAATCTCCCCAGAAGCCAACAGTAAGGGAGCCTGAGAGACCATCCATGATACAGCAGACCTGGGGGTGAGAAGACCTGAATCTGAGGTGAAATAGATGCTCACCACAGTGCTGGTAGAGAGTCCTCCGAGGGAATGGCTCCAAAGGCCTGTTCGGATATTTGTTACACATGTCAGTTGGGCATAAGAGCAGGGCTTCCTGAGATGTCGCTGGGACATGTGTCCAAAGGCTCTTCTATTTGTGTGTCTCGAGGGATGGGAGGCATAGCAGCATCCCAGTTTCCTTCCCCACAGAATCAATGCAGCAACCAGCTGTGTGAGAGTTTAAATAAGATCCTTTTGGCTGTGACAGGAGCCAGTCTCTAGGAGGTCCGTGTTCTCCCGAGCCAAGGCCATTCTGTCTCCTCTGACATCACGGAATCTGTTTTGCTAATTCATTTCAGGACAAGAATGAGCCATCAAACTCTGTGGATGGATCTGTCAAGGGCTGCAGGGATGAAATTCTTAATAAGCCACCTTATATGCCACGTATGTAAAATGATTGCTTCCTTAAATTACTGCCCTGCTCAAAACCCCGAAAGTTTTCCTCTTGTTGTCAAAGTGAAGCCTCATGTTGGAGAGAGAAAACACTCTTAAACATAAGCTAAAATCCCAAATAGAATAACCTTGAATAAGTACAAATAAATAAATTATGGATCAAGCATAGAAATAATGACTTGATGTGGTATGAAAGAATCCAAGCAATGAATGTTGCATCTGATTACATCAATAACTATGAACTGATTGCTAAAATTTTAAGTAACCCCCTATACACACACACACACACACACACACACACACACACACACACACACACCCTTTTGATTAGAGAATGAAACTCTAGTCCCTGCACTCTCTCTGCCTATGTTCACAGACACTCATGAAGAGCATACCCAGATTGTCTTATGGTACAAATAGTGATAGAGACTACAGGACCTGGGGATCAAAGGCATCTCAGAGAGTTGAACTCTCTCACCTTACAGAAACGTGAGAAGGAAGTGACTCACCTTCCTACAAGCACTATACCAGTAATTTGTGGGATGAAACCTGGAATCCAAGTTTTTTAATGTCTACATCATTGCTATGTTTCCTATTGTTTGGTGATTCCCTTCCTTCTTCCCTTCCTCCTTCCTTCCTTCCTTCCTTCCTTCCTTCCTTCCTTCCTTCCTTCCTTATTTTTTCCTCTTCACTTAATGTAATATTTGTGTATCAGACAAGTATTGACAATCAGAATGATTTAGCAACATTAATACAAAGTTGGTTGAAACAAGATTCATTCCCTTGAGAACATTTCCATCTAGTGGAAGACACAGTCATACAACAAAGGAGTGTGTGATGCTGATAAAGAGGCATGGATCTTACTCTATACATGTTAGAGTTGGAGCATAAAGAAGGATGCCTTTACCAGCTCTATTCCCTGCCCTTCTTTATTAGTTACAAGGTCACAGAACATTGTTGTTTTTATTAGACAAAAGAAATTCTTGAAATTGGAGCTGCTACTGGTGATAAAGGTGTTGTTTATGAAATAGAGCCATGCCAAGATGATGGGCATTTCTAGCGAATGTGCAGATCAAGTTGTTCAGAACATAACTCAGCATTTCCTCTTAGATTTGGAGTCCAGGGACAGGGGTCTCAGCAACAAGACTCTGTGCATGGAGAGTGAGCAGACCCTGCATGATGGCTCCCGGGTGCGGCACTATGATGTTCACAGCCTGTACGGGTGGTCCCAGACCAGACCCACATACGAGTGAGTGTGCTTAGTCACTGGCAACAAGGGTCATTTTCTACACTGTTACTTTGTCTTGTTATATTTATACTAGAGGACCGGTGCAAGAAAATTTATGCATTGGAGGGGGGTCCCTCAGCCTGCCCTGCCCCTCTCTCACAGTCTGGGAGCCCTCGGGAGTGGGAGGTGACCCGGCAATCAGGGGAAGGTGACGCCCCCATCACACCTCTGCTGCTGCCACTGCTGGCAGCGCAAGTTTTGGCCAGTCCTGGTTACCTGAGCCTTGGGTGGCCCTGGGTGGCTGTACAGCTGCCATTTGAGGCTTGCCTATGCCTCAGGCCTGCCCTGGGTGGCTGGGCAGCCACCATCTGAGGCTTACCTGCACCTTGGGCTGGCCCTGGGTGGCTGGGGGGCTGAGGGGACTGGGGGACTCCAGAGGCAGGCACACAGAGCGACCGGACCCACCTGGGGGTGGGCCCAGCCATGCTGCACACCTACTGCCCCAGCAGGGCTGAAGGGACTGGGCACTGCCATATTGTGGCTGTGGGCACCACCATCTTTGAGGGCATGGCAGTCAATTAGCATATTTCCTCCTTATTGGCTGTGGGCACCGCCATCTTTGTGAGGGTGTGATGGTCAATTAGCATATTCCCTCTTTTTTAGATAGGATATATATATATATATATATATATATATATATATATATATATAAAATGGACAAATGTTAAAATAGCAGGAGTGGTTTCCCAAAGTGACCACACCACCTGAGTTGTATTAACCAAGTAGGTTGCTAAATTCACCTATTTAAAATGTGCAGGTACACATATGATTTCACTTTTATGTGGAATCTAATGAACAAAATAAACTAAAAAACAAAATAGAAACAGACTCATAGACACAGAGAACAAACTGACAGCTGTCAGAGGGGAGTGGGGTTGGGGGGCTGAGTGAAAACGATGAAAAGATTAAGCAAAAACAAAAAACAAAACTCATAGACACAGACAACAGTGTGGTGATGACCAGAGGGAAAGAAGGGTGAGGGGAGGTAGAAGAGGGTAAAGAGGGGATAAATGGTGGTAGAAGAGGACTTGACTTGGGGTAGTGAACACACAATACATTATACAGATGATGTATTATAGAATTGTACACCTGAAACCTATATAATTTTATTAACCAAGGTCACCCCCATAAATTCAATAAAAATAAAGTGAGCAGGTGATGATCATTGCTATAATGACAATCTTACTACATAAATGTATCAAATTAATGTTGTGCAGCTTAAATTTATACAATGTTATATGTCAAATACACTTAATTTAAAAAATAACGTAAGTAGTTAGGCTGTATTTAATATATTCATAGAATTGTACAGCAATAACTTTTAATAATTGTACATGCTGAACATCCTAAAAGGAAATCCTATACCAATTAGCAGTCATTTTCTACCATTGTCCCTACCTTCTGACCCTGAGCAACCACAGATCTACCTTCTATATACATATATTGCTGAATCTGGACACTTCATATAAATGGAATCATACAGTATGCTGCCTTTTGTATTCTTTTTTTCAAGATTGTTTTAATTATTCTGGGTACTTTGCATTTAATATAAATTTTAGGATTAGCTTGTTAATTTCTGCAAAACAGTAACAGGTATGTTGGTAGGGATCGCACTGAATCTGTAGAGCTATTTAGGGAGTATTTCCATCTTAATAATAGTAAGTCTTCTGACCCATCAACATGGGATGTCTTCCCACTTCTTTAGATCTCATTTCATTTTCTTTCAGCAGTATTTTATAGTTTTCAGTGTATATATTTCTGACCATTATTTTTATTTTATTTTATTTGTTTTATTTTTATTAAAAATATTTAATGTTGACATTATTGCAGGAGTCCTCCCTTCCACCCTCCCCTCCCCTCTTTTCCAACATCCACCCTCCCCCACTTACCTCTTCCTTAGCCTTTACCAAATTATTGTCTTCCCTTCTTTGTCTAGCCATTATTAAAAAAAATTTTTTTTCTACCCCTTTCTCTTTCTTTCCTCTTTCTCAGAGTCCAATTATATGTATGTTGTTACATTTGATGGTCTCTAAAATTCTGCTTACATTTCTTCATTCTTTCTTCTTTTTGCTTTTCAAACTGGATCACTATCTTCAATTTTGCTGATCCTTTTGCCATCTAGCTCATATTGGATGTTGAGCTCAGTCTCTTCAGGAAATTTTAGTCATTTTATTTTTCAACTCCAGAATTTCTATTTGGCTCTTTTTTTTTTTTTTAACAAGTTCTGTCTCTTTATTGACATCCTCTATTTAGCAGGATATCATTGTCATACTTTCTTTTAATTATTTAGATATGCTTCCTTTAACCTCTTTGGACATGTAATAACTAACTTAAAGTCTTTGTCTACCAAGCCCCTCAATAACATTTTCTGTTGGCTGCTTTTTCTTTTCTTGTGTATCTGACATACTTTCATCTTTTTTGTTTTGTTTTGTTTTGCATGACTTAATGTTACACAATGCATTGTAACAACTCTGGCATAAAATCTACCTCCACGGGGCTTGTTGTTTTTGTTGTTGCTCTTTTTGTTTTTTTTTACTTGTTACTTGTTTAGCAGCGTTTCTGTCTAACTGTATATTCTCAGTTCCCCTGCAATTTGTGGCCACTGAATTCTCTGATACCCTCTTTTTTTAAAGTTCTTTTTCATTTTTTAAGCCTGGCTTCCTTGGATACCCTTGGATACTATTCAGTATAATTCAGTGATCAGATAATGATCAGTAGGAAAGTTTCCTTTGTCAAAGCAAAACTTTCACTGGACAGTTAAACAGACCAGGAAGATTTTATTCACCGCTATTACTAGTACAATAAGAGAGAGAGACCAGAACTCAGTTTGAACTCAACTTTGTTGAAACAAAGGTCGGAGAGGTATTTTTGTTTGCTTATATGTTTTTTAAAGAATTTTATCGATTTTTAGAGAGAGAAGAAGAGAGGGAGAGAGAGAAACTTCAATGTGAGAGCAGAGCATTGATCTGCTGCCTCCTGCATGCCCCCTACTGGGATTGCTGGTGTCCTGACCAGCAATCCTTCAGTGCATGGGAAGATGCCTAACCAACTAAGCCACACCCACCAGGGCATTTTAAAAGAATTTTTTATTGAAGGTCTTAGAGTTCTTGACAGCTGGAGTGGGGCATTCATAGGCCTCCTGTGCTTGCTAATTGGCCTTACTCGAAGGAAAAGTTAATTTAACCTGTTGTCAAGTTCTGGTTCTAGAGTCAAGAAGAAGCCTGCCTCAGGTTTAATCAAGTTGAGAAAAATGTTAAAGCCATCTTAGTCACCTTAGTCACCTTAAATGCCTCTTTGTCTTTTACCCCTTTTGCCAAGGGCATAAGCATAAGGCACAGCCTCAGACTTCAGGCAGTTTGTAAGACAGCCTTACCTTTCACTGCCTGTTTGAATGCAGCCAGAAGTTAAGTCACTGGAACCTTCTCTTTTCCTGCTTCTTTCTTGGGCATGCACTATGCAGTCTTTACGATCCCCAGGAATATGGAGGAATTTGACAAAGGTGTCTATGGTGGTGGTGGACACGCTGTCTCCTCCATCCAGCCCTGCTGCTGGCGATGTAGGCTGATCCCCAGGACCTCGTCCTTTTTCTGGCTGACATATGGCTCAATTAACCCTTTTTTTCAGAAAAGCTTTTGGCTGTGAACTTGTTTTTTTGTTTTGTTTTGATTTTAAACAGTTTCTAATTCTCCAGGATTTACTTTTAAATTACCAGCCAAGCTTTTATTTTCCCCAACTGAAACCAGAGCCTGAGCACCTGTGATGTTGCCAGAAAATGGTTACCGTTTTAGTAATTCCCTGTGTGGGGGTGTTTTCTCTCTGCTGAGTTGAGCTGCGAGTCTAATCAAATAACCACCACACCCTGAGAACGGAGATTTTCCAGGGGGCTGGAAGTTAGAAATAAACATTTTATTGTGCTGTGGGGATGGAGCTTTTAACAAAGCTTCAAAAAAGGTCAGACCTCTTATTTTGCTGCAAGTCTGCTGGCTTTTGGTGCCAGTGAGCTAGGGAAGGGTTGGGCTAGAAATAGACCAAGTTAAAATCCTATATAACACACCGTCTTGCCAAGATTTAGTAGTTTCTCCTGGAGAGACGGTTTTTCACTTCTTTCTGTGGCTGATTAATTTCTAGAGTTCTGAAATGGTCAATAGCAGAGTTCTTCACATCACCCACATCCATCCATCCATACTCTACATCCCTGCCTTATGTCAGGCCTTTATTATCTCTCACTCAGACGTGTGCACGCACGCACACAATCTCCGTCCATTTTGGGATTTACTGTGGTGTGAAATATTGGAAGTGACTTAAATGGGTCCGTTTCCACTACAATAGCTTGCTTCTTTTCCTGACATCATTTATTGAATAAGTCATCTGTGTCTATTGATTTGTAGTGCTGCATTTAGCAAATATTTGGATTGCCTCATATGCTAGCATCTGTTAATTGACTTTCTCTTTTGTTCCAATGATTTTTCTCTCACACAATTGTTTATATTTTCTGCCTGAGGCTGCAGGCGAAGATCCACCTTCAATCAAGAAATATTTAAACATCTTTTCTATATATTTGCTTTTGTGTGCAAAATTGATTCTGCTTTTTGAGGAGTTGCATGGGAGAGTGAATATTACAAAAAAAGCTATAGTCATATATGCTTTCATTTGGATCCCAAATCTGCCTTCTTGCTGTTTAAGTGACTTTTGACTAATTATCTAACTTCTCTGAGCCTCAGTTTCCCAACAGTACAAAATGGTAAAAGGAACCTTTCTTGTGAGGTTACACATGAAAGTAACCAATAGAATACCTGGAATAGAGTAATTGTTCCATAAATACATCGGACCTACCACCTCTTTCTACCCACATATGGACAGCTAGTTAACTAGATTTTTTAAATATTTTTTAAATTGATTTTTAGAGGGAGAGAAAGGGAACAAAACATTGATTGACTGCCTCCTGCATGCTTTCTACTGGGAATTGAGGCCAAAACCCAAGCATGTGCCCTGACCAAGACTGGAATTGAAAAGGCAACCTCTCAGTGCATGGATGATGCCCAACCAACAGAGCCACACTGGCCAGTGCTAGATTTTTTTTAATAAAGGAAATTTATATTTTAGGTGATGCTGTATCTCCAGTTGTCTGGTTTGATGTTCACTGGGACTCTTAACGTCACTCTTAACGTCAGCAGATACTTTCAGGGAAGAAGCTCTCTGGCTAAAATTGAGCCCCATTGCCACCTCATGCTCCAGGCTGAAGCTAGCCTCCTTAATGAAGTGCCGTGGATGTCAATCCTCAAATTCACCTTCTTCCCCTTCCTTGTTCCCTTCCAACCAGAGCTGTGCAGGAGGTGACGGATCAGCGAGGGGTCGTCATTACCCGCTCCACGTTCCCCTCTTCTGGCCGCTGGGCAGGACACTGGCTGGGAGACAACAAGTCTGCATGGGACCAGCTGAGGAAGTCTATCATTGGTGTGTGGCTTATCCCAGGGGCCTCTGCTCACATGGAGGAGCCTGGGATGTTTGCTTCTCATCTGCATGGGTTGTGTCTGATCATCATGCTTATAGGCAGTATAATCAACAGATGCTGAGTTCTCTATTGGCGTGCATTTTAATCTATACCCATCTTTTTATTTGTTCATCACAACTAGCCGAAGGCTTTCAAATGGGGGACAGAAGAGACAGGACAAACTAACCTCCCAAAGGGTTGCTTAGTCCAACACAGCTATATCTTCTCATTGCAGGCATGATGGAGTTCAGTCTCTTTGGAATACCTTATGTAAGTCATATCGGGGGCCATTACTAATGACCCAGTGAGATTCAGTGTGTCTGCACATGCAGAAGTCCCACCTCTTACCCTGATTTTGTATCTTCTCAGACAGGAGCAAATATCTGTGGATTCTTAGAAAATGCTGAATATGAGATGTGTCTTCGCTGGATGCAACTGGGGGCGTTTTATCCATTTTCCAGGAACCACAACACCATCGGGACAAGGGTGAGGCAGCAGTCTATGCCCCAGGTGTTTTGTGTCCTCAAATCACAATTTTCTTTTTAATGCTCAAAAGTATCATAACTATTTGTAAAGAAAACTCATAAAAATCAGCAGAATCTCCATTTCTTAAGAAAACCCACAGAGTTAAAAAACAAACCAACCATGATTACCAATGATTTTCAAGAATATACTTTTCCTCATCTTTTAGTGGAATAGTTGATAGTGCCCTATGGGGCTGAAATAAAAGTAACTTCCTTTGCCTTTAAAAATAGTGAGTATGTATTTTGCTCAAATCCATCCAAGATGGGTTAGTGCCTCATAGAGATCCATCTCTCTACACATGTGCAGGGTCAAGACTAGACCTGAGCAGGGGACTAAGGAGCCCTTAGAGGAGGAAGCAAGACACTCTAGTAAGGTGGTGAGAGTGGGGGAAAGGATAGGCTAGAAATGAAAGGAGAAATGCTGTGTAGCCTAACCATGGGACATGTGTCTTCAGGTACTTTTCTGATACCATTAGGATAGAGTAAAAAAGAGGTGATCTGTGATATGCTCCTTTATCCCCTTAGAGACAAGATCCTGTGGCCTGGGATTCAACCTTTCAGACATACTCAAGAAAAGTCCTCCAGACCAGATACACCCTGCTGCCTTACTTCTATACTCTGATGCACAAAGCTCACGTTGAGGGCAGCACTGTTGTCCGCCCCCTCCTCCATGAGTGAGTAGAGCCTATTTCCCCAAGCAGCAGGTCTGGGCATGTTGTATGAATAACCCTCTGCAACAGTTATAACAGTCTGAATAGACATTTTATGCCTGTTTTTTAAGGTTTAGAGAGGACAGGACAACGTGGGATATAGACCATCAGTTCATGTTGGGCCCTGCCATCTTAATCAGCCCTGTGCTAACAAGTGTGAGTTCCCATCATAGATCATAAACCCTCCAATCACATATAGGGAACAGGAAGGGCATTTGAAAAATCATCTCGTTCAGCTCACTACTTCTAGAATATTTCAGGGAAATCCTTTTCTTTTTTTTGAGGTCTTTGTTAATGAAAACAACTTCAATTAATTCCTTGTTTTAATGTCTTGTCACCTTGCATCCTTATAAAGTTGACCTTTTTTAAAAAAATACTTTTCTGTATGTTTGAAATGAATTCCCCAGGATCTTTCTTAATAAAATTACCCAAACTCTTAAAATCATTAATGAAATTCCCATTTTTATGTTAATCCTACAAAATTTTAAAAATTGACATTGTTGAGATATTTGTAATGACCTGTTGGTTTTCTGTTTCAGAACACTTTTGAAGTCCGTGCTTATTTCCCCAGAGCCCGTTGGTATGACTATAGCATGGTAAGAACTAACATGTTTTGTGAAGAACCAGGTTGGTCTATGCAGGCCAGGAAGTTGTCTCCTGAATTCCAGGCACCTATTTTATAAAGCAATAATTTTCAACTTCTCATTCCTGCAAGGTTTCTTTAGATAAAAGTATCCATAAACTGCCCTGGCAGGTGTGACTCAGTTGGTTGCATATTGTCCCATGTGCCAAAAAGTTGCTTGTTCAATTCCTGGTCAGAGCACATGCCCAAGTAGAGGGCTCCATCCCTGGTTGGGGGTGTATGGGAGGCAGCAAAACAATGTTCCTCTCTCACATTGATGTTTCTCGCTCTCAAAAAAATAATCAATAAAAAAGTATCCATAAAAGCATAACTAGGTAAAATCTGACACCCATATCACATTGAGTTCTCCCCCACCCCCCACCTTTTCTGGAGAATAAAGAGAAAAGACTAGATTTCCAGAGTTTTCAACAAAGCTGAAAATCAAAGATTTTCTTTTTCGATTTGTAGTATTTTGATAACTTCCTTGGGAAGGAAGGACTTGTTGTATAGCATGCATTCATTTCATCCATCTGTTATGGATGCTTGCTGCATTCTCCATTCTAGGAATCTGGCAATACATCAACAGGTGAGTGGAGAATACTGGAGGCTCCCCTTGACCACATCAACCTTCATATCAGAGGAGGCTACATCTTGCCTTGGCAGGAAGCTGCAATGAACACTCACTCCAGGTAAGAGAGAGAGGCAGTGTCTGATGGCCTCACTTTGAAACAGTGAGGCTGCCCACCTCAACTGGGGTTCTGTGGATAAAATCCAAATCACAGGTAGTTTCACTTAGTGAGTGCCTTCTGAGTGGAACCTGGGGTAGGATGAGTTCATGAAGTCAGGCTTGGGGAGATCATTTATTTGTAGCACTACATCAGAGGTCCAGGACAAAAATTTTCCTGGGGCAGCAGCATATACTTCTTTCTATACTATTAAAAAATTGAGAAATATTGATGAGCTCTTTGATTTGTGATGGCTAAACAGATTTAGTGCTCACTCCCATTCAGCTTGGGTTGACCCAGGAGAGATTATATATATATCTATATCTCTCTGTAGAGCTCTCTCTATATATATCTATGTCTATGTCTATGTCTATGTCTATGTCTATGTCTATGTCTATGTCTATGTCTATGTCTATGTCTATGTCTATGTCTATGTCTATGTCTATATCTATCTATATATACGAAAGGCCTGGTGCACGAAATTCATGCACATGTATGGTCCCTAGGCCTGGCCTGCAATCAGGGCCATCTTCTCCAGCTGCCCGCAGCTGGCCCTGCCCCCCGCCACCACCACCCCCTGTTCCCCATTTGCCATCAGGTGATCAGTGCCTGACAGCTGGGGGAAGGGACCGAGAGGTGGTCACTGTGCCTCATAGTGACTGGTCCAGCATTTGTTCTGGTCATTCTGCCATTAGGGTCAATTTGCATAGTGCCCTTTTATTATATAGGATGTGTGTGTGTGTGTGTGTGTGTGTGTGTGTGTGTGTGTGTGTGTATAAATAAAATAGTAAAAGCATAATATGCTAATTAGACTGGACAGCCGAATGACCTTCCAGACATCATTCCGGACGTCCATCCGGATGAAGCCATGATGGTGGGGGCTGAGGCAGAGGCGGTTAGGGGCAATCAGGCAGGCAGGCAAGTGGTTATGGGGTGATGAGGCAGGCAGGCAGTGGCAGTTAGGAGCGATGAGGCTGGCAGGTGAACAGTTAGAGGTGATCAGGCAGGCAGGCGAGTGGTTAGGGGCAATCAGGCAGGCAGGCGAGTGGTTGGGGGCAATCAGGCAAGCAGGTGAGTGGTTAGGGGCAATCAGGCAAGCAGGTGAGTGGTTAAGAGCCAATGGTCCTGGATTGCAAGAGGGATGTCCAACTGCTGGGTTAAGGCCTGATCACGCCTAACCCGGCAGTCAGACATCCCCCGAGGGGTCCCCAGATTGTGAGAGGGTACAGGCTGGACTGAGGGCCCCCCCACCCTCCATACACAAATACACAAATTTCATGCACCAGACCTCGTGTGTGTGTGTGTGTGTGTGTGTGTGTGTGTGTGTGTGTGTACTAGAGGCCCAGTGCATGAAATTCGTGCACGGGGGTGTGTGTCCCTCAGCCCAGCCTGGACCCTCTCCAACCTGGGACCCCTCAAGGGATGTCCAACTGCCCATTTAGGTCCGATCCCACTGGATCGGGCATAAATGGGCAGTTGGACATCCCTCTCACAATCCAGGACTGCTGGCTCCCAACTGCTTGCCTGCCTACCTTCCTGATCACCCCTAACCACTCCCCTGCCAGCCTGATAGATGCCTAACTGCTCCCCTGTCAGCCTGTTTGCCCCTAACTGCCCTCCCCTGCAGGCCTGGGTCCCCCCCAACTGCCCTTCCCTGCAGGCCTGGTCGCCCCCAACTTCCCTCTTCTGCCGGCCTGGTCACCCCTAACTGCCCTACCCTGCAGGCTTGATTGCCCCCAACTTCCCTCCCTTGCAGGCCTGGTCCCTCCCAGCTGCCCTCCCCTGCTGGCCATCTTGTGTTGGCCATCTTGTGTCCACATGGGGACAGCCATCTTTGACCACATGGGGGCAGCCATATTGTGTGTTGGAGTGATGGTCAATTTGCATATTACTCTTTTATTAGATAGGATACACACACACACACACACACACACACACACACACACACTGCTGAGTGGCCAGATTATTATGCATTCAGAGATCATAATAATCTGGCCACTCAGTGTATACTATATAATAAAGAGGTAATATGCAAATTGACCATCACTCCAACATACAAGATGGCCACCCACATGTGGACACAAGATGGCTGCCACAAGAAGGCCGGCAGGGGAGGGCAGTTGTGGGCGATCAGGCCAGCAGGGGAGGGTAGTTGTGGGCGATCAGGCTAGTAGGGGAGGGCAGTTAGGGGCAACCAGGCCTGCAGGAGTGGGCAGTTGGGAGCGACCAGGCCTGCAGGGGAGGATAGTTGGGAGGGGCCAGGCCAGCAGGGGATGGCAGTTAGGGGTGACCAGGTTGACGAGGGAGGGCAATTAGGGGTGACCGGGCCAGCAGGGAAGGGCAGTTGGGGGCAACTAGGCCTGCAGGGGAGGACAGTTAGGGGCAACCAGGCGGCAGGGGAGGGCAGTTATGGGTGACTAGGCCTGCAGAGGAGGGTAGTTGGGGGCGACCAGGCCGGCAGGGGAGGGCAGTTAGGGGCAATCGGGCCGGCAGGGGAGCAGTTAGGCATCGATCAGGCTGGCAGGGGAGTGGTTAGGGGGTGATCAGGCTGGCAGGCAGAAGCAGTTAGGGGCAATCAGGCAGGCAGGCAGGCGAGCAGTTGGGAGCCAGCAGTCATGGATTGTGAGAGGAATGTCCGACTGCCTGTTTAGATCCAATCGGACATCCCTTGAGGGGTCCCAGATTGGAGAGGGTGCAGGCTGGGCTGAGGGACACACACACACACACACACACACACACACCCCATGCACAAATTTCGTGCACCAGGCCTCTGGTATATATATATATATATATATATATATATATATATATATATATATACACACACACACACACACACACACACACACACACACACACACACACTAGAGGCCCAGTGGATGAATTCATGCATGGGTGGTGGGTCCGCCCAGCCTGGCCAGGGGGAGGGGACATGGGCAGTTGGCCAGCCTGCTGCTGGTTGAACCCCTGGTTGAGGGGACAATTTGCATGTTATTATATAGGATATATACTGAGTGGCCAGATTATTATGCGTTTAGAGATCATAATAATCTGGCCACTCAGTATATATACGCACAATAAACACACATATCATATCATATTAAGAGGAACCTGTTATATCAAAAGAGACAACTCAAAAGAAGAGAAGTTAATTGTTAGACTTGTGCAAAGCATGGTTTTATATGAAAGAGGGCTTTGAGCTGAGTTTGAATAATAAATAGGATTTGAGTGTTTGAAAATGAATGAAAAGATATTCTTAGAGAATTAAAGAACCAAAGGTGAAACATGAGTTGGATTTGGGGAATAGTAAACCATTCAGTTTAACTGGAGCAAGATAAGAGAGGAATAAAATACATAAAATTCAAACAGGTTAGGATGAGATCATGGAGAATTATAAATGCTAGGATAAGTATGCTGCATTTTATTCTGTAGCAATCTGGAAGATACTGAAGGATGTGTTTTGTTTTTATTTTATTTGGGGCAGGGTGTCTTCTTTCTATAAAGAAGTAGTTTCTTATCATATTACTTACAATATGTATATACTAGTAAGTAAAGGATGTGTATTTAATTTTTGAAAGTTGAAGTTTTGGCAAATATTTCATTAAATTTTAAATATTTTCCCATTAGCTTTTAATTATCTTGTATTTTATCTTGTATTACATACTTATGGAGCTTTATGTGCATTTTTAATCTATTATCTTTTTTTTTCCTGGATGAATCGTATTTTTCAATAGAAGCTGTCATTCATTTGTACAACTTACAATATAGAGAAAAATAACTTTTTTTTTTCATAGTCGACAACTATTTATGGGATTGATTGTTGCTTTGGATGACAATGGGAAAGCTGAAGGTCAGATGTTCTGGGATGATGGACAAAGCATTGGTGAGTGTAGACTTTCCAAGGTCCCCATACAGCATTCAGAAAAATCACATTCTACAGGCTCAGGATATAATTGGCATTAACTGAAAATCTATCTTATTTTTGCTACTGTTAATAAAGTAATGGCATTGCTTGTGCTTTTTGTGTTATAATAAAAAAAATTGCTAAATCTAAGGTCACAAAGATTTACCCTTTTTTGTGTTCAAAGAGTTTCATATTTTAAGCTCTTATATTTAGGTACTTGAACCATTTTATATTAATTTTTGTATATGGTCTCCAACGTTGTTCTTTGCATGTGGATATTGAGTTGTCCCAGTCTTTTTGTGAAAAGATTGTTCTTTCATCATTGAATTCTTTTGGTACCCTTGTTGAAAATCAATTGACTTTAAATGTGAAGGTATATTTACATAATTGAGGATACAAGGGAAAAAACCCTTCACATTTAAAAGATATATAATCTTTTTCATTCATTCATTCTTATGCCAGTACCACTCTGTCTTGAGACAGTTACTTTGAAGTAAGTTTTGAAATCAAGAAATAAACTTTCCTCTTTTTCAAGAAAATGCTTTTTTAAAAACAGGTTTCATCAACCTCAATAGTATTGACATTTCAAGCTATATAAGCTGTTGTTGCTGGTGGTGGCTGGGCTGTTACTTTAAAATGTTTAGCAGCACGTCCCTCCGCCTGTACCCACTAGATGTCAAAAGCACTCCCCTTTTGTAACAACCAAATATGTCCCTAGATATTGCCAAATGTTCCACCAGCAAAATCACTGCTATTTGAAACCAGTGTGTTATGGGAATCTACAGTCTTTTTCTACAGCTTGAGCTGATTAGGACTAGATGATGTCATAGTGGGTAAATAACAACACTGTTAGGGTGTGAAATCAGCCCGCTATGGACAATATATTTCAAAAGTTTAAGAGAAAAACCAATTTTCTATAAAATTTTAGGTTTCTATAACAAATATGTTTCAATCTCAAGGTTAAAAATCACTAGTTCTTGCAAGTTTTAAGCTTTTCAACTTCTATAGAGAAGCTCTTTGCTTCACCAGACTTCTAAATTCAAATTTAAAGTACCAAGATACAGTGTAAGTATACATTTGATTGAAATTTTCTGTTAACAGGTTTGTAACTATTTGTTAAACGTTTTCCTACTTACATAAGATTTAATAGCTAGTTCAAGGTTCATTTTAAACCCCCATATTAACAGAATCCCATCCTTTAAAAATTATTTAAAACTGCTACAAGAGGTTATAATATTTACTTAGGGTACATTTTCTAGCCAAGACCAAATTTAAAAATAGGGTTTTATAATTGTTTGTTTCCATAAGAGTCAGGGTAATTTAGAAAACAAAGAAGAGGCTTTGTCGGTTCAGGGAGAGAATATGTTGTAATAATGGTAAGAGATGAAATGTTGACAAGGGCCAAGACAAGAACATGACATGAAATTGACTTTTACAAAATAGGAGGTATAGAAGCCACATGATGAGAATGAGTAAAGTGGACATCAACTGGGAAGTATTTCAAGGGGATGTGTGGGAAAGAGATCTAAAGATCTTGAACATCATGAAGAAATATTTAGATTTGATATACCATGTCACTATCACTGGTGATTTTGAAGATCCAATTCAGTGAAAAAAGGAAATGGGAGCTGAAGTGTAGGAGATGTAGGATTGGATTATGAGTTGAGTACACAGACATAGCAAGCAGAGGCTACCTTTTTTGAGACATATGGCACTAGAAAAGAGATATGGTAACTTGCTGTAGAGAGAATCAAGTTAAGGATTTGTCAGAATGAAGTGCTCTGGAGCATAATTGGAGCTTGGAGGAGCAAGGAGGATATGGGTAAGAACAGATGGAGAAAGTCCTGGGAGGCAAGAGGGCTTGGGATGTAGAATGCTATGGAAGGATGAGCTAAGAGTAGAGACAGAATAATAAAGATGAAAATTACAATAACTTTGATGATGATATTAAAAAAATTTTTGAACACTTATTATGCACAAGCAACATGTTCTGTACTTTATTGCCATGAGTTAGTCCTATTTTTTGTCTTCATCTTATGGATGATAAAATCTTAAATGACTTGCCTGAGATTGCACAACTACTAAGTGCAAGAGTGGGATTTGAACCCATGCCAATCTGACTTGAGAGTCAGAATCCCTAACTGCTCTCCTTTACTTGTATCATCATATCCATGTGAGCTCTCATGGCTATGTGCTTGCTATGTTGGCACAGAAAATAACTGATCAATAGCCTTCACCTATGATAGGAGACCTTAGTTCAACCTAAATTCTCTGGTCTTTGCAACCTCCTGACCCTTACCTCAAAACACTCTCTTCCATATGCACATCCCCACACTAACCTGGAATGAAATATTCCCTCAGCTCCTGTCTTTAGTGCTCCTTAGAGAAGTCAAGATTATCCTGATCAGTAATTGTGATCCCATTGAGGCATTTTTCTGACTCCATGTAAGATTATCTGCTGCAGTTGAAGTAATGAATAGTTGCTTAATCTATTTTCTTGGTTTCAGATACCTATGAAAATGGAAAATATTTTTTGGCAAACTTTACAGCAAGTCAGGTAAGACTTTTAAAATTGAATTTTATAAATCCTCTTCCAGTTATCTACAGATTAATCATTATTCATTAACTGTATAGATATAATATCCCATGTCTTAATAGGAAGACCTCCTTTCCTTTATAAATCAGGTCTGTTGACATTAAAATAAGGAAGAAACAGTCCTTATTTTGATAATTATCCAATATACTATCACTCTATAAAAAGAAACTTATCATTCGTATTATACTATGGGGAGGAGGGGGATGAATCCTTATATGTATAACATGTTTTCTGGGATTGAGACAGCATTTTCTGGCTGATAAAGTTTTGAAGGATAAATGCTACATCTGCTACTCATTGCACAACAAACAACCCAAAAACTTTAGCAGTATGTAACAATAAATACTTATTTAGCTCATGAGTTTACAATGTTCAGTTGATCTGGGCTGGAGTTGGCTGATCTTGGCTGGCTTACCTATATCTGCAATCAGTTGTGGTACTGTTAGGCTGCTTGGATGATCCTGGCTGTATTCACTCACATACCTTGGGGTCATATGGCTCTTGAGTGATCTAAGATGGCCTTATGGGCAAGTCTGGGCATGACCTTTTCATGATTGTAGAAAAGGGGAAAAACAGAAATAGAAATGCCTGAGAACTTCTTATAATCTCCATTTGCATCAAGTTGACTAATATCCCATTAGTAAGTCACATGGCCAAGCCCAGACACAAAGGTGGGGATAGAATGCCCCATCCAGCACCAGAGCAGAAGGGTATTGCAAAATTACATGAAAAAGGGTATAGATAAGGAGGGGTAAATAATTTGAGACAGTGATTCAATCAATCTATCATGCATATTTTGTGATTCCATAGATAACCTACAAAATTCTAATTAGAGTAGGAAGATCATTTTATGTCAAACCTGGAACCTTCTTTCATTTTCCCCCCATTGATTTGAACTACGGAATAGTATAACACAAACTTATTGTGTCTTTTATACATAATTAGAGGCCCAATGCACAAAATTCATGCAAGAGTAGGCCTCCTTCCCTTGACTGCTGGCACTGGCTTCCCTCTGGCACCTGGGACCCAGTATTCCCTCCGGCACCCAGGACCCGGGCTTCCCTTGCAGCCCCAGAAGGATGTCCAGTCTAATTAGCATATTATGCTTTTATTATTATAGATAGTGCTTCAAGTATGTGACAATGTCTGTCATATATCCTTTCTGCTCTCTCTTCCTGGAATCATAACCTCCAGGGAAACGTCCTCTGTTTTGGGTTTAAACTAGTTTTCAGATCTGATTATTCTATTGGACTGCAATTAGTATTATAGATTTGTCTTAAAACATGGTACCCAGGATGGAGAGAATATCTTAGAGCTGCACTATCCAATATGATAGCTACAATAATATTGGGTATCATCAAATTTACTCTAGCTGGTACTCAGAAAGTAGTCTTCATGAAATGTTTAATTAAGAATAAACAGCAAACCAGTACAACAATAGTAATTTGAGGCATAACATTTTAATGTGGAATATAGGCAATCAACAGATATATATTTTTATCTTTATACATTATTTATAGAACATATTACAAATCCAGACCATGCACAATAAGTATTTGAATGAATCAAATCAACTGAAAGTTGGATATATTAAAATCTGGGGGATCAACTCTACTTATGTGAAACAAGTCAATGTCACCTATAACAACCAGCAATTCACGACAACGAATTTCACGAGTGACCCCTACAATCAGGTATGTCTCAAAGGAATGTTGTTATGTCATGAATTAATTTTATTCTGCAAAGTTACCACCACTATTATTATCACTGTTATATTTACTTATATTTGAAAGGTTATAGATATATACAATAGGTATGTTCCAGAAAAGTTGTGACTATTAAATTATATTGTAAAATATAAAATATTAGTGGTCCTCCCCAGTGTAATCAAGGGAGCAATGATCAATGGTGTGATAAAATCCTTTCTATTTGTTTCCCAAAGAAACTATGCTATGTGTTAAGTTTGGTCTCCCAGGCTAGTATAACAAAACTTATGTCTGTGACAGAGGCTCAAACAAAGGAAAACATTATCTAATAAAATTGTTATTGGAGATTTTTCTCCCTTCTTCCTGAAATTACTCACCTCCATGGTCAAATCAGTAGATCTTATAGGTTGGTAAAAATTGGCAGAAAATTGGTGGTAATTATAAAAATGAATATATGCTACCTGTGATGTGAGTTCAATTATTTGGTTAATGGCCACAGCCAACTAATTGAAGACAAATTTCAAGTAGAGTTATTAAGAGTAACAGCAGAAGGAAAAGTATCCCACTTTTAAACACTAGATCTATCATAAATATGGATTCAGTAACTCATAGGGAGTGGTTTGGAAAGGTAAAAATGGATAAGTATAATTCTTGTTTTCTAAAAGATAAAAAGAGTGTCCTGCTGGTACTTGAATTTTGGACAATGACCCTCTGAACATTCAAACAGATCCTCTCTCTCCAATTTTGTTAATTTTTTTAAGTTACTGAGAACTGATTTTTAAAATAATTTTGTTTATTTTCATTTAAAGTTGACATACATTATTATATTAGTTTCAGGTGTACATTTTAGTGATTAGACATTTCATAACTTAGTAAGTGATCATTCCAATAATCTGACACCCATCTAACACCATACACAGTTATTATTGACTATATTCCCTATGCTATATTTCATATCATTTAGTTATCTACTTCAGAACATTTTCCCTGAACTATTGAGCTCAAAACCACCCTTTGCAAGTAAATATTTCCAGTTAAGACTGATACAGAAGATTTTTGAACACTTCCTTTTGGGGGAAGTTTGTAGCATATCAGATGCCCATTTGTTTTGTGCTGGTCTCAACCTATCAATAACCAAAGTTGTGGCTAGACCAGCTCATGTGGTTCTTATTATGAGTAAAAGACATTTTTCAGTAATTATCATCAGGAAACTGAAAAGATACAGGCTTATAACTTACAAGTCATGGAAATCTCACAGCACACCTGGGGCCATACAAGGAGGACCTGGTGGTGGTGGGGTGGGGGGAGAGAATGGGCAAGAGCCTATGGTTCAGCTTTTTTTGTGGGGTAGGAATCTAGGGCTTCCAGGGCTCATTCTTTATTGTTGAATTTGACACATGGTGAATTTCAAACTTGAGAAGAGAAATAAGCGAGGGGCCTAAGTGATCAGTTATTGAAATCAACCAAGATCTGGAAAACAAAGGAGCCTCAGTGGGCTGGAAATAGATGCCTCTTTGAAATGGACAGATCTGTCAGTTGAAGCTTAAGTGAGGCACTTGCCTTACACAAAAGAAACAAAAAAGAAGAGATAGAGGGAAAAAAAAGAAATCCAAATTTCAGGGTTTACACTACACTATTATGTGCCAGGCAGTATACTATGTGTTGGGGATGGTGAAAATATGAAACCAGCCTGCCTTCAGGAGGTTAAAATCTAGTGGCAAAACAAAGATATTTTTATGAGTGTTGGTTTTAATCAAAGATACAAATTCTTGTGAGCAATGTAGTTCTGACTAAATGAAGTAGAAAGACACATTTCTGGCACAGGGATTATGCCCACAGCACATCTCTCTATATTCATCTGTCTGGAATCAATGTGACCTGAAAAGGAACCTTCTGTTACTCTCTGGGGGGAAAAATGAACATCATTTGTGTTGTTAAATGTGATGTTTAAGATGTCCTAAAATACCAATGTTATCTCTTCTTTTTTGACAGACACTAACTATTCAATTGACTGACGAGATTAAGATTTTCAGCCTGGAAAACTTAACTGAGGTCACTTGGAGTCATCATAGTCCCAACATTACTACTACACCTATGACCAGTACCTTCTCATCAACAACTCCAGATACTACATCTACTATTAATGCTACCATTTCTGAGTCTGTTGTCACTAGTTTTGCTTCAAGTACCGCTTCTGCTAACCATAGTACTGCCTTTCCTAATATAACCACTTCTTTCCCAACAAGTACTATTGAAGTTACACCTAGTACTATTGTTCCTAATACTCCTTTCCCTACAAATGCTACTACTGCTAGCACTGGTACTGACTTTACTATCACAACCACTAATACAACTACTCCTTTCCCTACAAATGCTACTACTGCTAGCACTGGTACTGACTTTACTATCACAACGACTAATACAACTACCCTTTCCCCAGCAAATACTACTACTACTAGCACTGATGTTACATTTCCTATCCCAACCACTCTTTTCCCAACAAGTACTACTAACACTACCACTGCTCCTTCCCCAACAGGTACCAATGCTGCTAGCACTAATAATACGCTTCCAATTACAACTATTCCTTCTCTTACAAATACTAAGACTGATGCTACTAGCATGCATTCAGTTACTACAAATATTTTAAATACTACCACTGCTAGAAACACAAAAACAACTACAGGTATCACCACAGTTACTTTGATTACAAATGCTACTTCTGAACAAACTACTACTGAGATCATGTCAACTCTACCTCCTACAAGCACCCCTGGTATCACCATCACAGATAATGCACTGACCAGAATCAGTACCACTACTTATCCTCCAGCTACCTCTACCCATGCTTTAAGTACCACTCAAAGCACTACCAATACAAATATTACCAATATGACAACTCGTGTTACTGACATTATAAATACTCCCACTAGAAACAGCCCAGCTACTAATGATATAATAATTACTAGTACTCAAGACATTGCCACTTCCTCACATACGAACACTACAGGTATTAAATCTACTACTGAAGTTAATGGAAATTCCACCACAGCATATACTACCACCATCACTACATCTGTTTTCAGCACAAAAACTACAAATTCAAACACTACTTCTGACACCGTCCTTACAAACACTTAAATTCCAAGTAACACAGTTATTCCCACCACCAATACTATGAAGAGTACAGAGCATTCAGTAAATATTGCTGATGCAGATAACTCCAGTAGTGTTTTTATTCCAAATACTACAATAGCCTCAGATTCCTTAATGTCTTTTCTAGATACAGCAACTCACCATCATGAAACAACAAATTCTACAACCAGTTTTTTACCTCTCATTGCAACTAATGCTACCACAGCTATTACAAATGTTACCATTTATGCTTCAAATACTATCACTCCTGATAGAACACCAATGGGTGCATTGACTTATATTGCAAACACCACAAATACTACTGTAGTTCCCTGATTACTACTAAAAGCAGGATAACTACTACAGACATCTCTTTAAAACAACTATTACAGATATAGAAAATCAATTAACAGGTACGTGATTTTATGCTACATAAATTTTCACAAATATTTGCACTAGCTTTTACAGATATGGATACTCCAAGCACTGTAGGCATTGAAGGTATATCTCAAGATGTATCCAGTACTTACTTTGTAGCTACTTCTTTTGGAACCAGAATATATACAACTATATTTTTAAAATTATAACTCGCATAGCCCCATCAATTACAGTACAGGTATTTTATGTATTTTACTACAGACTTCACAGATGATTTTGATATCCTGTAGAATACCACATTAAGCTCTATAAATACTATTGCTTTAGATATAGTCATTGGAATCACCCAACTTGTTCTTGGGTTACAGGACATAATACTATAACTGAGAGCACTGGTGATACCTGACACTCAAATAACTGCTACAGCAGTAGTTATTAATACTACTGTACATTATTTAATTAGTAATACTAAAAATCACACTTTATTTTCCTATGGACTTTTCCAAATACCATGGCTACCAATATCGTAGTTTGCTATTACACAAACTAGAAGTATTAGTGCTTCTAAAGGGATCCTATTTGTAGCTATAAATAGAAAAAAATGCTACCATTGTAGATCTTCTAAACACTCTGACTCCAGGAACTGCAATAATTAAATTAGGAATATTATAGGCTACTTTTACTATACTAGAAAATAAGAATATGATCATTGATGTTAAAAATATAACTTCCGAAACTTTGCAACCACTACTTTCATAGGGACTACTGATACTCTTACTACAGATTTGAGAAGTACTTGTATTTATAAACATTAAAAATACTTCCAGGGAAAATTAATCTTACTTATGATATAATCTTATACCTTTGATGTTACCACTAATGGCTGGATTCACTTACTAGGATCTAACTCTTCTAGACCAGAAATCACCCGGGTGGAGTTAAGTCTATAAAGATATGGCATAGAGTAGACAGTTTCTGTCCTGGCATCAGAGTTCATAATCTTATTTGCTTTTTATTTTATTCACCAACTTTTCTTTTATTATTTTACTGCCCAGACTCTCCTTCAAGGGGTTAGGACTACGAGCATGTTATGTCTTTCATATCCAAATTCACTATCTTTGATCTATTACTGTACTTTCTTCTATCACCCAGACTCCCTTAAATAGACTCATGTTTGAGTGCTATTAAGGGATTAATTCTAGTACAGTATTTTCAAAATGTAGTTTGGGGACCCATTGAAGCCCCCAAAACTCTTCTTGAGGTCCACAAAGTCACATCTATTTTCATAATATTATATTTGTTATGTGCCTTTTTTACTCTCATTAGTATACAATGGCATTTATAGAGATTCTATGCTGTGTGCTGTCACCATAGATGAATACAGAGACAGATACAAGAATCTTAGCTATCTTCTGTTCAACCAGGCACTAAACATATTTACAAAATATAAAATCATGTCATTCTTCTCACTCACTTTCTTGCTTTGGAAAATATAGTTGTTTGTCATAAAACATTATTTATGGTAACATAGAGTTGATATATTGTTATTTTGAATGAATGAAAAAAATAAATATTTTACAAAATATTGTACAAACAAGTCCATTTTAATTTATTGTGCAGTAAATATAAATAGATATAACCCACATAAATAAAGCATGGGGTCTTCATTAAATTTGAATGTAAAGGGGTCCTGAGACCAGAGTTTGGGGATCACTTCCCTAGGGCAATAATATCCTTGTTTCACTCTCAGGTCCTGGTTACATGTACTATGAACCTTACCAGCATGTAGGAACTCCAGCACATGTGACTTAATGTTCTTATGACACACAAATGTCTACCACCTACTGTGAACACATTTGCACAACGTTCTGACCTACTTCCATGGCTGTGCTGTTGTCTGGATGGCTTAGTGTGTTCCACATGAGGGGCACAGATCATCGGTTAGTTTCACTTCCCTTTTGGAATCTACCCACAAGTGACAGTCCTCTGAAAAAAATTGATAGACCCTATATCAGAGAACATATGCCTCTTAACTTGATCTTCCAACTCAAAGCAAAACAAAACAAAACTCCTAATACTAAACTGTCCCAGTGGATTTGGTCATAGACTCCCATACTTCTATCTTTCCTGAAAGAATTCCCAGTGCACTTGTCTTGTTGGCACCACAAGCCCTGACATGGGACAAAGGGTCCTAAGGCACAGAGGATCCTGCAGCCAGCTCACACCAGGGCAGACTAGTTGACCAAAGGCTTCATTTAAACACTTGGGTTTGGGAAATGGAGGATGAATTTGTCTGGACAGATCTGTAAAAGAAATAAACTTACAAGAACAGGAAGCGCAGAGAACCCCAAACAAGAGGAATCCAAAGAAGACCACACCAAGACACATCATAATTAAAATGCCAAGGGCAAAAGACAAAGAGATAATCTTGAAAGCAGCAAGAGAAAAACAGTTAGTTACCTACAAGGGAATACCCATATGACTGTCAGCTGATTTCTCAACAGAACCTATGCAGACCAGAAGAGAGTGGCAAGAAATATTCAAAGTGATGAATAGCAAGGACCTACAACCAAGATTACTCTACCCAGCAAAGCTATCATTCAGAATTGAAGGTTAGATAAAGAGCTTCACAGACAAGAAAAAGCTAAAGGAGTTCATCACCACCAAGCCAGGATTATATGAAATGCTGAAGGGTATTCTTTAAGAAGAGGAAGAAGAAGAAAAAGGTAAAGATAAAAATTATGAACAACAACTTGACAACAAATACATACCTACCAACAAGTGAATCAGGGACATAGAAAGGGAGTGGACTGACAATTCTCATGGGGAAGGGGGCGCGAGGGGTGTGAGAAGAGATTGGACAAAAATCTTACACCTATGGATGAAGACAGTGGTGGGGGGTAAGGGCATGGGGTGGGATGGGGAATCAGGTGGAGGGGAGCTATGGGGGAAAAAAAGAGGAACATCTGTAATAATCTGAACAATAAAGATTTATTTAAAAATAAAAGAATTTGTCTGGACAACCGTAGTTCTGTAGTTACTGAAATTCAATCCTTTGTGTATATAAATCAACAATGATTAAAGCATAAGGTTTTGAAAAGTAAGTACTTCTGAAAAAAAAAAAAAAGAACAACAAAACAGAACAAAGAAAAGCTGGACTTAACTTCAGACGTTTGAAGACACTTGAGGATTAAAACTTGAAGTCTATGCACAAGGTATGGTCCTTGAACCAGGCAGAAAATGTGGAGGGGGAAGAGATAAAATCAACTATTGGCTGCTCTGACTCCTGAGCTATGCTGGCTCCTGGGCTGCCATCAGACCCTAACACAGGCAGGTGAATCCAGGGTACCAGTTCTGAGAGTATCACCTGCTACCAGGTTGGCGCAGGGACTATAACTTCAGGTGGCTACTCCTTTCCTTCTCTTTCCTTGTCTCAGTTTGCTCATCTGTAAGATGGAGTAAACATTGGAGCTGCAATGTTCATAGAAATGCATTTTCAGTCTGTAAAGGTCCATGCAAGGTTTATTATGACCATTACATAATCCCCCAAGTGTTCTTATGTCTACTAGTATTGAAACCTTTTCCTTCTTCCCTGTGGCTTTCCTGATAGTAAAGCAGATTCTCCCTAGTGCTGGTCCTTTATAATAAGACTGCTATGAGCCCCCTGGTTTTCAAACAAGTTTTGTAAAAGAAAACTGTTCTGTGGAGGTGACTGTAGTGTCTCAAACTGGCTTTTCGGGAAAAGGTTGTTTTTGTTTTGTTTTGAGATGAAAAAAATATTTCCATTATATTTTTCCTTTTTTAAAATTTATTTTTATTGTTGAAAGTATTTTAGATGTCCCCTTTCCCCCATTTACCCCCTCCACCCTTCCCCCATACCCTACGGTATTTTTCTTAAGCTTTTTATACTTGCTGCTATTCATATGTTGCCTTCTAGAGAGATCCATTGAGAACAAAATGTGTAAACAAATAACAGAGAATAAAAATTTTGAAATAGCCAATGGAGTTCATATGGACTGTGTGTATGTGTGTTCATGTACATTATATTATATGGCAAATATATTTTCTGCCAGTAAAATGTTCTGTGGTTTGTGTGATGAAATTAAACTTATCAGTGTTTCATAATTTTCTTCAAAAAGCACTACTATTTGATGGTGATTCACTGAATGAATGTGAGCATTATTGCATAGTGAGTCCTTGGTTTAGTCTTGCCCCTGAGTAAGATGTTGAGTTTCACGGTATTCTCCCAAAGGTGACTTGGGTTCACCTCTGCTCTGAGGTGTGGCTAGGAGGATAGTTGTACCTCAGTTTTTCTGCCTGTGGTTATGCTTCTGTTCACTTATGTTTTGTCTAAATAGGGTATAAATATTGAAATACACGTGTTACAATCACAACATGGTGAAGAGGTTGTGAGGCGAGGTGGGTTGGTACTATGTTGGGAGGAGCCAACAGCAGGTGTTTTGTGGCTGGAGGTGTTTTGATGACACTTGATGATGGAAAAACTTCAGAGAAGTTGACCTCAACCCAGGCAGGGTTGCTTATTTGAGCACAAGATGCCTAAAGATCTTTGGGAAAATACCCAGGCTAGAAGTGTATCATATGATAATTACTAAGAGTAAATCAAGGTATACTAATTTCAAATTAGACCATAGGTTATAGTTTCTGGCAAGTTATAATTTTTAAAAAATATATTTTATTGATTTTTTACAGAGAGGAAGGGAGAGGGATAGAGAGTTAGAAACATCGATGAGAGAGAAACATCGATCAGCTGCCTCCTGCACACTCCCTACTGGGTATGTGCACGCAACCAAGGTACATGCCCTTGACCAGAATCAAACCTGGCACCCTTGAGTCAGCAGGCCGACGCTCTATCCACTGAGCCAAACTGGTTAGGGCTGGCAAGTTATAATTTACTAGAGGCCTGGTGCATGAAATTCGTGCACTCGGGGGTGGGGGGTCCCTCAGCCCAGCCTGCCCCCTCTTGTAGTCCAGGAGCCTTCGGGGGATGTCTGACTGATGCAGAGGTGGGAGAGGCTCCCGCACTGCCACTGTGCTCGCCAGCTGTGATCCCAGCTTCTGGTTGAGTGGCGCTCCCCCTGTGGGAGCACACTGACCTCCAGGGGGCAGCTCCTGCATTGAATGTCTGCCCCCTGGTGGTCAGTGTGCATCATAGTGACTAGTCGTCCACTGTCTGGCTGAAACTGGCTCTCCAACATCTCCCGAGGGGTCCCAGATTGCGAAAGGCACAGGCCAGGCAGAGGGACCCCACCTGTGCAGGATCAGGGAGAGGGAGGGATGTTGGAGGTTGGCCAGCTGGGGAGGAACCGCTGTAGGGCTTCAGGGCTTGTTCAGCCCATCTCGCTCAGTCCTGATCAGCTGGACCCCAGCAGCAAGCTAACCTACCAGTCGGAGCGTCTGCTCCCTGGTAGTCAGTGCACGTCATAGTGAGCAGTTGAGCGGCCTTAGCATATCATTAACATATTACACTTTGATTGGTTGAACGGCCAACTGAATGACCAGACACTTAGCATATTAGGCTTTTATTATATAGGATGATCATAACAAGTCCTACAACCTTCATGAAGATTTATATTTCTAATTCCAGCTTTATTTAGAGAAATAATCAGAGAGAAGTTGGTAACATAGATGACAGACAGTGTTATGGATGTAACACAAGTTTACTTCCAAATATATGCCCAGATAAAAGCACGACTGAATTGGAACAGACTTTAGAACCTATGTAGCTTTAAATTTCCAAATCATAAAATTCCGATTAAGCCATATCTTTCTAATCTTCATCAGCAACCACATGCTTCTCCATAAGCTTACCCATTGAATTTTTGGGCAGAATTAATTTTAAAACATTTTTTTGATGTGGAAATAACTTTTGACTTCTCAGAATTCTACTCATAAGCTTAAACTTTTCATCTTAAACCATCTCTCTGCTAACCTTCACTTTTTCAATGGTGGCTACTATTTTCCTACTAATTATCTTGATTAAAGTTCCCTGTTTCTCAAACATCCCTTTCATGACATCTAGTTAAAAAATTTAAAATAGGTTTCTTGACTTCTATTAAATGTAGATAATTAAAATAGCTATTTAAATACTTGTCTATATAAATCTAGTGATTTTCATTTGTTATGCTTGACAGTGAAATTAATCCAAGGGAATATACTATAGCATGCAGACTGGAAGTTCTCTGCTCAGAGTAGTCAAAAACTCTTATTTGGAAAAACTTTTCTAAAAGGAAAACCTCCATTTTCCTTGAATGACGACAACAAAGTTGCCACAAAGTGAACACAGACAATCCTCTGGTTTCCAGGGAGCTAGTTTTTCCTATAATCATAAACTTCAGAAAACTTGATTTAAAGACAGCAAGTTCCTCTGCTTATACATCATGATGCCCCAAAGTGACCTTAAGCATTGCAAATGTCCAACTGAGATGGAAGGAGCTATTTAAATGGGAACACTGAAGGTTTTGTAGGATCTCAGAAGGGATCATCCAGAATTCTCCAGAAGAAATGACAGTGAAGATCATGGGCTTGGTACCTTCTATGCACCTCACCACTCCCAGAGGAAGGGTGTTGTTCTGTCAGGAAGCAGGGCTATGACGTTAGACCAAGGCTCAGCCCTTCAAGCAGTGGTCTCCAAGGAAAGAAGAGCCAGATTAGGGATTCCTTCCAGAGGACGTGAATAACAAGCAGAGCAATTCATAGAGAAACATGGTGACATTAAAGCTCAAAGGATAGGGTGGCACAGAGCTTCTCAAGCTTAGAAGACAGAATGCCCCATAGAACTCTCAGAGCAGCAGCCACCACAGGTCTGTCAACTATGGTTGCAAACTGCAGGCTTTGTCCATGTGAACCTCCTTGACATGTTCTGGGCTCTAGAGCCAAGGACTACCTCTCTTCACCTTACCCTTGACCTGTCCTCAGAGCCCAATTCAACTGGCCTGGCCAGTTAAGGCTCTTCACACCTGTTGATCTGAGTGTTGAGAATGTGACATTTGATGGGATAAATAAAGACCATCCAATAGTAGAGGCATGGTGAGGAGAGCAAGACTGCATTATACGTGGCATTTGGGGCAGCCAGGTAGAAGAGATGCCTTCTACTGAGCAATTTAAGAGACTTCCCAGCTGCCTCTCCTGGACTAAAGGCTCAAAGGAAAGAGATGGCAACAGGAAGCAAGTTTAGTTCTATGTAATCTGATGTCTTAAGCTTTGTCCCTTATAAACACAACTCTCTCTTTACCACATATCACACATATGGTTTGCTGCCTCTGCCTTATAGGGAGGGTTGGAAAAAATGTCAGAAGAGAGAAGCACGAGGCCCCTCTAGGGCCAGCGTGGGAGGAGGAGGGTTCCAGGGTTCTCCATCTGCTTTCAAGCCCCCTCTTCCCATGTGGCATCCCCTTGAGTGAGATGGAGCATCAGACTTCTCAGACCTCACATCCAAACTTAGATCCAGATTTTGTCAGAAAACCTGTAGTCCCACTGGTGCTACTGAAGCTTTCAAGGATGAATTGCATAGCTTGTCATGGAAGAACCTTATGGAGTATTACAGTGGCCAGGCTTGCCAGTGTCCTGACTTGGGCCATGGGAACGGACACAGATGGGGGACATTTTGGGAGCTAAAAGAGGGGAGTTTCTGTGTTTGATAGCAGAGAGGAGGACTGGGTATTTGACATGAGGAGACAGTGTCAGATTCCAGCCTGCAGGGTAGCAAGGAGCCAAAAGAAGGCCCCCTGCCCAAACAAGAGGGCAGCCATGGGGAGGTGCCTTGGGGTAGCATTGCCCGAGGCCAAGAGGGCCATTGGCGCAGCCCTGAAACCTGCAGGGGTCTCATCCTGGGGCTCCACTTTGCCTCCTGATGACTCCAAACAGGGTCCCCTAGGTGTAGGGATGATTTCTGGAATCCAGCCTGTTGTGTTTCCCACTACTTCCTGCAGGAGAAGGGGAAAAATGGACAAAGGTAGAAGCCTCCCCACATTGATTCCTTTCTTTGGACCTTAGTTAGTTATGCCAGTCCTTGCAGCCTCACACACTAACTGGGAGACTCCAATCCCAACCCACAACTCAGAGCTGCATAAGTCCAACTTTCTGCTGCATCGGCTTCTTCTTCCTTGATCTAGCGTTCCTATTTTTGTCATTCACCTCCCTCATTCTTCTCTAATTCTGGCTTCTCCCAATACCACCCCATATCCCTCCATCCTTAACCCTAAGACACTCACGTCAATGGTCTTTATTATCACGGTTTGCTGGGACTCCTTACAAGCTTTCTCAGCCTTCTTAATGTTCTCCAGGGTCCACTCAACATTGTTCATGGCCATCATGCCTTCCATGGAACTTCATGGGCAGGGGCAGGGTGGGAGACACAATAGTTTAGGGTCAACTTAAAGCCTTGACAATGGTGTATGAAATATCCTCACTTTTGTGAGCACCAGTTTCATGTCAGCATAAACTGTAAGGAGTGTCTTATAAATCAACTAGAGGCCTGGTACACAAATTGGTGCATAGGTGGGGTCCGGCCAGCCACCTGACCAGGGAGATCAGGCTGGGCCTGCTGGGGGGAGGGGATTCAGGAGGTTGACCAGCCAGCCCTGTCCTCTGTTTGAACTCCCAGTCAAAGGGACAATTTTCATATTAGCCTTTTATTATATAGGATGAAATAATCATAAGTTTGGCAGAAAGAGAATTATCATTAGGACTTAGAGATAGGATTTTTAAGAGTAAAAAAAGAGAAACATCTGATTCTTTAAAGAAGTGGTTCTTAATCTGAGAGCCATGAAGTCTAAGGATGTTGGTGGAGTAACTTTAGGGAACCTGTAAATGCCCTAAAATTATATGTGAAATGGGGTGTATCTGCACAGATGTGCATTCTTGGAAAGAAGTCTCAGAGAGAACCCTTACCTCCAACTAATGAAGGGCCTCTACCTGAAAGTAAACATAGTCTGACTGAATCAGGTAATATAGGAGAAAAAGGCAGACCGAGAATTTGTACATAAGTGATCAGTGATCTCACTTCTAGAGATCACACTTGAGGATTTTATGGTCCAGGATGACTCACTCTGATGCCTCCTCCCCCAGCTCATGGGCCACATAGATGATGTCAGGGTACCCCATGCAGCTAGAGATGTTGTTCCGGGGATAGTAGAAGAGGAAGATGAGGCACATCTCATTAATGGTGCTGGGACCCCCCTGGAAAAGAAGAGGGAGACAGATGGAGAGACAAAGATACAGAGGCATGCAGAGAGAACAAGGCAGGCAGAAATGGTTTAGGTAGCCATTTTACCAATGAACCTGTTTTCCTTTCTCCTTAACCTCCAGCTAATTCACTGATCCTTACCACTCTTCACCACAACTCTTCCTTCCTCCTTCTCTATTTCCAGTTGGTAGACAGTTATTCATGTCATTTCCAAAGAAATATTTCACATATCTTTCAATTCCTCTATATTTCCATTGCCACTGTCTTGGTTTGAGAAGATAAGACAAAATATTGAATTTCTTTAAAGCCACTCCCTCAGGAGCTTCTCCAGAATTTCCTATCAGTACACATCTAATTCAGGACCCACTCAAATATGTCACATGCTCTCATCACTGTAGGGAGACCTTAGGGTTTTCCCTATGAATTTTCTAGTACATTATCTCCATTCTATTCTAATGATGCATATCACTTTCTACCTTGTATTAGAATCATTTTAAGAGCAGTGTTTTCTTCCTCAGTAGCAAGCAACTCCTTTTGAATCTGACAAGCTTGGAACCATTCCTTACACACAATATGGGTGGGGTTCCTTGTGACCATAATAACAATAACTGACTCTAACTGAGCATCTGTTACATGTCAGACAGTGACCTAGATGCTTTACATGTATTAATCAACTCTCACAATACTTATGCAATAAATAATATTGTTGATTCTTTTATAAATTAGAAAATTAAGACACAAAGAACTTGAATAACTTGCCTACAGTTAGAAAGCTACTAATGATTGTGTTGGCATTCAAAGCCAGGCAATGAAGCTTCAAGTCCATGCGTTTGTCATGGTGACTATGCGGGGAGAGAGCTACTTACAAAAGTCAAGAAGTCTCGGTCCAGTGTCTGGTAGTTACACTCTATTAGCAACTCGTCTCCCTATTTAGAGTGAAACACAGAGGCCAAAAGTAAGACATAGAGAGACTGGACCAGTTTTAGAACTATCCTGGCTAACACTAATGTGCCCTAAGCCTGCCTGTCCCTGACACCAGCCGTGCCTCCCCCGGGGTCCCACCGGCTTGATCTCCACCCGATGAGGTAAATCTCGAGTCTCCTGCAGATTGAAGTCATAGGAGTCATCTTTACAGATTGTTTGGAGTTGTGTTCCATTTCTGGAGGGAGAGAAAGGGAGGAGATAGGAATAAGGTGAGGAGGATGAAGTGGGGAGGGTGTCTATCAATAAAGAAGCTGTGTGGGGCATCACTCTGTGGGTATAGATTGTTCATAAAACAAGAAAGCTCCTCCTTCCACAGTCTTCCTCAAGGCTTCTCTGCTCTGTGGATAATTCTGTTTCCTCCTTACTCTTAAACTTATACTACAGAATAAATAACTGTTTCTAAGATTTATTCCCACATGCACAAAGGAAAGCTTCAAATCCATGCCTTCTTCCCTTACCTGTACTGCACAGCCTGCAGAGCCCGCCCAGCCAGGTGGGTGTGGAGCAGGTAGCCATATACCTGTATGTCAGGCACTGGGGCCCCATTCATCTGTGACAGGGAGGAGAGGCAGCTGGTTAATTAAGAACTCTCATCTTGCCCTGCCCCTTGATTCTCCACCCTTAATATTTGACACCTTCTCTCATAACTGATATGAACCCCTTTAGTGTTTACCTGTCCCCAATCCCTGCCCCACTTCCCCTGTCCCCAAAGCCCTGACTCCTTCCATCCCTTGCATAATCCCAGTTAGTGATTTTCCTGTGCACCAGGCTGTAGTCATTGTCCAAGTGTCGGGTGCAGGCTGTGTGTGCTGTAGATCAGACCAGATCTGTGATGGGGAACCTCCCAGCCTCCCAGCCTCACCTCTTCAAACTTCTCTGTCTTACACAGTCCGTAGGACATGAAAGACTCAGCACCAGGGGGGATGAAGTGGATGGGGAACGTGAGGAAGCCCAGCTGCAGGACTCCCATGTCGTATTTGCGCAGGTGTGCTGTGTAGTACATTCGAATCCCCGAGGTGTCGTGCACACCTGGTGCAGAAAGGCAAACCACATAAGGCAGGAGAGGAGTTCACAACATGGGGAGAAAGAGGCCCAGGAAAGCTGTTAGCAAAAGGAGTCAGCACACATCCCAAGACATCTTCCCAATTCCTAGAGGCATCAGACAGCCTGCCCAGCTCTTCTTCCATAAATGCTCAGATGCTCACCAGGAAGGTTGTGAAAATTGCTGTAATGAACCTCCAGTCGGATCCACTGGGGGTCCAAGGGGGTCCCAATAGAGACACCCACGTCATCTGGAAACTGGTAACTCTGTTGAATGAAGGGAATTGGGCAGCAAGAAAGACTGTAGCTAGGTGCAGGCTGGGAGCTAGGTGCAGGGACCCATCCCAGACCTCCCTGTCTCCCAGCCTTCATCAGCCCAGCAATCCCAGTTCCCAACAGCATGCACCCCTTAGCCACCTATCTCCTCATCACAGGACTCACTGTGCCCCCGACAGCCCAGCCCACGATGACCTGGGAGCAGAGGGAGAAGGCGGGGTCAGCCCCATAGCAGTCGCTGATGCCCGTGGGCAGAACACTGGCATTGCCACAGGCGTACACAAGGATGTGATGCACCATCGTCTCGTTGTGGGAGACCAACTTGGGCTCAAACTGAGGAGGGGGGGGAGGGAGGGCAAAGCATAGTCACGATCCTCTATGTCAAGTCTTATCAAGTCTTATTCTCCATGTTCCCCTTCCCCAAATAAAACTGCACCCATTCCCTGCTTCTCTCCGATTTTCTTTCTCTTCCATTTTTTCTGGTATTTTTCTTCCCTAACTTGTCATTTCCCCCTCAACTCTGACTCATCTCTCGCCTCCACCCTTTTCAAACCTCTGAGAGCACAGCATGCTAATGCCCATGACTTCAGCCTTTCCCTTACTAACCTCATTAGTCTGTGATATTTGAGCAGGAAACCACTTCTTGTTGGATTCTTTCTCTAAAGAAAATATGGCTCCCACACTTTTGCTACTTACTATAAGATCATACTTTTATTTATTTAATCAAAATTGGAACCACCCAAATGTGGAATCAGGTGACCAAGTTTGCGTTCCCTCTAGCTCTTGGCCATGCCTCTCCCAGCCAACACCTCCTCCTGGGCTAAGAGTACAATTCTGGGGCTGGGGTGGGGCTTACATTTTGTTCTTTGCAAACTTAGGAATTCATGAACTTCATCAAAATCTCAGATGCATCGTGGGGCTGGAGTGAAACAGCGCTGGGAGCTATAGTTCTGGGTTCAGGAAATCATGAAACTACCATGTCCACCAAACCTAGCCTGGCCCCATGTTAGCCCCACTGCTTCCCTTCTGCTTCCTTCCAGCAATTGTCTGATTGACATCATCCCCTCCCAATCCACTGAGCTGCTCAACTGCCTTGACAGTGTCCCATTGTCTGGTTCGCCATACCTTGTAGATATGATGTTTCTTACTGACGATGGGGAGAGGGAGGAAGGTGCAGGCATACGTGGTGTCATCCTCTGGGATAAGGAACTGGAGAGAGACACACACAGGCTAGGGTCGGGTGGGAGTGAGGCTCCCAGAGAATCAAGGAAAGGGACAGAGAATGGAAGAGTGTCCACTTTAAGGTCAGTTTGGCCATCCTCCAGGGTCTGAGAGAAGTCAGAGAAACTTCAATTCTAGGAACGTACTGAGTATTGAGTACAAGAGGAGGGTGTGGATTGACTGGGAAGATGGGAAGGGGGCTGGAGGAGGCTGGATGTGATCTTACATCAGTGATCTCCAAGTCATGGATGATTGTGTCCTCAGGTACATCATGATCATCTGGGTGGAGTATTTGTAGCAGGAAGATGGACTTGACAAAAGTACGCTCCGGGTCCAGCTTCAGCATGTCATCCAGGCCATAGGCGGCCAGCACCCTCACCGTGTCGCTCTGGGGGAGTCAGGGGCATTGAGATGCTACACCCATGAGAAACCCTTTGCACACACCCAAGGACCAATACAAACCACTTGCTCATGTCTACACAGTGGGATGGAAAGAGTTTCAGGTTCAGGGGTGAGAGCTAGTCAGGTCCTAGTTCTGCCTCTGAGGCCAACTTGTTGGAAATGTTGAGCAAGGCACATACCCTCTCTTATTCCCTCTCTATGCCTGTGTCCACATCTGGTAAATGACACTCTAAAGTTCAATGAAATCAGACAGGGTACTTCACAAGAGGAAGGCTGAGGAGGGGGAGCTGCTGAATCAGTGGGAAGTCATGCTATAGAGGGCTGGTGGCTTTTAAGAGTAGGCACAATTGAAATGAAGATAGAAGTCCTAGGAACTGTGACTGGCTACCTGAGATGCATGGCCATTACAGCATAGGGGTGACTATAACTCCCCAGAAGAAAAAGCAGTCTGTGCTCAAATACTTTTCTCCCCTCCTTAATTTACCGTAATGTCTTTGTCATGAGGGTCGCAGGAGCGGAAGGGCCTGGAGAAAAGCATGGTGGTATAGACACCATCTTCTGTTAGCCTCAGCAGCTTAGCATCCTGACTCCCGTCCGCCTCCAGGGTGTCTTCATCCACCAGGTGCTGATCCTGGGGTCCATTGAAGGTCAAGGATAAGAACCAGGAGTCCCAAGAGAAGTCAGTATCCCTTTAGCTCCCCTATGATACTAGTTTAGCAGAACCAAGGGCTTCTTTATTATGTACTTTGCTCCTAGGACAGAGCAGGGAATTAAGGATGGAACCTTGGAGCAGAGGGACGGACAATGTCTGATGCGAGTTTCACCACCTTGCTTGACTTCAGTTTCAAATCTCACCTCCATCAATCCTAATATTCCTGTATCTCTAACCCTTGAAAGCTCACTTACTCTCTGAACTCTCTATGTTATTCATCCTGTCCTGTGGCTTCCTATATCAATGCAGGAGATGGATGAGCTGCTTCTTTGTCTGTAAAATGGGATAATAATCATCCACCTCATAGTGATGCTGTGAGGTTTAACATGCAAAGAATTCGGAGCGATGCCTGGTTACTCAAAAGTACAAAACAATTTTAAGCTACAAATGCTTCTGTGGCATGATTAGACTATTTTGGGCTGTGGTGTACCTGATGGAGCTGGAAGGAAACTGAGGAGGAAGACTGTCTCAAACAGCTGTGACTCTCCCCTGTGACCTGCATTAAGTGGGCTATTAGCAGACATGTGGGACAGGACTCTCTCAGTCCAGTGGTCCATTCCTTAGCACCTAGGGACATGGAGTCCAAAGACGTAGACTGAATCTCTCCAATGGCCATTTCTGTAGGGAGAGGTCAGCAGCCAGCTGGTGTTCTGGGAGTGTGCCTGCATGTTTGGAAAATGTGGATCCTTCCTGGACTCAAAGCCATCCCGAACCCCAGCCAGAGACCCTCATCCTTGGAAGAAAGTCACCCTCCAACTTACCGAGAAATAGACATTGCCCTCAGGCAAGACTCCTCCAACAACCAGATCGCCTCCCACGAAGGTATGGCCATTTGTGACTCCCAAGCCCACCCAGCCAGCTGTTCGGACCTGGAGCTCAAAAGTGATCATCTCAGCCTCAAGGTCAAAGTCCCAGCGCAGGAAAATGACATTGGAAGGGTCTAGGAACCTGGAATAACGCAATCGAGATGTGGGGCCAAGGCGGTTGCCTTGGGAGGGGGCTGCCAGAACCATAAGTAGAAGGAGCCTGAAGAGAAGGTCACAGGCCATGGCTCCTGGGGTCTGGAGCATCTCCGCTGCAGGTGAACACTCAATAAGTATGGACTTATATGTGCTTTCCCTGGCTAGGCACCATGCCATAGGGGAGGGACAGACTGGGGTTCTTCTGATCTGATCATCCCCTGGGCTCAGAGTGGTGCCACTTACATAACCCTGGAGGGATGAGGTGTCCAAAGAGGGTGCAGAGGATATTGCTTTTGCCCTGGACTGGGGACTTATTATGAAATTCTCAGGAGTAAATCTTTTAGACTCTTCCACCCAACCTCATGCTAGTGTCCTGCCAATGGGGACCTTACAGAATCAAGGGAGGGTTAGTTCCTCTCATCTGTTCTTTTCTCCTCTCCTCTCCTCCCTCCCCTTTTCTCTCCCCCTCTCCACATCCCTGGATCCTTGGATGTCCTTACTGAGCACTCTGTCCTCTGGCATATGTCCCCAACCCCAGTTTTCATGGGCATTTTCTCTATATAAAAACAGGCACAAGCAGAGGTGTGGTGGGAGTGCCTTTGAACCTGCCCCCCAGTCCAGCAGGAAGGAGAGGAGTTGTTAGGGGAAGGCTATGATTTCCATCTCCTGTGGCAGTCTTTTGCTGCTAATCCCTGGAAGGACATGTAGAGGTGAAGGAGCCATAATCAGCTTTCAGGTGGGCGAGTCTGGGCAGCTTTGAGTTTTTGCACATTCCTGGGGAGGAGCAAGGAGGAGGAGGAGGAGGAGGTGAGGGGAAGCAGAGGGAGAGAATGGGGATAAACATGAACTTGCCTCTGAGAGGCTTTGTGCTTTATCTTTCCTCCCAGGAAACCTACAGGGACTTCCACTGGAGGCTTGGTCCAGCATCCCCACTGGTATTGTGCAAACAATAAACGGCCAGAAAAAAAAAGTTAGAATATTAGAACACGAGATTAAAAAGTGATATTAGATCCACTAAATTTTCCAATCCACTTAATGTTTAGATGAGGAAACAGAAACACCAAGGGTAACATGAATAATGCATGTGCCTGGTCACTGTCCAGGCAGAGCTATCAGGACACAGGGCCCTGCCTCCAGGCCAGTGCTCTCTCTAGCAGTCCCTTAAGTCACAGATACCAACAGGGCACTGGCCCCCACTGTACATTCCACCATGGCTCGTCCTGGATGGAGTTGGTGTCATCACTGACTGCTTCTTTGGGAGTGGTCCAAATTCTCACCCTTATATCAAAGTTCTTTCTTTCCAGGGTTGGACACAGGTGATCTGGAGCAGGAAAACACCTCATTGACCTCTTCACCTCCAGTGTCCTTCCTCCATTAGACAATGGACAGGCTCCTCCCCACAGGAATGCAGTTCAAATGAAGGTGGACAGGAACTGAAACACCCGTTTATGCCTTCATTCAGAGCATGCATACTCTTCTCCCTCTTAGGAGGGCAACCATAATGCCAAACTCGGAGCATGGGAGAAGGTAGGTAGCTAGGCAGCCATCTGGAAGAAAGAGGCTTACCTTGGCCTAGGTTGGGAGCCAGGCCAAAATCAGAGGAGGAGCTTGGGGAGGCAATGACCTTGAGGAGCAGGAATTCAGGTAAGAGATAACAGGAGTATCCGAGACACTCTGATCCCAATCACATTTGGGGATTAAGGCAAAGGGAGGGGACGGCAGGGAGACAGGACAGCCAGCCTAGTAAACTGAGATGTGCCCAGGATCCTTTATCCTGCAATCTGTCCAGCTCAGCTTCAGTGCTGGCCTTAGGAGGAGGTAGTGTCACAGGAAAGAGCTGGAGTCAGCCATTGCTAGCCAGGGAATCTGTGTCTGGGCACCTTCTGGCTTCCCAGGGGCCTTTCTTTCCCTTTCCTTCTTTGTTCCCCAGTTACACTTTCCTCCCAGCCCCCTTTCCTTTTACCATCTAACCCCCAGAGAGACTTTCTCCACTGAGAGCTCAGAATTAAATGCCCGTGGCTTGCTGGGTGAGGACACCTCTCTTGGCTCGTGCATTTTTCTGGTATTCAGGATATGTGATTTGGGCACTGCTTCCTGGAGCTTCATCCCTCTCCATCTCTGGGGTAACGAGGTGGGAACCAGTAATGGAACAAAAGGCAAAAGTGAATCAACACATGAGTATTTAGAAAGTAGTGCAATTGACATTTTGTGCACAATTAGATTTGAAATAGGGTGATGCAAAAAAAAAAAATCAATGAAGTCACTTTATGCACAAAATTGTATAATGAAAATCTATTTTTCTTAAATCAAGAGAAACACAGTTTCAAAGTTAGCAAGACAAGTGAATTATAAATTGTATTATGCTGCCACCAAATGGATCCTTTGTCAAAACCATGGGAACCCTATTGCATGTATTACAACTTCCGAAGATTAAAAAAAAAATATTAGTGAATCTGGGAGGTGTAAACCCCCAGGTGCCAGCTGCTGCTGGGCCCTGATGTGGGGACTTTCCAGGGACATGGGTCTGCAGATTTGCCCTGCTCTAGTTCCCTCCATCATTTATCAAGTGACTGTGATGGGCAGACACCCACTTGGAACATTGACTTGAATATTGTACAGTTTCAAGTCTTGAAATAGTGAGGTTCAACTGCTAACCCCCTCTGCTTCTCCATACTGTTGTCTGTAAAATGCTGAGGTTGGAGAGATGGTAGATATGGGGCCTTATTTTAAATCTAATTTGCCAGATCATTGGTTTCTAAACTTTCTGAAGAATGAGTCCTCTTAATGCAAAAAGTTAGGAGAACTTGTGATTTTAATCTCTATTGGTTAAGTGATAGATGTTTAGAGAAAGATAAAAACTATCATATTTTAGTTGAATTTGAAATTTGCCATTGCATAAAAGTCCACTTTACAAAGGGCTTACTTTGTGTCAAGCTTTGCTCTAAGAACTTTCCATATATTAATCCATTTATCCCTATGAAATAACTTTCATTATTATCTCCATTTTATAGATGGAGAAACTGAGGTCCAAAGTCACACCACTAGGTAATGGCAGCACTATGAATCATTGGGAAAATATAATTAAAGACAAAAATCTCCTCCCAATTCAGAATCTTGTCACAAAGGCAGGAGAGAAAAAACATTTATTATTGAATAAGCATTAAATCAGAAGGTGACACATCTCAGGCATTTCTTTCAGAGATCGCCAAGACAAAGAAATCTTAGCCTTTTATATAGGCCAGCAGAACCCATTACACACATGCTCTCAAGAGAAGCAATGACTGGACCTCAAATGAGAGGACTTGACAGGACCCTTTGCTAATCCATAGTTCATCCTAGAGTCCCTTGGTAACCAGGATGTCCCTCTATGTTTGCTAAACACTTTTATCTAAAGAAAAAATAAACTTGGCATAACTTTACGACAGTTATTTACAGCTTCCAGTGTGATGTCTGCTCTAAATTGAGTTTAGGCTCATTCTCCTTGATGGTTATATTTCCAAGAGATGCTTGCAGGGCTTTGAGAAAGACATCTCTGGGTCTTGACCCTGGCAAGAATTGTTTAGCTTTTAAAAAGATTTATATACTGGTACATTTCAAAGAGACAGAGAAAGAACTTACAAGTTTTCTAAAGTAAATGCTCTCAGAAAATGGAGAGGGAAGTCTCTTTTGTTACTTTTAACTGGGAGAATTAAGCTCTGATGTTGAGTTTGTATTCCCCCTTACAGAGGGAAACACAGGCAACTGGAGATGAGCATCTATTGTCTAAGGCCCAGTGTGGCCTTGCAGCAGCCTCTGCCCACATACGAAGCATATGGGGGAGGAGGGAAGTCCTTATTTAACCTCCAAGGTCTTTTGGTTGCACTGAGGCATTTTAATTCCTTGCAAAGGTTTGAGGCACAGTTCAGAAGCACCATTCTAGGACACTCTGGGACACAGGAGAGGGTGCAGGGCCAGTGAGTAAAGACCCCCGGGGACCATGGGGATGTGTGACTGCATGTGTGGAGTGGGGGTTGGCGCCAGACGAAGGAAACGCTCTCCAGTTTGAGGTCTGAGCTTCAGTGAGAAGATGAGAAAGATGTTGTGTTTCCTGGAAAAGCCACTCCCTTTTGAGTTTCAGGCTCAGAGAGTGTCGGCCACTAATTGCCTCCTTACAGGCCAGGGTCTTGTGCTCCTGCCTGGCTGGCCCTGTCCCACACTGCCCCCTGGCCCACTGCCATCGGAGAGGACCCCAGGGGCCAGGAAATGGCATCACTTTCCCTTCTGTGGGGCTGGGTGCTTATGGCTGCCCTGAGCACAGGTCAGATGGCAGGAGGAGAGAGCCACTCAGTGGGTGGATGGAGGGAAAGAGAGCTGGGTCACTGGGGCACCAGGAGGCACAGAAAGTTTGCTCCTGGATCCCAGCCTGGCCCAGATACTCCCAGGCATAGCCTCTTGCCCTGAGAAAGAATCCTTTCTGTCCCCAGGTGTCTCCTATCAATACTGCTCATGGGACCTCCTCTTCAGGATTTGCCTGTCCTAGTTATTTCTGGGGTGACCTTCACCCCCAGGACCTCCAGCCTGGCCTGTCTATGTATTTCAGGTGCCAATGCGAGCTTGGTGGAGCAAAGGCCCAGGTGGGCCCTGGTACGTCGGGGACAGGCTGAAACCCTGAGCTGCTTCCTGAGGGATGCCCAGTACCCCTATATGAGCTGGTACCAACAGGATCTCCAGGGGCAACTCCAGGTGCTGGCCAGTCTGCGGTTTTCTGGGGACAAGGAGGTCATATCCCTTCCTGGAGCGGATTACCAGGCCACCCGGGTCGATGACACGGAGCTGAGGCTGCAGGTGGCCAATGTGACCCAGGGCAGAACCCTGTACTGCACCTGCAGCAAAGACACAGTGAGAAACCCTCCTTGGACAGATGAATAAAAACCGCGCTCAGTTCCCACCCACGGACCCAAGCTCCTCCTCCTCTGCCCCACAGCACCTCAAGCCTGCTTGTCCCCGCCCCAGATCCTCCCTTCTGGCCTCTTTACCGCAGGTGAACGCGGCCTGCATAGCACAGCGATGGACCACAGGTCTGGACCACCTGCAGACCTTGGTTCTGCCACCTGTGAGCTGCGGGGAAGACTGCATCTCCCTGAACAGCAGTTTCGGTGTCTGTAAAGTACAGACAGCAACTCTACTCAGCTCAGAGGGCCCCTGCAAAGATAAAGCATAAGGTACAGGTACACTGGAAGCTCTTAATTAGCATTAGCTCCAGCATACGGCATTTTATTACCAGTCTCAACGCTCACAAGGGTGCTCCAAAGAGACCTGGAGGAATCTGGGAGCTCAGAAAAGGGGAGAATGAATATATCAATCTGTGGACCTGCCACTCACACCCCTGGAACAAGTAAACACCCACTTTTCCAATTAGATCCCCATTCTCAGCTTCTCACACCCCAGTCTCAGGTTGATCATTTTAAAAGTGAGATCCTAGAGAGGACCGGGATCTGGAATCCACCGTGGAGGGCTTACCCAATACTCGCCTTTCAAAAAGCCGTGGCTCAGAGCCGGGTCTGCACCTGGAGTCAGAGCAGGGCATGGCTAGGAGGCCAGACCCCAGCAAACATCCGGGAACCACCGCTGGGAGGTGCATTGTGGGAGAGGCCAGGTCCTGAGGCCTCTGCAAAGATGGGAGGCAGGCTGGGCTGTAGTAGCCGAGCCACTCTGCTTCTAGTTCAGAGCTGCTGCATCCCCAGTGAGCAGGTAACTGTGGTGCAGGTGGGAATGAGCGAAGAGAAGGCATTTCAAAGGTACTCAGTCGCTAAAGGAGGGGTGGGTGGTTGTGGTGCCCAGGGGCTGCCAGGCACCCTTTCCTCAGCACTTGTATAGAGAGGCGAGTTTTTTCCATCAGGGGGCGCCACCGGCCCACAGTTCTCCGAGCTCCGCACAGACAGGGGGGAGGTGGGGGGTGGGGGATGGGGGTGGGGGGCGGCTGTGATCTGTCACAGGTGTTGGTCCTCTCTCAGCCTCCTCTCAGGTGTTGTGGTGAAAACCTGCTCGGCTCTGGAGGAAGACAGTAACGGGAGGCAGTCTAGAGTCCAGCGCAGAGCCCGGCCCAGAGTCCTGGACACATTGTGATACCTGTGTCCTTTCAGTCCTCCAGGAAGGGTACCCCTGTTGGAGAACACGGTCACTGGAAGGTCCTTGTCCACCAAGACGCTATTAAATACAGAGCAGATGGCAGGCCCTGGGCAACCAGCTTTTAAAGGTAAGTTGAGGCCCTCTGCTGGAGTGATGGAAGCCACCATTGATCTGATGGGTTCCCTTTTACCTCAGTCCCTGAGACCTACCTGGAGATTTCCCAGATGCAGTTCCGCTCATTTGTACCATAAACTGAGATTAATACTATTGCCGAGGCCCTAGGTACTTAAACTAGCCCTCCTAGACTGATGGATGCTAGGGGTTCAAACAATACTTTTTGTTGTTTTACTGACATACCTTTTAATCCATTGTTTATCACTTGTTTTTGCTTTGTGATCCAATCTGAGAATGTTTTGTTTTTAAAAATTTTTTTATGTTTTTTTTCAATTGGAATTGACATTTTATATTATACTTAACAAACAGTACTTGCTTTGTGATTGAGTGGATTATGTTATTCCCTCGGTGAACTGAAAAGACTTCACCTCGCTTATGCATGGTTCTGTTTAATATATTGCTACCAACTGCATGTGTACTTCTGTGATATTAAGACCTCTCAGAGGGATGCCCTGAAGAAAATAAGAGAACAGAAATCTTCTCAGGAGACAGAAATTTAATCAACATATCTAGTTGTTCTCTTTCTTGAGGTCAAATGTATATGCATTTCTTGGGAGTGGCAGGTGCTCAGAAGGAGCGTGATGGAGGAAATGCTTGGGAAATAATTATGTAGTATGGATTTTCAGGGTCAGCTTGAGCAGGAGGATAATTTTATCCAATGGGAATTCTCACCAGAATGCTCTCACTTGCAAAGACTTTCATAATCAGATGGACAAGCTGGTCTGCTCTGAAATTCTTTCTCATTCTTCCAAGTGTTTTTCTAAATGGCTTTATAAACAAAGGAAACACTGGGACCACAAGGGACACATGCAGGGACTTCTTGCCTGGCTCACCTGCTTCCCGCCACTGCTGAAGACTGCATTGGCCATGTCAGTGACCAACCTCAGCCCTGATCTATTACTGTACTCCAGGTATCCCACCAGCCAGGTGGTAGTAGGTGGGCCCCTTGCATTATGCTCTTTGTCCACACTGAAAATGACATATTCTAGATTTGGATTTTCTTTCCCTTGTCATCATCACTCCCAGCCCCATCATCCTTGAATACATATATTCCACACAACAAAAGGAATGTATTTTTCAACTGAGGAAGTCACCTTACAATGACAGTGATTATACATCAAGCTGATGCCCATGGAATTCAGTGCCCTTAACATATGCTTCATCATCTAGAATCATCTGAACTTATAAGACATCAGTATGACCTATTGAAATATTAGCACCATTTCAAGCTGGAAGAAATCTCAATTTGCCTGCAAAAACCATCTATTTCTACCAAAGCTAAAATTTCAGTTAATAACTTATACAAAGGCAAAGTTCTCACAATTGCACTTAATAATCCATATACAAAGTGTTGCCTTTTAACAAGCTAGGCCTCACTGCTTCAGAGGTTTTAGAAACTTAGAGAGGACAAGATTTACTGATGTAACTTCTTATGTCATAAGCCCCCAGTCAGCCTTTGTGTTAACCTCTCATGGCTCAAGTCCATACGCAGAATCCTGCAGAATGAATGACCAGAATCTATGCCTGGTGTTGAGAGTTGGATGGACAAGGAGAAACAAAGTGCAATACCTCCCAGAGCCTCCCTTCTTACACCCTTTTCTCTGACCTCTACTTCTATTTATCCCATTTCTTATCAGACTTTCTTTCCCCAATGGCATATGTAAGTTGCACATGTTTAATTCAATGCAAGTAGTAGGCATTTTGTCACCCCAAATGGCTATCGAGTGGCTTTTTCCCCCCCACAATAAGTCAATCTGTTAGAGAGAACACCATCCCCATTTCATAAACTTTGACTGTCTAAGGGGTACTGAGTTTGCCATCTTCATTGACAGGGGAAGTAGGAGGGTTGTCGCATATAGTCACAGTACAGGTATGTACAAGTCACCTTCTCTGTTGGGCAGAAATGAGACAGGTATGCAGGATGGAACCCAAGGAGTCTATTTAGATTTGCTGTGAGGCTGGACATGGGTACAGGCTGAGTCAAATGGTCCAGAATTCCTGCTGAGGGAGCTCAGTTGTTTCGGATTGTATTTTCAATCCAGGGTACATAGTTAAAGATTCTGGTATAGATGCCAACATCAGCTCTCAAAACACATCCATCCGTAAAAGTGAGGATTCCTTGAAGTATCCCATTGCAGACTGCTGGGGCAGCTGTGACTTCCTGCCAGGAAAAAGGAAACTGGGTTATCTTTCTGGCAAAAGGCACTGGAACAAAATGGGAACAGGAAGGTATTGAGAGTAGCTTACCTTGCAGGACTGCCTTCTTCCTGGCACAATGCCCAAACACAACATACTTTGTGTGATGTCATAACTTTTATAGGCATTGCGGCAATTAGTCTTGGAGATAACAGAGATGTTCACATTCTGCAGTGAGTCAGGGTCCTTTGCTATAGGAAAGAGAGAAGTAAAACGTCCTCAGATACCAAACCTCTTCTCCTTTCCCTCTTCTTCAACATATTTCCTCTTCTCCCAGCAGAAAGGAAAAGAGGCCAAATACTGAGAGAAATTAGAACTGTGGCAGCTAGGACAACAGGAAAGTATCAGATTAACAATTTCTCATGATACAAATGTCTATCTCCTTACAAAATAGATTAAACTCTTGGAAGTTGATCTCTGCAATGAAATGAAACAAATTACTTTAAAAATTTTCTGGAAAATTAAACATTTAAAGAATGTCCTGTGAAATGAAGATTAATTAATTTATTTAGCTTTCATATTTTTTATTTGTCCCATATTTTAAATTTATCACTGACTCCTTTTTAAAAAAATATATTTTATTGATTTTTTACAGAGAGGAAGGGAGAGGGATAGAGAGTTAGAAACATCAATGAAAGAGAAAGATCAATCAGCTGCCTCCTGCACACCCCTACTGGGGATGTGCCTGCAACCAAGGTACATGGCCTTTGACCGGAATTGAACCTGGGACCCTTCAGTCCGCAGGCCAATGCTCTATTCACTGAGCCAAACTGGTTAGGACCACTGACTCCTTTTTAATTTATTGAAATATATTTGACTTGAACTGTTGTGCACATTTAAGGTATACATGTTGATTTGATATGTTTATGTAGTGTAATATGATTGCCATTGTAGCAATAGTTAGAATCAATATCATGTCACATAATTATAATTTATTTTTTGTGGTGGGAATAATTAAGATCTAGTCTCTTAGCAAGTTGGATTATAATACAATATTGTTGTTTATAGTCACCATATTATGCATTAGATTTCCAGTACTTGTTTATCTACTAATTGTAAGTTTGTACCCTTAAACTATATGTCTATTTTGAGCTTAAAGGAATTTAGAGAGCTCTATGCTTAGTTTTTCATTTGTCAGATAAAAAAATCCAGTATATGCTCAAAAAATTAACTCAAAAAGTGATTTTCTTAAATCTATAATATGAGAATTAAAAAGTTCTCTAAAGAACTTAAAAGTGGGTCTCTTGATTTCTAATTCAAGTTATTTCCTTTATATCAATGGTTTGCAAATACTGTGGACTGTGCAGACTCATGACAAAGTTTTTGTGGGTGTTTTTTTTTTCAGTGCAACAGAATGAGATAAACAAGAACAAAGTAATATTAATATTTATGTTAGGTATTCTTGCCAAGGAGTTTTCATTGGGAAAAGTTGTTTATTTTGTTTTTCTAATGGGATTGTGTTTATTTGAATTTCTTTATCTGGAAATGGTATATTCATTCTTGAAAAGAAAATGTTTGATGCTCTTTGTTTTATTTTCCAGTCCAGCAATAATGGTATGGCTCAGCATTTCTTCTGGGAATGCATTTTTTAAAAATGTAAAGAATATTTTTAATTGCAGTTTACAATAAATATTATTTTGTATTAGTTTCAAGGTGTACAGCATATTGCATAAATGGGAAAGAATTTTTAAGAAATGCTTACTTCACTACTTCATGAGCCAGATAAAAATAAACTGCACTTTTTTGTGTAAGTCACTGGTCTTTGGCAACCAAAATGAATCAGACATACTGCTCAGCCGATGGACGTTTGCCTATTTTCAAAACTCAAATTGACTCTCAAAGGACAAAGAATTTTTGTTTGTCTAGAGGACATTACAATAAGTGAAATAAGCTCGACACAGAAATTCAAATACTGTATGATCTTCCCTAAGTGTGGAATCTAAACAAGCTGAACTCATGGAAACAGACTAGAAGGGCAGTTGCTGAGGCTCGAGGTGGGGCATATGGAGGTATGTTGACCTAAGGGTATAAACTTTCAGTTATAAGATGAAGAAGTTCTGGGAATTTAATGCACAGCATGGTGACTGTAGTATATAATATTATATTTTTGTGTATTTGAAATTGTCTAAGAGCATAGATAGTAAATGCTCTCAAAACACACACACACACACACACACACTCACACACACACACACAGAGTAAATATGTAAGGTAAAACATAGTTATCTTGATTGGGGCATCACTATATATATATATATATATATATATATATATATATATATATATATATATAAACATGGTATTATACACCTTCAATATATGAGATGTTTATCTGTCAATTATACCTCAATAAAGCCAGGGAAATAAGAATTTCTAATTTTAAATATGTTAAAAAAAAATGTAGCCCAAGGTGTGAAGGTATTGACTGAAGAGCAGTTAAAAAAGGCTGCAGTGATGGCAGGATTACTAGGATAAGTGTATAGCCACCTCTTGCTTCTAGAAAAAAAAGTAGCAGTGGGAGGATGAAAGTAACCTGACAGGCTTGTTGAAAATGACTCTCCTCCCATACTATGGTTTCTAGTGTCTGATGTATATTAAATATACTCAAATAAGTTACTCATGAGTAAAATTCAATCAATAGTTTTTCCTAAGGGACAATATCATAGTTCTGTTTTTCTTATACTTGATCAGTTTTTCCCCTTCCCCAGTATTCACTATCTTGGTTCACAGCTACAAACAGTTGATAGAATTTGAATGAAAATTTTGGAATGGGATAAGCAGTTGACAGGCACAAAACTTAGCCAAGAGAAAGCTGTATTAGCGTACTCAAAGTTGTGTGTGTGTGTGTGTGTGTGTGTGTGTGTGTGTGTGTGTGTGTGTGTTTTAATGGAATTTGAAAAGTGTGACATAGACGAAAGTTGAGTTAGAACATGTAGTTTGGTGGTTTCAAATTACATATAGAGACGTATACTGATAAAATCATGAGAGTCACTTTTTGATTTGCTGAATACATGAGAGAATGTTCAGAATATCACCAGTTCAAAATGTTTCAGAAATATTTTTCTTAAACTTTTCATTATTTATGTCTATCACAATCTTGCACCAGGAAGATCTGCCTGATTAAGCACAATATCATGTATGCACCTTATGTTTAATACATAAGTATTATTTAATGATATTTAAAGGCAATTTTCTGGATTGCCTAGAATAGTTTGAAAACATCTAATATAGGTTAAGCCACATTTTAGAGTTAAGAGGGTCCATGGTGAAGTGGCCCATTATCACACAGCAAAATAGGACCAGAATACAAATGTCTTCTTTCTACCAACACCACTTCTATTTTATATGAAAGCAAAGATGATAGAAAGATACAGTGGAGGAAAAGGCTTGAAGGACTCCCTGAGTGAGGTTCAGGGAGAGGGTAAAGGAGATAAAACAGATGGATAAAGAGGTTAAAAGAAAGAACTGGGAAAATCGTAGAAGCCAAGAGTAGAGAAGAGATAGAAGCATGTCTGATTCCGAGAGATGATCTTGGGGTCACTCACAGATGTCACATATGTTGTAAGCCCAGGTGGAGACCATGCACATAGTGTTTTCTCTGGGAGGTTCTTTGGGCAGGCTGACCAGTTTCACGTAGTCATTGACTTCAATGTATCTTTCCAACTTGATCAACATTAGGTTATTCTCAATAGAAGTGATTGAGAAGTACGGATGATTAATCATCTTCGAATAGCCAACCACTTGTACATCTTGTTCAGTGAGGCTTGATGGGTTTGTAACCCCCAATACCACCTTAAGATTCCTGGAACAAGATGGGTGTTCTTGAGAGGACTTAACAGAGATGGCTTATCCATCCTTCTGGCCCTTTATTAGCTCCTCCCCACAGACTTATTTCTCTATTACTGAACATCCCCAGAAGGCCTCCCTAAATCCCATTTAATTAATCAGTCTCAGGCAGGGGTCTGTTCCCAACCTGAACACCCCAAGAATAGAGGGGCATTGGGGCCTTATTACTCACAGTAAGTTGCAGCTTGAAGCTGTAATCACCCACAGGGGGTGGATCAGGACTCCAGTGCAGGGCAAGTAATCAGATTTCAAATAGACCAAATAGGGGGGAGTGATGTCATGTATGTAATCTGGGTCATAGGCCAAAGCACCTGGAAAGAGAAGCATAGACAGGAAATTCTGAGGTTTTTTTCCAGAGATCACTTGAAAAAACAAGGAAAATTACTTAATAGACCCAAATTTCCCTATCCTTCTCTCCAATATCTTCAACTGTAAGCTGAATTTGTAATTTGGCTTACTTTGTTGAAAAATATTAAGAAAACTAGAGGCCCAGTGCATGAAATTCATGCACGGGGGGTGGGGAGGGTTTGTCCCTCAGCCCGGCCTGCACCCTCTCGAAATCTGGGACCCCTTGGGTAAGGTCCCTAGGCCTGACCAGTGATCAGGGCCTATCAGGGCTTTCCTTCCCCTGGCTGCCCACAGCTGGCCCCTCCCCTGCCACTGCCATTGCTTGCCATCTGTGCAGCACTGTCCCTTCCCACTCCCCCCCACCCCCCATCCCCCGTCCCCTGCCACCAGTCACCTCCCACTGTGGCGATAAGCATGGGGTGCGATCACTTGGCTGGCCCTGCACACCTGCCACAGCGTTGCTGGCCAGTGGTCTAGGCCTCCCTCTGTGGGGTGATGGATCGCGGGGGCCCCCAGATAGATCCTCCCGCAGAGGGAGGCCCCACACACTGCAGCACTGCCAGCTGGGTGGCCTGGGCCTCCCTCTGCAGGGAAATTGATCACATAGCTCTGTGATTGATGGTTTTGTAGAGGGAGGCCCTGCCCACCTGGCCGGGGCTCCACAATAGATTGCCATGCAGAGGGTGGCCTGGCAGAGGGTGGCCTGGGCCTCCCTCTTTGGGGCAATTGATTGCGGAGCCTCCCTGTCCCCCCAATCGATCACTCCGCAGAGGGTGGCCTGGGCTTCCCTCTGTGGGGCAATTGTGAGGCAATTGCAGGGCCCCCTTGACCAAACACATTGCACCCGCCTTGGCTGGCCTGGTGCCAGTGCATGTCATAGGTCGTCTGGGAGGTCGTCTGGATGGTCGTTCTGCTGTTCCATTGTTTGGTCGATTTGCATATTATGTTTTTATTATTATATATAGATGATAGAAACATATTTATTTCAAAAGATAAAAGGTTTTTTTCCCTTTCAGTCATCAATACGTATTATTCCAATGAAAACACTAGCTTTCTCAAATACCTTCCACAATTTAGTGGACATATGTTAAATTAACACTTGAAGAACTTAACTATTTTTATCAGTTTTAGAATGCTTTGACCAATCTCATCCTGTCCTCCCAACAGCAATGTAAGGGAGAACAAATGTGCCATTTAAAGAACAGACCAAATACTAACAGAGTCTAAGGAGGGAAATCACCCATTCATTCAAAAAGAAAACATTGAGTATCTAGTGGTACCAGGCTGTTCAAGGTGCTTGGGCTATATAGTGAAAAATACAGACACATATCTCTGCTCTCATACATTCTAATGAGTGGAGACATTCAGTAATAACAAACATAATACACAAGTAAATGAGACAGTATGTTAGATGATGATTAGTGTTTTGGAACAAAAGTAGAACAAGGAAAGAGGGGAAGGAAGTAGCAGGTGTGTGTGTGTGTGTGTGTGTGTGTGTGTGTGTGTGTGTGTGTGTGTTGGGGGCACTGTGCAGTATTATATCCGTAGTCAGGGTAAATCTCATGGACATGAGAGATGAACAGTAGAAAGAAGCTGGGGAAGGGAGATAATCAGATACCTGGGTAACAGGATTTAGGCAGAGTAAACAGCTGGAGAAGAGTCCTAATGTCTGTTAAAGGAACAACAACAGAGGCCAATGTGGCTGGCATGGTGAGTGAGGGGAAGAGCAGGAAAGGAGAGAGGCCAAAGAAGTGATGCAGAGCTTTATAGGACGTGGACTTGTCTCTGAGTGAAATGGGATGTGTGATGTGTGGTGAATGATTGATGATAATTTCCTTATGGAGAAGTGTTGAGTATAAAGTTGAGTGTAAGAGTATAAAGCAGAGAGGCCTGTTAGAATCATTTGATAATCCAAGCAAGAGATGGTGGCTTGGCCCATGGTGAGCAGTAGAGGTGATAAGATATTATTGGATTCAGATTTATTTAGAATATGTATTCAACTAAATTTTCCAAACAGATTGAATGTGGCATGTGAGAGAAAGGGGATTTATGATTACCTCCAGGGGTTTGCCTGAATATTGGAACCATGCCCGGACAAGACCTCATACCAAAATCAATCCTGTCCTAGACAGGCTCAGGGTCAGCTCTCACTCTTCCTTAGGAGCAGGTCTGGAATTGGGGTTCCAATGTCCATGCCACCTCCAAAAACATACAACAGTCAGCCTGAGGTGAGGCAGACAGGCAGTGTCACAGGAGGAAACCTGGTGGGGATGGTGGCAGCAGTGAGGGAGAGGGAATCAAGCCTACACTTGTAGTCTGAAATGTTGTTCCTATCTTTATCCACCTTTCATGCTTCCCCCGGGATTTATCTTGGGCAAGTAAAGAAAAATGTGCCAACACTCACGAAGCAGATTCAAGATCACCCAGAAGAGGATAAACTTCATAATGATGTCAGAAACCTTTTCAAAGGATGAAGTTCAACTCAGAGTCTCTGGAAAGGATAAAGAGAAGAGAAAGAGAGAGAGTAAAGGTTTAATTAAGATAAGGCAAGAAAGGGCTGAGAAAAATTGTCATCTTAATTCTTTCAATGGCAGGATTCAGTTCCAGAAGAAGTGCTTGTCAGTCAGAGTAGGTGATGGTATCAAGTGTCAGAAGAAGAAGAACAGAGATCAGGTGACTTGGTCCTTGACATAGTAGAGAATAGATCAGTGTTTTGCTATCATATTAAAAAGTACCTAATCTGAGAGCTGTTGAAGCTTACAGTTTGTCCATAGCCTCCTTCTCTCTGGTCCCTCCTTTGTGAAACTCTGAAACCATATCCCTCTGTGAACTGCATGCAGGATACTGGCCCCACCCATCTATGTGATGCTACCTCCTGTTTGTATGCCTTTGATATTTATCTCCAGTGGCTATAACCAAGCATTTGTGCTGACCTCAACCCCTCTGCCTGATGTTAAATACCTACCTCCTCAGATATATCAGCCCTTTCCTTCATGTCACTACTCTCCCATTTATTTAGTCAACCAGCCAGCCCATAATTTATATTGTGCATCTGACTCGTGCTAGGCTCTGTGCTTACTATTGAATTTGCCTAAATGTGAAGACACTTTCTGCCTTCAAAGAGCTTATAGCCTAGTGCTGTGGTCGGCAAACTCATTAGTCAACAGAGCCAAATATCAACAGTACAAAGATTGAAATTTCTTTTGAGAGCCAAATTATTTAAACTTAAACTTCTAACGCCACTGTAGGAAGCGGTTATAGGGTTAAGCCTCGGACTTACCTGTGGCAGGATCACAAACAAGTTCATTTGGAGGGCAGACCCCTCCCAGCATAATTAAGCCTGATCCTGTAACTGATCCCTAGATCTTTCCTGGGTAGCTAGTGGGCTGTGGGAGGGGCAGCAAGTGCTGCCAAAACAAGTGAAACTTACAAGAACATTGTTAATTGCCTTGTTTGTCCCTGAGTATAAATAAAGCCTCAGCTTTGCAGTCTGGATCTGTTCTGTGGCCTCAGCCAGGCACAGAAAGATCCACCCAGCCCCAGCTTTCAAATCTATCTGTCCTCTCTTTATTTCTAATATTTCTCAATCCCTGGCCGCCTCCACTTAGAACCGGTTCGTTCATCTCTCTTTTCACGCGGGACGCGGAAAAGGGAGATCCCCGCCATGTTTGGCCCCCACCGCATCAGGCCCCCACAAATATTGGTTTATCAGTTGTTTTGAACCAAAGTAAGATGTTAATAACAATAAGGTTTCTCAATGGTAGAATTCAGGTGGTGTGTATATAGGTAAAAACTGTAAAATTCTTTCTGCTTTGTTGTATATTTAACATTTTTCATAGTAACATTTGGGAGAAATTTTTTAAAATGGAAGTAAATGCCTTGGAGCACAGTGCTAAGGACACCTCTTTAACCTACAATGTATGTAAGAAAACAACCGAGAGTTACACTTGGGGCTTAGAGAAAGGGAAGGAACTTGTCTGGCATCAAAAGAAAAGAAAAATAATTCAAAAAGAAGAAAGGCTTCTGTAAAGGCATGAACATGTGAAATAACATGGAGTGTTTGTGGAACTATGAGTGTTATAGGGGGAGTGTGAAGAGCTGGATGGAGAGACAAGCAAGGATTCAATCCTGACAAGCCTTATTAAATAAGCCTTGCATATTTAAGATGTCAGAAGTCTTTACTTAGTAGGAGATAAGGAGCCAATACATTCATTATTTAACAAAATTCTATTGAATGTTGTGGAAGACAGACCCGAAGGCCCATGTTTATACCCTGCATAATCCTCAATTGCCTCCCCTTGAGTGTGGGTGGTACCTGTTACTTGCTTCTAACAAACAGAATATGACAAAAATTAGGTGATGTCATCCCCATGATTATGCTTATATATAAGACTCCACCTTGATAGTATGCATGAGAGAGATTCTTCCCACTTGAAACAAGCAGCCATGCTGAGAAAGCCCACTTGGCAAAGAATTGTGTGTGGGTGGCCTCTTTGTACTAAGGACAATCTTAAGGACTTGAGGGCAGCATTCAGCTGATAGCCAGTAAAAAGCGAAGGTTCTGTGTCAGAGGACCACAAGGAATGGATTCTGCCAACTACCTGAATAAGCTTAGAAACAAATTCTTCCCTGGAACCTTCCTAGACCTAAAGAAAAGACCCAGCTAAGATATACCTGGACTCTTGACTTACAGAAAATGTGAGATAATGTTTTGAGCTGTTCAATTTGTAGTAAGGCTTTTATGCAGCAATAGAAAACTAACACATATGGATATTGTGTGCTGGTATTTTATTAGATATTGATGATTTAATGGTGAGAGAGATGAGAATTGTATTCTCATAGACCATAAAGACTAATAGGGAAAACAGGTGTGATAAGACTTGCCACTGTGAATGTGACAATGAGGAAAGTAAAGAGAGAGAGAGAAACACATAGAAGTTTTCCCATGTAAGGTTAAGAAGACCTCCTTGAGGAAGTGATGCTTGAGGCTTGAAGGATGAGTAGAAGTTAACCAAAGGAAGACATACTGGGAAGATGAACCAGGGCTCAAAAGAGAGAAAAGCATATATATATATATATATATATATATATATATATATATATATGAGTATGAATAGAGAAAGAGAAGAATTTTATAAAACATAACTTTCAGTAATTGTCAAGAACTTCCTATGAAGAAGACAGAGGAGGCAATGATAGAGTAGATCAAGGGAGAATGTCCTTGGGCTCTGTAATTTAGATGGGTGAGGCTTTATCTTGCTTAAATGGCAACCGAAGAAGTCAATAGATTGAGGGAGTTGAAAAATGAGGCAAAAGAGAGATAATCAATAAAGCAAGTCCATGAGGAAATCAGATTTCAAAGGTGGAGATGGAAGCTAAAAATAGTGGGCCTCACTTCCAGGAAGGATTGGGAGCGGGGGGTGGGGGTGGGGGGATGAATAAGAAAGAAAAAAAACTATTTGCAGGTTGGGTGGTGGGAAATTGCATGAGGTATTTTTTGATGGTTTCCCCAGCTCTCTACTCCCAGAGATCATCTGCTGAAGATGAGCACTGAGGCTAGAGGAGAGAGAAGGATGACCATTATGGAGAATTACACAGACAATGACTTGGGAAATACAGGATTGCCAATAAGCATTGAAGACATAATTTCAGAGTTGTAAAAAGTGATCAGAGCAGGAAGTGTTGGGCAGTGAATCAGAGGCAGAAAGCATGGAGCAACTAGAAATGAGGCTGCTAGAGAAGGATTATAAAATAAAGTTGAATGAAATGGTCTAGTGTCCAAATTTGAGATAATTTTTGTGTATGTGAGAGGATAAAGCTGTGGGTCTTAGTCAGAACCCAGATTTATTTTGGGGAGCACTTTGGTAGGGGATAAAAAGCATCCAGGCTCAGAGTATATCAATGTCCAAGAACTAACCTATCACTGCAATCCGTACTGACACACAGACTCACTGTCTCCCTCATAAGATGGCTCTCTAAACCTCTTCATTCTTTACAGAGTATCTTTTTCCAATGGCATGATTCTCTCTACCCCCATCTCACTGACCCTCTCTCTTTCTCTTTACCCATGTCACATTGCCCCCTCCCCACACATGTAACTCCATGGCCTCTCAAAAAGCACTCTGAACCCCAACTTTTGTGTTACTTGGAATCCTCTCAATTCTGTATTTTTAGGTATCTTGCTCAATGGGTCTGGGATGCTGTACATCTCCCCACTATATGCCACTATGAGAGGACTAAGCACCCATCAGAACTCTTCATAATAGCACAAAATCCTACCAAAGTCTGCAACTGTTACCCATAAATATAGGCCTCCCTAGCTTTCATTGTCTAGGTGCCATTTGAGATCCAGAGCTTTGTCTCCAGCTGTCTGTTAGAAATGGTGGTCTACATGTCCTTCAAGGATGCCAAAATAACATGCCTCATCTCTCCTAATTCATGTCCATGCTCCTGATCCTTAATACATGAAAGCATTGGTTCTGTTTATATTTTCTTTGAGAACCACCACCTACCCAGTTGCCCAAGTCAGAAATTTGGGTGTTAACCCAGACACTTCCTTCTTTTTTCTACTCACAGTCAATACATCCACAGATGTAGTGTATAGAGGTCAGGGAACACAGCATGAGTTCTTAATGTCATTTTTTAATTGGATGCTTTTTATTTGGATTCTGTTCAAGAATAAGAAAGCTCAAAGGAGTTGGGGATCCAGTGTAGAAGTCATGAAGATATTTCACTGAGGGGATGGAGAAATAGAGGAGCCTTAGTAGCTGTTTATGATTTTTAGGATCCATCTTGCATAGGGATGAATTTCTGTGAAGAATCCTTCACTTCCCATAGTGACACTTCCTTTTGCCCAGGACAAGATTCCATGCAATCTCCCACCGCAGATGGCTGGAGCAGCTGACACTTCCTGCCAGGGAGAGGGAATAGGAGGTCAATGTTGCTTAGTCCTCATGGGACAAGAATAAACCCCAAGAAGTTGCACATTATAGTAGCAGGGACATTTGAGGGAATGGACTCATTTTTCTTGAGAAGTGGCAACTCTCTATTAATATCCACTTAGGTCTCACCTCTCTTGGGTCAAGTTTGGCCCAACCTGAGAGCAAGCAGGTGAAGAAAGGACAAATGGTTCTTCCCAGAACTTCTTCTACTCTAAAAAGACGGGAAGGGGACTCATGACAAACCCAGAAACTGAGTGTGTGTCGGGGAGTGGGGTGGGACTTCAGGCCTTTTGGACGAGTACCATTTGCTTTCTCACAATCACCTCTCCTCATCACAGACCCCTTGCTGTCTTCCTGCCTGGAGAAAGGAAAGATACCTTAATTTCAGACATGGTTTTCAGAGGTTGTCCCACACACATGATGTTGACGGTCATTCTGTCACCAAGCACAAAGTTACACTTATGGGAGGGAAGAGAATGTTGATTTGTCCAAATCAGGATGTCAGGATCACTCGCTGTGGGAAAGAGAAGAGAAATCAAGTCCAGTGTTACTGTCCTTATCACATATACTCTTGTGATCATCCCCTGAGAATATTCGTTGCCAGTAGTGAACATTCCATCCTTCACAGCATTCCTTGTTCAGTGTCTCTGTGTTAGACCAGTGGATTCAGAGCATTAAATCCTAGTTACATCACAAATCAGGTCTGTGGTTCTCTCCCTACTATGCATACATTAGAAACCTTTGAAAACTCATGAGAAAATTATGTGACCATGAGAAGAGACGGACACAAAAACTGCCTCCAAGAAAACTTGCTTTTTGGCACCTACTTCATCTTCTTTAAATTTAGTCATAAAGGGAGAAAATTATTTTTAGTATGTTTAAAACCTTTTTAAAAATGTTTATTTATAAATGGATTATTTATGTGTATGTGTGTATATGTGTAAAATATACACACATATTTCCCCCTAAGTAGTTATATTATTCATCTCTAGCAATTGTTACTATCTTGCCAAACTCAGGATGCAAAGATTCTAACCAAGATATTATATCTTTGGTAGTGAATAGCAAGGGGAAAACAAAAATTGACCAAACATTGTTCAAGCAAAGCCTAATGTTATTTATACAGCAGGATTTTTCTCATGGAGTATAATGTCCTAAAGTATTAGACCAGAAAGTGTTGGGTCAGAAGAGAGAGGAGTTATGTTCAGTTTTAAATTTTAATGGAAATTGAATTGCATTATGTAGAACAAACGAGAAGAGAGTAATCTTGTTACTTGAAACAATGAATAGCTATTGGGAGCCTTGCACCAGAAAGCTTATAGAATTTGTCATCATGATCCTGACCTGCAGAGCCTGTGTGATAAAACCTTTGCATAGCTTTATTTTGTTTTCAAATGGTATGTAATAAATTGCTTTTGTAAAAGTGACGTAATTACTTTGAATAAGACTTATAAAGTCAAAGGTAAAAATCATAATTTTTTATTTGTTCAGAAAATATATTTACTTAGATTCTCAGGAATGTTGCTTCTAAATTGAAAATGAAGATGTCAAATATGATGAATATAAAAGTTCCTACTTTTATTTGTTTTTACAAAACAGAATGATTTTTAAAGTTCTCACTTTTTGTTTTTACAGAACAGATGGATTGTTCTGTAGCCACCAGTGGGGTTTAAACCTGATTAATATCCATGACAATTTGCCTCAGTGGACACAGCTTTGGCAAACTAATCAGTCAGTGTCACTTTTGAAATCAGCCAATCAGAGCCCCCTCCAAAAGACATGCCTCAGAGTGCCAACCAATCAACAACCTCACCCAAGTAAGCATGCCTCTACAGATGATGTCAACTCTCTTTAGCCTCTGAAAATCTTCCAATCCCTGTCCAGAAAGCTTCCAACAACCCCCCCAAAAGCCCAGTACTCTGTTCTGCTCAGCAAGATTGCCTGCTCAGCATTGTTCTTCCTTACTATAATAAGCCATAAATTTAGCTTTATCATTTCATTTTAGATATTGAATATTGATTCCATTATCCATTGACAATACTTAAAAGAGAACAGAATGGTTGTTAGCCATATGAAATAAAGACCACCAAGGACCAATAAAAGTGTAAGAAAGCAACTTCACAAAATGCCCTTGATAAGATGTGAACCTGCAGAGCTCAGAGGGGAGAGGAATGTGTGTCTGCAACATGGGTTTTGGCAATTTTTCCAATGCATGCCAGGCCAGGGAAACACTCAGAGACACACCCAGAGCATTTCATAATAACTCTAATGCACCCTCCTAGTCTCCACCCCTAAATGGGAACTATTAGATGGAGCAGTAGGTCTAAGAGTAGCACTGTCTTCATGGAAACAGCTACAGTGACAGGAGAGAGTTCTCTCAACCACTACTTATCTCTTTGGGTCCACTTGAGTGAATCACCATCAAGATAGGTTGGTGTCCATGGTTGGGGGTGGGAAACATCTTCGGTTGCCTTCCTATAGCACATGTTTTGTTATGATTTTCCCACTGCTGTCTCATTAATTGATTAATTGCTTGGTAGACTTTTAGTAGCTGTCCATGAGACAGCAAGCCACCCTCCTACAACGTGCCTTGATATTGTCTTTAGAGTAATATACTAACCCATCTTTGTTTAAATTCAGTTCCTGGGATCTTGGTTCTACAAATGTAGTAATAAATGTCTGCTTCATTTGTTAATGTCTCATTGGTTGCCCTATATCAGTCTCTTTGATTTTTATCTGTTGGCCTCTAATCCTGGTATTATTAGATCCTGAAAGCAATCTCTCTAAGATTAAGAACATTACCTCATAGCCCCTATTTCCTTTAAATATATTCCTCTATGTTTTCCCCAGCTCAAACAACACAGTCAAACACTTACAGTTTTTATAGTCATTCCAACTCCAGGTTGGGATAAAGCAGGAATCATTAGATGATAAAGATTCCAAAGCTATGGCTATGGTTCCCACATAGGTGTTGAGCACAGCAGCCTTGGACAGTTTTATCATCATCAGGTCATTTTCCAAAGTTTGTGCATTGAATTCAGGGTAGGGCATGGTCAATGTGTTATTCCGTATCTGCTCTTTCTTGTGTTTGATGCTGGGTTGATGAACTCCCAGTCGAATTTTAACTCTTTGGAAGAAAGAGGGCAGAGAGATGGAAAAGAACAGGGTCACAAAATGTCAGAACTGCAAGAAATGTCAGATGTGACTTTCTACAATCATCTTAATTTTACCTCTTAGACCTGAGAACTGAAGTGGGGCTGTAAAATAGTGATAACAATAGTTTACAGGATTGTCATTTTAGAGTCAATGCATATAATAAACGCATGGTATCTGGCATGGTATCTGCCACCTAGACCATGCCTGTACAGCCTAGTTGTGATGATGATGATGATGATGATGATGATGATGATGATGATTTGGATCATCTGAATGATCAGGTAATAGAGTTGGCAACACAGTCCATCTGTCCCAAGCAACTCTTAAGCAAGCATATTGCACCCTTTGTTTCTAGATATTCTTAGGCTCCTCCCCAGCTCTTCTCACATATATCATGGAGGTCAATAGGAAGGTGTCAAAAGACTCTTTCCCATGTGCCACCTACATTGATCATAGAGTCACAAGACTCTTTGTAGGCTATTAGGACTCCCATTTATCATTTTCCATTATACTCCCTGGACTAACTCAAACCCACTCTCTTGCATTGCCAGAAATCTAGTCATGCACCAGATACAAGAGCCATTCCCTACTAAGGACACTTCATGCATTAGATGTGGCTGAGGAAAAAAAATCAGAATTTCCAACTTCAGTTCTTAAAGGAGATGAACTGTCTTTATTTCCTTTGTATTTCTTATAAAGTTCAGACCAAGGGTTCAATCTATGTTCTAGTGAATTGTCTTAAATAACCAGGTGGCTAAGAATTCTGAGTTTGAAATGACCCTTGTATATCCATGAAACTCTGAATAGGTCCCAATCACACAACTCATTCTGACCCAATTACAACAGAGACTCTGAGAATTTCAAGGAATAGCATTATTTTGTGCAGTGCACTCTTGCCCTTCTCCTGTATCACATGGCCTGCCGAGCACGTTACCCTCATTCTTTGAACAACCCCTGTCCTCATTACACTCAGCAACACTGGTCTCTCAAATACCTCTGCTACATCAGACACTCTACTCCCCAGGCTTTATTTACTTGGCTGCCTCCTCTTCATCCTGTGGGTCTCATCTCTTGAAAGAGGCCTCACATGACCACCTAACTAAAGCATTCTTGCTTTTTACAGCTTGCCATTCTTTTTATGTTTTCTTTTTGTCCATCTATTTATTTTGGCTTACTTCCTCTACCAGAATGTAAGATCTATGAGGGAAAATTTATTTCCATCTTATTTTCTTCCAGTTTTCTCAGTGTATTAAGCAGTCCCAGGCATATGGTAAATATTCAATAAATACATTGAATGAAAGCATATTATTTTCTCTCCATGAGAAAGAGTCTTTTGACACCTTCCTATTGACCTCCTCTTATGATTCTCCCCATTGGGAAGATCTTTCCTCTTCCTGGGTTCCTCTAAATTCTCCAGGATTCCATTAAAACTGGCTGGAATGCCTTATCAGACCTACTTTTGTTTAAATATATCCCTCATGGCTTCCAAGAGCTAAAGAATACTTACGGTAAGGGGCAGTGAGCAGCGGTCAGGACCCACTCCGGGTGAATGAGAGACCCCACACAGGGCTCTAAGCTGGACTTCAGATAGACCATGTAAGGGATAGTAAAATCTTCTGGTAAGTTTGACATTTCAGTTTTAGAATATTTGGTCAGAATAATTCCTAAATAATTAATGGAGAAAGAGAGACAAAGAGGTTGAGAAGTGAGGATTGGCTAGGGCAGTGGTCGGCAAACTGCGGCTCGTGAGCCACATGCGGCTCTTTGGCCCCTTGAGTGTTCTAACGCCACTTCTTCAAAATAGACTCTCCCAGGCCGAAAACCGACTTCTGCGCATGGCCCACAAAGTTGAATCACACTGTATGTGCGCACCCACACGTGGTATTTTGTGGAAGAGCCACACTCAAGGTACCAAAGAGCTGCATGTGGGTCGCGAGCCGCGGTTTGCTGACCACTGGGCTAGGGTAATGTTTCCTAGCCTAAGATTTTTCAAAGATAAAAATCAAGGTCTTCAAATTATATTAAATATATATTTTTTAAATCAGAGGGAATCAACCATGTCACTCAAGTTATGCTCATTAAAGAAACTGACACTTGTCTGCCAGGCATGGAAGTAAAAAATGAAATACTCCCTGACTTTGCAGGTGAAAGGAATGGAAAAGCTTGGGGTAGGGCCAGGAGCCTTCCAGAGCCTCTGACCCATCAACCTTCCTTTCCTGTGCTCACTCTTCTAAAGTCCATCTGCCCACATAAAGGGAAGACATACTTTTCCTGTGGCTGTCCAGGAAACGTGGCAATCTAGAAAATCAGGCTCAAGACTAAGGCACTTATTAGTTACATGCCCTAACATGCTTCTAGGCCTCAGAGGGCTTGGGGAGAGCATTGACGGGATGAGCTGTGCATGAGAGTTGGTTCCTTTTGTTCCTTTAACAGTTCATTGAAAGAAATGCCCTCAGCTTCCTATCTCTTCAGTGTGGCTAGCTACTCCCCTTTCCGACACTTCCCTACACCACCCCATCTCTCCCAAGGTTGCAACAAGGGCCCAGACTCTCACCAGCTACACTCAGGAGAGTGAAGATGAGACAGCACTTCATGGTGGGCCACGATCTCACCAGGAGCAGACAAGTTGGATCAAACTGGAAATGATCCCAACCTTCAGTCTAAGTGTCCCTGTCAAGAACAACTTAGGAAGGGATGGACATTAATTTGGGGTTAGGGGGGAGAAGCAAGGATCTTATAGTAGTGTTCAAACTAGTCTTTATCAAAGTTGAGAGCTGTCTCTGCTGAGAGTAACAGAGAGGAAGGAGCCGACCAGTCAAAACCCTGGTGCCTCTTCTCTGACCCTAAAAATCTCAGGAGTCCTGAGGTGTCTACTGACATTTCCCCACCCCTCTCTATGACACGGCCCTTCTATGTCGGCCCCTCCTCTCTTTGTGATCTCCAGCCTCTCTCCCTGCCCTCACTTGTCATCTCCTCTTTTCCAGAGTCCCTCATAGAGCCATTCTCATAGATTCATCATAACTGGGGTAGGAAACACGGTTAAGAAATCATCCCCCCACCCTCATTTTAGAGATGAGGGAGCTGTGGTCTTCATGGAATGTAGTGGCAAAGTCAGGACTTGGAACTGAGTCTACAGATTTCCTCTGACAGATTGAACTTTATCTGAGCCCTGTGCTCTCAGAAGACAGCAGTGGGAATCTTATATTTTGGGAAATGCTACCCTTCCCCATGTGAGTTAGAAGTGACTTTCTTGTGGCACCCATAAGACTTTGGATGACTCCCTGGTTACCTGTGACAAGGTCAAGTGCAGACCTTTCCCCTTTTGCCTGAACCAGACACTGACCCTCCAACTCCCCATTCTGAGCTTAAAAAGTATTTCCCCCTTGAAACTAGCTAAACTGAAACAGCTGACCAAGAAGTCCCCCAGCAGCAAAACAGCCTCACTGTAAATCTCCCCACCTGTAACTTATCTATTCCTACTGATAACAATCTAAGGCAAAACAATCCTGCTGAGACACTGATTTTCGAGTCTGGGATGTCTTCTTATTGCAATAGTCTGAATAAAATCAATCTCCTTACCTGTTCAGGTGTTTTTGACACTACTCTTTCCTATGCACCATATTCCTTTTTATAAGTTAGCCTTACATAAAAACCTTCCAATTGCCCCCAGAAATATGTAATAAATAGTGGGTTCTATTGTCTATAGTTTTCTTTACTTATAGTGTTCTTCTTTGGCCTTGGTATCAGTTTTTAAATATAATCATATATAATAAAAGGCTAATATGCAAATTGTCCCCTCGACTGGGAGTTCGACCAGGGGGCAGGGCCGGCTGGCCAACTGCCTGCAGCCCCTCCCCTCGGCCAGCCTGGCCCTATTGCCCCTAATTGGGTGGGCCAGCTGGACCCCACCCATGCACAAATTTGTGCACTGGGCCTCTAGTAAGAGATATAAAGTGACAAGATGTGCTGAAAAGGAACTTTGGGATGGCATGAAGAAAAATTATTTGTTTGTCTTTTCATACTTTCTCTTTGCCCACCCTGATCTTTCATCTCTTATATATCTCACTTATTTTGTCAGGTCTCTAAATCTTCCCTCTACCTGAGGTGGTTAGGTGAGTAGGTGTATATTGATGGTGGTGATGAGGTGGGGTAGAAAAACATTTCAGAGGGAACAGGGGAATCTTTCAACTTATTTGTTCCTGGAGAGAAGCCTGATATGCTTCATTAAGTAGATCTAAGGCTACTTATTTAATAAAAAAAGTTATATATGAAATGAATTTAGGCTATATACAAACATAAACACAACTCAATGAGAACTAAGGAAATAAGACAGGGCATGTTAATTATGACCAACTAGTTAAGAGCCTTGAATGCTAAACTCAGGAATTGGTACTTTTATCCTCCTGGCAGCAATAGGTGATATTAAGGACTCTGCAAGTATACCATCCAGAGTTACAAAGGGATAGAAAATTCATAATTGGGGCATATATCTTTCTATGCTCTCTTCCACCAAGATACCTGTTATGGATTGCATGTTTGTGTTCCCTCCCCCCATGCATATATTCAAGCCCTAACCCCAAAAGGGATGGTAGTAAGAGTTTGGTCCTTTGGGAGGTAATTAGGTCTAGATGAGGTCATGAGTGTGGAATCCCCATGATGGGATTAGTGTCCCTATACAAAGAAGACATTGCAACAAGCTCTCTCAGCCATGTGAGGATAAGTGAGATGGTAGCTGTCTATAAGGAAGTAGGCTCTGACCATTTCCTGCTGGCACTTTATCTTGGACTTCCCAGACTCTAGAACTGTGAGAAATTGTTGTCCAAGCCACAAAGTCTATAGATATTTGGTTATAGCAGCCCAAACCAATTAAGACATATCTCTCCTTCAACTGTTCACTGGGACCACAAACATTTTACTCCTTCAAACCTCCTCCATCTCCAATATTTCCAGGCTCAGACCTACTTGGGTCTTTTTCCTTTAACCATACCAGATATGTGCAGAAATCATGTGTTTGGAATTGTACTCCAATCCATCCTCTGGATGATCATGGAAGATACTAGAGCTGGGGGAGGGTGTTGAAGAGCTAACCCAGGGTGGCCATGCTGCCTTTCTAGACAGGGCTGAAGAGAACAAATAACTTCTCTATAGCCAAGACTTTTGTGACCTCAAAGTAATAGATCTATGTTCTGTAAACTTACCTGCATTTGCACTTTTTTTTTGCCTACAATTCAAAATAGTACATAATTTCAGCTGGGGTTTTGGAGTGCCTGGTGGTGGGATAAGGCCACAGATTATCTTTGGCATAATGGCTACAATAGCAATAAAATCCCAGTTGGAAAATAAGAAAGATCTTGAACAACTGGCATATTGGTAGGTGGAACCTTGAATAATGCAGGACATCTGTGATTTTTAAAACTTCCTCCTTCTAGATATTTTCATTTTTCTAGCTTCACAGAGTTTCAGAGAGATTAGAGACAAAAGGGAGAGCACATTGTCAAGAAATAGTGGTGCTTTGGGAATAAGGACAGCCAGGGCATCTCCCAGCTTTCCTACGAGCTAGTTGAATAACTTTGGGAAATTGATTTTAACTTTCTGTAAATTAGTGTCACTATCGTTTTAAAATGTGATGGTAACAGTTACCCCTAACCTTATTCATCTTTATATCCTCACTGTCCTACACAGTCTGGCACATAGTAGGTGATCAGTGAATTTATTTTGATTAGGTGAATAAATAACCAAATAACCTTTCAAATTCTACCCTGATATGATAGTTCAAGTCAATATCCACCTTCTTACTCAGCAGCCTGTTTCCAGAGAAATTTTATGAATACCAAATAAGGAGAGTTCTTGGACATATTTAATGCAGGACAAAATATTTTTATTTAGGTACAGTTCTTAGGCATAGGAAGAAGGTGAAGTTGTCTAACAGGGATGGGTCAGGAGAAGATAAATGTGCTTAGTTGGAAGCCATGGTGTCCTGAATCCATCTCACGTAGTTGCAGACCTTGGTGTAGACACCAGGTTTGCCCTTCATGGCACAGCCATAGCCCCAGGAGACAATGCCCTGGAGCTGTCCATTGCAGACCACAGGGCCACCAGAGTCACCCTAAACAAGAGGGAAAAGCCATTTAGAACTCTCAACCACACCCAGATAGGATAAGGGCTCAAAAATGTTCCTCCATTATACTGAGGCCATCTTCCCAGGCTGCTGCTAATCCTCCATGAAGCCCCTTCAACCCTCAGTCTCCACACTACATCCCCATTCTTCCTTCCCCCTCCTTCTAGGTCCTCCTCTTTCCTTAGTTACAGGCACATAGGGCCAAGAAGAGGTGGCAATGACAGAGTGCAAGGCTTCCCAGCTAGCCCAGCTCTTTCAGAGTGTTCTTCTACAATAGACCTCATCAGAAGGGTATCTTAGCTGTGCTATTAGCACACCATCTTCTATGTATCTTTTTACCCTAAATTCTAACCACTCATATGGCAAAAAGAAAAATGATCATTTATCCCAAATCTATCCCTCACTCCTCATGATCAGTTCCAGAAAAAGCCTTTTAAACTTCTGTATTTAAGAAAAGGGGAAATTTGGTAGAGATGCATGAGATGGAGCTTGAAAGAAACGGGGTGCAAAGAACCTAACCTGGCAAGAGTCCTTTCCACCCTCCAGGAAGCCCAGACACATCATGTTGTTGGTGATCTGGCCTGGGTAGGCTTTGCGGCAAACACTGTCAGAGAGGATGGGAGCATCCAGGCACTGCAGGAGCTCAGGGTAGTTACCTGTTGGGTGCAGGAGTAAAAAATGGAAGAAGGTTATTTGTGGAATCTAATGAGCAGAATTAGTTGACCAACAAAATAAGACCCAAAGCATGGAGGCATGGAACTGACTGACATAACTCAATGTGGGGTTGAAGGGATGAGAATAAATAAATCAAAGAACTTATATGCTTATCAATAGGGTAGTGAAGACATGGGGAGGTAAGGGCTGGGAGGTTGGGAATAAAGGGGGAGGGGAAATAGCTGTAATAATATCAACAGTAAAAAGTGTATATATTTATAATGATGGAAGAAGGTTACTCACAGGATTTCTAAAATATTTCTTTCCATGATTTCTTCCTGCCTTTCCCAATACCCCCACTCTTTCATTCAGATTATTAGTAACTTTTACTTTTGAAGAAAAACTTTTATTTGGAAGGCTTTCCAAAGAGTTTTAATCAACAAGCTGTTCTCTGAGACTAGCATCAGTGACCATAGATTTCAAATTTAGAGACTTTATTTCTCAAGTTGGTTTATACTTCAGGCAGTCCCTAATTTCTTAGTCTGGGTTCTTTTTACCTCTCAGTTCATAGTTCTCTGCAAATCACCAATCACTTCTGTTGAATACCTGGCATCTTTATCATAATTCATTATAGTGCTCTATTTTCCGACAAAGGAATCTTTCTCATTTTCATTCACATAATCTAAGACTCTATATATCCACAGACTACCTCTGTGAACCTTGTCTTGAGTGACAGTTTGGACTAATTGGCCCTCCAAATGCCTTTTGCCTCTAGGATTCTCAGACTTGGTGCCTGTGTTTCAGGTGACACTTACTGCCAATGCTCTGGGTGTTGCCCCAGCCAGAGATGAGACACTGGGTACCAACATCTGCACAAGTTCTTGGCAGAGAGACAGTGGAGACTCGAGAGCTGATGGTGGCAGGTGCGCTCAGCTTAATCAGCATGATGTCATTATCGATGGTTTTGGGATTGTATTTTGGGTGGCGGATGATCTTGGCTGAATTAATGAATTGCTCATTGCCCTCAATGACTTCAATGTTGTGCTCTCCCAGACGCACCTGGATTCGACTGGATTAAAGGATTAAAAATTCTCTATTTAACTTGAACTTTCCCCCTTAAAGGTACACCCAGTCATGAGCATAAGCACAGATATCATCCCCTTCAAGCATTCACACACACACAGGCAATTGTACACTTAAGGTAGTCCCACCAGATAGGGTACAGTTAGAGGAGTCCTTAGGTAGGTGTCACTACAGGCACAGACTGACAGCCCACCTTCATGTTGGAGTAGTAAGACATGGGAATGGGAACCAAATGACACCAATAAAACAATGAGGGTAAAAAGGGAATTAGTGGCAATTAATCAGCATCTGCTTTTCTTCTCTGGTTGGGATTACCAATTATTTTAGAGAGATGCAGCAGCAATCAGAGACATGACAAGATATTAAGGCGCAGAATGAGTTGTGCTTATTTTCAATGTACTGGAAATTTCATCTATTTTATTACCTCCATATGGCATTCTTTTCTGGTTGAGCTATTTAATAATTAATGCTTTGAAGCTAGTTCTAAGTATATACTTCATCACTCACTATTTCCCCTTCCATGTCTTTATTTGAAAGGACATCAGGGAACTCTTAGGACACCATGTGAAAGTCTATCAATGCCTGGTAGAATAATGAGGCTCTTAGAACCTGAATGCTCACCCTTCAATCATAACTCCGTTATTTACCCTGCTTTTGCTTTGGCAGGGCTGGGGAATGAGTTGATCAGGGATGTGAGTACTGGTTACTTACGACTTGTAGCAGTGAGCAGCGGACACCACCCACTGGTCATTGATGAGGGCACCACCACAGAAGTGGTAGCCAGCGTTCAGGGACACCTGGTAGGGGATGGAATTCTTTCGGCAGGTGTAGCCCCCGACGATTTTGTCGTCATCATCTTCGGGGAAAGCAACTGACAGAGAAAAGTTGGAAACTATCTGTTAAACAGATCCATCTTGGAATGTTGACTCACCACCAAGTTTTTGTAGATTAACCAGAAAAGCTCAGATAATATTTTCCTGTCACACACAATCAGAAAATGGTGATATTTAATGTAAAATTTTATTTTTAATTTTTTGAAATATATACTTTATTGAATTTTTTTTACAGAGAGGAACAGAGAGGAAGGGAGAGGGACAGAGAGTCAGAAACATCGATGAGAGAGAAACGTTGATCAGCTGCCTCCTGCACACCTCCTACTGGGAGTCTGCTTGCAACCAAGGTACATGCCCATGACTGGAATCGAACCTGGGACCTTTCAGTCCACAGGCCATGCTCTAGCCACTGAGCCAAACCAGTTAGGGCTAATGTAAAATTTTAAAAACCTAGTTTTTCTATACCTTTAACAGATACCCTACTTATACCATGATAATTATCTAATATTTAATTTATGCTTTAAATTTGATAAATATACAGATTTTTATATATGTGATGCTACCCCCCCCCCACATACACACCGATAAGAGATTACATAATAAATGTCCTGAACACCAACCATTAGCTAAGAATATGAAGAATACTTTTTACATAAAACTGTGCTGAGAAGCCATGCAAATAGGTTTTCAGTAAAGCTTTGTGATACCCATGGCTATATTTATTTGAGGTGGTTGGTATAGGATAGATAACCCCAGCTGGTTAACCTAAAGGAAGCTTTTAGAAGCCACCTGAGAATGTTCTGGCCTGGAAGAAAATGGAAATGTTGTACTACCCATACCCTGAAATTTCTCTTCTTGGCCTTTATCTATAATCTTCACAAAATAATTTCATAGAACATTATAAGGTTTCTGACTCCAACCTTTCCCCTTATCCCAATTATCTTTCCAACATTTTTCAATTTATTCAGATATACTAAGATTTCTTACGGCTTCAAAGTCTTTCATTATATTATATGTGTTCTATTGTTCAAGTATTTTAAAGTAATTTTGGGAAAGACATTTCCAGGTATACAAATAGCTGTATTGAATTTAAACTTGTCCAATTTTGGAAAATGTAATAGTAAGTTTTTGTAGTATAAAAGTACTAATTTCTCTATCTCTTTTGATGATTTACAATGGCGAGATTTCATTAGCTAAGAGGTTGTAAAACCCAGCTAATAGCTTTTATTCATGAGAAAAAATATATATATTTGCCTGCTATGATCCCTGCTAAGATGCCCTTCAGTCTAGAGGAGACTCAGGCTCTGACCCTCATAGCCTCTGCAAGGAGCAAAAGATTAGTCGTTTGTCCTAGGTATTAACTCCAAATCCTTAGGAAGGTCAAAGCAACATTTCTTTACTGTTGACTGTCCTTTCCTTTTCTCTCTTCTTCATAGATTTTACCTTGAATTTGAGGGCAGATTCTGCCTCTTTATACCTAATCTATACTGATCATTCCTGTTTAGTGATCTTTCCCCAATAAATTAGATTTATCTATAGACACAGGTACTATGCACTGTTGCCTCAACATTTTAAGCTTCTTGAGTATGGAGATATATTCAACATTCACTGTTCTCTCCCAAAGTACAAAATGCAAACTTAAATACATGCTAGACACCAACTGATTCATTTAGTAAGAGAGACTCACCAGCAGCTCCCAGGAGAGCAAGGAAGATGAAGGCCTTCATGGTTGCTCACTGGATCTGGTGGGCAGTGTGATGAAGGGTTTCCATCCACTGCTATTTATACCTCCAGGTTTGCCATCGACACCTATAGTTACAGGTGCCAGAAAAAGTGACTTCACTGGAAACACACAAATCCAAATTTAGAATTCATTTTTGTGCCAAATTGAAGATAATTCAGCATCAAATTTAAACATCAACCACTTTTCCAGAAGGTCATGGGAATGAGAGTAATGACCCCACCTGGTGGGAACTGTTCCCCATAATAGAAAAGTTAAGTTGGAGTAAGGTCACAGAACAGAGCTACAGGTGTCCTGATTCCCAAACAAAAATCTTAGGTACTTGGTTGTTCCAACTGTAAACTTTTATCCTGAAGATGACCTTGAACTCCATACCCTTGATGTTTAATTAACACTGGCTCTTTCACAATTATATAACTTTTCTGTGGTAACTCTGGTCTTGTGTATACATGTTAACTTTCATTATGAATAGAAATAACCTGTTCCCCTGAGAAGAGAGAGATTATTCTGATTTAAAATAGGAGAGTGGAAATTATAACTTACATTTATCCAGAACTTACTATATATTAGGACTGTTCTAAGTACTTTGCCTATATTAATTTAGTAATTCTCATACGAACCCTATAAGATACCCATTATTATCTCCCCTTTACAGATGGGTAAATGGAGATGCATAAAAGTATGTGACACTTGATCAAAATCATGCAACAAATACATGCTAGGGTCAGGATTCCAACCTAGGAACTTCAGAGTCTATGCAGTACTTCCCTAATAAGTTCACCAAAATCTTAAGACCAAGATAATACAGAATTCTTGGCCAATGATAAGACAATTGAAATTTGGGTTGTTCTTACTATGTGTCAAGCACTGTGGAGAGAATCTACATACATCAACTCACCCAATCCTCACCAACAACTTTAGGACTTATTGCTATAAATTTTACCATTCTGTAGATGAGGGTGAGGCTTAGAGAAGTTTTTGTTTTGCTGAAAGTTTTATAGCTATTCAGTGGTCAGCACGGGGTTCAAACTCAGGCAGCCTCAATTTAGGGTTCATGTCTTCCACTGTGATACCATGAACATGAGCAAAGAGAACAATTTGAGCTCTATCAAATTAAGGGATGACTCTGGGGAGCATATAGGATGCTGAAAAATCCAAGAAATGGGGTCCAGAACAGGATTCATCATCATAATGGGGCACAGAAGAAGTATCCAGAATATGTGACTCTCAGTGAGAACTAACATCCAGCTTCTACACCCACACATAGCCAGTTTCTACATCCACACAATACACCTGAATGGCCTACCAGCGTGCTATTTCTGCTTTAATAAATCATCCCTGGGGAAGTAGTTTCTGTTTCTTTTACATTTGAAATTTTGCTGATACAAAGACCATTTACTAGAAGTTTTGGGCCAGATAATTCTTTTTTGTGGGGAATGCCCTGTATACTGTAGCATATTTATCAGCATCCCTGGCCTCTGGTTACAAGTGGCACTAACCCCTCCTCCCAGTTATGACAGCTGCTAAATTTCCCCCTAGGGATCAAAATCATCTCCAGCTGAGAATGACTGATCTAAGGAGAAAGGGTGGGCAAGGTAGCTTCTCAGGTCATATGGGAAAGTGCTTTTAGTTTCAGGACAATATAGGTATTGGGTAACTACTGAATGAATGGTTCATAAGGCAGCAAGTTGCTTTTCATTGGCCCCTAACAATCAGGAAATACTAAGGAGTAAGAGAAGGGTCAGGCCCAGAAAGGGGAGTTTTCTCATCCTGTTCAATCACCTCCCACTGATGATACCACCACAGTCAAGGGTGGGGAGTTGTATGATTCTACATCATCCTGAAACTTCCCCTGAACCTCACAAGACTTCTTGGACCATATGAGAAACACAACATCTTAGAGCAGAGCTTTCACAATAGTTGGAGTGTGTGCTGCTATGTCCTAGAAAGTTCTCTTCTATGTCTCCTGGGCTTTACTACTTGGACCTCTTCTTCCAGGAAGAGCGGAGATTGCCAGATAAGAGGAGTTAGCTAAGATTGATTTCAAATTCCCAAGTAAATACCTGGAGATAAAGCAATGTGGGCCTGTCTGGCTGCAGTGGGGTGATTCAGTCATCTAAAGCAGTAGTGGGGATGTGGGGGAAGATGCCAAGTGATGGGTTCCAGACTTTGGTTCTTCCCATACAACTCTCACACATGGAACAAGGAAGCCACTTAGCACAGTGCCTGGAATGTAAGTGACATTTTGATATTTAAATGGACTTTTTTCCCCCCTGTGTCTCTTCTTGAGCAAAGACATTGATATTTTGTGCTTCTTGAGCAAAGACATTGATATGTTGTGTTTCTCATATGGTCCAAGAAGTCTTGTGAGGTTCAGGGGAAGTTTCAGGGTGATGTAGAATCATACAACTCCCCACCCTTGACTGTGGTGGTATCATCAGTGGGAGGTGATTGAACAGGATGAGAAGACTCCCCTTTCTGGGCCTGACCCTTCTCTTACTCCTTAGTATTTCCTGATTGTTAGGGGCCAATGAAAAGCAACTTGCTGCCTTATGAACCATTCATTCAGTAGTTACCCAATACCTATATTGTCCTGAAACTAAAAGCACTTTCCCATATGACCTGAGAAGCTACCTTGCCCACCCATTCTCCTTAGATATGTGTGCTGGTGAATTTTTATCTGGTCATTTGTGCACTATCTAAAATCATGTTGAAAACTACTAGTGGTGTGCACACCAAACATTAGGTAGATGGTTGAACAAAAAAAGAGTGGGAAAAATCAAATATCACTGTGGTGGTAGCTGTGGTGGAAGTGGGATGGAGCAGAGTAGATCTAAATATTAGGTGACAGTAATTAATATTCTAAGTGAAAGTGACTAGGACAAAGCCCCCTTCTGAAGGGCCAGGCAAATACTGAATCAGCACAAGTCTCTCTCTCTCTCTCTCTCTCTCTCTCTCTCTCTCTCTCTATATATATATATATATATATATATATATATATATATATATACACACACACACACACACACACACACACACATACATGTTTTCATTGATGTAAACTGGGTGAACAAATCTAAGGAGATATCCTTGCATGATTGTAAAGGAGTTTAGACATACAAGGTGCCTTTTCCTTCTGAAATACTGTAAATCATTCTGTGAAGCTTGATCCTGCAGAATTCCAAAATATTCTTGCCTGTACTTGATGTGTGCCAAACTTCTGTTCTCGATAACATCAATGAATTTTCATTTACAATCAGTGTCAGACATGCCACATTGCATGTGGGTCTCCTTCCTCAGCCCACTCTAAACAGAGCCACCAGCTGTGGGGTTGAGGAGGGGGTGCCCATATCCACATATGCAGAGTATGTTGGTAACTATACTTCTTTTCCTAACTTCAAGTACAGGGTGGCCGAGGGGCACGTGTCTGTATTTAATTAATCTGTATTTGTCACCTCTCTTTCCCATGCACATTGCTTAGTGGCCTTGGAGGACTGTGTAAACGTGTGCCTGAACTGCAATCTGATTGGGCTCCAGCAAATCTATTGACTTTTGCATTGGCAGGAGCAGGAGTCACCAGCCTCAAATGGCAATTTTATGCTCTTTTCCTTGAGGGAGTCTGTTTCTCTCTTTCTATAGCTCCTCCAGCCACTTTCCTGGTTAATGAAGCACTATTCATGGAGGCCATGCTGGCTTTTTATGACTGCAACGTGCAGGGATATTTTTAAAATAAGAATTCCACTCCTTGAAAAATGACGTACTAAGAAACTTACTAAAAATTTGAGGTAAGCCCAAATCAGTTTGGCTCAGTGGATAGAGCATCAGTCTGCAGACTGAAAGGTCCCAGGTTCCATTCCAGTCAAGGGCATGTACCTTGGTTGCGGGCACATCCCCAGTAGGAGGTGTGCAGGAGGCAGCTGATCGATGTTTCTCTCTTATCAGTCTTTCTAACTCTCTATCCCTCTCCCTTCCTCTCTGTAAAAAAATCAATAAAATATATTTTTAAAAATCTGAGGTAAACAGGGCAGCAAAAGTACAACAACAAAAACCAAGGTACAAAGTATATGCTTGTGTAATAATGTTGATGCTAACCTGAGCGTCTAAGCTGTATTTGTAATCTTCGTCATATATAGCAAATCAGTGACTAGAATGTTCTTTCTGGGTAAAGTGAACCCCGGAACCAGACCAAGGTTTCCCTGAGAACCCTGCTCGAGAATGGTATTTGTTTGGGGGTCATTTCTACTCTAGCTACAGGTGATCCTCTCCATAAAATTGTTAGCCAGGGGTCAGCAAACTTTTTCTATAGAAGGCCAGAGAGTGAACCATTTTGGCTTTGGCTTTGCAGGCAGCCTGGTCCCTGTTATAGCTACTCTGCAGTTGTGGCATGAAAGCAGCTGAGGATACTATGCAAATGAGTGAGTGCAGCCTGGTTCCATGACACTTCATTCACTGAAGCAGGCTGTAGGCCAGACTTGTCTCTGAGCCACCGTTTGTCAATCCTGCTCTCAAAGATAGAGGGGAAACCATTTACATGCCCCATATCTGGACTTGAAATTGAATGGTGGGTCCATTTCAATAATCAGACCTGTCCTGAAGTAAAATTAGTAATCTTAAAATAAGTATCTCACAATTGCCTTTACTTCAAATCATGTTTTAGGGTAAAAGGAAGAAGAGAGGAGGGTAAGGGGTTTAGGGCTGGAATACTGGAGTCACAGAGGACAGTACAGGGAAAAGGAGAGAGTGACAGGCAGAAAATTGTAACCAAGTATAAGAAGCCATAAAATTGATGTGCAGACAACATTTAGGCATAATTTTATGCATTGTTATGAACAGAATGCTGAGAAATCTCTAGAGCTCATGTTTTGCTACAACAATAAGCCTCATCCTGGTTGAGACTTCACTCTGAGTTGGGTGGGCTGGGGCCTAATTACAGCCCTCTGACTGCATGTCCTTCTCTCTCAGACCTGTTCTGCCCTATGGTCTCTGTGGAAGAATTGGGTCCTGGCACAGGGCTTCTCTTTGGCCACAAGGAGGAGCTATGTCTCTACTGAGATGCAGGGAGCTCTGAGGGAGGGTTGAGGAAACTCCCTGGACAGGAGAGGGTTAAAGGCAAGTCTGGTTTTGTGTACAACACAGAAGAATGGGGTTGGCAGAGGTTGGGAGTCAGTGCTGCTATGTGAGGGGTTAAATACAGAGTGTTCTGCTCTGTGTTGATCTGCAGGTGTTTCTGTCCCAGCCTGCACTTCCAGACCAGTAGCACAGGAGCCTGCATGGGGTTAGAAGGAAGAGGGGTTTGAGGTGGGAACAGTGGAGCCCACAGGCAGATGCAGGTGGAGGACATTCCTGAGACAACAAGAAGGCTGGGACTGGGGTTGGGGCTCAGCATTCTGTTCATACCAGTGCATAAAATTATACCTAAATGCTGTCCGCCTCCTCTCAGCTCAGTCCAGCCTGATGGGATGGGAGCTCCTGGACTCAAGCACTGAGAGGCCAGAGGTTTCTTGGGATCTTGCAGAGATCACAATAACGTAGGGATATCTATTTACTAGGCCAGAGGAGCCCTAGAGCCACACGTCCCTCACTCCAGAGTATAAGAACAGTTTTATTCTTGTCCCTCTGCCAGGTGGTCTTCTGAGTTCTGGAGCAGGAAATGATAGGAAGCCCTTCTGGGTCTGATGAAACGGTTCTATCAAAATACCATCAACAGATTTCCTTCTGGACCCTATCTCCAATCCAATGACCCATGGCAGCTAGAATTGTCCAGACTCAAGAACACTTGATACCACAACACCTAGAGATAGAAAAGACAGACATTCACATCCCAGATCTGAAAGGAGCTTCTCATTTTGCTTTCACTCAAGGCTCCTGAAGTTTTTGTTTGTTTGTTTGTTTGTTTGTTTTTTTAACTTTTGGAATTTTCCTTATTTCTTAAAAATCTTGGCAGTCCACAAAATTATATTTTATGTCAACTCTCGCTGTATGTAGAAGAAGGAAGTTTCAGAATATCTATCTATTCTACCCAACTGCCCGAAAGTGAAAGTCTAGCTCACAAGCAGTTTAACAGAAAAATGATTAGTCCTTGTGTGAAAGTTAATTTTGTAATTTGTCTTAGAATGGAACACAGGAATCTGCTAAAGACAACCAACTCATTTACCTATGCTTGGATAGAAATTATTTAACTTTCCGTATTATGAGCAACTGTCAACATCTGTTGAAAGTTATAAACATTAGAAACTGCAGGAAAACACACTTCACACTTCTAAAGTCAATATTGAATATTCTATGTGACTAACTTTAACTTAAGGCTTGAGAATTCAGGATCCCCCTGGACCTCCCTCACTCCACAAAACATCTACAGCTTCTTCCAAATAATAAAATAAGGTGACACATAATCACATTTGAAAGTTAATAAATAATGCCCACACACCATAGTGTTGCATTTAATTTTTGTTACTTATTGCTCATATTACTTTCAAATGAATTGATTAAAAATTTATAATCCATACAATAATAGAAATGGTAAGCATAAATATTTTGAGTGGCTAAATGAAATTTCAATAGCTAAACAGGCCAATAGCATGAACTGATGATTTATGAAGGTGAATGACCTGTGGGAGCAGATGGTCCCATCTGGTTTTGATCTGGATTTTCATTTGGAAAACCGATGGCCATTGGTCCACCTGCAGGCATATGACCTCAAGAGTCAATGTGTGCCCAGCTGGTGCAGCTCAGTGGCGAGCATTGAGCCAGGAACCAAGAGGTCACTGGTTCGATTCTCAGTCAGGGCACATGCCTGAGTTGCGGGCTCAATCCCTTATGAGGGGTGTGCAGGAGGCAGCTGATCGATGATGTTTCTCATTGATGTTTCCATCTCTCTATCTCTCTCCCTTCCTCTCTCTCTAAAAAAATTCAATAAAAATATATTTTTAAAAAAAGAGTCAATACATATGTTGACTTTGTATTTTTATTAGAACAAAAAGGGACTTTTTCAAGGTCAGAGTCAAAAGTAACTAAGAGCCAGTTGAGCAGAATGGAAGGGGAGTCATGGCCCTTGTCCCCTAGCAGACCCTAGAAACCAGTTCTGAGCACCAGTGAAAAGAGAGACTAAGTCTGATGTAACTTTAATCTTCATGGGGCTCTGTGTCCAGGTAACTCAATTTGACAGAACTAGACACAAGAGATTTTCCTTCCCTGCCCTTATCCCAGACCACAGAGCTTGGTCTTCCCACTGAGCTCTCGGGGAATGGTGGATGGAGAAAGCTCTGCCAGGTGGAGTTGTGTCCTTGTTAAAGTCACAAAAAGCTGAGGCAATGATGGAGGTCTTGTTTCTAGAATGGAAAGGAGATTCAACTTTTAAACATCCCAACACACACACTTTTTCTCATGAATACCCAAACTGTTGGGAATTGTTCAAATATAAGCAGGAGTTTAAATATTGGACAACCCCAACTATGACCTATGTCCACAATATGCATCCTGCTATCATCCAGCCCACTCCCCCTTTGTTCCAGTTCTTCTTGAACCTCATCCCCACAGGTCGTAGGGCTCCCCACCTCTTCATGCTAAATTTATTGCATATTTCTTTCCGCTTTTACTTTTGTGCTGCAATCAAGCCCTGACATTTCCCAAGCACCCAGCGACAGTTCTTTCTGTGGAGGCTTCCCCTGCAAAAAGGGGCAGAGATTTCTTTATATCATCTTATCCTTTGGACAATTCTTAATAGGCAACAAAAAAATTCTTGTTTTCTACCTCTCCTGTTGAAAATATAAGACAATCACCATGACTAACCCTATGCCATGTGGCACATGTTTCTTTACAGCAGTTTCATCTGCATCTTGTTGGCTGATGTGCACCTGATTTTTCAAGAGCATTTGCAAAAAACACTGAAGTAAATAATTCATCTGAAATCTATTCATTAACCATAGTCATGCCTTCTTATGTGCAGAATTAATATTACATGTAGCCTCTTATCCATGTTTTTTACTATTGGTTTCCTTCCTCCCTGTCTCCCTCTCTCTACCTCCCCCCTCTCCCTTTCTTTGGAAAGCTTCACATATAAGCTATGTGGCACAATGAAGTAGATACTTGGGACACTGGATGCCCAGATTTATAGCCCTGACAACATGTAGGGGTATCTCTGGTTAGGGTCATACAACTTTAAAACTGGACAGAGACTGGGAAATTATGTGTGTGAGCCCATTGTTTTATAGATGAGGAAATGAGACACCATGCGAAGGACATTATTTAACTGTGTTAATACTGATTATACTCCTAACCTCCATATGGCACTTATTTTATATTTTTAGTCTAGGGAAATCTCTGAGTTTTTATCAGAATATAAGCATCATGAGAGTGAGCTTATTGTCTTACACATGCTTTGCACTAAGAAGCCATTCAATGACCACCAACAAATCAAGCATGCTAGACGTTCCAGCAAGGATGGTGGTGGTTTCTGATTTGTTCACTACTGTATTTCTAGTGTTTGTTTTGTGTTCAGTTAAAAAAAAAAAAACAAAGAACCACGGGGAGCTGTTTTTGAAGGGGTTTTACAAGAAATTGACAGTTAGTGTTTCCAAACAGTGTGTGTGTGTGTGTGTGTGTGTGTGAGAGAGAGAGAGAGAGAGAGAGAGAGAGAGAGAGAGAGACCTCTGTGGCTCTGTGGCAGTCCTGGTTCCCTGGCCTTACCCCAGTCCTTGCTGACTTGGGTTTATTAAGGGCTGAGAACTGTGCCTGGTTGACCACTAGGAGGTGCTGTGGCCTCACCAAAACCCCTGAGGTTGGTCAAGGACAGAAAGAATAAAGGAGAAGCTGGGTCTCAAGAAGGATAATTTGACAATATCTGGAGATATTTTTGCTTGTCATAACTGGGGGGTGGGCAGTGCTACTGGCATGTGGTACATAGAGACAGGATGTCTCTAAACATCCTGTCTTCACAGGACAGCCCCCACAACAAAGGATTATCCTGTGCAATATGTCAGTAGTGCTGAGGCTGAGAAACCCTAGGCTAGACACTGAGTTGTAAACTGTTACCAAAAGAGAAGGTGACCTGTAGACAATTCAAGGACAGTCAAATCATTCCACTTACATTTCCCCAACTCCATGCTGTTATTCACCTCTCTCACTTCCTTACTGATATCACATCTGACTTCTAACTCCCTAGCAGCCCCTTATTCCCCACATGGCTCTGGCCCCTGCACAGATAAGAATATCACAGGGAGCAGGGCTGCAGTTTATCCCCCTCAATAAACTCAAGGACTCATTAACTGGATTTGCTCCTAACTAGCATCAATCCAGGCAATGGGAAATGGCCTGTAGCTGGTTCTCGGGGGGCACCTCATAGTCAGTGTCCCACAACTGAAACAATGTCTGAGTGTAAGTCAGATATGCAAAGGAGCCAAGAAGTGGGTGGTATCATCCTGCATTATTGTGAAGGAGACCAGGCAGACTCTGAGAGGGGGTGTGAGAGGGAGAGGAAGAGAGGAAGTGGCCAGATGCTGAGACCGGGGCAGAAGAGGGAGGCAGCTGTTGGCACAAGGATAACAGCAGAGAAAGATCCTTGAGACAACATGCCCACCCACTCAAACTGTCCCTAGAAATCCCAAATTCCTTTGAAAGGAGTAGAAGTTAACACCTTTTTGAAAGGAGCAAGTGTAGGAGGTGAAAAAGGAAGAGAGCTCATGTGAGGAGAGCCCGAGAATTGGGAAATCATTCTAGGTTGTGACGTTACAGCAACGCACCTGTCAGGACTTGGAGCACTGTAGCCTGGTCTTCTTACCACCAGAGAGCAAATCCTGGGTTAGGGCCTTGCCTGTTTGCCCCGAATCCACCATGGGCTCCAGGCTCCTGTGCTGTGTGGCCCTCTGCTTCCTGGGAGCAGGTGAGTGAGGGATCCAGGTGGCACCATCCACTCTGAGTCTCTACGCCCTTTCACATCTCCAGCAAGAGGCTGCCTCCTAGGACTTGTCTGAATTCTGCATTTTTTCTTCTCAGGTTCCCTGGACACAGCAGTTTTTCAGACTCCAAAATACCTCATCACGCGGGTGGGGAATAAGAAGTCCCTAAGTTGTGAACAAAAGCTGAACCATGATGCTATGTACTGGTATAAGCAGGACTCCAAGCAATTGCTGAAGATTATGTTTTCCTACAATAATAAGGAGCTCATTCTAAATGAGACAGTTCCAAGTCGTTTCTTACCTGAATCTCCGGACAAAGCTCATTTGAAACTTCACGTCAGCTCCTTGGAGCCAGGTGACTCTGCGGTGTATCTCTGTGCTAGCAGCCAAGACACAGCCCTGCAAAGTCACTGCCTCCCTGTGCACAAACCTGCTGGCCTGGCCAGGAAGCTGTGGGAACAACATGTTCACCCAACACATCCTGCTGTGAGACCCCTGACTGGAGATTCATCTGTAGTATAGCTCACAGTACCCGATAGGGTAGTTCTACAGTTTGTATGCTCAAAAGTCTTCCCAATTCTACTCATCAGCTTGAGCAGCGATTTCTAATAAATTTACTGAAGTACTCAGGACTCTACAAACAAGTAATGGCCCTGTCCCAGGCACTGAAGATCTTAATGGATGGAAGAAGCTATTCCTTTCTTTTCTCTTATACATCTGATACATAATATATATATTATACATAACAATACTATTAAAAAAAACACCTCTGGTGAAAAATGTTTGATGAGTGAAAACTAAAAGGAGAGGTGAAGCTTCTAAGACCAAAAGGAAATTTAGATTATCAGTGAGTTCCCTGATTAATATAAAAACTATTTGGAGAAGCATGAAATCCATGGCCATAAATCAACTAGAAAGAAAGGCTGAGGGAGAAGAGCCAATAGAGGTACACTTGTGCATTGCAGACTCTCTCTCTTTCAGAAGGACGACCAGTATGATTGTTCCTAATTCTGATTGTCATCTCAGAAGTGTCCTCCAGAGAAGACAGTAGCCAGATGATGGAGAATATTATGAGACATGTAAAGAAAAAATGGGCACAAATCTCTAGGCAGTAGCTAAACTAGTCTTTGATTTTTACCTTAAGTGAGATGACATGATAAAATTTTTATTTTGGTACAATAACAATGGTAGCACTATGGGTCAAAAGGAGAATAGATTTTGGGTGGAATGAACTACTAAAGAACTACTAAAATATTCTACATGAAAGATTATAAAGGGATTTATGTGGGACATTGTGGGTGATATAGAATAGAGAATCTGGATTATTTTATTCTATATAATAAAAGCCTAATATGCAAATCGACCGGACGGCGGAACGACCAGTTGTTGTGATTCACACTGACCACCAGGGGGCAGATGCTCAATGCAGGTTCTGCCCCCAGCCTGCAGGCCCCAGGCCAGCCAAGGTTGGTGCCAGTGAGGAGCCCTCCGATTGCCCTGCTGGTTGCCCTGCAGAGGGAAGCAACCGGCAGTGGCAGTGGGAGTTGAGACTGGTGAGCGGGCGGCACCAGGCCAGCCAAGGCAGATGCCAGTGGAGACCCCCCAATTGCCCCACCAGTCACCCCACAGATCATCCCTGATCACCAGCCAGGCCTAGGGACCCTAACTGCATGAATTTCATGCACTGGGCCTCTAGTGTTCTTATAAAGAGTGTTAGGATTTATCCTGGCAGGTTTGAATGCAGGATTTACTAGGATTTATTTTAGTTTGTCCCTTCTTTTTTTTGGGGGGGGGGGGGGGCGGGGGAGCCTGAGCATCTGTCCTTATTACTAGTGCATGGGCTTTCTGGGGTCTCAGTGGGAATCACAGCATATTCGCCAATGTGACTGTCTTCTGAAATCTTAGCTCTCCAGCCTTTCACCAACTGTTTTCTCCTGAGCCTTCTAGGGTCCATCATGTACATATACATTAGAAACTGGCCAAGGAAAAGGGACTTCTTTACATGTATTCTTGGGGCACCTTTTCAGTACTCTATACCCCAAATCTGAGCTGTCTTGGAATCAGTTATGTCTTTCCTATTTACCTCCAAGCAACATATGTCATGACTATTTTAAATAGACAATGTTTGCTTGAATATATTTATATGTTAACCATTCACTTTTTCACTATTCCTTCATGCAATTCAGACCACCCTTAGATTATTTTCCTTCTTCAGGCACATTCCCTAATTCAAATAACTTAAACTTACCTTTCACCTACCACTTGCTTTGGGAAATATTTATTTTAGCTAATGTTTCAGGGCAACAGAGCTTTTAACTTTCATTGTTTGAGGTTTCAATTGAAATTCTGTTTTTTGTCATCCTTGGAATTTTTCTTATTTATTGGGAGCCAAACAATGCAATGAAATTCTATTTATTCACACTTTTGCTGCTTCATGTAGAGGGGCCAATTGGAATGTCTTCTTGTTACAGTGGATATCCATCATCATAATTGTAATAATAATAATGTTAGCATTTTAATGAGGGCTAATTTTAGGTTCTTATATGAGAATGGAATATCTCCAACTGTAGTGGATTAGAGGCCCATCATACTAGTATATGCAACATTCTCAGGTGAAGAATGTCCAACCCCCTTTGCTTAAATTCTAACCCACTTCCCTTTGCATTTTTTACGGGCCACATTAAAAATCTCATAAAATTCGTCACATTATAAAAATGCTAATATTTTCCTTTTGACCCAGAACATCCCTGGGCTAAAAGAAATTTATTATCAACTCTTGACTTAAAACATGTATAACTACCCTCCTTTCCCCCAACATAGATAGATATAAATTCTTTTTACTCCAGTTTGGTAATAAATACCTAACATAATAATAAATGGTAAAAATTATTTAGCAGTTATAGATAATTTCATTTTCACGTTTATTCATAAATTTACATTTTCTAAAATAAAAATTCAATGTTGGCAAAATGGTAGGTTTTAAAAATAGGTGATATTCCAATAACTAAGCATATAAGAAGCACAAACAGATAGTTTATATAGTGAAGTAGAAATGGCTCACAGTAGGTCATCCGAGCTAGCCCCAAATTGGAAAGCTATCTATAGAAATGATGGGCCTGGTTTGATTTCTAACATTTAGCAATGGACAGGTCTTTGGGGGTCATATCATTGTAGTCCCTCTAATGTAATAGTTGAATAGAATGTCACACATAAAAAGTGATTTAATCACTTGAATACAGAATACATTTCTCAAACATCATATGATATATTTTATTCCCTGGTCATTATCTGTGAGTGTGTTTGATGACCTCACGACAATAGAGTTCTGTGAGTGAACGTAACATTTTATGCTTGCTCATAGCAGTTTCTCAGTGAGCATTTGTTGAACCAGTCAAGCTGGCCTATAAGCTCCATATAGGCTGGGATAGTTTCTGCAGAGCTGTGTTTTATTTATTACTAAGAACCCAGACATAGCCGATCTCTGTTGAGCAAACATTGACTGTCCTAGGTATGTGGATGAGTGGTACTGTTGCCAACTATTTTTGTTATTTTGGATGTTTCTTTCCTCGTCAGACTTCCCTAGGTTTTCATATCCATCACAGCTGCTCCCAGCCTATGGAATGAGGAATTGGTCTGAATTGCTGACACTGGGCTGGCCAGAGGCCTGAGATCTGGGGAATGTGCCGCTTTGGCCACAAGGAGGAGCTGTGGCTCTATTGAAACCTTTTGAGCTGGGGCGAAGGGAGGGGACTGGGAGTCAGTGGAGGGGTGCGATGAGGAGGGAAGCTAGAGCTTTGAGACTCCATCTTTATGTCCTTTGGGGGCATCAGTTGCAGACATCCCAACAATATTAAACTAAAATCTTTTTCAAGTTGATTTCCCTTTGTCTTGCATCGATGTTTGTGTTCTCTTCTAGCAACCTGTTTGCTCTAAGCCCAGCCAAGCCTTGTACCCTCAATACAGAGGCAGACGCTGGTTGTCCCTTGTACGGTTCCCTCAGCACCCTTCCCAGTGTCTGGCTCTGGGCCTGCATCACAATAATGCACCTTAAATGATGGGCACTATTCCATCCAATCTACCTTCCTCCATGCAGTTGGGCAAAGGCCTCCAATGAGCCTAGACACTGAGGGGAAATGGAATTTTGAGTGATGTCCTGCCTGACTGAGCAGGGAAGGAAGGAGGAAATGGTCTGTGGCTGAGAGGAGTCCTGGGAGGGAGGATAGAGAGAGAAACTGTAATGAGGAAGGCAGCTAATAGCAAAAGAGCAGCTGCCAGAGAAATAACCCATTCCGGTCCATTGAAATCCATCCTTTATCAGAATCTATATAAGGCATGAAAGAGGGAGGAAAGACTGTCCCCTGCGGCAAGGGAAACTGTCAGGGACAATGACATCATAGGCAGAACCACCAACCAAGGCCAAAGAAACCAGAGCCCAGCCCCCCTGCCAGAATATCCCAGTTAGAAGATGCCACTCATCCTGATTCCACCATGGGCTGCAAGCTGCTCTGCTGTGTGGCCCTCTGTCTCCTGAGAACAGGTGAGTCTTGGGCTCAAATGGCTGTGCTTGGATTCCAAGCCATACGCTTCTTATGGCTGCAGCAATACCCTTCTTTCTGGGCTTTGTCTGAATTTTGTCCCTTTTCCCCCAACAGTCCTCATGGACACTGGAATTACTCAGACGCCAAGACACCTGGTCATGGGAATGAGAAATAAGAAGTCTTTGGAATGCAAACAACATCTGGGACATAATTCTATGTATTGGTATAAACAGAGTGCTCAGAAGCCACCGGAGCTCATGTTTATCTACAACTATAAGGAACTCGTTGAAAATAACACTGTCCCGAGACGCTTCTCACCCGAATGCCCAGACAGCTCTCAGTTATACCTTCACGTGGATGCCCTGGAGCCAGAAGATTCCGCCGTGTACCTCTGTGCCAGCAGCAAAGACACAGCCTTGCAGAGTCACCTTCTGCCTGTGCAGAAACCTCCTGGGTCCAGTCAGGAAACTGGGGGCAACCAAGGCTGGGCTCAGCATTTCCCGTGAGAGCCCAGACAGAAATCTCAGAGCACAATGCTGCCTGTCACTTCACTTGCTATGGCAATGTTGAATCCCATGCAGACACCAACAGCCTGTGGCTGGCCTTGTCTTGAACATGACTATGCCTGGACAGAAATGTTCAAGTTCTTCATTTTCTTGCTATCAGCTTGGGCCCTGGGAAATCTTTCATGAGGCACCTCACACCCAGGTCACAGCAGGCCTACCAAGTCTGCTTTTCTAATAGATACCTTTCCCTGACTGCTCTTTCCAACCAAGTTAGGCCCAGACCACAGCCCTGATCCCAGATCCCAATGTGCTCAGACCTTTTCCAAAACACCTCCTTCCCACCACTGAGGATAATAGTTTCCTCGTCCTGTTTGGTTGTTTTTCCCTTTAGTCTCTTGATCAGAACTTGAGTCACAGAGTCCATGTGTCTAGATTGTGGCTCTGACTTGGCCGTTGGAGAAGACAGTGGATCCTGCTTGTGTGTTCAGGTCTTCACACCCAGCCTAGCTGTCCTAAAGGCCACATTCTCCAAGGACCCTTCTGCAGCTACAGTATTTCACTTAGGGCCTGCGGGCCAGCATGCTCCAGGACACATTGGGGTGAGCCAGGGGCATCACGTATCTGCACAGGCACTAAGGCTCAGGGTGCCAGCCCTTACCTAAGAGCACCAAAGCATTGAGCTGGGGAACACCCCCACTCCCTAACCTGCCATGTGTACCAGGCTGCTCTGTGTTGTGGCCTTGGGAGCCGTTGAGTCCAAGAAACAGAAGGAGACTTTTGATGTGGGTTTTGCAATTTCAGACCCTCAGTATTTCCTTCACCTGGTCAATGAACAGAAGCCATGAATGTGCAAGTCAAGCAGATGCCAAGATCCCTATTGTAGAGATAAAAAGAAGCTGGTCTTTGAATGTTCTTAGAAAGTGAACCACTTGCCAATGTACTGGACTGGTGTCAACAAAACCCAGGACTAGGCCTAAGACTGATCCATTGGCCAGTGCTGAATTTATAGGCAAAGGAGATGTGCTTAAGGGTACCTGTCTCAAAAAAACAAAGTTACCATTAAAAATTCCCTCTAATAGAGTCTAAACAAGCTAGACTTGACCCTTTACCCTGGATTGGGTATTTGTCCTCTACTTTCAGTAACTGCACAGCTATAGTCACTCCCTGTCCATGCACTCTCTCCATCACTGACTCCAGCTCCTGGGAGTCTTTCTGTGCATCCTGGTTCTGCATTTGAATCCTTATCAGATTCTGTTTTCCCAAGTCCCTTTGTTTATTTTTTTATTTATTCAGACTGGCCACTACCTCTTAGCAGACTAAGTAGAGAGGGCTAGAATATTTTATTTCCTACTTGGGCATCAGAGAAAAACTTAGAGAAAATTAATTACATACACATGCGTTCTCACATCTGGGGAAATGGGCATTATATTATTATCAATGAACAGAGGCAAGAGAGGATCTCTGAAAAGAGAGTAGAAAAGAAATTCTCCAGCAGTGTGGGAACAACAACTAATATTATTTTTTAAATTGGGGTGGTTGTTTGCGAGTGCCCCACATTGGGCTGCCAGTTGCAAGTGTGCCCCCCACGTTCCGCATGGTTCAGGGTTCGGGCTCTGGAGGAGGCTGCACACAAATGAAAGAGACAAGAGAAGAATATATTAATTTGGGAATTGGGGGCCAGGCAGAAGCCCAAGAGAGGACTCTGCTGTGCTCTGGCCTTGTGATCCTTTTTATTCAGGTTTGGGATCCACCTATAGCCCTTAGGCAGGCAATTTCCAGTAATAGCTCAATGATCGCCCATCAACAAGGATTTACATAAGACTAAAAGGTGGAAGTTGCTTCAGCTCCCTTTGTCTCTACCTGACAGTGGGTGTAAGGCTCTGACCCTTGCCAGAGCCTCAAGGTTGACCAGCTTTCCGGGTTCCTTGTTCACCTCTTTCTGCTAGTGAAGGCAATGGACATCTTCCAACAGGTGTTAAGCTGATTAGTGGGCACCTTGCAAAGAGGCCTGTCTAAATTATCTGCCTTAAACTAACTGTTGGGGTCATCAAAGATAAAACAACTTCTGCTACCTGCCTGGCATGGCTCAGTGGTTGAGCGTTGAACTATGAACCAGGAGGTCACAGTTCGATTCTGGATCAGGGCACATGCCTAGGTTGCAGGCTCAGTCCCCAGTGGGGTGCATGCAGGAGGCAGCCAATCAATGATTTTCTCTCATCATTGATGTTTCTATCCCTCTCTCCCTCTCCTTTACTCTCTGAAATCAATAAAAAATATTTTTTAAAAAACAACTTCTGCTAATTATTAATCATCAAAAAATCCTTGGGATGCCCTAGCCAGTTCAACTCAGTGGATGGAGCAACTGGACTGAGGGGTCCCGGGTAGGATTCTGGTCAAGGACATGTACCTCAGTTGCAAGCTTGATCCCTGGTCCTAGAAGGGGCACATGTGGGAGGCAACCAATTGATGTGTCTCTCTCACATTGATGTTGTTCTCTGTCTCCCCCCCCCCCCCTTCCGCTCTCTCTAAAAAATCAATGGAAAAATATCCTCAAGTGAGGATTAACAATAACAACAAATCCTTGGGAGTCTATCTGCAGTCCATCTCCATGACTACCTTTTTTTCTCTTACAATAAAAAATTCCAAATCAGATAGAACTGGATTTTTGTACCTTTAAATTAAAAAAGAAAAACATAGTTCAATAAGCAAATGGTAAAATCATTCCTAATTTAAACACATCTCAGGACTCTTGCCCTCTTGTATTGTGGCTAACTCTAAATCTTGGTTATTGCCAAAACACAACACATGGGGGCTTCTGCTGAGCTCCAAAAGTTTCTGGGGCAGAGCTAGGGATCTGAGCTCGCTGCCTGGGGCCAAGAGGGTTAAGCAACAGCCTTGTTTGGTGTTTTTATCTGCTATAAGACTTAATACCATAAACCCCAATTTGCAGGTGCTGTCCCAGCCGGGTGTCATGAATTTCAACTGTGCAGAGATTAGGAGGGCTCTCTGAGATTGCAAGGGAAAGTGAAGAGTGCAGAGCTGGTAGGAGGCAGCCTGCATGCCCTGGGAGCAGGGACAGGTAGAGGAACAATTGCCTCATGGAAAAGCAAAGGGGCTGTGAGGACCAGCATGCTACCTAAACCCAGCCCACCTCCACCAGCCCTTCTAGCCACGCATGTCATGCAAGAGGCTTTGCAGGACAAAGCAGGGTGCCTAGATCAGCTGAACCAGGGACCTGGCAAAGGAGGCCAGGCTCATGGGAACCAGCAGAGAAAATGACATCAGAGCAGTGACATCACTGCCTAACTTCCAATCAGAAGGTGCCCAGAACGTTAGTTCTTAGAGGACCGGAACTCTGAGCAAGGAGACTCCTGCCCAGTTCTGCCCTCCCTGCCATGGGCTCCAGGCTCTTCTGCTGTGTGGCCCTTTGTCTCCTGGGAGCAGGTATGTCCTTGGCACAGGTGGGACATCTGTTCTAACCCTGAAAGCACCTGAATCCAAGGCAGCATCAGGGTCCCTCCCCTGTTCTTTTTCCAGCTTCTGTCTCCTTCCCTCACAGGCCCAGTGGATTCGGAAGTCACTCAGACTCCAAGGCACCTGACAAAAGCCAGAGGACAGACAGTGACACTGGGATGTTCCCCTATCTCTGGGCACTTGGCTGTATCGTGGTATCAACAGGCCCAGGGCCAGGGCCTCCAGTTCCTCATTGAGTACTACAACGGGGAGGAGAGAGCAAAGGGAAACATCCCTGATCGATTCTCACGGCAACAATTCGATGACTACAGCTCCAAGCTGACCATGAGCTCTCTGGAGCCGAAGGACTCTGCCCTGTATCTCTGTGCCAGCAGCTTAGCACAGCCCTGCAGAGTCACCTGTGTTCTGTGCATAAACCTCCCTGGCCCACCATGGAACAACCGCAGTGCTGACAGGGCTGTGGGAACCTAGGGATATAGTGGTAACTCAGAGTGACTTGGGGCCCTGGGAAGTATAGCCTCGGGCTCTTCTGAGACAAAGGCCAGAGGACAGATATTGACACTGAGATGTCCCTGAGAAGACAAAAAGATCTGGTCAGATGCTACATCAACATGTTCACTCCCAAATTACCTTCCTTGCCTGGCACTCTATGTGATAAAAGTAGAAGAAGGGTCTGTAGTGCAATAGCTCTCACCCTTTTGGGAGGGGGAAGAGTTCATTTGAGGATCAAAATTGTTGGTTAAATGTGTAGTTTAGAAGATAAAAACCACAGGAATTTGTTTTACATAATTTATGAAAAAGAAATGGAAATTTGGATAAAGTCTACTAGTAAGAGAGAAAATATGGCTAAAGATGGTTGAAAATAGAAGGCTAAAAGATTATTTTTAAAAAACTGTTATTTGTAACATGATCATTTTTCTCTTCCCTCCCAAAATTTTCAATGCCCAGAAAATATAAAGCAAGGCCTTATGGCGACTGGCATCCCTGTGGTAAGCCCCAGGTGAGGCCATCAGCACACAAGATGATAATGTGAGAACCCTGCAGTTGATTCTGACTTCTTTCTTCTTGATTTCTTATCCCAATCTTGCCTCCTTGGGGTACAGTCAAGTACCTCTTAAAACACAAATGAGGTCATGCCCCCTGACTATAAACAGGCAAAAGCGCTCCAATTCCCCCACAAATAAATTCTGTTTTCCTGGAATAGCTTTCTAATACATCACCATCCTAATTCAGTGACCTTCAGAGCATCCCTTCTTGGCAGTGTCCTACTTTGTGACTAATCAGCTCTTTGCAACATTTCCTAAAACGTGGATGGCTGGGTGGCCTTTAAATCCTCTGCATTTGCTCTTGCTATTCCCATAGCATAGAAGGCCCTTCCCTTCTCCCCAGATACTACTCCTCTTTCGAGCATGGACTCAGCCACGCCTTCCTCTTGGCTCTTGCCCTGACTTTTCACAATACTGTACTATTGATTAGTCTGCTCTGGCTGCTCTAATAAAATGCCATAGACAGGGTGGCTTCAACAACAGACATTCATTTTCCCACAGTTCTGGAGGCTGGGAATCCAAGGTGAAGGGGCTAGGGTAGGTTTCTGGGAAGGTTCTGGTGTACTCACATGGTCTTTCCTCTGTGCTTGCACAGATATGTAGAAAGAGCTCTCTGGGTCTCTTCCTCTTAGGGTCCCAACCTTCTTACCTCATTTCCCTTAACTACCTCCCTGGAGGCTCTATTTCCAGGTATACTGGCATTGGGGATGTGGACTTCAACATATGGATTTGGGGGGCAAAATTCCATTCATAACAACTATATTCTCCTTACTTTCATAGGAAAAACTAAATGATAATTAATGCTCTTTGATGCTTGTGAAATGAATAATAAATGAAAGAAATCAATGCCCACTGAGATGTAACGCTGGTCATTCTGGGCCAGCATGGCTTTCTACACCCCTCCTTGTGTGTGATCTCAGCAACGTGTTCCCATAGCCGGGACTGATGACGAGCCATTTAAAGTGCCCTGAGTGAATCTAAAGCTGAAGATGCCACTGCTTTGTCATGTACAGAGAAAAGTATGTTACAGTGCATTTGTCCAGTTTCATGATCCTGTAAAAAAAATTTCCCTTCGTAGACCTGGCTCCATGAGGACATAAATGTGGGCCTGAGTTCCGCTTCAGAGAGTCCGCAAGCCCTAAAGAGCTAATCGAACAGGCAAATATTTTCTGGTGAGGCCAAGAGGTGGCCCACATTTGACACTGGAAGGTGAAAGGTGTCCTGGGAGGTGGCAGCTGGGATACCATGGGCTGTGGGGTGGAGATCAGTCAAGTGAGAAGTTTAAGACAGAAATGAGTAGCTCTTCCCATTAGTTTTGCACCACTGAATATACTCATAGCTGAGAATCAGCCTCACAAATAATTCTCTATGACTGATTTTCAAACTTAATGACTGAGTAAATTTGAAAAGTTAACTTAAAAAATGTTTTTGCACTTACAGTCCACCATACCTTTAGAGACATCTCTTGCCATCATCAAAGATATTTCTCATAAATGAGCCTGAAAAACTGATTTAAAAATTGCTGTGCTCAGTAATAGGACCTTGGTATACTTGTCACTTAAAGGGTGTGTGTGTGTGTGTGTGTGTGTGTGTGTGTGTGTGTGTAGATACAACAAATGGAAAAAGTTTCTCTCCAGTGGGTATTTATTAGAGTTGCCTTGTCACTGAGTAGGGCCTGTAGGCGATTCTAGGTAATGACAGCACATGTCAGCCCAGGTAGGTCTACTGGGTCTACCTTAACTAGAGCTCACTGGGAGGCGCTGTGGACTCACAGTAGGGCTGTTTGTTTCAAGATGTTTTAAATAGGTAAACTATATAAACCTTCTTTATACAAATGTGCTATCTAAGGTATGGTAATAATTACTTTAAATACAAATTTAGAAATATAGGGACCTGATTAATAGGACGAGCTATAAAACAGAGTGTTTCTAGGCTGGATCCACTGTTTAGCTGTATGACCTGTATTATTCTGGCAGTCTCTCCCATTTTTGCATACTGATTGCAGCAATTGTTTCCTTCTTAATTGAAATGTTGGTTCATACAAACTTTTGCCTCCAAAACATAGGGTGGATTTGAAGATCAACCCTAAATCAGCCAGGCTGGGAAAACAGTGGAATCAGGGAATGGGAGGGGAGGGGACTCTAGGGGTGAAGGGTGAGGGAATTTCTGCTTTTAATAGGGACAGATGTGAATGCATGCGACTGTGGATAGTCAGCCACTGGGAGGCACTGTGGACCCACAGTACTGCAAGCTGCCCTAGGAGCGGTTGAAGGAGTGGCCCAGGAGAAGACAGTTTAAGGGAACTTTGGGGCTACATGCCTGTATTGAGGAAGCAGTTTGCTTTAATCAAACAGGCAAATGCCTGTGGGCCCTGGGGCCTGTGGAATTCACACAGACTCCTCACTGCCCAGGAAGTGCAAATGTGCTTGAGCCTCAGTATGAACCAAGGAGGCGGTCTCCCTGAGGCAGCCTTCCCCGCCCAGGGGAAGGGGGTACCGTAGGGGTTGAGGTCACAAGGGCTGGGAAATTAAGGTGAGGCAGGGGAAGGTAAAGGGGAATAAGGTAAGTTGTAGGCATGTGGCGACAGCACTACCTGCAGCCACCCTTTGCAGAGGGGCTGTGCAGGACAGGGAATGGTGAATAGAGTAGCTGACCCTGGGACCAAGGGGTACAGAGGGCCAAGAGGCGGCCCACATGAGAGTCACACAGAGCAGGGAAGACATCGGAGCAGTGATGTCATACGCAAATGCTCCTATCAGGGACTGGGAGGTGCAGAACTTTAGACTGCTCACCCCAGGAGACTCCTCCCTGAGCTAGAAGATGTCTTGGGATGCTGCCATGGTCCCCAGGCTTCTCTGCTGTGTGGCCCTTTGTCTCCTGGGAGCAGGTGAGCTCTGGGCACTGCATGTGAGCCTCTGATATGGGTTTGCCATCCCTGAAATACCAGCCTGCTGGTGATGGCGGCAGCGGGAGGCTGTCCTGAGCCCTGCCCTGAGCTCCCTCTGCCTCCTTCCCAACAGGCCCAGTGGATTCTGGAGTCACGCAGACCCCAAAACACCTGATCAAAGCAAGAAAACAGCAAGCGACACTGAGATGTTCCTATATCTCTGGGCACCTCTACGTGTACTGGTACCAACAAGCCCAGAACCAGGGCCCCCAGTTCCTCACTGAGTATTACAACAGGGAGGAGAGAACAAAAGGAAACATCCCTGACCGATTCTCAGTGCAACAGTTCAGTGACTATCGCTCTGAGCTGACCATGAGCTCGCTGGAGCTGACGGACTCGGCCCTGTATCTCTGCGCCAGCAGTGCTGACACAGCCCTGCACGCTCAGCAGCCTGCTGTACAAAAAGCTTCCTCCCCAGCTCAGGAAGTGACTGTGAGGGTGGCAGCTGCCAGCCACACAGGCCCAGGCCCGAGCAGAGCAGACTGCTTCTCCCAAGCATCCTTCTGCTGCTTATAGATATGATGTGTATTTATGCTCACAGAAATCATGCCACAGAAATACGTTTTTACCCGTTTCTCTATCTGATGGTAAGTAACATTCCCAGGTCTCATATTTCATAACTGGCAGAGCAAGAAATCAAACTCAAGTCTGTTCCTCAATTCCTGTGGTTGTTCTCTAACCCCCAGCACTGTCCCACATCTGACTTCCCTTTTCCAGGTCCAGATTATAGGCCTGGGAAGATCTCGCATCATCTGTGCTTGTTGTAACCTCTCCCCTGATGGCTTCAGGAACATCTGAAGGCAATGCATATCCATTGACCCTTCATTGTCACAACAAAGAAAGGCACTATTTTCTATACTGTAGGCTCCCCCCACCCCGACCTAGGCTGTTTGACATCTTTCATGGGGACTGTGTGAGCAGAAAGCTTTCCAGATGTGTTTTCCCAGCTGCAGCACAAAGGGAATGAGATATTTGCCGTGAGAAGAACAGTCTTCCTGCGTGGGACATAATAGCCACAAAGGGAAGGAAGAAGAATAACGGTTACTCCTTCCTTTGTTCGTTTTGTTCAATAATTTCTGCTCCTACATTTTGTACAAGGAATTGTATCACATAAAACAGAAAATAAAAATGTTTTGTTTTGTTTTTTGCCTTTGAGAGTTTTAAGGTCTAAGTTGTGAAGTCTACTGATTTAAACGTGAATCTCATTTAAAAACACCCTCACAGAAACATCCAGATCAATGTTTAACCAAATATCTGCGCACCTCATGGTCCAGTCCCGCTGACACATTTAATTAACCATCAGACCATCTCCCAGGGTTGTATAGACACAATAAGGTTAAAATAGGACATAATTGGAATTTGGAACTTGAGTCCCTTTTCAATCTCTGACAGCTTTTCCTACCATATCCTATGTGCAAAGTAGATACAGACACATTTTGTCTAGAAACTCTATATAGTTCAGGATTTTTGAAGTCACATAAATGCAAATATTTATGCCTGATGATCCATTAGATGATATTCACTAGAGCATGTAACATACATCTGTCCTTATGCATTTAAAATAACCATTACAGATGTGAATTATATAAAATGAATATTACAGACTTTAAGTGAAGAGAGCAATGACTTTTGAGTAATATACAGGGTGTCCTAAAAATGTGCACACACTTGAATAATTATTAATTCCATTGGGTTAAATCTGAAAAGAAATAAACATCAATTGAGCTATCCGCTGTTGAAGTGTGTATACATTTTTGGGGAGACCCTGTAATAATAAAAGCATAATATGCTTATTAGACCGGACCTGGGAAGCCTAGGTCCTGGGTGCCAGCAGCCAGGGGAAGGAAGGCCTGCTCTTGCACAAATTTCATGCATCGGGCCTCTAATATAGATATAAATGCTTTTAACACTTCCTCATAAAGCTAGAGAACATTTTCATCACCCAGAGAGTTCTAAGTGCCTCAATTCATCACTGACAACCAATGACATGATTTCTATCTCTAGAGATTAGTTTTGCTTAGGCATATTTTTAATATACATTTATCATCTCTACCTATTAAAACAAATCCTCATTAGTGAATAGCTAAGTATTTAAGAGCATGAGGTACTCCTGGAGAGCATTATGGATAAAGACACCTCATCCATGTCAGCAACAATTCTACCTGGGACTAGACGGTTTGATAGAATGACCCTCAAAAGGTCTTTCCAGCTGGTAAAGCTATTTTTATAAAATGTATTTACTGATTTTCACTCATTTCTTGCGCCCATTCATTCCAATTACGTTGTAATGATATTTTGACAAAAAGTCATCATATCTAAGGAAATGCTTTTGAGTTCCCATCAGATACACAGGTAGCCTGGGTCATGTTCACATATTGTGAGCTGGGGCTGAGGTCCACAGGGAAAGTGACTTCATGGAGAGATCATTTTGCATTGGGAAGAGGGTTCCCTTCACCTTGACCTCAGGGTCTAACCCACAAAACAGGAATCTTGAGCTGGAAAATCCCCCTTTGTGTTCTGGGCTTGCATGGGTGCCATTATTCTGTGCTGTGTGTCCTTCTGTGTACAGGACCAGAGAAGTCCTGGGGACAAACATGGAGCCCATTTGTGGGCTGGCCAGGCCCCAATTCAAGGCTTGTCGCTGTGCTTCCAACATCAGGCTCCTCCTCCAGTTCTAAGTTTAGATTCTGTGTCCTCCTCTCCTAGTCCTGGATGTGGTTGTGTAAAAGGGAAATCAGCACCCTGGGAGGTGACCACAGATTTGAAACTAAAATCTATGTAGTTGAGACTAGCTACACAACTGGCAGAATCCGGTCCAAATAGTAATACTTTGAAGATAATGACAGCAGGGCATTGAAGCAAGTGTGGGGTCCTTCTAAGCATGGGGCTGTGTGTAGATCAGCTACAGGGTTTTTAAGAGCCATTATATTTATTATTTAATTAATGTCAGTGATACTTCGCAAGGAGATAGTCCCTGTGGAATGGATATCTCAAACTATAAAATAACATTTTTTTACTCACTCACCCTGGAGTTGGCCACATCTCCCCACGGCCCTCACACATCTATAATACATGGTGCCAGTAGGTCACCTGCAGAGTTGAGCAGCCACAAAGAAAGGTTGGTCACAGGTATGAGCTGGATCTGCCTGCCATTGTCTCACCCCAAACATGCTCTGGGGAATATGAAAGTGTTCTGGCTGCATTTGGCAGGTGTCCCATCTGACAGGGAATTGATAAGAAGCAGAGGGAAAGGATTCCTCCAATATGGACAAGCCTGCCTCTGAGGCTTCGCAACCAAAGAGCAGGACGATCTTTGTGGGTAGAAGGATATTGATGGGATGGTGGTCAATTAAGCAAAGTAGAAAAGGATGCTTGAAGGACTATTTGGGACCCATGTGTTAGAAAAGACATCACAAAGCCATGAGGATTTTCCAGAAGATTCAAAAGTACAGAAATATGTAGATACACAAAACCAAAGTATGAATGAAGATTTATATCACAGCAACTGTTGTCAAAAGATTAAGAATGACTTGTAAGACTTGTGTTAATTCAGCCCAAAGCAGTCTTCTCAATCTAAGCCAGTGATGGCGAACCTATGACATGCGTGTCAGTACTGACACGCGTAGCCATTTCTGATGACACGTGGCCGCTGAGGTGGCCGCATGCCGAGGATGAAACATTTGCTGCTCCTGAGGATGAAACATTTGCGACTAGAGTCACAAATGTTTCATCCTCCCCTATTAGACACTCTGTGCCGGAGGTCTGTAGGCCAAAACAACAGAAGTCCGGCACAGAGTGTCTAGTTCTGGGACTTCCGGTTAAGCTAGGATCTTTGCCCTCACTTCAGCCGGCAAAGCAGGGAGCAGCGGAACACAGCGGGGGACGCATCTCTGGGGGCCCTGCCATCACCAGTAACCAAATAACAGTTAACCACAGCAACCATTATCTACTGTTCTGGGGTGTCATGGATTTCTAATCCATCATTACTGAGATAAGTGAGGGGGAGGCTGGGAGAGGCAAGGGTTTTTGGCGTGCTATGGGTGCCGTTTCCCACCATTAGAAATAGCGCAGCCATTTTAATTCACATAAGGAACACCATCTTGCTCCATAGTGCAGACTCCATTTCACCACTATTACTGTTGTGCATCCTTATTAACCCCTATTTCTGCTTATTAACCCGGCCCTTTCCTAAAAGACAGTTATATGCACCATTTTGTGGTTAGTTAGGCTAGTTAACCCCTAATTGCCTGCAGGCCTAACAAGCTATCTATAATTCTATCTTCTGTCACTGCCCCCCTGATGGAGAACCCAAAAAATAAAAAACTAAGGTTAAGTAAAGGAAGTGGTAGTAGCAGTGGCCGACCCTTTCAAGAGACATGGACCAAGATGTATGGCTTTATAGAAAAAAATGGCAGATCATTTTGCGTTCTATGTACTGAAACGGTAGTAAGCAGAACGTGGAATATAAATAGACATTTTGAAACTAATCATTCCCAGCTCTTGGAAAAAAGTGAGGATGAAAGGAAGGAATACATTTCCAGGCAGCTACACCTTTATAAGAGCCAATCTAATTCCATCCTTAAATTTATGAAAGGCTCTACAAATTTAACATCTGCAAGTGTGAGCATTGCTCACTCTATAGCTCAGCATGGAAAAGTGCTCAGTGAGGGAGAATTTATTAAAGAAACTCTCCTAAAATGTGTACCAGTTCTATTTCACGATATGCAGAATAAAGATGCAATTATTAAGAGAATATCTGAGTTACCACTCAGTAGAAATATCATAAAAGACCGAATAATGAGACTGAACACAAACGTACAACATCAATTAAAGAGAGACATAAGGAAGTGTAAATATTTTTCGATCTCTTTTGATGAAACTACTGATGTCACATCACATGCTCAGTTGGCCATTATTGGTCGATATTCTGATGGTCTCACAATGAGAGAAGAGTTGATAAAGTTAGTATCAGTGTCAACAAGTAAATCAGGAAGCGAAATATGTAAGGTTGTTATACAAACATTTCGTGACCTAAGCATTGATATCTCTAAAGTTGTGTCAGTGACGACAGATGGGGCACCAAATATGGTGGTGGAAAAAGTCGGATTTGTCAAATTGTTTACAGAAGCTATTGGACATCCGATTGTGCCTTTTCATTGTATTATCCATCAGGAGGCTTTATGTGCCAAGGCAGGATTCACCGACTTAAACGACTTAATGTCAGTTGTTACAAAAATAGTTAATTTAATAGCTGCTCGCCTCCTTCACAAGCGAGAATTTTTGGCACTTTTACTGGAGGTTGATTCCACCTACAGTGGACTGCTGATGTACAATAATGTAAGATGGCTGAGCCGAGGCAAAGTTCTTGAGCGCTTTGTGGAGTGCTTTGAAGAAATTAAGGTATTTCTTGATGATAAGGATCTGGGAAACTTTCCTCAGCTTAATGATGATAAGTGGGTCAACACCCTGATGTTTTTTACAGATCTCTCTGTTCATATTAATGAACTGAACTTAAAGTTACAAGGTTTTGGCAAAAGTATTGACGTTATGTTTGGATACATAAAAGCTTTTGAAAGTAAAGTTAAAATTTTCAAGTGAGATGTAGAAACTAAAACTTATAAGTATTTTCCTCGAGTAACAAAATATTTTGAGAAGGCCAGTGCAGCTGTACAAAATGAAATGGAACTCTTGCATATGAAGTACCAGCATGTTTTAGACTCGTTATTGACCAGTTTAGTGATAGATTTAGTCAATTTAGAAGTCTAGAACAGACCATGAAAATAATTAAGTATCCTGATGTAGTAGTCTACAGTAGTTTGGAATTAAATGGTTTCCAATGGATGCAAATTGATGATTTGGAGATGCAACTTGCAGAATTTCAAGACAGTATCTGGGCTCAGGTGTTTGTCGACTTGAGGTCAAAGCTTAAGAATCTGGAAAGGTGCCGCTTGGAGAATCAAGAGGAGTGCCACTATGAACAGGAAATTTGGAGTGCCTGGAACTGACTACCAGACACTTTTAGCACCCTGAAAAATATAGGTGCTATATATTTTTTTACTCACAATTTTTCCCTCTACATACTTTTGTGAGGCCTTATTCTCAGCGTTAAATAATATCAAAACCAACCAAAGAAACAGATTGACAGATGAAGTTAGTAGCGCTTGCTTGGGCCTGAAGTGTACAAAATACCAACCTTCAATTGAAGATTTAGCCAATGAAATTCAGCAACAAAAAAGTCACTAATAGGCAGGTTAGTTAAAGAATTCCCCCTCCCCCTCACTTATCTTAGTTCATGGCACCTCACACAAGCTAAATAATATCAAGACCAACAAAAGAAACCGACTGACGGATGAACAAAGAAGTCACTAAGCAGGTAAGTTAAATATTTAGTTTTTGGTTTATTAAATACAATTATATATAACAATTATACATTTATGTTATTTAAACTATAAATATCGCGAAATAATGTTTTTTCCTCAAAGTGACACACTACCCGAGTTATGCTCAGTTTTTTGGCGAAGTTTGACACACCAAGCTCTAAAGGTTGCCCATCACTGTTCTAAGCTGTTCACTTGTACATTTCTTTTTTAAAATGTATTTTTATTGATTTCAGAGAGAGGAAGGGAGAGGGATAGAAGCATCAATGATAAGAGAGAATCATTGGTTAGCTGCCTTTCACATGCTCCCTACTGGGGATTGAGCCCCCAATGTGGGTATGTCCCCTGACCGGGAATCAAACTGATACCTCTGGGTTCATAGTTCTACACTCAACCAGTGAGCTACACCAGCTGGGCTAATTTTTGATTTGATGTTCTGGGGGAAGGGGCGTGGCTCCAGTGACAAGTTGGCTCTGGGCTCCAGGCAGTGAGCATGACATCTCAGAATGACTCCCTGGAGAGCCCTGTTCCCTTTCATCAGCACACAGACTCAGAGGAAAACTCCATCTGCCCTGCCCCTGCCATGGCTATCTGCCACCTGAGCTGTGTGGCCTTTTGTCTCCTGCAGGCAGGTGAGTCCTGGCTGGGTCTTTCCCATGGATGAAAATTTGAAGATTCCACCACTAAGCCTTTCCGTGGGGACTGCAGCATCAATTTAATTTCTTCTCCACAGGTCTGGTGAACGCTGCCATCACTCAGACCCCAAAATTTCAGATCTGGAAAACAGGACAGAAAGTGACATTGAAATGTGCCCAAGATATGAGCCACACCTACATGTGCTGGTATCGACAAGACCTGGGCCATGGAATGAGACTGATCCATTACTCAGTCGGTATTGGGGTCACTGAAAAAGGAGATGTCCCCAAAGGGTACAGTGTCACTAGATCAAACACAGAGGACTTCCCCCTCACCCTGGAGTCAGCGACTCCCTCCCAGACATCTGTGTACTTCTGTGCCAGCAGTATATCCACAGTGCTGCACAGCTGCCTCCTCTCTGCACAAAAAGGCAGGAAGAGGCCCTGCACCCTGAACTTAGGGGAGCCCTATGCAAACTTCACACTGTGGAGCCCCCAGTGGCCTGAGCCAGCAGGTTGAACTGTGTGTGGTGAGGTCCACCTCCAGGGAAGTGTCTGCCGGGCCTAGACCAGAACCAGAGCCTTGGGCACCCCTCCCCCACTATTGCTGTCTGTCTGTCCGTTCTCTACAGCTGCCCTTCTAGCTGGGAAGCTGCTTCCTCAGCTCTACCTTTTCTCATCATCAGCCTGAGTCTGATGCCTCTAGGGTGGAAGGTCATCAGTAACTCAGATTCATCTAGACCCTCTTGTATATTAAACACTAGTGTCCTAAAAATCAATGTAGTGGAGTCCTCTTCCATAAAGAAGCTATAGGAAACCTATTGCTAACTGCATGGTGAACTAGAAGGACATGAGACTTTGCTATGGGCCCAGGAAACATAATACAACATGGAAGTTAATACACAGAGAGGGCACTTAGTCATGACCTGCAGAAAAATAGAAGCTTCAGCTCAGGCACTTTCCCAAGAATCATTCCATCTCTTGTATCTCTGAATATGCCAGTGCATTCCAGGGCAAAGCCAAGTCAGACCCTGATGCCAACCCTCACCTAAGAAATGGATGAGGTTGAGCATGTGTGACTGGTAGAGAGAAGGGCATGGTGACAGAAAGAGGGATGCTCACAGGAGATCCTGACTTGCAGATAAGACAATGCATTCACCTTTGGTATATGGTATTTATGCTGCTGCTGACTTGTCTTAGTGAAAATGCCCAGGGGACAGGAATGACTGCTAAATGAGAAGAAAAGCTTGGAGATGTGGTGAGGTCTCCGCATCCAGACAGCACAGAAGTCCACAATGACAGCCACACATTGAATTTTTTGAAAAAGGAGTTATAAAAATTTAAATAAGTCATCCAAGAGTGCTGTAATATACATCACATGTCCCTGAGGTTGAGGGGATTGATAGAACTGTGAGCTGCTGATCTGTATTTTGGATTTAAAAATGATTGTCTTTTTTCTTTTTGCATTTTGTATATTTTTAGTAATGAAGTTAAAAGAACCTCCTCACACTTCAACTTGTGTGTCTTTCTTCCTATTTTAGACTAAATATTATTTCCTTCCATTTCTCCTTTTCGCAAAATAGCTTTAAGGAAACATATTTTAGACTATAGCTGCCCGATAATGTGATAATAGTTAAGTAGAATGCGGGTGAGATATTAAGTGTAGTAAGTCAAAGGAATAGAGTTGGGTTTGAATTAATATTGACATTAGAGCTTTCAGACATTGAGCATACAAGTTAAAGGATACTGCTTCTGGAAAATTCTCCCTGCTGATCCTGCAAACTCTTCCCAGCATCCTTGGGACCACTGCAGAAGGAACAATGAAGAAACTTGGAAACTTGAATTCTTGGCCACCAGATGGCACTGTGATGCCATTGGTATCTAAAGAGCTCTGGGGACATTCTGGGAGAACAGAAAAGAGTTAAGAAAACTTGGGCATGGATCCAACATTGGGCAGATGTTGAAGAAGTTTTCAGTTATTGCTAGGCTACCTATAGCTGTGAAAGAGGTGGGAGGTCCCTCTAAACATTAATGAGATCAATAGTGGAAGGATTTGGACAAGGCAGCCTTGATGGCAGGGACAGGTGCAGACAGAGACAATTGTCTCAGAGAAATGTGGGAAACCAAGGGGAGGGGTGCTGCCTACACTCAGTGCATCCAAGCCATACCCCATCTCCCCTGCAGGCCCTGCTGAGCTAGTACATCTATGAGAGGAGTTGCTGATTCAACCTGAGCCAAGTCTATAGGAGCCCTGGGCCATGGAGCCTCTGCTGGGTGGGGGGCTGTTACATCCCAGGCAAACCTGTCTGCCCACTGGAGAAGGGCCCCTGAGCTCCCTCTCAGTCCGTGGTCAGAGCATTTAGCTGGGACAGCCCCATCTCGCCCTGACCTGGCCATGAGTCCCAACCTCTTCTGTGTGATGCTTTGTCTCCTTGTGGCAGGTGAGCTCTGCTTTCAGCTGGAAACCTCTGCCAGGGGTTTGCAAAGTCCCAGCTCCAATATTCCTCCACTCCTTTAAGTGTCCAGCTTATTCCTCAAGCCTTGTCTTTAGCTACATCTGCTTCTCCAACAGGGCTCATGGATGCTGCAATCACCCAGACCCCAAGATACTACTATATTATACAATCAGGAAAGAAGGTGACCCTGGAATGTTCCCAGAATATGTACCACTTTGTAATGTACTGGTATCGCCAAGACCCAGGACAGGGGCTGAGGCTGATCCATTATTCACGCAGTTTCGGCAGCACTTCCAAAGGGGATGCCACAGAAGGGTACCATGTCTCCTGTAACAAGAATGAGCATTTTCTCGTGACCCTGAAGTTGGCCAGCACCAACCAGACCTCTTTGTACCTATGTGCCAGCAGTCAGTACACAGCGATGAACAGCCAGTTGCCCTCTGCACAAATAGGGCAGCCATAGAGTTGGGGGGGGGGCACTCCTTCCTGAGGCCCCTGTCTCACCAGGAGAAAATCTTGCCCCTCCTGATGCTCTCACCCGACTCCTCTGCAATGGAATGTCAGTCTGAGGGGTTCCAGTGAGAACCTCAGCAGCATGACCTTCTGTGTGAACTGAGGTCCATCATCTTGGGGTATGCCTGTGTACGTGTTGGTGTGTAAGTGCAAATAGCACTTCATTGGGAATATTCTGGTAATTGAATAAGCAGAGGAACAGTAGCATTCAACATGAAGTTTATATTTGGTGGCTACTTGGAAAAGCTATTCCTGTCAGCAGAGGCTCCATTTATTGAGAGAGGCCCCATTTATGGAGAGAGGCCATGTGCTAGTCCTTAAGGAATTGTGAGCATCTTTCTGGGTATAAACAATAGCATTGTCTAGGATGGTCCAAGAATAGACCAAAGTCCAAGATTTGCCTGAGTGATTCAGATCAATGCTTTAAAGACTAATAGCCCAGCCAGTGAAGTTCATAGTAGAGTGTCAGCCTATAGAACAGGAGGTCAAGGGTAGATTCCTGGTCAGGGAACAGCACAACCTGGGTTGTGGGCTCCATTCCCAGTAGGCTGTGTGTGCAGGAGGCAGCCAATCAATGATTCTCTCTCATAATGTCTCTTTCTCTCTCTCCCTGCCTCTCTAAAATCAATAAATAAATGTATTTAAAACAAGACTAGTGTAGTTTCCTTTCCTTAGGCAGCAAAGACTGAAAATAGACTCTTATTTCAAAGAGTAGAACCCTAAAAGTATTGGAGTGAGAATATCTTCCTGAGACTACAGGGTTTCTTCCCACTTTTTGTGGAAACCTTATTTGAGAAAGCTATGACGTTTTCATCAACCCTGGGGTAACACCACAACCAACATTGCAATTCTACTGCCATTTGAATTAGAAACAAACTGAGCATGTCTAGAGCCTGTGGAAATGTAACTTGTTTTTATTGAGTTTGGAAATGCAGGCACTAGAGGGCGCTCATTTACCTAGAATGGTTATTCACAGCTGGAGCTAGACTGAGAGGTCAGTGCCTCCACCCTCTTGTAATTTGGGGACATTTATTTATTTTAGAACTACCTTAGAAACAGAGGAGGCATCTTGATAAGGAAGTGAGGACAAAAGTCATTATGAAGATAAATGAATTTATAGAGGATACTAGAAGCCCAGTATGCGAAATCGCGTGGCCCCGCCCATCTGCCCTGCCTTGCCGAGCTCGCAGCCCTGTCCACCCATGCACACAGCCCCGCCCACCCGTGCACACAGCCCCGCCCACCCTTGCCGGTCTTTGGTCTTTATGGCGTTAGGGCCACTGGGTTTTTATAATATATATTGTTGTTTTACCTCCAAATTTAATAGAAGGACCTAACCAACTTAGATCAGTACTTACCAGAGGCACCATTTCATCCCCAGAAGCTTTGAATTGTGAGTTCAAACTTTTCTCATGGGAAAATGGGACAATCTCCCATTCATACCCCCACCCTCCAATACACACATACCCCACTGCTGCCCAAATCATAAAAAGGACAAGATTCTATAATTGAGTTTGAGCAGGATGAAGATTAGAATTAGGAGACCTCAAAGGGAAGGTGAAGACCTCAACTGTGAAGTGCTGTTGAATTCAGGCGGAAATATATAACTAAGAACGTGAAGAGAACGAGACACTAGAGAAGACTGGCTAGATAGGGAGTGTGGGATCCGGGCGATAGGACACGGGAGCTCAGAGGGATGACAACCAAAAACGGAAACAGAGTCAGTGTGTATTTATATCCACGTTTGAATGACTATTTCTCATTCATTCTCTTTCACAATTTTCATCTTTCAACATTTCTGATTATGAGTGACAATATTTTTTTTCTTTTTTAAGAGTAGTTAACAAAATGGTGCATCTCAGAGTTGCTAGCCTCTTAGATATAATTAATGAATTCATTGTGTAATTAGTTAATATCAGAAAATCCTGAGGCTCAGTGATATTACTATGGGAACTGCCTTGTGGGGATAAGGGAAGTCCCTCCTCCTCTGCTCATGCTCACAAGGACCCTGACCTGGTGAACCTCCCATTCCTGTCCTGACCTTGCCATGGGCACCAGGCTCCTCTGCTGGGTGAGCCTCTGTCTCCTGGGGGCAGGTGAGTCCTCAGAAAACCAAGCCCTTTCATTGTGTTTTGTTTGTGTGTTTGATGATTACAATTATTTGTCCTCATTCTATTCCCAACTTCTGTCTCCATAGGTCACACAGATGCTGGAGTGTCCCAGTCCCCCAGGCACTTAGTCACAAAGAGGGGACAGAATGTCACTCTCAGGTGTGACCCAATTTCTGGACACCAGGTCCTTTACTGGTACCGACAGACACTGGGGCAGGGCCCGGAGTTTTTGCTTTATTTCCAAAGCAAGGATGTCCTAGACAAATCAGGGATGCCTAAAGAGCGGTTCTCTCCTGAGAGGCCTGATGGCTCCTACTCCACTCTGAAGATCCAGCCTGCAGAGCAGGGAGACTCAGCCGTGTACCTCTGTGCCAGCAGCCTAACCACAACGTGGCACAGTCACCCTCTTCCTGCTCTCAAACCCTCATGTGCTCACCTCTCCTCAGAGTTCTTAGAGTCCTGAACAAAGGGGAATAAGTGCTTTGGGACTTTAATTGTTTTTCTGATAGTGGGAGGTCAGGAAATGACCTTCAAAATATCAGAACAGGTCACCTTAGGTAGTGACATTCTGTCTGGTTTTCTAGGATTCCTTTATAGAGATCAAGATTCTATAATTGAGATTGAGCACCAGAGCTTAGTGTCAGGTATGGTCTCCTGTAAAATATAAAGTTTAAACACAATTACAATAAACTACAGGCACTGGGCATCACCGACTCAGATGACACTAAGCTTTAGTGTGGGCCGCCAATGCAGAGCACTGTCCAGGCCTCATGCAGCCACCAGTCTTAAAATATACACATTAGAATCCTCAGTAAGAACTGTCATTGAGCGCTCAATGGTTAAGCATTGACCCATGAACAGAGTGGTTGCTGGTTCGATCCCCAGTCAGAACACATGGGTTGCGGGCTAGAATCCCAGTGGGAGTGTGAAGGAGGCAGCCAATCGATGTTTTTCTCTCATTGATGTTTTGATCTCTCCCTCTCCCTTCATCTCTCTGAAATAATATATATATAAATTGAAATAATTATCCAAGAGCACCTGTCAGCCACAATAATGCATGATAATGTATGGCTATATATTGTTTTATTATTTTTCTTGATGATCATCTGTCTTCTTCTCAAATCTATTTTGAATAGAAATTTAAATTTAGCTTGGTTTATTAAACACCCTACTTGAGACAATGTTAAAGAAAAGTGATTCAAAGAAGACCTGAAAAACAGTTACAGTGTCTCCCCCCCGCCCCCTTTATCTTTGGGGGATACTTTCTAGAACCCCAGTGATAGTATAGATACTTTCTAAGAAACCACTGATAGTACTGAACCCTAAATATACTGTTTACCCTTGTACTTTGGGGCCACTATTAGGTGAATAAGGGTGACTAGAATATAAGCACTGTGATGTTGCTGCAGTCAATGTGATAACCAACTGAGACAGCTACTAAGTGACTAATGGTGGGTTATGTACACAGAATTTATATGCTGGACAAAGGGATGGTTCATGTCCTGCATGGGACAGAACCAGATGGTACAAGATTTCATCAGGCTATTCAAAATGGTGCTCAAGTAAGAACTTTGGAGTTGTTTATTTCTGGAATTGACCATTTAATAATTCTGAATGGTGCTTGACTGCTGGTAACTGAAACTGTGGAAAGCGAAACTGCAGATAAGGGGGGATTATAGTACATAAAAGTAAAATGTATGACAACAAGAGAAAGACGGAGAGCAGATAAATTATCTTACCATTGTGAGGTTTACCTAGTCTATGTCTGGTGGTATAATACTACTTCAAGGTAGGCTGTGTTAAGGCAAATATGTAAATTGAAAATCCTAGAGCCACCACTAAAATATTAAACACAGAATTATAACTACTAAGTCAACAAAAATAGAGATAATGGAATCATTAAAATAATACCCAAGAGGACATAAAAAGAAGTAAAGAGGGACAAGCAAAAGATGGGGCTAATACAACAAATAGCAAGTTTATGATAGATACTAACAAACTAGATCAATAGTCATACCAAATCAAAGTAGTCTCAATGACCAAATAAAGAGTATAGATTGTGATTTTGTGTAAAAATGAAAAATCAATAACTGTATGCTGCCCAACAGAAATGTACTATGAACATAAAGACTCAGAAGAATGAACAAGATACCATGCTAACACTAATCACAGGAAAGCTGGAGCAGCAATAAAAACATCAGACAAAGTCAACTTCAGAGCAAAGAATATATATAGTCTGGGATTTAAAAATCTCATATTCTAATGATAAAAGAACAAATTGATCAAGAAAACACAGCAGTCATAAATATTTATGATCTAAAAAGAGAGTTTAAAACCCTGAACAAAAACAGCAAGGAGAAACAGACAAATTCACAATTATAGTCAGACATTTCAACACCTGTCAGTAATTGGTTGAATAAGTTGACACTCTCCCCCACAATAAAATTAGAGAGGAAACAGAAAACATCAATAACATTATTGATCACCTCGGCCCAATTAACATTTATAGAACAGATCACCCAATAGCAGCAGAATATACATTCTTATTGAGTGCACATGGACCATGGCCAGGATATTGTAGACTTTGGGTATAAAGTAAGTATCAACACATTTAAAATAATTCAAAAGCATGTTCTTTCACCAAAGAGGAACTAAATTAGATATCAACAGAAAGAGTATGGGAAAACTTCCAAATATTTGTAAGTGAAATAACAATATTCTAAATAACCCATGGGGCAAAGAAGAAACCAAAAGGGAAATTATAAAGGAATTTTAATTAAATTAAAATGAAAGTATATCATATTAAAATTGACAGGATGGCATTAAAGGATTACTTAGTAGGAAATCTGGAAAATAGGGAATAATTCCCTACTCACACTGAAGCCAGCACTACTATGCTACTCAAATGAGATCAAGATATTACCACACAAAAAATCACCAAAAAACCTATAGACCAATATCCCTCAGGAACACAGATTAATAAACCTTATAGAATTCCATATCAAATAGAACAACATCTATAGAGGATAATACATCATCACCAAGAAGGGTTTATCTCAGAAATGTACAGTTTAACATTCAAAAATATGAAATGCAGTTTAACCTCTCAAATACTAAAAAAAGGAAAGTCATAAGATCATCTCTATAGATGCTCAAAAAAATACTTTATACAATCCAACATTTGTTCCAGATACAAACTCTTAGTAAATCAAAAGGAATTGGAAACATCCTTCCCCTAATCAAGGGCATTTATGAAAAATCTATGGTTAATAGACATTTTTGCAGGTAAGGTAAAGACGCATGTTGTGATCTCTAGATCAAACACTAAAGGTACCACAAAAAGGGGGAAAATAATCATTTCAACAATAGTGTTGGAAAAACTGTGTGCATAATGAAAAATAATCTCAATCCTGATCTCATTCCATAAACCAGGAGTGGGCAAAATATGGCCTCTGCTTATTCTTATAAGGCCCAGAAGCTAATCAACAATGTTTGTGACATAGGAAAATTATATGAAATTCAGATTCCAGTATCCATACACCAAGTTTATTGGAGCACAGCCATGCTCTCTCACTTGTGTGGTGTCTCTGGCTCTTTGACACTGCAGGGGCAGAGGTGGGAGGTGGGACAGAAAACTGAAATATTTACCATCTGACCCTTTCCAGAAAAAGTTTGCTGATAGTTCCATAAACAAAAATGAATATAAGATGGGTCAACTTTCTCAATCACCTATAAAGCTTCTGAGAGGAAGCAGAACAAATTCTCTTCATGACCTTGGAGTAGGCAAAGATGTCTTTGATAGGACAAAAAATATTCTAATTTTTAAAAAGCACATTTTTCTTTGTCAAAATTTTAAAATCCTGTTCATCAAAAGATATTAAGAAAGGGCAAATATCCAAAATATAAATAATTCCTACAAATCAATAACTTAAAAGGTAAGCAATTCAATTTTGAAAAAAGAACAGAAGAGTTAAACAGAGTGGTCAAAAACAAAACAAAACAACCACCCAAGATCTATAAGTAGGCAGTTCCCTCTTCATAGAGGGTGTATTTCCAGCTGCTTAGATTTTTTTTGGCTAGTAAAACCCTAAGGTCAGCCCTTCCCAGGAATTATCTTTGGTTAATGAGAACGCTTCAACCAAGGTCCCTCCATCCCTTCCCAAGGCAGCTGCATGCATGGTGTCCTCTTTCCCAGAACAATCATTGATGAGATATAGACTTTGAATTTTCTTCTTAGAAAAATGCACCATGCATCCCTCACTACCATCTGCTAAGGCTGAGCTGAGACAGGTAAACATCACATTAGCAGGAACTTGCAGTGTCCTGGCTGGTCCTGACTCCTAATTCAGACAGAACCCAGGCAGCCTGGGCAATGTCAACACCGCTACTACACAAGCGGCCACTTGAGGGCGCTGTGGATCCACGGAGTGAGCTGCTGATGGGGCCCTGTGGGAGACAGAGGGTTAAGGGTGAGAGTCTTGGCTTGGTCCCTACATCAGGGAGACTATCTGATAAATCAGAGGTTTGCTGATCATATCTTCTCACATTAACTGCTGTGCAGGTGTGTTGTCACAGCAGGGAGCCATGAGTTTGGCCTTGCCTGGAGTTAAGGTCTCTTTTGGAGCATATGTTTGGTGGAGAGTGAGATGTGACTTCCTTCAGCCTGAAGCTTGGATACTTCAAGCCAGGAGTACCTGCTTCTAGGAAACAGAGAAGCTGTGAGGATGGACACCTGCCAAAAACCCTGCCTGGCCCAGCTCAGCACAGCCAGCAGCACTTGCTCATAGGAAGATGGACAGAAAGTCTAAACCAGTGGTCGGCAAACTCATTAGTCAACAGAGCCAAATATCAACAGTACAACGATGGAAATTTCTTTTGAGAGCCGAAAACCAACTTTTGCGCATGGGCCAGGAAGTTTCAATCGCACTGTACGTGCGCACCCGCACATGGTATTTTATGGAAGAGCCACACTGAAGGGGCCAAAGAGCCGCATGTGGCTTGCGAGCCGCAGTTTGCTGACCACTGGTCTAGACCAACTGTGCCTGTCCAGGAAGTACAGGTTGTGTGGGAGCCTACAAGGATAGTGACATCAGAACAGTGACATCACAGACAAGTCTTCCACTCAGAGCAAAGTGATACTCAAAGCCTCTGCTCTCTCACTCCCAACACCGGAGCCCAGAGCTGGGAGATGGCCAGTCTTGTCCTGCCTGAATCTTCCAGTGGCCCTTGGCTCCTCTGCTGCGTGGCCCTCTGTCTTCTGGGGGCAGGTGAGTCCTGAGTTCAGATGGGACACCCCTTGAACCCAAAGTTCTTGACTGTTGGTGGCCTGTCCATCTCTTTCCTGTGCTGGTCTCCAACTTCTGTCTCCTTCCTCCACAGGTTCCGTGGCTGCTGGAGTCACCCAGTCCCCAAGACATGTAATCAAAGGCCAAGGGGGGAAGGCCATTCTGAAGTGCCACCCCATCTCCGGACACAAATATGTGTACTGGTACCAGCAGGCTCCGGGACAGGGCCCCGAGTTCCTCATTAGTTTTTATGAAAAGGAGGAGGGACAGAAAGGAAACATCCCTGATCGGTTCTCAAGAAAACAGTTCGATGACTACAGCTCTGACCTGGCCATGAGCGCCTTGCAGCTGGGAGACTCAGCCATGTATCTCTGTGCCAGCAACTTAGACACAGCCCTGCAGGGTCAATGGCTTTCTGCACTCAAACCTCCCTGCCCAGATGAGGATGTCACAGGAGAGGGAGGGGCCTTAGCAAGTTATAGGGCTAGCTTCTTTTGTAACATCCTCCCTGGCTTGCTGAGCTCAGCTAGAGCTTTCATGAGTGTCCGCCTAGCTCTGCCAGCACCTTGCAATTCCTACCACATGGCAGGAACTCCTGTTGTGATAGAGTGGGGTCCATGTTGTGTGTGCTAATGCATGGTAGACATTGTGTGTCCACTTTACAGAGGAGGAAGCACTCAGTATACCCTTTTATAGGCAGGAAGTTTCAGCCCTTGGACATCTCAAATATTTCACATATTTCAACCCTACATCTCCAAGCCTCCAGAGTCAACATTGCTCAGAATTCCATGGTGCTGCCTGGATCTGGTCCATAAGATATAACAGAGCCCTGGCTCTCCCATTTCAAGGGCATCTGAGCTGGGATGGCGGGGGGGGGGGGGGGGTTGGGGGGAGTCACACATCATTTGGCGTTACACAGCTGATTGCCTGCCAGCTTCTAAGACACAGAGCTTCATGTCACAGAACGTGCCTCTATCCTGTCCTAGTTTATATAGAAGGAGGCCATGATGTCCCCTAATAGAAGAGCTAAGTGACTAGGGTGATTTCCAGACTAACAGAAGATTCACCAAGAAAACAGAAGCCCTCTAGGAATTTCATGCCAGATTCTAGGTGTTACTACAGGGAATCAGTGTTTCTAAACCTGGAAGGTATGGAGGAGGGAGGGTCTCATCTTGCCCCCACTTTCCATCAGAATATCTGAAATCGCTTCTTCTGCCCAGGTCAGAAACTTCAGAAAACACCTGAGCATCACAGCTATTAAATGAATAATATAGACATTAACAGATTAGGGTCTGAGTTGATTGGTGATTGCAGATGACTTTAATTCTACGCATTTTGTTTATTTAATCCAATCACCTTATTTATTGCACATTTCTGTGAGTTAGCACAAATTACCACATTACAAGTGAAAACACTGATTGTTAGAGAGTTTGGATACTTGGCTAAAGGAGGTATAGCTAACAAATAATCGGAATTGAGACACAGACATAGGCCATACTGACTTAAGTCACCCATGCTTTGAGTCACCCCACCCATCTGCATTTGGTAGAGAGAGGCATCTTCAAAATGGGAACATGGACCCAAAGGTCTCTTTCAGAAATGCAAGCTCTAACACAAATCATTTGCATAACAGCTTTCACCTGGGAGGGGACATGCTGAAGAGGAAAGAGATCCAGCTTCTCAGACCTGTCTGTTCATATTCTGACCTGCCTTGGGATGGTGACTCAGAAAATATTTGTCCGAGTTTTGCGTTTGTAAACTGGGGTCAAAAATGGGTGTTTTATAGTGATTTAACAAAAGCAAATACAAAAAAATTGCTTAATAAAAAATATAGGCTCAAGTCCTCTTTGCTGTCTATAAACTCTGTGACAAATATCTAGTGTAGCACAATTATTTACTATGTGCAGTGCTAGGATGAAAGGCAGACATGGTTACTTTTGCCTGACTCATCTATGGCTCAGAGAGAAACTTCTTTGAAATGCAAATATTATTATCTGATAATTTATTGGGTGAAATTAACTATAGAAACTGCTTCTTAAGGGAAAAGTGTAAAAGGGGACCCAGGATAGCACTTCCTGTTGATGTTAAGTCTGATGTGCAAGAAGGTGTGGTGCTTCCAGAAAGTTGTGGCTTTGGAGTGATTGGTGATCACACAGAAGAGCTGAAGGAAGAAATGGTTTTGTGTGAAGAGAGACCATCGTAATGAGGCCTCCAGTGCCGTGCATCCATTCCCGGCCCACCTCTGGTATCAGCCTCAGCTGCAGTGACCAATTACATGCAAGTTTGTGTGCATTTACCTGGTTCTGACAGCACCCCCTCACCTGCAGGCTGGGAGTCCCTCTACTTTCTGCTCTGGCCTCCTCTCTATCAAAGGAGCCCATGTGGCCTGCACAGCAGGGCAGCCAGAGCTGCAGAAGTGCTAATGCTCCTGGAGGGAAAGAAGCCAGGGATGAAAGCTCAGCCTCTGAATTCAGGAGGACAGTTCAGGAGCTGGTGTGTGCTTCTCTGCAGGTTCCAACAAAATCCATAAATCCATCTCCCAATGTCCCTGCACAACTGTGATATTGCACCTTATCTAGGTTTTCTCCTTCCTGGTTCCTCCCTCCTTGCTCTCTTTTTCCTGCTTCCTGAGATGATTTCCCAAATAAACTACTTGCATCTATGTCTGTGTTCACACTGTGCCTCCAGGGGCAGCCTATATGGTGACAGTGATGGAAGGAAGTGACCATCAAAGGACCCATCCCTTTGGAAGACACAGCTATCTTTGTTTAATTCATTCTGCCATCCTATCATTCAAAAAGTCTTATAATATCAGATATAAATGATTTCCCCCACTTTACTTTAGCTTATATTTAATTCTCAACAGATTCACAAGGGTCTCTGCTCCCTTCAAGCTCTGAACCTCTTTGTGACTGACTAGACTTGGTTATCTTTATAGAAGTAGAGTCTGCCTGGACTCTGATAACCTTTCATTCCTTTCACTTAATGAACACTAATTGAATCAGATAAAGAGTAGATATATGCTTATATAATTTTAGGGTGCTCTACTAAAAAGGAAAGAAGAAAAGATTCAGAAGTCTTGGAAAGGTCCTGTGAGAATGAGAAGGCCTGAAATTATTCTTCATTGCCTGCATGGCCCATCCAGCCTTCACTCCTTACCATGTACAGGCACTATCCAGGAGCGTGGGAAAAACCAGTGCAAAAACACAAGGACAAGAAAAAAACATTCTGATGACATACATTTTTTGTAATCAACATAAAATTTGTGACTCTAGTTCACTAATTTAAAAGAGAATTGCAAAGGAACTATTCCTGGTAAATGTATATCTCCCTAAAGGAATTAGGGTATCATTGAGAATACTAACAATATGGGGAGATGATACGTTCTTGTGAGAACAGTCCACAGATCTCTGGGATTCCATGTCCTCTAACCTAAACAATGTGAGTCCTAGCTGAAAAACTCCTCTTTTTCGCATTGGCCCCGCCTAGAAAGTAGGCTCCTTTGCTGTGTGGCTCTTGGTGCCCTGGGAACAGTTAAGTCCTGGATAAGCTTCCTGGGTTTACCAGGCGTCGAGCTGCAAGCCTTTCCGTGTGATGACCATTTACCTCCTCCTTGCCTCTGATAGCTGACTTCATGTCCTTGGTCACTGTTGTGTGATTATATTTGCCCATTGAGATGACATCAAGATATGTAGTTACAGAAATGGGGTCACCTCAGACTGAGATATAACTTATAACTTATATAAGAAATAGCAGCATGTACTGATTGACTAGCTGCAAGCTTGACACTGTAGCACATTTATGATTCAATCAATATTCTCCCGTTTGGTGGGTGCAAGACCTTCCTGGAGACGTAGGAAGTATGTAGCTCAGGCTGAATAGCTCATCCACATTAATAACCAGCCTCCTCTTTTTCACAAAAAGCACAGTCACAGGGTCGCAGGTGAAACAGTCTTCCGTGGCCTCAGCTGAAACCAAGAGAGAACTCTTACCCATGAGCATGCAGAGACCTGAGCACAGATGGAAGGGCTCCCATCAGTCAGTGAATTGTGAGACAACATAAAACACGTCTTCAGATTCCAATGACCCTGACCTTGGGGCTTTGAAAACTTCCTGGACATCAGGAGGTTCCTGTAACTGAGAGGATCATTGATTTGTTCCTGTGGGGAAGGGGTGTGGCAGGTTAGCTCTACAGCTCAAGCATTTGTCAAGGACAGTGACAGCACTGAGTCTATTTCCTCAAAACAGAACAGGAAGACAGGAGATTCTGCCCTGGACCTGAAATGGTCCCCAGGCTCTTCTTCTGCGTGGCTCTTTGTCTCCTGTGGGCAGGTGAGTACAGGTGGGCTTCCTGCCCTGGATTCCCAAGACCTCAGCCCAAGCCTTTGTCTTAGGATGACAACATCAGGTCTGTGGCTCTCTCTTTATAGGACACCTGGATGCCCGAATCACCCAGAGCCCAAGATACAAGGTCACAGGGGCGGAAAAGAAGGCAACACTGACTTGTCACCAGACTAATAACCACAACGCTATGTATTGGTATCGCCAAGACCTGAGCCATGGGCTGAGGCTGATTTATTACTCAGTCAGTGTTGGCATCACCGCTAAAGGAGATGTTGCTAATGGGTACAGTGTCCTTAGGCAAAATAAAGAGAACTTTGTCCTCACATTGGAATCGGCAACCCCCTCACAGACATCTGTGTACTTCTGTGGCAGCAGTGAAGGGGCCACAGTGCTGCAGGGCCATCTCCTCTCAGTACAAAAAGGCAGGAAGAGGCCCTGAACCCTGGACTCACAAATCCCTGCACTGGGTAGCCCCCAGTGGCCCTTGTCAGCAGGTTGAACCTCTGTGTAACCTGAGGACCACCTTTGGGGCAGTTTTTGACAGGTGTTGACCAGACCCGGGGCTTGGGACACACACTCCCCACTCTTGCTGTCTGTCAGTCTGTCCTCTGCAGCTACCCCATTAGCTGGGAAGGTGCTTCCCCAGCTCTAGGTTTTCACCTCATCAGCTTGAGACTGATGCCTCCAGAGTGGAAAGTCAACTATAAATGACATCCATCCCAACCCCCTTATATATTACACACTAGTGCCTTAAAGGCCAATGAAGTGGAGTCTTCTTCCACAAAGAAGCTATAGAAAACTATAGCTTACTGCATGGTGACCTAGAAGGACAGGAGGCTTTGCTATGGGCTATAGAGCCATAAAATGACATGGAGGGTAATGAACATAGAAAGGGCATTTGGTCATGACGTGCAGAAAGAATAAGAGTTTTCAACTCAGACACTTTCCCAGGGAATCATTTTTTCTCATATCTCTGAATGTCAGTGCATTTCAGGGCAAAGCCAAGTCAATGCCCAATGTCCAATGCCCACCCTGGTCTAAGAAATGGGTAAGGTTGAGCATGTGTGACTGGTAGAGAGGAAGGTATGGTGACAGAAACAGGGATGCTCACAGGAGATCCTGACTTGCAGATAAGACTGTGAATTCACCCCTTTGGTATCTGGTATTGATGATGCTATTGCCCTGTTTTACTGAAAATGCCCAGGGGACTGGACTGGCTGGTGAATGAGAAGAAAAGCTTAGAAATGCAGTGAGACCTCTGCATGTAGAGAGCACAGGAGTCCAGAGTGACAGCCAAGCATTGAATTTATTGAAAAAGGAGCTTATAAATATTCAAATTAGTCACCCAAGGGTGCTTTAATTTACATCACATGTCCCTGAGGGTGAAGAGATTGAAAGAGAAAATGATGTCACTGTGGAAATTGTCTTGTGGGGACAAGGGATGTCCCTCCTCCTCTGCCTATGCTCACACGATCCTGACCTAGTGAACCTGCCATTCCTGTCCTGACCCTGCCATGGGCACCAGGCTCCTCTGCTGGGTGAGCCTCTGTCTCCTAGGGGCAGGTGAGTCCTTAAAAATAATCACTTTAACTGTGGACAAGAGTTTCTGTGTGTGTGTGTGTGTGTGTGTGTGTGTGTGTGTGTGTGTGTGAGAGAGAGAGAGAGAGAGAGAGAGAGAGAGAGAGAGATGTTTACTATTGTTTTTCCTCACTCTATTCCCAACTTCTGTCTCTACAGGTCACACCAAAGCTGGAGTGTCTCAGTCCCCCAGGCACATAGTCAGAGAAAGGGGACAGAATGTCACTCTCAGGTGTGATCCAATTTCTGGACACACGGTCCTTTACTGGTACCGACAGACACTGGGGCAGGGCCTGGAGTTTTTTTATTTATTTCCAAGGCAAGGAGGCCCCAGACAAATCAGGGATGCCTAAAGAGCGGTTCTCTGCTGAGAGGCCTGGCGGCTCCTACTCCACTCTGAAGATCCAGCCTGCAGAGCAGGGGGACTCTGCCGTGTACCTCTGTGCCAGCAGCTTAACCACAGCGTGGCACAGTCACCCTCTTCCTGCTCTCAAACCCTCATGTGCTCACCTCTCCTCATAGTTCCCAGAACAACCGAGTGGCTCTCTTCTTCCCTCATCGAGGGGGATAAGTGCATTTGGGACTTTAATTGTTTTTCTGATAGTGGAAGGTAAGGAAATGACCTTCAAAATGCCTGAATATTATTATGGCTGTGGAGCTCTGGGATTCCGTTATACAGTTCAAAGATTCTATAATAGAGCTTGAGCACTCAGGCTGAGTGTCAGGTATGGTGAAATCTTGTCCTGTAAAATATAAAGTTTCAACACATATACAGTAATCTCCCTGTACTGAGTGTCACTGACTCAGACCACACTAAGCAGAGCACTGTCAAGGCCACATGCAGTCAGCTGCCTTAAAAAGGTACATTAGAATCCTCAGTAAGAACTGTCATTGAGCCCAGCCAGTGTGTCTCAGTGGTTGAGCATCGACCCAGGAACTGACAGGTCACTGGTTCGATTCATAGTCAGGGCATATAGCCACATTATGGGCTAAATCCCAAGTGGGGTATGTGCAAGAGGCAGCCAATCAATGGTTTTCTTTCATCAAAGTTCCTATCTCTTTTTCCTCTCTCTCCCTTTCTCTGAAATCAATAATATATATGAATTGCCATTGAAATAATTACCCAGGAGCACTTGTTAGCCACAATAATGCAGGTTAATGTACATCCATATATTGTTTTAGTATTTTTTCAGGCAAACATGTATTCCTCTTTTCAAATCTATTTTTAATAGAAATTTAAATTTAGCTTGATTTAATAAAAACCTTACTTGAGACAGTGTTAAAATTGATTCAAAGAAGATCTGAATAACAGTTACAGTGGTTCTCCCCCTTATCCTTGGAGTATACTTTCCAATAATCCTAGTGGATGGTTGAAACCATGGATTGTACCAAACCCTATATATACTGTTTACCCTACACATGCATACCTTTTCACTTAAAGGGAGCACTTTATAACATCTCTTTGGCATGTCAGAATTGCCAGCATCACTACTCTTGTGCTTTGGGGCCACTATTAAGTGAAAGAAGGTTGACTAGATCACGAGCACTGTGATGCTGCTACAGTCAATGTGATAAAACCAATCTAGATGGCTGCTAAGTGCCTAATGGTGGGTTATTTAACACTGCCTTAATATGCTGCACAAGGGATGGTTCGTCTGGTGGAACAAGGTGGCACAAGATTTCATCAGGCTATTCAGAATGGTGCTCAAGTAAAAACTTGGGAATTGCTTATTTCTGAAAATGACTATTTAATAATTCTAAATGGTGCTTGACAGCTGGTAACTGAAACAGTGGAAAGCGAAATTGCAGATAAGGGGGGACTTCTGTTACTTCTCACATAAATGTAAAATGTATGACAGCAATAGCAAGTCAGGGAGCAGCTAAATGGATAAATATCTTACCATTGTGAGGTTTTCCTAGTCTAGATCTGGTGATATAATATCACTTGAAGGTAGACTGTGTTTTGGCAGAGATGTGAATTGCAAACCCTAGAGCCACCACTGAAAAAGCAAACACAGAGTTATGACTAATAAGTCAGCAAAAAAAAAAAATGGAATTATTTAAATGTTCAGTTAATACACAAGAATACATAAAGAGAAGTAAAGAGGGAAAAATCAAAAGATGGGGCTAATTCAACAAATAGCAAGATTATGATACATACTAAAAACTAGATCAATAGTCATACCAAATCAAAGTAGTCTCAATGCCCAAATAAAACCATGGATTGTGATTTTGAGTAAAAATGAAAAATCAACAACTATATGCTGCCCACCAGAAATTTACTATGAACATAAAGACTCAGAAGGTAAAAGTAAAAGAATGGACAAGATATAACATGCTAACACTAAGCACAGGAAAGCTGGAGCAGCAATTAATAACATCAGACAAAGTAAATTTCAGAACAAAGAATATTGTCTGGAATACCAAAGCTCATATTCTAATTATAAAAGGACAAATTTGACCAAGAAAACGTAGTTATCATAAATATTTATGCATCTAAAAAGAGAGTTTCAAAACCCTGAATAAAAACATCAAGGAGAAATAGACAAATGCACAGTTATATTCAAACATTTCAACACCGGTCAGTAATTGGTTGGACAACTTGACACCCCCCACCCCTGACTATGAATCGAACCAGTGACCTATCAGTTCCTGGGTCGATGCTCAACCACTGAGACACACTGGCTGGGCTCAATGACAGTTCTTACTGAGGATTCTAATGTACGTTTTAAGGCTGCTGACTGCATGTGGCCTTGACAGTGCTCTGCTTAGTGTGGTCTGAGTCAGTGACACTCAGTACAGGGAGTTTACTGTATATGTGTTGAAACTTTATATTTTACAGGATAAGATTTCACCATACCTGACACTCAGCCTGAGTGCTCAAACTCTATTGTAGAATCTTTGAACTGTATAAAATCAGTGAGGATAAAGAAGACATCAGCAACATTATTGATCACCTTGGCCTAACTGACATTTATAGAACAGCTCACCCAACAGCAGCAGAATACACATTCTTATCGAGTGTACACGGACTATGGCCAGGATACTATAGACTTTGGGTATAAATTAAGGATCAATACTTTTAACAGAATTCAAACCATGTTCTCTCATCACAGAGGAACTAAATTAGAAATCAATAACAGAAAACATTCTGGGACAATCCCAAATATTTGTAAATGAAATGGCAAAGAACAAGTCAAAAGGAAAACTATAAAGGGATTTTAATGGAATGAAAATTAAAATTTATAATATCAAAATTGGTAGGATGCCACTATAGAAGTGCCTACTGAGAAACCTGAAAAATCATGAATAATTCCCTACTTATCCTGAGGCCAGCATACTCTGATACTCAAAATGAGACCAAGGTATTACCAAAAAAATAAATAAACCACCAAAAACCTATAGCCCAATATATATCTCTAGAACACAGATTAATAATCTTTTTAGAATTCCAATATATCAAGTAGAACAATATCTACAGAGCATAATGCTTCCTCACCTAGTGTGGGGTTTATTTAAGCAATGTACAGCCAGTTTAACATTCAAACATAAGAAATGTAGTTTAAACTCTCAAATACTAAAAAAAAAGGAAAGATCATATGATCATCTCTATTGATGCTCAAAAAACCCCCACTTTATACAATTCAATATATGTTTCAGGTAAAAACTCAGTAAATCAGAAATAATTGGAAACATCCTCCCCTAATCAAGGGCATTTATGAAAAATCTATGGTTAATAGACATTTTTGTGGGTAAAGTAAAGATACATGTTGTTATCTCTAGATCAAATACTAAAAGTACCAAAAAAGGGGGGAAATAGTCATTTCAACAATGATGCTGGAAAAACTGTTTGCATATAAAAAAAAATAATAAATCTCAATCCTATCTCATTCCATAAACCAGGAGTGGGCAAAATCTGGCCTCTACTTGTTCTTATATGGCCCAGAAGCTAACAAATGGTATTTACATACATAATTGAAAAAATAATATTTGTGACATAGGAAAATAATATGGAATTCAGATTTTGGTATCCATACACCAAGTTTATTGGAGCACAGCCACGCTCACTCGCGAGCGCAGTGTCTCTGGCTTCTTGGCACTGCAAGGGCAGAGGTGGGAGCTGGAACAGAAAACTGAAATCTTTACCACATGACCCTTTCCAGAAAAAGTTTGCTGATAGTTCCATAAACAAAAATGAATATGAGATGGGTCAACATTCTCAATAAAGCTGAGAGAAAGCTGAACAAATTCTTTTCATGACCTTGGAATAGGCAAAAATGTCTTTGAGAGGACAAAAAAATACTCTGATTTTTAAAAAGCATATTTTTCTTTATTAAAAGTTTTAAAATCCTGTTCAACAAAATATATTAAGAAAAATATATATCTATAAAAGGTCATGTATTCAAAATATAAATATGTCCTACAAATCAATAATTTAAAAGTAAAAAATTCAATTATTTAAAGAAAGCAAAAGAATCAAAAAGGCTGGTAAAAAAAAAAAACCTCTATAATTAGGCATCTCCCTTTTCACAAATGGTCTATTTCCAGCTGCTTAGATTTTTTGAATGATAGAAGGCCAAGGTCAGTTCTCCCCAGGAATTACCTTTGGTTAAAGAGAGCACTTTGCCCAAGGTCCCTCCTCCCCTTCCCAGGGCAGCTGCAGGCATGGTGTCCTCTTTCCCAGAACACTCACTGATGTGATTTAGAATTTGTATTTCCTTCTTAGAAAAATTCACCATGCCTCCCTCAGTGCCACCTGCAAAGGGTGGGCTGAGACAGGTGAACATCACATCAGCAGGAGCTTGCAATGTCCTATCCAGTTCTGACTCTAATTCAGAAGCCAGCCAGCCTGGGCAGTGTCAACACCGCTACTGCACAAGTGGCCGCTTGAGGGCACTGTGGATCCATGGAGAGAGCTGCTGATGGGGCCCTGTGGAAGAGGGAGGGTTAAGGGAGAGAATCTTGGCTTGGTCCCTACATCAGGGGGATTGTCTAATGAATCAGAGGTTTGTTGATCATATTTTCTCACATTAACTGCTATGCAGGTGTGTTGTCATATAAGAGAGCCATGAGTTTGGCCTTGCCTGGATTTAAGCTCTCTTTTGGAGCATATGTTTGGTGGAGAGTATGATGGGACTTCCTTCAGTCAGGCAGCCGGGATATTTCAAGCCAGGTATAGAGCGAGAAGCACCTGCTCCTAGGAAACAGAGAAGCTGGGGGATGGTTAACTGCCACAAACCCTGCCTGGCCCAGCTCAGCACAGCCAGAGCACCTACTGATAGGAAGATGGACAGAATGGGGAATGCCTAGGCCAACTGAGCCTGTCCAGGAAGTGCAGGTTGCCTGTGGAGCCTACAAGGACTGTGACATCAGAACAGTGACATCACAGGCAAGCCCTCCAAACAGAGCAAAGGGAGAGGCAAACCCTCTGCTCTCTCACCCCAAACACCAGAGCCCGGAGCTGGGAGATGGCCAGTCTTGCCCTGCCTGAATCTTCCAGTGGTCCCCAACTCCTCTGTCTTCTGGGGGCCATGCTTTCTGTACTCAAAACAGGTGAGTCCTGAGTTCAGATGGGACACCCCTTGAACCCAAAGTTCTTGATTGTTGCTGGCCTGTCCATGTCCTTTCTGTGCTGGTCTCCAGCTTCTGTCTCCTTCCTTCACAGGTTCCGTGGCTGCTGGAGTCACCCAGTCCCCAAGACACCTAATCAAAAGTCGTGGGGCGGAGGCTGTTCTGAAGTGCCAACCCATCTCTGGACACAGCAGTGTGTACTGGTACCAGCAGGCTCTGGGACATGGCCCCCAGTTCCTCATTAGTTTTTATGAAAAGGAGGAGAGACAGAAAGGAAACATCCCTGATCGGTTCTCAGGAAAACAGTTCAAGAACTACAGCTCTGAGCTGGCCATGAGCACCTTGCAGCTGGGAGACTCTGCCATGTATCTCTGTGCCAGCAGCTTAGACACAGCCCTGCAGGGTCAATGGCTTTCTGTACTCAAACCTCCCTGCCCAGATGTGGATGTCACAGGAGAGGGAGGGGCCTTAGCAAGTTATAGGGCTAGCTTCTTTTGTAACATCCTCCCTGGCTTGCTGAGCTCAGCTAGAGCTTTCCTGAGTGTCCTCCCAGCTCTGCCAGCACCTTGCATTTCTTAGCACATGGCAGGAACTCCTGCTGTGATAGAGTGGGGTCCATGTTGTGTGTGCTAATGCATTGCCAGCAATGTGTGTTCACTTTACAGAGGAGGTTGCTCTCAATATACCATTTTATAGGAAGGAAGCTGCAGATCCTGGACATTCTGAATATTTCACATATGTTAACTCTAAATCTCCAGGCCTCCAAAATCAACATTCCCCTAGAATTCCATGATGCTTCCTGGGCTTGGCCCATCCTATCTAATAAAAGAGAAACATGCAAATTGATCATACCTCTGCTATGCCCACAAGCCATGCTCACCAGCCAATCCGGAGCAAGTATGCAAATTAACCTAACCAAGATGGTGGTTAATTTGCATAACCAGGAGCAGAGCGAAGACTGAAGACAGTGTAGAAGGAAGTCAAGCAAAGCTGCGGGGAAGCAAGTGGGGCAGGGGAGAAAGGAGGGAAGCAGGTGGGGTCGGGGAGAAGGGAGGGAAGCAGACCGCCGAAGGAAGCCCTATTGCAGGAATGTTCCTGCAACGGGCCTCTAGTCCTATATAATAAAAGCCTACTATGCAAATCAACTGAATGGGGGAATGCATGGCAGAACGACTGGTAACTATGACATGCATTGACCACCAAGGGGCAAATGCTCAATGCAGGAGCTGCTCCCAGCCTGCAGGCCCTAGGCTAGCCAAAGAGGGTGCCAGTGGGGGGTCACCCTGATCACCCTATTGGTCGCCCTGCAGAGGGAGGTGACCTGAGGCAGTGGTGGGAGCCAGGGCCAGCGAGCGGGTGGCACCAGGCCAGCCAAGGCAGAGCCCCGCCGGTCGCCCCACAGGTAAGCCCTGATCAATGGCCAGGCCATGATCACTACCCATGCATGAATTTCATGCACCGGGCCTCTAATAGGATATAACAGAGCCCTGGCTCTCCTATTTCAAGAGCCTCTGAGCTGGGATGGGGGAGGTCATCCATCATATGGGGATACACAGCTGATTACTATCCAACTTTAGGACACAAAACTTCACCATAGAGAATGTGCATTTGTCCTGTCCTAGTTCACATGGAGGGATGATATTATGTCCCCCTAATAAATGAGCTAAGTAACTAGGGCGATTTCCAGACTAGCAGAAGATTTACCAAGAAAACAGAAGCCCACTAGGAATTTCAGGCAGGATTCTGAGAGTTACTGCAGGGGATCAGTGTTTCTAAACTACTGAAAGGTGTGAAGGTAGGAGGGTCTCAGCTTGCCCGCATTTTTCATCAGAACATCTTAAATCCCTACTTCTGCCCAGGAAGAAACTTCAGAAAACAGCTGAGCATCACAGCTATTAAATGAATGGTGTAGACATTTATAGACTGGTGTACAATTTTATTGGTCAATGCAGATGACTTTAATTCCACACATTTTGTTCATTTAATTCAATCACCTTATTTATTGCACATTTTCTGTGAGACAGCATATATTACCCACATTACAAGTGAAAACACTGATTGTTAGAGAGTTTGGATACTTGGCTTAAGGTGGTACAGCTAACAAATATTAGAATTGGGACTCAAACATGGACAATACTGACTTCCACCCATGCTTTCAATCACCCCACCCTTCTGCATTTGGTAGAGAGAGGCATCTTCAAAACGGGAACATGGACCCAAAGGTCTCTTTCAGGAATGCAGGCTCTAACACAAATCGTTTGCATAACAGTTTTCACCTGGGAGGGGACCTGCTGAAGAGGAAAGAGATCCAGCTTTGGGAACCTGTCTGTTCATATTCTGACCTGCCTTGGGATGGTGACTCAGAAACTGTTTGTCTGAGTTTTTATATATATATATATATATATATATATATATATATATATATTTTAAATATATTTTATTGATTTTTTACAGAGAGGACTAGAGAGGGATAGAGAGTTAGAAACATCGATGAGAGAGAAACATCGATCAGCTGCCTCTTGCACACCCCCTACTGGGGATGTGCCCGCAACCAAGGTACATGCCCTTGACCGGAATCGAACCTGGGACCCTTGAGTCCGCAGGCCGACGCTCTATCCACTGAGCCAAACCGGTTTCGGCTGAGTTTTTATATTTGTAAACTGGGGAAAATAATGCACAAGCAAATACAACAAATTGCTTAATAAAAATATAGGCCCAAGTCCTCTTTGTACTCTATAAACACTGTGACCGATCTCTAGTCTAGCACAATTATTTACTATGTAAAGTTCTGGGATCAAAGGCAGCCATGGTTACTTTAACTGACTCATCTATGGCTCAGATAGACACTCCTCTGAAATGCAAATACTGTCATCTGATAATTTATTGGGTGAAATCAAGGTGACTTTTAAGAGAAAATTAAATAGAATCTAGGACAGCACTTCTTGTTTGATGTTAAGTCTGATGTACAAAGAGGTGTGGTGCTTCCAGAAAGTTGTGGCTTCAGAGATTGGTGATCACACAGAGGAGATGATAGAAGGGATGGTTTTGTGTGAAGAGAGACCATCATAGTGGAGTCTGGTGCCATCCATCCCATCCCACCTTGGTATCAGCCTCAGCAGCACTGAACAATTACATGCAAGTTTGTGTGCATTTACCTGGTTCTGACAGCACCCCTCACCTGCAGGCTGGGAGTCCCTCAGCTTTCTGCTCTGGCCTCCTTTCTATCATGGGAACCAATGTGGCTTGCACACCAGTGTAGTCAGAGCTGCAGTAGTGCTAACTCTCCTGGAGAGAAAGGAGCCAGGGATAAAAGCTCAGCCTCTGTGTCCAGGAGGACAGCTCAGGAGGTGGTCTGTGTGTTTCTCTGCAGGTTCCAACAAAATCCATCTCCTGATGTCCCAGCACAACCACAATATTGCACCTTATTCTGATTTTCTCCTTCCATGACCTTTCCTCCCTGTTCTCTTACTCCTGCTTCCTGAGATCATTTTCTAAATAAACTACTTGCACCTAAATCCTCATCTCAGACTGTGCCTCCAGGGGCAGCCTAAATGGTGACAGTGATGGAAGGAAGTGACCATCAAAGGGCCCATCCCTTTACAAGAGACTGCCATTTTTATTTCATTCATTCTGCCATCCAATCATTCAAAAAGTCTTATAATAGCAAGTATAAATGAAAAATTCCCAGTTCACTTTGTCTTATTTTGAATTTCCAGCAGACTCACATGTGTCTCTTGCTCCCTTCAAGCTCTGAACTATTTGTAACTGGCTAGACTGGGTTATGTTTACAGAAGTGGAGTCTGTCTGGACTCCGATAACCATTCATTCCTTTCATTCAAGAAACACTAATTGAATACACGTACAGAGTAGCTTGGACTTGGTGGGGATGTATGCTTATAAAAATTTATGGTGCTTTTCTAAAAAGAAAATAGGAAAATATTTAGAAGTCGTGAACAGTTTCTGTGCAAATGAGAAGGCCTGAAATTATTCTTCATTGTCTCCATGGCCTATCCAGTCTTCACTACTTACCATGTACATGCCTTATTCAGGATCTTGGGGAAAACGTGCAAAAACACAAGGAGAACAAAAAAGCTTTCTAATGCGGTACATTTTTATTCAACATCAAATTTGTGACTCTCATTCATTAATTAGAAGAGAATTGCAAAGGAACTATTCCTGGTAAATGTTTACCTCCCTAAAGAAATTAGTGTATCATTGAGAATATACTAATAATATGGGTAAATGATACCTTCTTGTGAGAACAGTGCACACATCTTTGGGATTCCATGTGTTCTAACCCAAACAATGTGAGTCCTAGCTGAGAACTCTTCTTTTTCGCATTGGCCCCGCCTAGAAATAGGCTCCTTTGCTGTGTGTCTCTTATTCCCCTGGGACCAGGTAAGTCCTGGATAAGATGCAGTGGCCCTTCCTGAGTTTGCCAGGCCCCAAGCTGCAAGCCTTTTCATGAGATGATGCATCAACCTCCTCCTCGCCTCTGATTTCTAATTCGATGTTCTTTCTCACTGTTGTGTGATTATTAATTGCCCATTGAGATGACATCAATATATGCATCCACAGAAATAGGTGACCTCACACTGAGATATAACCCATATAAGAAAGAGAAGTTCCTCCTAATATTGACTAGTTGCAAGCTTGGCACTGTAGCACATTTATGATTCAATCAATATTCTCCCGTTTGGTGGGTGCAAGACCTTCCCGGAGACATAAGCAGTGTGTAGCTCAGGCTGAATAGCTCATCCACATTAATAACCAGCCTCCTCTTTTTCACAAAAAGCACAGTCACAGGGTCGCAGGTGAAACAGTCTTCCGTGGCCTCAGCTGAAACCAAGAGAGAACTCTTTCTTACCCATGAGCCTGAAGAGACCTGAGCATGAATGGCAGGGCTCCCATCAGTCAGTGAATTGTGAAACAACATAAAACACGTCTTCAGATTCCAATGACCCTGACCTTGGGGCTTTGAGAACTTCCTGGACATCAGGTGGTTCCTGTAACTGAGAGGATCATTGATTTGTTTCTGTGGGGAAGGGGTGTGGCAGGTTAGCTCTACAGCTCAAGCATTTGTCAAGGACAGTGACATCACTGAGTCTATTTCCTCAAAACACAACAGGAAGACAGGAGATTCTGCCCTGGACCTGAAATGGTCCCCAGGCTCTTCTTCTGTGTGGCTCTTTGTCTCCTGTGGGCAGGTGAGTACAGGTGGGCTTCCTGCCCTGGATTCCCAAGACCTCAGCCCAAGCCTTTGTCTTAGGATGACAACATCAGGTCTGTGGCTTTCTTTACAGGAATCCTGGATGCCCAAATCACCCAGAGCCCAAGTTACAAGGTTGTGGGGACAGAAAAGAATGTGACGCTGAGTTGTCACCAGACTAATAACCGCGACATTATGTATTGGTATCGCCAAGACCTGAGCCATGAGCTGAGGCTGATCTATTACTCAATTGGTGCTGGGATCACCGCCAAAGGAGATGGTGCTGATGGGTACAGTGTCTCTAGATCAAATACAGAGAACTTTGACCTCACACTGGAGTCGACCACACTCTCCCAGACATCTGTGTACATCTGTGCCAGCCGTGAATCCACAGCATTGCAGGGCCACCTCCTCTCTGCACAAAAAGACAGAGGGAGGCCCTGCACCTTGGACTTAGGGGAGCCCTAAGCAAACTTCACACCATGGAGCCCCCAGTGGCCTGAGACAGTAGGTTGAACCTCTGTGTGTGGTGAGATCCACCTCCAGGGTAGTATCTGCCAGATCTGCATCAGACCCAGGGCCTCAGACACACACTCCCCACTGTTGCAGTCTGTCAGTCTATCCTCTGCAGGGGGCCTATTTCATGGGAAGGTGCTTCCCCTGCTTTAGGTTTTCACCTCATCACACTAGTGTCTTAAAGGTCAATAAAGTGGAGTCCTCTTCCGGAAAGAAGCTATAGGAACCTATTGTTGACTGCATGGTGACCAAGAAGGACATAAGACATTGCTATGAGCTGTAGAGAAATAAAAATAAATGGAGGTTAATGAAAACAGTGAAGGCTCTTGGTCGTGACCTGCAGAAACAATAGGAGCTTCTGATTATGAGTGACAATATTTTTTTCTTTCTTACTGTAGTTAAATGAATGGGGCATCTAAAAACTGTTGGCATCATAGAAGATATAATTAATTAGTATCAGGCAATCCTGAGGCTCAGTGATGTCACTATGGGAACTGCCTGTGAAGAGAGAGGGAAGTCCCTCCTCCTCTGCTCATGCTCACAAGGACCCTGATCTGGTGAACCGCCCATTCCTGCCCTCACCCTGCCATGGACACCAGGCTCCTCTGCTGGGTGAGCCTCTGTCTCCTAGGGGCAGGTGAGTCCTCAGAAAACCAAACACTTTAATTGTGGTGTTGCACGTGTGCGCGCTCGTGTGTGTGTGTGTGTGTGTGTGTGTGTGTGTGCGTGTGTGTGTGTGTATGAGGATTATAATTATTTGTCCTCATTCTATTTCCAAATCTGTCTCCACAGGTCACACATATGCTGGAGTGTCCCAGTCCCCCAGGCACATAGTCAGAGAAAGGGGACAGAATGTCACTCTCAGGTGTGATCCAATTTCTGGACACACCAGACTTTACTGGTACCGACAGACACTGGGGCAGGGCCTGGAGTTTTTGATTTATTTCCAAGGCAAGGATGCCCCAGACGAATCAGGGATGCCTAAAGAGCGGTTCTCTGCTGAGAGGCGTGATGGCTCCTACTCCACTCTGAAGATCCAGCCTGCAGAGCAAGGGGACTCTGCCGTGTACCTCTGTGCCAGCAGCTTAACCACAGCGTGGCACAGTCACCCTCTTCCTGCTCTCAAACCCTCATGTGCTCACCTCTCCTCAGAGTTCCCAAGGTCCTGAACAAAGGAGTGGATTAAGTGCATTGGGACTTGAATTGTTTCTCTGATAGTGGGAGGTCAGAAAATGACCTTTGAAATACCAGTAAGATCACCTTGGGTAATAGCATTCTAGCTGTGGACTTCTGGGATTCCTTTATACAGTTCAAGATTGAGCACCCAGGCTGAGTGTAAGGTATTGTGGAATCTTCTGTAAAATATAAAATTTCAACACATTTACAATAAACTCCCTGTACTGAGTGTCACTGACTCAGACCACATTAAGCTCTTGTGTGGGCAGCCAATGCAGAGCACTGTCAAAGCCCCATGCAGCCACCAGCCTTAAAATACATAAATTAGAACCCTTAGTAAGAACTGTGATTGAGATCAATTAACCAGGAGCACCTGTCACCCACATTAATGCACGCTAATGTACGCCCATATATTGTTTTAGTATTTTTCTCCACAATTCTGTAGTCTTCTTCTCTAATCTATTGTAAAAATATATAATTTTATTGATTTTATAGAGAGAGGAAGGGAGAGGGAGAGAGAGATAGAAACATCGATTGGAGAGAAACATCAATTGGCTGCCTCCAGCAAACCGTCACACTGTGGATCTAGCCTGTAACCCAAGCATGTGCCAATGGAAGTGAACTGGGAACCTCTAGGTTCATGGATCGAGGCACAACCACTGCGACACACCTGGCAGGGTCTAATGTATATTTACCAGAATTTTAAATTTAGCTTGGTTTAATAAAAGCCCTACTTGAGAAGGTGTTAAAGAAAATGGGTTTAAAGAAGACCTGAATAACAGTTACAGTGGTCCCCTCTTATACAGAAATAACCTGCAGTGGATGTCTGAAACCACTAATAGTACCGAACCATATATATATATGAGATATAACCCATATCTCATGGGTTATATATATATATATATATATATATATATATATATTACCTTATACATGCACATCTTTTTACTTAAAAGGAGCACTTTATGACATCTCTTTGGCATGTCAGAATTGCCAGCATCACTACTCTTGTGCTTTGGGTCACTATTAAGTGAAATAAGGGTGACTAGAACACAAGCACTGTGATGTTACTGCACTCAGTGTGATAACAGAGACAGCTATAAAGTGTCTAACACCGGGCTGTGCACACAGCCTTGATACGCTAAAGAAAGGATGGCTCATGTCCCGCCTGGGGTGGAACGAGACGGCACAAGATTTCATCAGGCTATTCAGCACGGTGCTCAAGTAAAAACTTGGGAATTGTTTATTTCTGGAATTGACCATTAATAATTCTGAACAGCTCTTGGCTGCTGGTAACTGAAACTGGGGAAAGTGAAACTGCAGATAAGGTGGGACTACTGTATGTAAAATCAATAGCAAGACAGAGAGTAGATAAATAGATAAATATCTTACCATTGTGAGGTTTTCCTAATCTATGTTCGGTGGTATAATATCACTTGAAGGTAGACTGTGTGAAAGCAGAGATGTGAATTGCAAACCGTAGAGCCACCACTAAAATAACAAACACAGAGTTATAACTAATAAGTCAACAAAAAAAGAAAAAATTGAATTATTTAAATGTTCAGTTAATGCACAAGAATACATAAAGAGAAGTAAAGAGGAAAAATCAAAAGAGGGGGCTAATACAGCAAATAGCAAGATCATAATACACACTAAAAACTAGATTAATAGTCATATCAAATCAAAGTAGTCTCAATGCCCAAATAAAACCATGGATTGTGATTTTGAGTAAAAATGAAAATCAACAACTGTATGCTGCCCACCAGAAATGTACTATGAAAATAAAGACCCAGAAGGTAAAAGTAAATGAGTGGACAAGATATACCGTGCTAACACTAATCACAGGAAAGCTGGAGCAGCAATAATAACATCAGACAAAGTCAATTTCAGAGCAAAGAATATCATCTGGGATAACAAAGCTCATGTTCTAATGATAAAAGGGCCAATTTAAGAAGAAGACATAGCAATCATTAACATTTATTCATCTAAAACAGAGCTTCAAAACATTGAACAAGCCGAAGCCGGTTTGGCTCAGTGGATAGAGCGTCGGCTTGTGGACTGAAAGGTCCCAGGTTCGATTCCGGTCAAGGGCATGTACCTTGGTTGCGGGCACATCCCCAGTGGGGGATGTGCAGGAGGCAGCTGGTCGATGTTTCTCTCTCATCAATGTTTCTAGCTCTCTATCCCTCTCCCTTCCTCTCTGTAAAAAATCAATAAAATATATTTAAAAAAAAAAACATTGAACAAAAACAGCAAGGAGAAATAGACTAATTCACAATTATAGCAAAACATTTCAACACCTGTCAGTAACTGATTAAACAACTTGACACCCACACCCAATAAAATCAGTGAGGATACAGAAGACATAAGCAACATTATTGATCACCTTGGCCTAACTCACATTTATAGAACAGATCACCCAACAGCAGCAGAATACACATTCTTATCAATTGCACATGGACCATGGACCAGGATGCTATAAACTTTGTGCATAAAATAAGTATCAATACATTTAAATAATTTGAGTCTTATAAAGCATGTTTTCAGACCGCAGATGAACTAAGTTAGAAATAAAAAAGAAAGAAAGAAAGAAAGAAAGAAAGAAAGAAAGAGTTCTAAAAAAATCCCAAATATTTGTAAATGAAATAACAATCTTCTAAATAACCCATAGTAGTGCTGGCCTCAGGATGAGTAGGGAATTATTCCCTACTTTCCAGCTTTCCCACTAAGCACTCCTTAGGTGGCATCCTACCAAAGAACAAATTAAAAGGGAAATTATGAAGAGATTCTAATTAAATTAAATTAAAATATATCATATTAAAATTGGTAGGATGCCACCTAAGGAGTGCTTAGTGGGAATGCTGGAAAGTAGGGAATAATTCCCTACTCATCCTGAGGCCAGCACTACTATGATACTCAAATGAGACCAAGATATTACAAAAACAAACAAACAAATAAAAAAACACACACACCAAAAAACCAAATCACACACACACATACAAAACAACCACACAAAAAGACCAATAGACAAATATTTCTCAAGAACACAGATTAATAATCCCTTCAAAATTCCATTATATCAAATGCAATGACATCTAAAGAGGATATTTATCTCAATAATGTACAGCCAATTTAAAATTAAAAAATATGAAATGTAGTTTAACCTCTCAAATATAAAAAAAGAAAAATCATATGATCATCTCTATAAATGTTAAAAAACACTGTACACAATCCAACATCTGTAACTGATAAAAACTCTTAGTAAATCAGAAATAATTGGAAACGTCCTGTCCCTAATCAAGGGCATTTATGAAAAAAAATTTTTGGTTAATAAACATTTTTTTCAAGTAAGCTATGATAAGTTAAAGATGCAGGTTCTAATTCCTAGATCAAACATGTAAAGTAGCACCAAAAGGGGAGAAATAGTCATTTCAACAATGGTGCTGTAAAATCCATATCCATATCGAAAATAATGAAACTCAATTCTTATCCCACTCCATAAACTAGGAGTGAGCAACATCTGCCTCTGCTTGTTCTTATATGGCACAGAAGCTAACCAATGATGTTTACATATGTGGTTGAAAAAAATACAAATAAATAACATTTGCGACATAGGAAAATTATATGAAATTCAGATTTCAGTATGCATACACTAAGTTTATTGGAGCACAGCCATGCTCACTTGTGAGCAGTGTCTCTGGCTCTCTGACACTGCAGAGGCAGAGGTGAGGAGCTGGGACAGAAAACCAAAATCTTTACCATCTGACCCTTTACAGAAAAAGTTTGCTAATCTTGCCATAAACAAAAATGAATAAATATGAGATGGGTCATCATTCTCAATGATCTATAAGGGTTCTAAAAGAAAGCAGAGCAAATTATCTTCATGACCTTGGAGTAGGCAAATATGTCTATGAGAGGACAAAAAATATCTTTAAAAGCTTATTTTTGTTTATCAAAGTTTTTAAAATCCTCATCAACAAAATATATTTAGAAAATATACATGTATCTATGAAAAGTCATGTATTCAAAATATAAATAATTCCTACAAATCAATAATTTTAAAAGATACACAATTTAATTGTTTAAAAAAAAAGCAAGTGAATACAACAGGGTGGTAAAAAAAAAAAAAAAAAAGATCTATAAGTAGGCAGCTCCCTCTTCAAAAAGGGTTAATTTCCAGCTGCTTAGATTTTTTTTTGGCTGGTAGAACCACACTGTAAGTCCTTTCCAGGAATTACCTTTGGTTAAAGATAAGTTTCACCCTAGCTGGTTTGGTTCAGGGGATAGAGCATCAGCCTGTAGACTGAAGGGTCCCAGGTTCAATTGGGTCAAGGGCACATACCAAGGTTGTAGGCTCGACCTCCAGTAGCGGGTGTGCAGGAGGCAGCCAGTAAATGATTCTCTCTCATCATTGATGTTTCTATCTCTCCCTTTCCCTTCCTCTTTCAGAAATCAATAAAAATATTTTTTTTTAAAGAGAGAGAGAGAGAGAGAGAGAGAGAGAGAGAGAGAGAGAGAGAGAGAGAAAACGTTTCCCCCAAGTTTCCTCTACTGCTTCCAAGGGCAGCTGCAGGCATCGTGTCCTCTTCCCCAGAACACTCATTGATGTGATTTAGAATTTGTGTTTCCTTCTTATAAAAATGCACTATGCTTCCCTCAGTGCCACCTGCAAAGGGTGGGCTGAGACAGGTAAACATCACATCAGCAGGAGCTTGCATTGTCCTGGCTGGTGCTGACTCCTAATTCAGACAGAACTCAGCCAACCTGGGCAGTGTCAACACTGTTATTGCACAAGTGGCCGCTTGGGGGCACTGTGGATCCACAGAGGTGGCTGCTGATGGGGCCCTGTGGGACAGGGAGGGTTAAGGGACAGACTCTTGGTTTAGTCTCTACATCAGGGAGACTATCTGATGAATCAGAGGTTTGCTGATCATATCTTCTCATATGAACTGCTATGCAGGTGTGTTGTCACATCAGGGAGCCATGAGGTTGGCCTTGCCTGGAGTTAAGCTCTCTCTTGAAGCCTATCTTTGGTGGAGAGTGTGATGGAGCTTCTTTCAGTGGGGCAGCCTGGATAATTCATGTCAGATGTAGAGCAAGGAACACCTGCTCTAAGGAAAACAGAGAAACAATGGTCACCTGCCATAAACCCTGCCTCATCCAGCTCAGCACAGCCAGCAGCACTTGCTCATAGGAAGATGGACAGAAAGGGGAATGGCTGGACCAGTTGAGCCTGTCCAGGAAGTACAGGTTGCCTGTGGGAGCCTACAAGGACTGTGACATCAGAACAGTGACATCACAGGAAAACCCTCCAAACAGAGCAAAGGGAGGTGCAAAAGCCTCTGCTCTCTCACCCCAAATACCAGATCCAGAGCTGGGAGATGGCCAGTCTTTTCCTGCCCAAGTCTTCCAGTGGCCCCTGGCTCCTCTGCTGCGTGGCCCTCTGTCTTCTGGGGGCGGGTGAGTCCTGAGTTCAGGTGGGACACCCCTTGAACCCAAAGTTTTTGATTGTTGCTGGCCTGTCTATCTCCTTCCTGTGCTGGTCTCCAGCTTCTGTCTCCTTCCTCCACAGGTTCCGTGGCTGCTGGAGTCACCCAGTCCCCAAGACACCTAATCAAAAGTCGTGGGGCGGAGGCCGTTCTGAAGTGCCATCCTATCTCTGGACACAATACTGTGTACTGGTACCAGCAGGCTCCAGGACAGGGCCCCCAGTTCCTCATTAGTTTTTATGAAAAGGAGGAGGGACAGAAAGGAAACATCCCTGATCGGTTCTCAGGAAAACAGTTCGATAACTACAGCTCTGTGCTGGCCATGAGCACCTTGCAGCTGGGAGACTCAGCTGTGTATCTCTGTGCCAGCAGCTTAGACACAGCCCTGCAGGGTCAATGGCTCTCTGCACTCAAACCTCCCTGCCCCAGATGAGGATAGGGAGGGGGCCTTAGTGAGTTTCCAGGGCTTCTAGTTCTTTTCTAAGACTCTCCCTGCCCTGATGAGCTCAACCAGAGCTTTCCTGAGTGTCCTCCCAGCTCTGCCAGCACCTGGCAATTCCTAGCACATGGCAAGAACTCCTGCTGTGATAGAGTGGGGTCCAAGTTGTATGTGCTAATGCATTGTCAGCAACGTGTGTCCACTTTACAGAGGAGGAAACACTTAGTATACCATTTTATAGACAAGAAGCTGCAGATCCTGGACATCCCAAATATATCTTAAATGGAAACTCTACATCTCCAGGCCTCAGAAGTCAACATTCCCCAGAATTCCATGGTGCTGCCTGGTCCTGGTCCATAGAATATAGCTGAGCCCTGTCTCTCCCCTCAAGAGCATCGGAGCTGGGATGGAGAGGTCACACCTCATGTGTGGTTGCATAGCTGATTGCCTAGCAATTTATAAGACACTAGAGACCTGATGCACAAAATTTGGCCTGGCCAGCGATCAGGACCGAGCTAGAGGTGACTGGTGGGGCAGTCAGTGGTGGGGGAGGGGGACTGGCACCTGCCTTGGCTGGCCTGGGGCCTGTGGACTGGGGGCAGCTCCTGCATTGAACGTCTGCCCCCCTGGTGGTCAATGCATGTCATAGTGACCAGTTGTTTCACCAGTTGTTCTACAGTTCAGTCGACTTGCATATTAGGCTTTTATTATATAGGACCATGGTCGGCAAACTGTGGCTCGCGAGCCACATGCGGCTCTTTGGCCCCTTGAGTGTGGCTCTTCCACAAAATACCACGGCCTGGACGAGTCTATTTTGAAGAAGTGGCATTAGAAGAAGTTTAAGTTTAAAAAATTTGGCTCTCAAAAGAAATTTCAATCTTTGTACTGTTGATATTTGGCTCTGTTGACTAATGAGCTTGCCGACCATTGATATAGGATAGTACTTCAAGCCAGAAAACTTGCATCTGTCCTCTCCTAGTTCACATAGAGGGAGGCCATGATGTCCCTCTAAAGAGGAGCTAAGTGACTAGGGTGATTTCAGACTACCAGAAGATTAACCAAGAAAACAGAATCTGTCCAGGAATTTCAAGCAGAATTCTGGGAGTTACTACAAGGAATCAGTGTTTCTCAACCACTGGAAGGTGTATAAAGGAAGGTCTCAGCTTGCCCTCACACTCAGCACTTTCAAGCAGATAATTTGAAATTGCTGCATCTGCCCAGAACAGGAACTACAGAAAACAGCTGAACATCACCGCTATTAAGTGAATGGTGTAGACTTTTACAGACTGGGGTACAAGTTTATTGATGAATGCAGACGGGTTCAATGCTACTCATTTTGTGCATTATTCACCTTATTCGTTGCTCATTTTCTGTGAGGTAGCACAAATTATCCAGGTTACAGGTGAAAACACTGATCGCTAGAGAGTTTGGATACTTTGCTATAGGGGCACGGCTAACAAATACCGGAACTGGGACCCAAACATGGGCCATACTGACTTCCACCCATGCTTTAAATCACCCCAACCTTCTGCTCTTGGTAGAGGGAGGCATCTTCAAAATGAGAACATGAACCCAAAGATTCCTTTCAGAAACTCTGGCTCTGACACAAATCATTTGCATAATAGCTTCCCCTGGGAGGGGACATGCTGAAGAGGAAAGAGATCCAGCTTTGGGAACCTGTCTGTTCATATTCTGACCTGCCTTGGGATGGTGACTCAGAAAATATTTCTGAGATTTTACATTTGTAAACTGGGGCCAATAATTCGTGTCTTGTAGAGATTTAAAACAAGCAAATATAACTAATTGCTTAATAAAAATATATGCTTAAGTAATTTTTGTTCTCTATAAACTCTGTGACAAATCTCTAGTGTAGAAAAATTATTTGCTATGTGCAGCTCTGGGATCAAAGGCAGGCCGGGGTTACTTTTGCCTGACTCATCTATGGCTCAGAAAGAAACGCCTCTGAAATGCAAATACTGTTGTCTGATCATTTATTGGGTGAAATTAACTCCTGAGAGGTGCTCTTAAGGGAAAATGAACAGGTGACCCAGGACAGCACTTCCTGTTTGATGTTAAGTCTGATGTGCAAGAAGGTGTGGTGCTTCCAGAAAGTTGTGGCTTTGGAGTGACTGGTGATCACACAGAAGAGCTGAAGGAAGAGACGGTTTTGTGTGAAGAGAGACCATAGTAGTGAGGCCTCCAGTGCCGTCCATCCATTCCCGGCCCACCTCTGGTATCAGCCTCAGCTGCAGTGACCAATTACATGCAAGTTCATGTGCATTTACCTGGTTCGGACAGGACCCCTTCACCTGCCAGCTGGGAGTCCCTCTGCTTTGTGCTCTGGCCTCCTCTCTATCATAGGAGCCCATGTGGCCTGCACAGCAGGGCAGCCAGAGCTGCAGAAGTGCTAACTCTCCTGGAGGGAAAGGAGCCAGGGATGAAAGCTCAGCCTCCGCGTCCAGGAGGACAGCTCAGGAGGTGGTCTGTGTGCTTCTCTGCAGGTTCCAACAAAATCCATCTCCTGATGTCCCAGCACAACCGCAATATTGCACCTTATCCTGGTTTTCTCCTTCCATGATCCTTCCTCCCTACTCTCTTACTCCTACTTCCTGAGATCATTTCCAAAATAAACTACTTGCACCTAAATCCTCATCTCAGATGGGCTTTCAGGGTCAGCCTAAACAGTGACAATGATGGATGGAAATGACCATCAGAAGTCTCTTCTCTTTGGAAGAAACTGCCATTTTTGTTTCATTCATTCTGCCATCCAATCATTCAAAAAGTCTTATAAAGATAAAGTTTTATAACAACAGGTATAAATGGATTTTTCCCAGTTCACTTTGGTTTATTTAAAATTCCCAACAGACTCGCATGGGTCTCTGCTCCTTTCAAGTTCTGAACCTATTTGTGACTGATTGGACTGAGTTATGTTTACAGAAGTGGAGTCTGACTGGACTCCAATAACCATTCATTCCTTTCATTCAACAAACACTAATTGAATTCAGGTAAAGGGTCATTTGGGCTTGGTGGAGATGTATGCCTATAATTATGGTGCTTTTCTAAAAAGAAAACAGGAACATATCTAGAAGTCGTGGACAGTTTCTGTGCAAATGAGAAGGCCTGAAATTATTCTTCATTGTCTGCACAGCCCATCCAGCCTTCACTATTTATCATGTACAGGCACTATGTAGGAGCTTGGGAGACACCTATGCAAAAACACAAGGACCAGTAAAAAGCTTTCTGGTGACATATATTTTTTATTCAACATCAAATTTATGACTCTAATTCATTAATTTATAAGAAAATTACAAAGGAGCTATTCCTGGTAAATGCTTATCTTACTTAAGTAATCAGGTGTATTATTAAGAATACTAACAATATGGATAGATGATATCTGATTGTGAGAACAGTCCTTAGATCTCTGGGATTCCATGTACTCTAACCCAAACAATGTGAGTCCTAGTAAAAACTTCCTCTATTTTGCACTTATCCAGCCTGGTATGCAGGCTCCTTTGCTGTGTGGCTCTTGTTCCTTGGTGACCAGATAAGTCCTAGATAAGATAGATATAAAAGCCTTTCCTGGGTTGGACAGGCACCAAGCTGCCAGTCTTTCTATGTGATGGCCATCAATTTCCTCCTTGCCTCTGATTTCTGCTTCCTTGTCCTTTCTCACTGTTGTATGATTATAGTTACCCATCGAGATGACATCAGTATATGCAGTTACAGAAATGGGGACACCTCACACTGAGATATAACCTGTATAAACAATAGCAGCTCATACTGATATTGACTAGTTGCAAGCGTGGCACTGTAACTCATTTATGATTTAATCAATATTCTTCCATACTATGTGTGTGTGTGTGTGGGGGGGGTGGCGGGGGGAGGTGGGTGCAAGACTTCTGAATGCAGACAGAACATTTTCTTGTAATTCTGAAAGCATCAGAAATGTGTACCTCCGGCTGAATATCTCATTCACCTGGCTAACAAGCCTCCTCTCTCTTTAACAAAAAGCACTGTCATGGGGACTTAGGTAAAACAGTTTTCTGTGGCCTCAGCTGAAACCAAGGGAGACTACAGGGATCTGAACATGGAAGGCAGAGCTCCCATCGGTCAGTGAACTGTGAGACAAAGCAAATCAAGTGTTCAGATTCCAATGACCCTGACCTTGAAGCTTTGAAAACTTCCTGGATATCAGGTGGTTCCTGGGACTTAGAGGTTAATTGATTTGTTCCAGTGGGAAAGGGTGTGGCATATTAGTTAAGCAGAAAAAGCATTTGTCAAGGACAGTGACATCACTGAGTCTATTTCCTCAAAACAGAACAGGAAGACATGAGATTCTGCCCTGAAATGGTCATGAGGCTCTGCTTCTGTGTGGCTCTTTGTCTCCTGTGGGCAGGTGAGTACAGGTGGGCTTCCTGCCCTGGATTCCCAAGACCTCAGCCAAAGCCTTCATCGTTGGATGACAACATCAGGTCTGTGGCTCTCTCTTTACAGGAATCCTGGATGCCCGAATCACCCAGAGCCCAAGATACAAGGTCACAGGGACAGAAAAGAAGGTGACTCTCAGGTGTCACCAGACTGATAACCAAAACGTTATGTACTGGTATCGCCAAGACCTGGGCCATGGGCTGAGGCTGATCCAGTACTCATTTGGTGTTGGCAGCATCGAAAAAGGAGATGTCCCTGAGGGGTACAGTGTCACTAGGCCAAATACAGAGAACTTTGCCCTCACACTGGACTCAGCCACCCTCTCCCAGACATCTGTGTACTTCTGTGCCAGCAGTGAATCCACAGTGGTTCATGGCTGACTCCTCTCTACACAAAAAGGCAGGGGGAGGCCCTGCATCCTGACTCCACAGAGCCCTATGCAAACTAATAAGCAATGGAACGCCCAGTGGCCTGTGCCTGCAGGGTGAACTTCAGTGTGTGCTGAGGTCTACCTGCAGGGCAGTGTCTGCCAGGCCTGGACCAGACCCAGGACGCCGGACACACATTCCCCACTGTTGCTGTCAGTCAGTCTGTCCTCTGCAGCTGCCCTGTGACCTGGGAAGGTGTTTCTCCAGCTCTAGGTTTTCACCTCATCAACCTGAATCTGATTCATCCAGAGTGGAAAGTCATAGGAAAACAAGATCCACCTAGACCCCCTTATATATTACACACTAGTGTCTTCAAGTCAATGAAGTGGAGTCCCCTTCCATAAAGAAGCTATAGGAAATATACTCTTTACTGCATGGTGACCTAGAAGGACACAAGGCTTTGCTATGGGCTCAGGAGACATAATACCACATGGAGGGTAATGAAGACAGATAGGGCACTTGGTCATGATCTGCAGAAAGAATAGGAGCTTCCAACTCAGATATTTTCCCAGGGTATCATTTTATTTTTTATATCTCTAAATACTAGTGCATTTCAGGGCAAAGCCAAGACAACAACCGATGCCCACCCTTGATTAAGAAATGGATAAGGTTGAGCATGTGTGACTGGTTGAGAAGAGGGTATGGTTATAGAAACAGGGACAGGTGCAGACAGAGAGGTAACTGTCTCAGAGAAATGTGGGAAACCAAGGGGAGGGGTGTTCCCTAAACTCAGTGCATTACAGCCATACCACATCTCTCCTGCAGGCCCTGCTGAGCTATATCTATGAGAGGAGCTGCTGATTCAACCTGAGTCAAGTCCAAATGAACCCTGGGCCATGGAGCCTCTGCTGGGATGGAAGGCAGTGACATCCCAGGCAGACCTGTCTGTCCACTGGAGATGGGCCTCTGAGCTCCCTCTCAATCTTTGGGTCAGAGCATTTACCTGGGACAGCCCCATCTCGCCCTGACCTGGCCATGAGCCCCAACCTCTTCTGTGTGATGCTTTGTCTCCTTGTGGCAGGTGAGTTCTTTCAGTGTACATGTTTATGTGTCAGTGCAAATACCACTTAATGTTATTTACTTGATTAGGAATATTCTGGTAATTGAGTAAAGCAGAGGAACAGTAGCATTCAACATGAAATTTATATTTTGTGGCTACTTGGAAAAGCTGTTCCTGTCGGCAGAGGCTCCATTTACAGAGAGAGGCCATGTATTAGTTCTTGAAGAACTGTGAGTATCTCTCTGGGTAGAAACAATAGAATTGTCTAGAATGGCCCAAGAATAGACCAAAGCCCCAGATTTGCCTGAGTGATTCATATTAATGCTTTAAAGACTAATGGTCCAGCTACTCTGGCTCAGTGGTGGAGCATAGACCTATGAACCAGGAGGTCACAGTAGGATTCCTGGTCAGGGCACATCCAGGTTGCAGGCTCCATCCCAGTACGGTGCATGCAGGAGGCAGGCAATCAATGATTCTCTCTCATAATTGAAGTTTATATCTCCCCCTCATATACATTTTAAAAAGACTAATGTAATTTTTTTTCCTTAGGCAGCAAAGACTGAAAATAGACTCATTTCAAAGAGTAGAACCCTAAAAGTAATGGAGTGAGAATATCTTCCTGAGACTACAGCATTTATTCCCACTTCTTTGTGGGAACCTTATTTGAGAAAGCTATGACGTGTTCATCAACCCTGGGGTAACACCACAACCAACATTGTAATTCTACTGCCACTTGTATTAAAAACACAAACTGAGCATGTCTAGAGCTTATGGAAATGTAACTTGTTTCTATTGACTTTGGAAATGCAGGCACTAGAGGGCGCTCATTTACCTTCCTTTTCTGATAAAAGGGAATTATTCACAGGCAAGACCTAGAACAGTGGTCGGCAAACTCTTTAGTCAACAGAGCCAAATATCAACAGTACAACGATTGAAATTTCTTTTGAGAGCCAAATTTTTTAAACTTAAACTTCTTCTAACGCCACTTCTTCAAAATAGACTCGCCCAGGCTGTGGTATTTTGTGGAAGAGCCACACTCAAGGGGCCAAAGAGCCGCATGTGGCTCGCGAGCTGCAGTTTGCCCACCACGGACCTAGAATGAGGGGTCAGAGCCTCCACTCTCTTGTAATTTGGGGACATTTATTTATTTTAGAACTGACTTGTAAACACAGGAAGTATTGTGATAAGGAGTTGAGGGCAAAAGTCGGTATATAGATAAATGAATTAATAGAGGGTATTGTTGTTTGACTTTCAAAGTTAATAGAAGGACCTAACCAACGTAGATCAGTACCCACCAGAGGCACCATTTCATCCCCAGCAGCTTTGAACTGTGAATTCAAACTGCTATCAGGGCAAAGAGCAAAGATCTGACAATTCTACCATCTTTCCCACCTTTTCCTTCCCACATATCCCAGTGCTGTCCAAATCCTGGGAAGGACCAACAAAATGCAGGATGAAGGTTAGAAATAGGAGAGCTCAGAGTGAAGATGATAAAGTCAGCATTTTAGTCCTCAACTGTCAAGTGCTGTTGAATGCAGTGAAAATGTCCAACTGACAATGTGAAGGAACAAGAGACATGAGAAGGCTGGCCACATAGGGAGTGTGGGATCCGAGGAATAGACCACCCGAGCTCAGAGGGATGACAACCAAAAAATCTAACAATCAGTGTTGATTTACATCCACTTTTGAATTACTATTTCTCATTCATTCTTTGTTTCATAATTTTCATCCTTTAACATTTCTGATTATGAGTGACAATATTTTTTCTTTCTTAATAGGAATATAAAGAAATCCTAAGGCAATCCTAACGCTCAGTGATGTCACTATGGGAACTGCCGTGTGCAGACAAGGGAAGTCCCTCCTGCTCTGCTCATGCTCACAAGGACCCTAACCTAAGTAACCTCCCATTCCTGTCCTTACCCTGCCATGGGCACCAGGCTCCTCTACTGGGTGAGCCTCTGTTTCCTGGGGGCAGGTGAGTCCTCAGAAAAATCAAGCACTTTCATTATGGTGTGTGTATGTGTGTGTGTGTGTGTGTGTGTGTGTGTGTGTGTGTGTGTGTGTGAGGATTACAATTATTTGTCCTCATTCTATTTCCAAATCTGTCTCCACAGGTCACACATATGCTGGAGTGTCCTAATCTCCCAGGCACATAGTCACAGAGAGGGGACAGAATGTCACTTTCAGGTGTGATCCAATTTCTGGACACCTGACCCTTTACTGGTACCGACAGACACTGGGGAAGGGCCTGGAGTTTTTGATTTACTTCCAAGGCAAGGATGCCACAGACAAATCAGGGATGCCTAAAGAGCGGTTCTCTGCTGAGAGGCGTGATGGCTCCTACTCCACTCTGAAGATTCAACGTGCAGAGCAGGGAGACTCGGCCATGTACCTCTGTGCCAGCAGTCTAACCACAGCGTGGCACAGTCACCCTCTTCCTGCTCTCAAAACCTCATGTGCTCACCTCTCATAGTTCCCAGAGTCTTGAAGAAAGGAATGACCCTCTTCTTTCCTCACCAAGGGGAATAAGTGCTTTGGGATTTTAATTGTTGTTCTCATCTTGGGAGGTCAGGAAATGACCTTCAAAATACCAGAACAGGTCACCTTGGGTAATAACATTCTGGCTGTGGATCTCTGGGATTTCTTTATACAGTTCAAGATTCTACAATTGAGATTGAACATCCAGGCTGAGTGTAAAGTATTGTGGAATCTTCTGTAAAATATAAAATTTCAACACATTTACAATAAACTCCCTGTACTGAGTGTCACTGACTCAGACCACATTAAGCTCTTGTGTGGGCAGCCAATGCAGAGCACTGTCAAAGCCCCATGCAGCCACCAGCCTTAAAATACATAAATTAGAACCCTTAGTAAGAACTGTCATTGAGATCAATTGTCCAGGAGCACTTGTCACCCACAATAATGCACGTTAAAGTATGTCCATATATTGTTTTAGTATTTTTTATGTTCCTGCAGTCATTCTGTGTTTAATATTCTTCTTCTCTAGTCTATTTTTAATAGAAATTTAAATTTGGCTTGGTTTAATAAAAATCTTACTTGAGAAGGCATTAAAGAAAAGTGATTCAAAGAAGACCTGGATAACAATCACCGTAGTCCCTTCTTATTTTGGGGGGATATTTTCCAAAACTTCCAGTGGGTACCTGAAACTGCTGATAGTACTGAACCCCATATATACTGTTTACCTTATAGATGCATATTTTTTCCCTTAAAGGAAGCACTTTACGGCATTTCTTTGGCATGTCAGAATTGCCAGCATCACTACTCTTGTGCTTTGGGCCACTATTAAGTGAAAGAAGGTTGACTAGATCACAAGCACTGTGATGCTGCTACAGTCAACCTTGAGAGGGCTACTGAGTAACTAATGGCAGGTTGTATACACAAGGGGTGTGTATACACCCCTGCATGGAAATGGATGGAAGGAAATGGCACAAGATTTCATGAGGCTTATCAGATTAGTGTGCAATTTAAAACTTAGGAATTGTTTATTTCTGGAATTTACCATTTAATAACTTTGGACTGCACTTGAATGCAGGTGACTGAAACTGCAGAAAGTGAAACTGCAGATAAGGGGGACAACTGTATGTAAAAGTAAAATGTGTGATGATAAGAGCAAGACAGGGAGCATCTACATGGATAAATATCTTACCATTGTGAAATTTTCCTAATTTATGTCAGGTGGTATAATATCACATGAAGGTAGACTGTGTTAAGGCAGAGAGGTATATTGCAAACCCTAAAGCCACCACTAAAATAACAAGCACACTTATAGTTAATACGCCAACAAAAAAGAGGAAATAGAATTATTTAAATGCTCAATTAATACACAAGAAGACATAAAGTGAAGAAAAGAACAAACAAAAGATGGGGCATATACAACAAATAACAAGATTGTGATAGATACTAATTAACTAGATGAATAGTCATATCAAGTCAAAATAGTCTCAATGCCCCAAATAAAAACCAGAGATTGTGATTTTGAGTAAAAAAAACTGTATGCTGCCCATCAGAAAGGCAGTATAATCACAAAACTAATAAGGTAATGGAAAAGATATACCATGCTAACACTAATCACAAGAAAGCTGGAGCAGCAATATTAATATCAGACAAAGTAAATTTCAGAGCAAAGAAAGGTCATAGTCTATTGATAAAAGGGTCAATTGAGCAAGAAGAGATAGCAATCATATATATTTATGCATCTAAAAAGTTTCAAAATACAGGAGTAAAAACAAAGAGAAAAAGACAAATTCACAATTATAGTCAGACATTTCAACACCTGGCAGTAACTTTTTTTCCAGAGAAAGAGTGGTAAGAGACAGAGAGAGAAACATGGATGTGAGAGAGACACATCTCTTGGTTGCCTCCTGCGCACACCCAAACTGGATGCCAGGGATCGAGTATGCAACTGAGATACATGCCCTTGACTGGAATCAAACCCAGGACCCTTTAGTTCTCAGGGTAATACTCTATCTACTGAGCCAATCCGGCTAGGGCCACTTGTCAGTAGTTGATTGAACATCATGACCGCCCCCCAATAAAATCAGTGAGGATATAGAAGACATAAACAACATTAATGATCACCTCAACCTAACAGATATTTACAGTTCACCTATAGCAACAGAATACACGTTCTATCAAATGCACATGGACCATGGACCAGGATGCTATGACTTTGGGTATAAAATAAGTATCGATACATTTAACAGAATTCAAGTCATACAAAGCATGTTCTCTCACTACAGAGGAACTAAATTAGATATCAATAACAGAAAGAGTTCTGGAAAAATTTCAAAATTTGTAAAGGAAATAACAATCTTCTAAATAACCCATGAGGCTAAGAACAAATAAAAATTGAAATTATAAAGGTATTTTAACTTAATGAAAATGAAAATATATCAAAATTGGTAGAATGCCACTAAAGAAGTACCTACTGAGGAACCTGAAAGCTCAGGAATAATTCCCTACTCATCCTGAGGCCAGCCAGCACTACTATGGTACTCAAATGAGACCAAGGAATTACCAAAACAACACTAAACAAAAACCTACAGACCAATATCTCTCATGGACACAGAATAACAATCCTTTTAGAATTCCAGTATATCAAAATGCAATGACATCTACAGAGGGTAACACATCATGATCAAGTGGGGCTTATCTCAGGAAAGTATAGTTAGTTTAACATTCAAAAATATGCCAATGTACTCAAATACTAAAAAAAGAAAAATCATATGATCATCTCTATAGATTCTTAAAAACATTTGATAAAAGCCAACAGCAATTCCTGATAAAAGTTCAGTAAATTGGAAGTAAATGGAAGAAGTCCTTTCCCTAATGAAGGGCATGTATAAAACAGTTTATGGTTAATAGACATTTTTGCAGGTACACTATGGTAAGTTAAACATGCATATTGTAATCCCTAGATCAAACACTGAAAGTAGCACAAAAGGAGTGAAATAGTCATTCAACAATGGTGCTGGAAAAATAATCAATGGTGCATCTGGGAAAATAATTTTAATCCTTACCTCACTCCATCTTATAGGGCCCAGAAGCTAACCAATGGTGTTTACATTTTTAAGTGGTTGAAAACGATTAAAAACCAGTATTTGTGACATACAAAATTTCTGTAAAATTCAGATTTTGGTATCGATACAGGAAGTTTTTTGGAGCACAGCCTCAATCCCTCACGTACACAGTGTCTCTGGCTGCTTTGGCACAGCTGTGGCAGAACTGAGCAGCTGGGACAGAAAACCGGAAATATTTACAGAAGACTTTTGCTGATTTTGCAAACTTGAGTATGAGATGGGTCAGTATTCATAATGACATATAAAGCTCCTGAAAAAAAGCAGAGCAAATTCTTTTCATGACTTGGAGTAGCAGAGATTTCTTAGAGAGGACAAAAATATTCTAATCTTTAAAAAGCACACTATTCTTTACAAATATTTTGAAATCCTGTTCATCAAAAGAAATCAAGAGAAAATATATCTGAGGAAGGGAATGTATAAAAATATAAATAATTCCTACAAATCAATAATTTTTAAAGGTGAGTAATTCAATTTTAAAAAGATTAAAATCAGTGAGGATATCAGTTGAATAGGGTGATTCCCCCCCACCACCAAAAAAGGATCTATAAGTAGGCAGTTCCATCTTCATAGAGTGTTTATTTTCAGTCGTGTAGGAGCATTTTTGGCAGATAGAACCCCATGGTCAGCCCTGCCCAAGAATTACCTTTGGCTAAAGACAGCACTTTGCCCAACGTCCCTCTACCCCCACTTCCCAGGGCAGCAAATGCATGGTGTCCTCATTCCTAGAACACTCATTGATGATATTTAGAATTTTATTCCCTTTTTGGAAATATGCATCACGCCTTCCTCGTTACCACCTGGAAAGAGTGAGCTTGAGACAGGCAAACATCACATCAGCAGGAGCTGTGCAGGGTCCTGGCCAATCCTGAGGCCTAATTCAAACAGAACCCAGCCAGCCTGGGCAGTGTCAATACCGCTACTGCACAAGTGGCCGCGTGGGGGCGCTGTGTATCCACTGAGTGAGCTGCTGATGGGGCCCTGTGGGAGACAGAGGATTAAGGGAGAGAGTGTTGGCTTGGTCCCTACATTAGGGGGACTATCTGATGAATCAGAGGTTTGCTGATCTTATCTTCTCACGATAACTGCTGTGCAGGTGTGTTGGTCACAGCAGGAAACCACGAGCTTGGCCTCCTCTGGAGGTAAGGCTTCTCTTGGAGCCTACGTTTGGTGGAGACAGTGAGGGAGCTTCTTTCTGTGGGGCAGCCTGGATAATTCAAGTCAGGAGTAGAGCAAGGAGCACCTGCTTCTAGGAACAGAGAAGCTGTGGGGATGACCACAGGCCCCAAACCCTGCCTGGACAGCTCAGCACAGCCAGCAGCACCTACAGACTGAGGAATGCCTGGAGCAGCCTGAGCCTGTCCAGGAGGTGCAAGGTGCCTGTGGAGCCTACAAGGACAGTGACATCAGAACAGTGACATCATAGGCAAGCCCTCTACTCAGCGCAAAGGGAGGGGCAGAGCCTCTGCGCTCTCATCCCAAACACCAGAGCCCAGAGCTGGGAGATGGCCAGTCTTGTCCTGTCCAAATCTTCCAGGGGCCCTCAGCTCCTCGGCTGCATGGCCCTCTGTCTCCTGGGGGCAGGTGAGTCCTGATTTCAGGTGGGACATCCCTTGAATGCAAAGTTCTTAACTGTCTCTGGCCTGTCCATGTCCTTTCTGTGCTGGCCTCCAGCTTCTGTCTCCTTCCTCCACAGGTTCAGTCGCTGCTGGAGTCACCCAGTCCCCAAGACATGTAATCAAAGGCCATGGGGGGAAGGCTGTTCTGAAGTGCCACCCCATCTCCGGACACAGAAGTGTGTACTGGTACCAGCAGGCTCTGGGACAGGGCCCCAAGTTCCTCATTGAATATTTTGAAAAAGAGGAGAGAGAAAAGGGGAGCATCCCTGATCGGTTCTCAGGAAAACAGTTCAAGAACTACAGCTCTGAGCTGGCCATGAGCGCCTTGCAGCTGGGAGACTCGGCCGTGTATCTCTGTGCCAGCAGCTTAGACACAGCCCTGCAGGGTCAATGGCTTTCTGCACGCAAACCTCCCTGCCCAGATGAGGATGTCACAGGAGAGGGAGAGGGCCTTAGTGAGTTTCCAGGGCTTCTAGTTCTTTTCTAAGACTCTCTCTGCCCTGCTGAGCTCAGCCAGAGCTTTCCTGAGTGTCCTCCCAGCTCTGCCAGCACCTGGCAATTCCTAGCACATGGCAGGAACTCCTGCTGTGATAGAGTAGGTGTCTACGTCGTGTGTGCTAATGCATGGTAGACATTGTGTGTCCATTTTACAGAAGATAAAATGCTCCATATATGGTTTCATAGACAGGATGTTGCAGCTCCTGGATGTCCCAAATACTTCACATATGTCAACCATACATCTCCAGGCCTCGGAAGTCAGCATTTCCCCAGAATTCCATGGTGCTGCCTGTGCCATAGTTAATGGAATACTATGCAACTATATAAAAGAAGTATCTCTCATCCATTGAGACAGCATGGAGGGACCTGGAGAGTATTATGCTAAGCTAAGTAATTCAGTCAGAGAAAGACAAGTATCACATGATCTCACTTACATGTGGAATCTAATGAACAAAATAGATCCAGAGACATGGAAGCATGGAACAGAATGACGAACCTCAGAGGGAAGGGGGGAGGGTGGAAAGGGAAGAGGTTAACCAAAGAACTAATATGCATATATGCATAATCCATGGTCATAGACAATAGTGTAGTAAAGTTCTGGGCAGAGGCCAGAATGGGGTGAAGGGGGTCACTGTGTGTGTGTGTGTGTGTGTGTGTGTGTGGCGGGGGGGGGGGGGGGGGGAGGAGGGCGCAAAAGGAAGACATCTATAATACTTTCAACAATAAAAATAAATTTTATAAAAGTAAAAGAAACAAAATAAAATATAACAGAACCCTGTCTCTGCCATTTCAAGAGCATCAGAGCAAGTATGCAGAGGTCACCCATCATGTGTGGTTACACAGCTGATTGCCTGCCAACTTCTAGGATACAGAACTTCAAGCCAGAGAACATGTCTGTCCTGCCCTAGTTTACATAGAGTGAGACCATGATGTCCCTCCAATAAAGGAGCTAAGGGACTAGGGGATTTCCAGACTAGCAGAAGATTCATCAAGACAACAGAAGCCCTCTAGGAATTTCAGGCAGGATTCTGGGCGTTACTGCAGGGGATCAGTGTTTCTAAACCACTTCAAGGTGTGGAGGAGGGAGGGTCTCAGCTTGCCCAAACTTTCTATCAGAACATCTGAAACCGCTGCGTCTGCCCAGATCAGGAACTGCAGAAAACAGCTGAGCATCACAGCTATTAAATGAATGGTGTAGATATTTACAGACTGGGATACAAGTTTATTGACAAATGCAGATGACTTTAATTCTATTCATTTTGTGCATTTAATTCAATCACCTTTTTCATTACTCATTTTCTTTTTTTTTTTTTTTCTTTTTTTTTTTTATTATTATTTTTTTTTATTTTTTTATTTTTTTATTTTTTTTATTAAGGTATTATATGTGTACATATCTTACCATTGCCCTCCCCACACCCCACTCCCATATATGCCCCCACCCCCAAGAGTTTTGCATCCATTGGTTATGCTTATATGCATGCATACAAGTCCTTCGGTTGATCTCTTATCTCCCCCACCTCTCCCTAACCTTCCCCTTGTAATTTGACAGTCTGTTTGATGCTTTACTGTCTCTGTATCTATCTTTTTGTTCAAGTTTATAATGTTCTTTATTATCCATAAATGAGTGAGATCATGTGGTATTTTTCTTTCATTGACTGAATTATTTCACTTAACATAATGTTCTCCAATTCCTCCCAGGTTGCTGCAAATGATGAGAATTCCTTCTTTTTTATGGCAGCATAGTATTCCATTGTGTAGATGTACCACAGTTTTCTGATCCAGTCATCTGCTGACGGGCACCTAGGCTGTTTCCAAATCTTAGCTATGGTGAATTGTGCTGCTATGAACATAGGGGTGCATATATCCTTTCTAATTGGTGTTTCTAGTTTCTTCGGATATATTCCCAGGAGTGGGATTACTGGGTCAAATGGGAGTTCCATTTTCAGTTTTTTGAGGAAACTCCATACTGTTCTCCACAGTGGCTGCACCAGTCTGCAATCCCACCAGCAGTGCACGAGGGTTCCTTTTTCTCCGCATCCTCGCCAACACTTGTCGTTTGTTGATTTGTTGATGATAGCCATTCTGACAGGTGTGAGATGGTACCGCATTGTTGTTTTGATTTGCATCTCTCGGATAATTAGTGACGTTGAGCATGTTTTCATGTGTCTCTTGGCCTTCCTTCTGTCTTCTTTTGAAAAGATTCTATTTAGGTCTGTTGCCCATTTTTTTATTGGATCATTTATCTTCCTTTTATTAAGTTGTATAAGCTGCCTGTAGATGTTGGAGATTAAACCTTTATCAGTGATGCCATTTGCAAATATGTTCTCCCATGCAGTGGGCCTTCTTGTTGTTTTGTTGATGGTTTCTTTTGCTGTGAAAAAGCTTTTTATTTTGATGTAGTCCCATTTGTTAATTTTCTCTTTAGCTTCCATTGCCCTAGGGGCAGTGTCAGTGAAGAATTTCTTTTGGCATATGTCTGACATTTTGCTGCCTGTGGATTGCTCTAGTATTTTTATGGTTTCCCGTCTTATGTTTAAGTCCTGTATCCATTTTGAGTTTATTTTTGTGTATGGCGTAAGTTGGTGATCAAGCTTCATTTTTTTGCATGTATCTGTCCAATTTTCCCAACACCATTTATTGAAGAGACTGTCTTTATTCCATTGTATGTTCATGCCTCCTTTGTCAAATATTAATTGAGCATAGTGGTTTGGGTCAATATCTGGATTCTCTATTCTGTTCCATTGATCTATATGTCTGTTCTTGTGCCAGTACCAGGCTGTTTTGAGAACAGTGGCTTTGTAATACAGCTTGAAATCTGGTATTGAGATCCCTCCTACTTTATTCTTCTTTCTCAGGATTGCTGTGGCTATTCGGGGTCTTTTTTTATTCCAGATGAATTTTTGGAGAGTTCTTTCAAGGTCTGTGAAATATGCCGTTGGTATTTTAATGGGGAGTGCATTGAATCTATAGATTGCTTTGGGTAGTATGGACATTTTAATGATGTTGATTCTACCAATCCATGAACATGGTATGTTCTTCCATCTGTTTACGTCTTCCTCTATCTCTTTTTTCAGTGTCCTGTAGTTTTCCGTGTATAGGTCTTTTACCTCCTTAGTTAAGTTTATTCCTAGGTATCTTAATTTTTTTGGTGCGATGGTAAATGGGATTGCCTTTTTAGTCTCTCTGTCTGTAAGTTCACTATTGGTGTATAGAAAGGCCATAGATTTCTTGGCGTTAATTTTGTATCCTGCTACATTGCCGAATTCATTTATTAAGTCTATGAGTTTTTTGACGGAGTCTTTCGGATTTTTTATGTACAATATCATGTCGTCTGCAAATAAAGACAGCTTTACTTGTTCTTTTCCAATCTGGATGCCTTTTATTTCTTCTTCTTGTCTAATTGCAATGGCTAATACTTCCAGTACTATGTCAAACAGGAGTGGTGAGAGTGGGCATCCCTGTCTTGTTCCTGTTCTTAGGGGAAATGTCTTTAGTTTTTGTCCATTGAGTATGATGTTTGCTGTGGGTTTATCATATATAGCTTTTATTATGTTGAGGTATGAGCCATCTATTCCCACCTTGTTGAGAGCTTTTATCAAGAAAGGGTGTTGGATTTTGTCAAATGCTTTTTCTGCATCAATTGATATGACTATGTGATTTTTATCTTTCAATTTGTTTATGTGATGTATCACGTTTATTGATTTGCGGATATTGTACCATCCTTGCATTCCTGGGATAAATCCTACTTGGTCATGGTGTATGATCTTTCTGATGTACTGCTGGAGCCGATTTGCTAGAATTTTGTTGAGGATTTTGGCATCTATGTTCATGAGGGATATTGGTCTGTAATTCTCTTTCATTGTGTTGTCTTTATCTGGTTTTGGTATTAGGGTGATGCTGGCTTCATAGAAGGAGCTTGGAAGTGTTCCTTCCACTTGAATTTTTTGGAATAGTCTGAGGAGGATAGGTTTTAGTTCTTCCTTGAATGTTTGGTAAAACTCTCCTGTGAAGCCATCTGGCCCCGGGCTTTTGTTTGCTGGAAGCTTTTTGATGACTGCTTCAATTTCGTCCATAGTTATTGGCCTATTGAGCTGTTTAGATTCTTCTTGATTGATTTTTGGAAGGTTATATTTTTCTAGGAATATGTCCATTTCCTGCAGATTGTCCAGTTTGTTGGAATAGAGTTGTTCGTAGTATTTTGTAACAATCCTTTGTATCTCAGCGGGGTCTGTTGTTATTTCACCTCTTTCATTTCTGATTTTGTTTATTTGGGTCCTCTCTCTTTGCTTCTTGGTGAGCCTGGCTAGAGGTCCATCAATCTTGTTTATCCTTTCAAAGAACCAGCTCTTGGTTTTGTTGATCTTATGTATTGTTTCTTTGGTCTCTATGTCATTTATCTCCGCTCTGATCTTTGTTATTTCCTTCCTTCTGGTTACACTGGGCTTTTCTTGCTGCTCTTTTTCTAGCTCTTTGAGTTGTAGGGTTAAGTAATTTATTACCATTGTTTCTTGTTTTTTGCAATAGGCCTGTAGAGCTATGAACTTCCCTCTCAAGACTGCTTTCGCTGTGTCCCATAGATTTTGGATTGTTGTGTTTTCATTGTCATTTGTTGCCATGATGTTTTTTATTTCTTCCTTGATCTCTCTGGTGACCAAGTCCTTGTTTAATAGCATGCTGTTTAGTCTCCATGTGTTTGATTTCTTTGGATTGTATTTATTGTAGTTGATTTCCAGTTTTATGCCACTGTGATCTGAGAAGATGCTTGATATAATTTCTATCTTCTTGAATTTGAAGAGACTTTGCCTGTGACCCAGCATATGGTCTATCTTTGAAAATGACCCATGTGCACTTGAGAAGAATGTATATTCTGTGGCTTTGGGGTGAAATGTTCTGAAGATGTCAATTAATTCCATCTGGTCTAGTGAGTCATTTAGGATTGCTGTTTCTTTGCTGATTTTTTGTTTAGAGGATTTGTCCAGTGGTGATAGTGGGGTATTAAAGTCTCCTACTATGATTGTGTTGCTATTAATCTCTCCCTTGATATCCTCCAGGAGTTTTTTTATGTATTTGGGTGCTCCTATATTGGGAGCGTATATGTTTACCAGAATTATTTCTTCTTGTTGGATTTCTCCCTTTAGTATTATGAAGTGGCCTTCCTTATCTCTTGTTATGGCATTTACTTTGAGGTCTATTTTGTCAGATATAAGTATTGCTACCCCAGCTTTTTTTTCATTTCCATTTGCCTGAAAGATATTTTTCCATCCCTTCACTTTCAATCTGTGTGAGTCTCTTGTTCTGAGGTGGGTCTCTTGTAGACAGCATATATATGGGTCGTGTTTTTTTATCCATTCAGCTACTCGATGTCTTTTGATTGGAGCATTTAGTCCGTTTACATTTAAAGTTATTACTGAAAGGTATTTGTTTGCAGTCATATCTATTTTTGTGTCTGTATTCCTTCTTACCTGTTTATTTCTTCTTTTTACAGTATTCCCTTTAGCAATTCTTGCATTGCTGGTTTGGTGGTGATAAACTCCCTGAGGCTTTTTTTGTCTGCAAAGCTCCTGATTTCCCCTTCAATTTTGATTGATAGTCTTGCTGGATATAGTATTCTTGGATTCAGTCCTTTGCTTTGCAACACTTTGTATACCTCCTTCCATTCACTTCTAGCTTGTTGTGTTTCTGATGAGTAATCATTTGACAATCTGATGGGTGTTCCTTTGTAGGTAACTCTCTGTCTCTCTCTTGCCGCCTTTAGGATTCTCTCTTTATCATTTATATTTGCCATTGAAATTATGACATGTCTTGGTGTGGGTCTTTTGGGGTTGATCCTGCTTGGGACTCTCTTTACTTGCGTAACTTTTATCTTTCCCATATCCGGGAAGTTTTCTGTCATTATTTCTTCAAATAGATTTTCTAATCCCTGCTGCTCTTCTTGTCCTTCTGGCAGCCCTATTATACACATGTTACTTCGTTTCATGTTGTCCCGAAGGTCCCTTAGGCTTTCCTCCTGCTTTTTAATTTTTTTCTCCAATTGCTGTTCAGCTTGAGCTTGTTTCTGTACCTGATCTTCTAACTCACTAATTCGGTCCTCTGCTTCTTGTAATCTACTGTTGAAACTTTCCATGGTGTTTTTGATTGTAGCTATATCACTTTTCATTTCTTCCTGATTCTTGCATAAGTTGTTGATTTTCTCATCCATCCGATGTATAAATTCCATGACCATTACTCTGAACTCCTTTTCGGTCATGTTGCAAGCTTCATTTTCACTAATTTCCTTTCTTGGCGACTCCACATTTTCTTTCCTCTGTGAGTTATTTCGTTTCCCCATTCTGGCTATTACCAGAAAGCTCAAGCTTCTGTTTGCGTGGACCTGGGTCGTGTGCTGTGGGGACTTCGCTCCACCCTAGTTTCACTGAAGTGCTCTGACACTAGGGCGTGTTGACTGTCTTTGGTTGGTGGGAACCAAACTTGCCCAGGATCAGTGTCCCCAGTGTTCCGTGTGGTCTCGTGTGCACATTTAGAATCAGGGGCCCTGTCTGCACCACACTGTTGGTATGTGCCGAGAATGAGATCCTTAGCATGTGCCAGGATTCAGAGTTTCCCTGTGTCTGCACCAAGACTCGAGTGTCAAAGTCTCTGTTGCCTTGTGCGGTTTCTCGTTGAGAATCAGGGTCCCTGTGTGTGCACGCACCAACAATTGGGGTCGCTGGCTCTTAGTGTGAATGCGCTGTGAGTCAGGGATCCCAGGCAGCTGTGTCCGGCGTGCCAAATTCCCTGAAGTGGGGCTGCGTCCTGTGTGTGCTCTCTCTACTGAGGCAAACCGGCTAGAGCGCACATTCTTAAAAACCTGAAGGTGAGCAGGCTCAGTGCACTCTCCCAAAGTCCCAGAAGGGGGGCGGAGTCCGTCCTGAGCGCCAAATTCCCCAAAGGGAAGCCCCTCTGTGCAAGCTTTTAAGAATCTCCGAAGGGGGAGCTGTGCCCCGCGAGCCAAATTCCCCCAAATTCCCCGAAGGGGAGCCCTCTGTGCGCACTGACAGATTTCCCCGACGGGGAGCTGCTTCTGTCCCGTGCGCGAGCGCGCGCCAAGTTCCCTAAGAGGGAGCGCGTCCCTGCGCAAAGCTTGGCAGCTTGGGCCAGGGGCGGGTCTATCAGTTACTATGGCGCTGTCTGTGCGCGCGCCCGCCCGTGAGCAGCTTGGGCGAGGGGCGCGTCTATCAGTTACTATGGCGCTTTCCGCGCGCGCCTGTGGGCGCTCAGCAGCTTGGGGGAGGGGCGGGTCTATCAGTTACTATGGCGCTATCAGCGCCTGCGAGGAGGGGGGTAGGCTCTTTGACTCACGGAAATCTGCCGGGAAGTCTGGATTCTTGTTTGTTTGTCTGAAGCTGTGATAGCAGTTCTCTGTCCCCAGTGGCTGCAGGGTCCTGGTTTGTGTCAGAAGCCAGGATCCGAGTCTCGGGCAGCTCTGTTTCCCAAGATGGCGTGGTCTCCGCGTCCGCACCAGCCGCCGAGAAGTGTCCGCTTTGTGCGCGGGGCTCCGCCGTCTAGGGCTGCCCTGTTCGGGAGCCCCTTGGAAGACCTGCAGAATCTAACTGACCCTATCTCATACACACACACACACACCACACACCTCTACACTCTCCTCTATGGGTTCCTCACTCACACTCTCTCTCTCCCTACCTTCCTGCCGGTCGCCATCTTTTTCAATCTCATTACTCATTTTCTATGAGGTAGCACAGATTACCCAGATTAGAGGTGAAAACACTGATTGTTAGACAGTTTGGATAATTTGCTAAAGGAGGCACAGCTAACAAATATCGGAACAGGGATTAAAACACGGGCCATACTGACTTCCACCGATACTTTAAATCACCCCACCCTTCTGCATTTGGTGGAGGGAGGCATCTGCAAAATAGGAATATGGGCCCAAACGTTCCTGTCAGAAATGCTGGATCTAACACAAATGATTTGCATAACAGCTTTCACCTGGGAGGGGACATGCTGAAGAGGAAGAAGATCCAGCTTTGGGGACCTGTCTGTTCATATTCTGACCTGCCTTGGGATGGTGACTCAGAAAATATTTGTCTGAATATTTGTATTTGTAACCTGGAGCCAATAATGTGTGTCATGCAGAGATTTGCACAAACAGATAAAACAAATTGTTTAATAAAGAATATAGGCTCAATTAATCTTTGTTCTCTATAAACTATGATAAATCTCTAGTCTAGCACAATTATTTACTATTAGACGCCTGGTGCACAGACTCACGCACAGGTGGAGTCCCTAGGCCTGGCCTATGGGGATTGGATGATCGCTTAGGCATATATATATATATATATATATATATATATATATATAGTTCTGGGATCAAAGGCAGCCATGTGTTACTTTTGCCTGACTCATCTATGGTCCAGACAGAAACTCCTCTGAAATGCTAATACTGTTGCCTGATAATTTATTGGGTGAAATTAACTACAGAGAGGTGACTTTTAAGGGAAAATAAAAATGGGATCCAAAACAGCACTTCCTGTTTGATGTTAAGTCTGATGTACAAAAAGGTGTGGTGCTTCCAGAAAGTTGTGGCTTCCGAGTGATTGGTGATCACACAGAAGAGCTGATGGAAGGGACAGTTTTGTGTGAAGACAGACCATTATAGTGGGGCCTCCAGTGCTGTCCATCCATTCCCGGCCCACGTCTGGTATCAGCCTCAGCTGCAGTGACCAATTACATGCAAGTTTGTGTGCATTTACCTGGTTCTGACAGCACCCCCTCACCTGCAGGCTGGAAGCCCCTCTGCTTTCTGCTCTGGCCTCCTCTGTATCATAGGAGCCCATGTGGCCTGCACAGCAGGGCAGCCAGAGCTGCAGAAGTGCTAACTCTCCTGGAGGGAAAGGAGCCAGGGATGAAACCTCAGCCTCTGAATCCAGGAGGACAGTTCAGAGGGTGGTCTGTGTGCTTCTCTGCAGGTTCCAACAAAATCCATAAATCCATCTCCCAATGTGCCTGCATAACTGCAATATTGCACCTCATCCTAGATTTCTCCTTCACTATTTCTTCCTCCCTGCTCTCTTTCTCTTGCTTCCTGAGATTATTTTCAAAATAAACTACTTGTACCTACTAGTAAGTACTCATCTCAGACTGTGCCTCGAGGGGCCAGCCTAAATGGTGACAATATGGAAGGAAGTGACCATCATTTTTATTTCATCCATTCTGCCATCTATTCATTTAAAAAGCCTAATAAAAACAAAAGTCTTATAACAACTTATAGGAATGAGACTTTTCCCCATTTATTTTGATTAATTTTGAATTCTCAACAGACTCACATGGGTCACAAGCTCTGAACATATGTATAACTGACAAGACTGGGTTATCTTTACAGAAGTGGAGTCTGCCTGGACTCGTATAACCATTCATTTCTTTCATCATTCATTCAACAAACACTAATTAAATACAGGTACAGAGTAGTTTGAGATTTGTGGGATGAAAGCTATGAAAATTTAGAGGGCTTTTTTTGGTTAATCCTCACCTGAGGAAATTTTTGCAATGATTTTTAGAAAGAGTGGAAGGTGGGGGGGGGGGGGGGTCGAGAGAAATATTGATTGAGACACATTGATTGGTTGCATCCTGCACATGCCCCAACCTGGGCCAGGGATCCAGCCTGCAACTGAGGTACATGCCCTTGACTGGAATCTAACCCAGGACCCTGCTTTATCCACTAAGACAAACCAGCCAGGGCTGATTTAGGTTGCTTTTTTAAAAAGAGAACATTTTTTGTAGATGTCTTCTAAAGGTCCTGTGTACATGAGAAGGCCTGACATTATTCTTCATTATCCACATAGCAAACCTCCCTTCACTATTTAACATGAATAGGTGCTACTCCGGGTGCATGGGAGACACCAATGCAAAAACACACACAAAAAAATAGCTTTGAGATGAGGTGTGATAGATCCTCCTTTCCCCCAACTGATGGACAGAGCATGACGTAAACTCTACCTGCAGCCGGACATTCCTGAACACCTTATATGGACTGTACATTGAACTACCAATCAGCACCTGCCATATACCCTAAACCCCCAATTCCTAAATCCCTAGGTGCCTAATCATGTGCCTGACATGAAACCACCAATCAGTGTGGGCTGAGTGCCCTAAGCCCCGTCCCCTCTTTTCCTCCCCTTAAAAGGCACTCTCACCCCGGCACGCTCTCTCTCACACCTCACTCTCAAGCCCTCACTCTCTCTCTCTCACTCTCACTCTCTCTCACTCTCTCTCTCTCACTCTCACTCTCTCTCACTCCCTCTCTATCTCTCCCTCTCTCCCCCCTCCTCTCTCTCTCTCTCTCTCTCTCTCTCTTCCCTTTCCCCTTCTGGAAGGCGGCCGGCAGGGTGATCGCCAATAAAGCTTGTGTCCTGGTATCCCATGGTCTCCGGCCCTCTGTTCCATCTTTCAAAGTGCATGTTTTCTGCAATATCAAATTTGTGGCTCTAATTGATTAAAAATACTTTATAAAGAAACTATTACTAATGAATGCTTATATCTGTAAAGAAATGAGGGTATTATTGAGAATACTAACAGTATGGTTTGGTCATACCTTATTGTGAAAATAGTTCTCAGATCTCTGGGATCCATGTACTCTAACCCGAACAATGTGAGTCCTAGCTGAAAAACTTTTTTTTGCACTGATTCTGCCTTGGGGAGTGGGCTGCTTTGCTTTCTGGCTCGCGGTTCCCTGGGACTAGGTAAGTCCTGGATAAGATGTAACGGCCTTTCCTGGGTTAGCCAGGCCTTAAGCTGCAAGCCTTTATATGCGATGACCATCAACCTCCTCCTTGCCTCTGATTTATGACTCCATGTCCTTTCTCACTGTTGTGTGGTTATAGTTGAGCAGCAAGATGATATCAAGATATGTAGTCACAGAAATAGGTTACCCTCACACTGAGAAATAACCTGTATAAGAAATAGCAGCTCTAACTGATATTGACTAGTTACTAGCTTGTTACTGTAGCACACTTCTTCTTTTTTTAAAAAAAAATATATTTTATTGATTTTTTTACAGAGAGGAAGAGAGAGGGATAGAGAGTTAGAAACATCGATGAGAGAGAAACATCGATCAGCTGCCTCTTGCACACCCCCTATAGGGGATGTGCCTGCAACCAAGGTACATGCCCTTGACCGGAATCGAACCTGGGACCCTTGAGTCCGCAGGCCAACGCTCTATCCACTGAGCCAAACCGGTTTCGGCCATAGCACACTTCTGATTCAATCAATATTCTCCCATTCTGTAGGGGTGCAAGACCTCTGAATGGAGACAGAACATTTCCCTGTGATTCTTCAAACATATACCTCTGTTGAATATCTCATCCACCTGGCTAACAAGCCTCCTATCTTTTTCACAAAAGGCACAGTCACAGGCACTCAGGTGGTCCAGTCTTCTGTGGCCTCAGATGAAACCAAGTGAGAACTCTGACCCATGAGCACGCAAGGACCTGAGCAGGAAGGCAGGCATCCCATCAGTCGGTGAATTGTAAGACAAAAAACAAGTCTTCAGATACCAATGCCTCTGACCTTGAGGCTTTGAAAACTTCCTGGACATCATGTGGTTCCTGTAACTGAGAGGATCATTGATTTGTTCCTGGGCGGGGAGAGGGGTGTGGCAAGTTAGCTCTACAGCTCAGACTTCACTGAGTCTATTTCCTCGAGACAGAACAGGAAGACATGAGATTCTGTCCTGGACCTGAAATGGTCACCAGGCTCTTCTGGGTGGCTCTTTGTCTCCTGTGGGCAGGTGAGTATGGTAGGCTTCCTGCCCTGGATACCCAAGCCCTCAGCCCAAGCCTTCATCTTAGGATGACAGTATCAGGTCTGTGGCTCTCTCTTTATAGGACACCTGAATGCCCGGATCACCCAGAGCCCAACATACAAGGTCACAGGAAGAGAAAAGAAGGTGACTCTCAGATGTCACCAGACTGATAACCACATCAATATGTACTGGTATCGACAAGACCTGGAGCATGGGCTGAGGCTGATTTATTACTCAGTCGGTGCTGGGCTCACCACCAAAGGAGATGTTGCTGATGGGTACAGTGCCTCTAGATCAAATATAGAAAACTTTGCCCTCACGCTGGAGTCAATGACCCCCTCCCAGACATCTGTGTACTTCTGTGCCAGCAGTGAATCCACAGCGCTGCAGAGCCACCTCCTCTCTGCACAAAAAGGCAGGGGGCAGCCCTTCCCCAGGTCTTAGCAGAGCCCTATACAGACTCCTGCACCTTGCAGCCCCCAGTGGCCTGAGCAAGCAGGTTTAACCTTTGTGTGTGCTGAGGTCCTCCTGCAGGGTACTTCCTGTTAGGCCTGGACCAGACCCAGGGCCTTGGGCACACAACTACCCACTGTTACTGTCTGTTTACCTGTCTTCTGAAGCAACCCTATTAGCTGGGAAGTTGCTTCCCCAGATCTAGCTTTTCTCACCATCAATCTGATTCTGATGCCTCCAGGGTGGAAAGTAATCAGTAACTCAGATCCATGTAGACGTCCTTATATATTACACACTGGCGTGTTATAGGTTAATGACATGGAGTCCTCTTCCATCAAAAAGCTATAGGGTTCCTACTGTTTACTGCATGGTGACCTAGAAGAACATGAGGCTTTGCTATGGGCTGGGAAGACATAAAACAACATGGAGGGTAATGAAGACAGAGAGGGCACTTGGTCATGACCTGCAGGAAGAATAGGAGCATCCAATTCAGATAATTTTCTACCACATTGTTTCATCTCTTGTATCTCTGAATGCCAGTGCATTCTAGGGCAAAGCCAAGTCCACACCCAGTGCCCATCCTTGCCTCAGAAATAGATAAGGTTCAGCATGTGTGACTGGGAGAATGGAGGGAATGATGACATACACAATGATGCTCACTGGAGATCCTGACTTACAAATAAGACAATGAATTCACCTTTTGGTACTGATGATGCTGTTGCTGTGTCTTAGTGAAAATGCCCAGGGGACAGGAGTGACCGGCAAATGAGAAGATAAATTTAGAGATTCAGTGAGATCTCTGCATCCAGACAACATGGGAGTCCAGAGTGACAGCTATGCATTGATTTTGTTGAAAAAGGAGTTTATAAATATTAAATTAGTCAGCCAAGAATGCTGTAATATAGATCCCATGTCCCTGAGGTTGAGGGGATTGATCGAGGCAGTGATGTCACTATGGAAACTGCCTTGTGCAGACACAGGAAGTCCCTCCTCCTCTGCTCATGCTCACAAGGACCCTGACCTGGTGAACCTCCCATTCCTGTCCTGACCCCGCCATGGGCACCAGGCTCCTCTGCTGGGTGACCCTCAGTCTCCTGGGGACAGGTGAGTCCTCAGAAAACCAAGCAGTTTAACTATGTGTCTATGGTGTGTGTGAGGGGTTGGTTAGGGTGTGTGTGTGTGTGTGTGTGTGTGTGTGTGTGTGAGAGAGAGAGAGAGAGAGAGAGAGAGAGAGAGAGAGAGAGAAATATGATTATAATTTTTTTCCCCTCATTTTATTCCCAAATTGTATCTTCACAGGTCACACCAATGTTGGAGTGTCCCAGTTCCCCAGGATTATAGTCACAGAGAGGGGACAGAATGTGTCTCTCAGGTGTGATCCAATTTCTGGACATGTTGGTCTTTACTGGTACCAACAGAGGCTGGGGCAGGGCTTGGATTTTTTGCTTTACTTTCAGAACAAGGAGGCCCTAGACACATCCGGGATGCCTAAAGAGCGGTTCTCTGCTGAGAGGCCTGGCGGCTCCTACTCCACTCTGAATATCCAGCCTGCAGAGCAGGGGGACTCAGCTGTGTACCTCTGTGCCAGCAGCTTAACCACAGCGTGGCACAGTCACCCTATTCCTGCTCTCAAACCCTCATGTGCTCACCTCTCCTCATAGTTCCCAGAACAAACGAGTGGCCCTCTTCCCTCATCAAAGGGACTAAGTGCCCTTGGCGCTTTCACTGTCTTTCTGATACTGGGAGGTCAGGAAATGACCTTTGAGACCTAAGAACAGATCTGCTAGGTAATAATATTCTGTCTGTGGATTTCTGGGATTCCTTTATAGTTCAAGATTCTACAATTGAGATTGAGCACCAGTGCTTAGGCTCAATTAAGTATGGTAAAATCTTCTCCTGTAAAATATAAAATTTCAACACATTTACAATAAACTCCCTATACTGAGTGTCTCTTACTCAGACCACATTAAGCTATTGTGTGGGCAGCCCATGCAGAGAACTATCAAGGCCACATGCAGCCACCAGCCTTAAAATACATAAATTAAAACCCTTAGTAAGAACTGTGATTGAGATCAATTAACCAGGAGCACCTGTCACCCACATTAATGCACATTAATGTATGCCTATATATTGTTTTAGTATTTTTCTCTGCAATCCTGCAGTCTTTTTCTCCACTCTATTTTTAATAAAAATTTAACTTTAGCTTGATGTAATAAAAACCCTACTCAAGAAAGTGTTAAAGAAAAGTTATTCAAAGAAGACCTGAATAACAGTTACAGTACTCCCCTCTTATTTTTGGGGGATACTTTTCAAGTAGATGACTGAAACCACAAATAGTATCCAAACTCTATGCATACTGTTTTTTTCCTATACAAACACACCTTTTTACTTCAAGGAAGCACTTTATGGCATCTCTTTGGCAAATCTAAATGGCCAGCATCAATACTCATGTACTTTGGGGCCACTATTAAGCAAAATAAGGGTGTCTAGAACACAAGCAACGTGATGCTGGTACAGTCAGTCTGATAACAAAGACAGCTACAAAGTGGCTAATACCACGTTGTGTACACAGCATGGATACGCTGAACAAAGGGATGGATTGTATCCTGTGTGGGACAGAATGAGACGGCACAAGATTCCATCAGGCTATTCAGCACGGTGCTCAAGTAAAAACTTGGGAGTTGTTTATTTCTGGAATTGACCATTAATAATTCTGAACAGCACTTGACTGCTGGTAACTGAAACTGGGGAAAGTGAAACTGCAGATAAGGTGGGACTACTGTATGTAAAAACAATAGCAGACAGAGAGTAGATAAATAGACAAATATCTTACCATTGTGAGGTTTTCCTAATCTATGTTCAGTGGTATAAGATCACTTGAAGGTAGATTGTGTTAAAGCAGAGATGTGAATTGCAAACCCTAGAGCCACCACTAAAATAACAAACACAATTAAAGCTAGCAAGCCAACAAAAAAAGAGGACATGGAATTATTAATATGCTCAATTAATACACAAAAAGACATAAAACAAAGGAAAAGGGACAAAGAAGAGATGGAACTAATAGAACAAATAGCAAGATGATAGCTATTAACAAACTAGATCAATAGTCATATCAAATCTAAGTAGTCTAAATACTGCAATTAAAAACCATAGACTGATGTTCTATAAAAAAACAAACAACCCACAAAACAAAACAAAAAACCTGTATGCTACCAACTAGAAATGCACTATAAACATGAAGACTCAGAAAGTTCTCTGAACAAAAAAAGCTAGAGCAGCAATATTAATATCAGACAAAGTAAATTTCAGAGCAAAGGATGTCATCTGGATAATAAATGTCATATTCTAATGATATGAATAAATATTTTACATGAATAAATATTCAATCATAAATATTTATTCATGTAAAAACAAAGCTTCAAAACATTGAACGAAAACAGCAAGGAGAAATAGAAAAATTCATAATTATAGTCAGACATTTCAACACCTGTCAGTACTTGATGGAATAACTTATTGATCACTTTGGCCTAACTGACATTTATAGAACAGTTCACCCAACAGCAGCAGAATACACATTCTTATCGAGTGTACATAGATCATGATAAATAAGTATCAATACATTTAAAAGAATCCAAGTCTTACAAAGCATGTTTCTGACCACCAAGGAACTAAATTAGAAATCAACAACAGAAAGAGCATTGGAAAAGTCTCAAATATTTGGAAAGAAAATAACCATCTTCTAAATAACCTATGGGGCAAAGAACAAAGCAAAAGGGAAATTCTAAAGCAATTTTAACCAAATGAAAATGAAAATATAATGTAAGGACAGAAAACAGGCTTCTCCTTTTCTTTGTTATGGCCTTTCCACAATTTATGAGAAGCACTTGGTAATTAAACCCTGAGATTGTTGGCTCTTCTAATTTAAACAGCTCCTCTATTCAAACAGCAGTACCAGATCAGACTATACTCAAGGCTATAATCTTTCCCCCACTCCTCCTCCCTGCTGTTTTATTTTTAATATTTTTCCAACTGAAGCCTTCTTTTTATTATTTTTTAAATTTAAATTCTTGTTTAAATTATTACATATGTCTCCTTTTTCCCCCATTGACCTCTCCCCAGCTGCTCCCATCCCCCAGCCCATGCTCTCAACCCCCTATTGTCTGTGTCCATTGGTTATGCTTATATGCGTGCATACAAGTCCTTTGGTTGATCTCTTACCCTCTCCTACCCTTTCGCACCCCCTCCCCCGCCTTCTCTCTAAGTTTGACGGTCTGTTCATTGCTTCTTTATCTCCGGATCTATTTTTATTCATCCATGTTGCTCATTATATTCCACAAATAAGTGAGATCATGTGACATTCATCTTTCTCTGAATGGCTTAGTTCACTTAGCATAATGTTCTCCAAGTCCATCCATGCTGTTATAAATGGTAAGAGCTCCTTCTTTTTAATAGGAGCATAGAATTCCACTATGTAGATGTACCACTGTTTTTTAATCCACTCATCTGCTGATGGGGACTTAGGCTGTTTCCAAATCTTAGCTATTGTAAATTGTGCTGCTATGAACATAGTGGTGTATATATCCTTTCTGATTGATGTTTCTGATTTTTTGGACTATATTCCTAGAAGTGGGATTACTGGGTCAAATGGGAGTTCCATTTTTAATTTTTTGAGGAAACTCCATACTGTTTTCTATAGTGGCTGCACCAGTCTGCATTCCCACCAGCAGTGCATGAGTGTTCCTTTTTCTCCACATCCTGGCCAGCACTTGTTTGTTGATTTGTTAATGATAGCCATTCTGACAGGTGTGAGATGGTACCTCATTGTTTTATGATTTGCATCTCTTGGATGATTAGTGACTTTGAGCATGTTTTCATATCTCTCAGCCTTCTCCCTGCTGTTTTAATAGCTTCAGGTTGGTTAGCAAAAATTCCTCCTCCCCTTCAGACAAGCCCTGTTTTGAACTCTTTATAACTTGTTCTAAGCTTGTTTTACAAACTTGGGAAAAATACTGATAAGACACCTCCTTAGGACATCTGCCAGACTGTCTCCAGCAAATAAACTGTAACTTTTCAAGACAATGCCCAGCATCTGGTCAACTTCAATACAATCCTTTTCCCTTCCTTGTGGCTTAGCAACAGCAACTGCTTGCTCTTTAAAACTGCAACCTCAGAGGGAAGGTAGGGGAGGGTGGGGGAAAGGGGGAGAGATCAACCAAAGGACTTGTATGCATGCATATAAGCCTAACCAGTGGTCATGGACAACAGGGGGGTGGGGGCATACGTGGGGAGGGGTTTGGGATGGGAATGGGGGGATGAGGACAAATATGTGATACCTTAATCAATAAAGAAATTAAAAAAAAACAAAACTGCAAGCCACTCTTTCTTCCCTGCCCTGCATTGACTAGCAAATACACCAGCCCTTTCATCCCTTGGAAAGTAATACAAATTTCCTCACTGTATCTCTTTTCTTAGCTGTGAATTCTTTCATATCCCAAGTCACCAGCAAACCCTAACATATAGCATATCAAAATTGGTAGGATGCCCCTACAAGAGTACTTAGTGGGAAATCTGAAAAACAGTGAATAATTCCCTACTTATCCCAGTATCAAATGCAACAACAGCTACGGAGGTTAATACATTATGACCAAGTGAGGTTTATCTCAGTAATGTGCAGTCAGTTTAACATTCAAAAGTACAAAATGTAGTTTAACATGTCAAATAAAAATAAAGAAAGGTCATAGGATCATCTCTATAGCTGCTCAAAATACATTTGATACAATCCAACATCTGCTCCCAATTAAAACTCATAGTAAATTAGAAGTAATTCAAAGTCATTCTCCTAATCAAGGGCACTTATGAAAAATCTATGATTAGTAGACACTTTTGCAGGGAGACTAAATTAGAGATGCACATTGTAATCCCTAGATCAAACACTAAAAGTAACTCAAAATGGGGAGAAATAGTCACTTCAAAAATGGTGTTGGAAAACCTGTATGCATATGGAAAATACTAAAACTCAATCCTTATCTCACTTCATAAACCAGAAGTGGGCAAAATCTGGCCTCTGCCTGTTATTAGAGGGCCCAGAAGCTAACCAATGATGTTTAAATTTTCAAGTGGTTGAAAAATAAAAATAACAATATTTGTGACAAACGAAAAATATTTGAAATTCAGATTTTGGGTTTGATACAGGAAGTTTATTGGAGCACAGCCTCCCTCCCTCCATACCCAGTGTCTGTGGATGCTTTGGCACTGCTGTGGCAAAGCTGAGCAGCTGGACAGAAAACTGGAAATATTTACCATCTGACCATTTTTGCTGATTCTTGTAAACTTGAGTATGAGATGGGTCAATATCAAAATGATCTATAAAGCTTCTGAAAGAAAGCAGAGCAAATTCTCTTTTTGACCTTGGAGTAGCAAAGATTTCTTACAGAACACAAAAAAATATTCTAATCTTTAAAAAGCACATTTTTCTTTGTCAAAATTTTAAAATCCTGTTCATCAAAAGATATTAAGAAAGGGCATGTATACAAAATATAAATAATTCCTACAAATCAATAACCAAAAGGTAAGTAATTCAATTTTTAAAAAGAACAAAAGAATTGAAAAGGTAATCCAAATAAACCCTCCAGGATCTATAAGTAGGCAATTCCCCCTTCCTAGAGCATTTATTTCCAGTTTTTTAGCTTTTTAAAAAAATTTTTGGCTTATAGAACCCCCAGATCAGCTCTCCCCAGGAATTATCTTTGGTTAAAGAGAGCACTTCACCCAAGGTCCCTCCTACACTTCCCAGGGCAGCAAATGCAAGGTGTCCTCTTTCCCAGAACACTCATTGTTAATATTTATAATTTTATTCCCTTTTTGGAAAAATGCACCATGCCTCCCTCACTACCACCTGCAAAGGCTGAGCTGAAATAGTAAACATCACATCAGCAGGAGCTTCCTGTGTCCTGGGTGGTCCTGACTCCTAATTCAGACAGAATCCAGCCAGTCTGGGCAGTGTCAACACTGCTACTACACAAGTGGCCTTTTGGGGGCGCTGTGGATCCACGGAGTGAGCCACTGATGGCACCCTGTGGGAGACAAAGTCTTGGCTTGGTCCCTACATCAGGAAGACACTCTGATGAATCAGAGGTTTGCTGATCATATCTTCTCACATTTCCTGCTATGCAGCTGTGTTGGTCATATCAGAGAGCCATGAACCAGGCTCTATGTGGAGATAAGGCCTCTCCTGGGGCCTATGTTTGGTGGAGAGGGTGATGGAGCTTCCTTTAGTGGGCAGCCTAGATAATTCAAGCCAGGTATAGAACAAACGGCACCTGCTCCAAGGAAGCAAAGAAGCTCTGGGGATGATCACCTGCCACAAACCCTACCTGGTTCAGCTCAGCACAGCCAGCAGCACCTGTTCATAGGAAGATGGACAGAATGGGGGAATAACTGTACCAGCTGAGTCTGTCCAGGAAGTGCAGGTTGCCTGTGGAGCCTACAAAGATAGTGACATCTGAACAGTGACATCACAGGCAGGTCCTCCAAGCAGAGCAAAGGGAGGGCCAAAGCCTCTGCTCTCTCACCCCAAACACCAGAGCACAGAGCTGGGAGATGGCCAGTCTTGTCCTGCCTGAATCTTCCAGTGGCCCCCGGCTCCTCTGCTGCGTGGCCCTCTGTCTTCTGGGGGCAGGTGAGTCCTGATTTCAGGTGGGACATCCCTTGAACCTAAAGTTCTTGACTGTTGCTGGCCTGTCCATCTCCTTCCTGTGCTGGTCTCCAGCTTCTGTCTCTTTCCTCCACAGGTTCCGTGGCTGCTGGAGTCACCCAGTCCCCAAGACACCTAATCAAAAGTCGTGGGGCGGAGGCTGTTCTCGAGTGCCATCCTATCTCTGGACACAATACTGTGTACTGGTACCAGCAGGCTCTGGGACAGGGCCCCGAGTTCCTCATTAGTTTTTTTGAAAAGGAGGAGAGACAGAAAGGAAACATCCCTGATCGGTTCTCAGGAAAACAGTTCGATAACTACAGCTCTGTGCTGGCCATGAGCACCTTGCAGCTGGGAGACTCAGCTGTGTATCTCTGTGCCAGCAGCTTAGACACAGCCCTGCAGGGTCAGTGGCTTTCTGTACTCAAACCTCCTTGCCCAGATGAGGATGTCACAGGAGAGGGAGGGGGCTTTAGTGAGTTTCCAGGGCTTCTAGTTCTTTTCTAAGACTCTCCCTGCCCTGATGAGCTCAGCCAGAGCTTTCTTGAGTGTCCTCCCAGCTCTGCCAGCACCTGGCAATTCCTAGCACATGGCAGGAACTCCTGCTGTGATAAAGTGGGGTCAGACAACATGTATCTGTCTTGTCCTAGTTCACATAGAGGGAGGACATGATGTCCCCCTAATGGAAGAGCTAAGGGACTAGGGTGATTTCCAGACTAGCAGAAGATTTGCCAAGGAAACAGAAGCCTTCCAGGCATTTCAGGCAGGATTCTGGGAGTTATTCCAGGGAATCAGTGTTTCTAAACCACTGGAGGGTATGGAGGAGGGAGGGTGTCAGCTTGTCCTCAGGTCCCCACTTTCCATCAGAACATCTGAAATCGCTACTTCTGCCCAGGTCAGGAACTACAGAAAACAGCTGAGCATCACAGCTATTAAAGGAATGGTGTAGACATTTACAGACTGAGTAAAAAAATTTATTGGTGAATGCAGAAACGACTTCAATTCTACACATTTTGTGCATTTAACCCAGTCACCTTATTTATTGTACATTTTCTGTGAGGTAGCACAAATCACCCACATTATAAGTGAAAATACTGATTGTTAGAGAGTTTGGATACTTGGCTAAAGGAGGTATAGCTAACAAATATCAGAATTGGGACACATACATAGGCCATACTGACTTCCACCCATGCTTTAAGTCACCCCAACCCTTTGCATTTGGTAGAGAGAGGCATCTTCAAAATGGGAATATTGACCCAAAGTTCCCTTTCAGAAATGCAGGCTCTAACATAAATCATTTGCATAACAGCTTTCACCTGGAAAGGGACCTACTGAAGAGGAAAGAGATCCAGATTCTCAGACTTGTCTGTTCATATCTGACCAGCCTTGGGATGGTGACTCAGAAACTATTGTCAAGAGTTTTTGCATTTGTAACCAGGGGGAAATGATGTATGTCTTGCAGAGATTTTGCACAAGCAAAATTATTTAATAAAAAATATAAGCTCATGTCACTATTGTTCTCTATAAACACTTTGACCTATCTCTAGTCTAGCGAAATTATTTACTACTAGAGGCCTGGTGCACAAAATTTGTGCAATAGGGGGGAAGGGGTGTCCCTCAGCCCAGCCTGCACCCTCTCCAATCTGGGACTGCTGGCTCCCAACCGCTCACCTGCCTGCCTGCCTGCCTGATTGCCCCTAACTGCTTCTGCCTGCCAGCCTGATCACCCCCTAACCACTCCCCTGCCAGCCTGATTGATGCTTAACTGCTCCCCTGATGGCCCGATTGCCCCCAACTGCCCTCCCCTGCTGGCTGGTCACCCCAACTGCCCTCTCCTGCTGGCCCGGGCACCCCCAACTGCCCTCCCCTGCCAGCCATCTTGTGACCACATGGGGGCAGCCATCTTGTGTGAGGGCATGACAGTCAATTTGCATATTACCTCTTTATTATATAGGATGTGTAGTTCCGGGATCAAAGGCAGCCATGTGCAAGAAGGTGTGGTGCTTCCAGAAAGTTGTGGCTTCAGAGTGAGAGCTGATGGAAGGGATGGTTTTGTGTGAAGAGAGGCCATCGTAGTGGGGCCTCCAGTGCCATCTATTCATTCCCGGCCCATGTCTGGTATAAGCCTCAGCTGCAGTGAACAATTACATACAAGTTTGTGTGCATTTACCTAGTTCTGACAGCACCCCCTCACCTGCAGGCTGTGTGTCCCTCAGCTTTCTGCTCTGGCCTCCTCTCTATCACAGGAGCCCACGTGGCCTGCACAGCAGGGCAGCCAGAGCTGCAGAAGTGCTAATGCTCCTGGAAGGAAAGGAACCAGGGATGAAAGCTCAGCCTCTGTGTTCGGGAGGACAGCTCAGGAGGTGGTCTGTGTGCTTCTCTGCAGGTTCCAACAAAATCCATCTCCTGATGTTCCAGCACAACCTCAATATTGCACCTTATTCTAATTTTATCCTTCCTAGTTTCTTCCTCCCTATTCTCTTTTTCCTGCTTCCTGAGGTCATTTCCCAACTAAACTACTTGCACCTAAATCCTCATCTCAGACTGTGCCTCCAGGGGCAGCCTAAATGGTGACAGTGATAGAAGGAAATGACCATCATTTTTATTTCTTTCATTCTGACAACCATTCATTCAAAAAGTCCTATAAAAACAAAACGTCTTATAATAACATATATGAATGAATCTTTTCCTCGTTCACTTTGGTTTATTTTGAATTTCCAGCAGAGTCACATGTGTCTCTGCTCCCTTCAAGCTCTGAACTTACTTGTAACTGACTATACTGAGTTATCTTTACAGAAGTTCAGTCTGCCTGGACTGATAATCATTCATTCTTTTCATGATTCATTGAACAAACACTAATTGAGTACAGGTACAGAGTAGTTTGGGCTTTGTGGGATGAAAGCTTATCAAATTTTAGGGTGATAAGCTAAAAATAGAATAGAAAAATATTTCAGAAGTCTTGGTAAGGTCCTTTGCAAATGAGAAGGCCTGAAATTATTCTTCATGGCCTGCATAGCCAATCCACCCTTCATGACTTAATATATCGTAGGCACTACTCCAGGTGCTTGGGAGACACCAGTGTAAAAAATCAAACAACAACAACAACAACAACAACAAAAAACAACAGAAACTAGTCTTGGGTCTTGGTGAATACTTATGTCCTTAAATAAATTAAGGTATTATTGAGAATACTAATATTATGGGTAGATTATGCCTTATTCTGAGAACAGCCCTCAAATCTCTGGGATTCCATGTACTCTAAACCAAACAATATGAGTCCTGGCTGAAAACTCCTCTTTTTTACCTGATCTTGTCTCAGGAAGTGTGATCCTTTGCTGTGTGGCTCTTGGTCTCCTCGGACCAAGTAAATCATGGATAAGATGTACAGGCCCTTCCTGGGTTGGCCAGGCCCCACGCGGCCAGCCTTTCCATGCAATGATGCATCAATCTCCTCCTCACCTCTCATTCCTGATTTCCTGTCCTTTCTCACTGTTGTGTGATTATAGTTGCCCACCAAGATGACATCAAGATATGCAGTCATAGAAATGGGGTCACCTCACACTGAGATATAACCTGTATAAGAAATAGCAGCTCCAACTGGTATTGACTAGTTACAAGCTTGGCACTGTAGCTCACTTATTATTCAATCAATATTCTCCCATTCTGTGTGGGTGCAAGACGTCTCAATGGAGACAGAACACTTCACTGTGATCCTGGAGGCATCAGGCACGTGAAACTCTGGCTGAATATTTCATCCACATTGCTAATGAATCTCCTCTCTTTACAAAAAGCAGTCACGGGACTTAGGTGGTCCAGTCTTCTGTGGCCTCAGCTAAAACCAAGGGAGAACTCTTATCCACAAGCACACAGGAACCAGAGCATGGATGGCAGGGCTCCCATCAGTCAGCTAATTTTAAGATACATAAAACAATTCTTCAGATTCCAATTACTGACATTGAGGCCTTGAAAACTGTGGACATCGGGTTGTTCCTGTAACTGAGAGGCTCGCTGAAGGGTAACATCTAAATTATCCAGAATTTATGCAGAGAAAAACTAGTAGAAAGTGTCTGTAGGTAAATTTTGAACAGTGAAGTCACCAAAGTACCAGAGACATTGTGAATAATTATAACAATCTACAGATAAGGAATTATGTCACTGTGCATAGAGGGACAAATCTCCTTCTCCAGGAAAAAAGCATATATACTTAATAAGATTTCTTTCAAAATTTGTCCACTTGAACTATTCAACTACATATATATATTTGATTTGTTCTTGTGGGGAAGGGGTGTGGCAGGTTAGCTCTACAGCTCAGTCATTTGTCAAGGACAGTGACATCACTGAGTCTATTTCCACCAAACAGAAGAGGAAGACATGAGTTTCTGCCCTGAACCTGAAATGGTCACCAGGCTCTTCTTCTGGGTGGTTCTTTATCTCCTGTGGGCAGGTGAGTATGGATTCCCAAGACCTCAACCAAAGCCTTTGTCTTAGGATGACAATATCAGGCTCTATCACTCTCTCTTACAGGACACCTGGATGCCCGGATCACCCAGAGTCCAAGATACAAGGTCACACAGACAGAAAAGAAAGTGACCATAAAGTGTCACCAGACTGATAACCATGACTATATGTACTGGTATCGCCAAGACCTGGGCCATGGGCTGACGCTGATCCATTACTCATATGGTATAGGCAGCATTGGTAAAGGAGATGTCCTTGAAGGGTACAGTGTCACTAGATCAAAGACAGAGGACTTCCCCCTCACACTGGAGTCTGCTACTACCTCCCAGACATCTGTGTACTTCTGTGCCAGCAGTGAATCCACAGCGCTGCATGGCTGACTCCTCTCTGCACAAAAAGGATGGTTAGAAAACATGAGGTTGCACTCTGAGGCTTGGCTAAACCCCAGGAAGTTCCTGCTAGCACGGGGGCATCATGGCATCATGGCCCTCAGGGCTGAAGTCCATCCCTAGGCCAGCCTCAGCCTGACCAGAGGCCACCCCAACCTCCTTAGCTCACTGGTTTTCTCTTGTGATGCTTTCTCTCTTCCTGCTTGCAGTAAAAAGAAAAAAAAATGTATCTAAAGTTGAGATATATGAAAATTCCATTGATAATTTCAAAGCCCTCACATTCTCTCTCTTCTACGGGCTTTAGTGGCTTCTTCTTCTACCCTTGACCCCACCCTCTATTACCCTTCAACTCACAGTCTTTAGCCTTTATTCAGATGAATCTGCCCCTGGCTGCCCCTCTCCTATGGGGCAATAGCCCTACAAGGTTCTGTAATGTTTGCCCTTCACCTTGCCCTTGACCTCCATGGTCATCTTGCATAAGTCTCTCTGCCCTGGATTCATTCATCTAAGTTCAGTTACTTCCTCAGACCCACCACCTTAGAGTTCTTTTTTACAGGCTGTGTCTTCTGCATGAAACCTATGTTTCACCCTCTTATTTCTGGATTTCCACTTCATTTCTTGCATGAAAATATATTTTAGGCATACTTACTCTTAATTGTGAAAAGTAAAACTTAGATTTTACTAGGAGAAATGACTAAAATATACTTAGGCTTTCATTTAAGGGAGGATTTTTTCTTTTTAGCAAAGACACAAAAGAACATAAATATATTTATAACATATGTAAATATTTATAAAAATAATGTAATATACAAATATTTACAAAAACATTTATAACTTCAGTTGCATTAAATTATACCCTTGTATATCAAACACACAACAGAACATGAAAAGGTAAGGTACATTCTGGAAGGAAGCATGAGGAAGGGAAGCCAGTGAGGAAGAATGGTGTGACAGACCCTTCATGGTCACCAACTCCCCAGGCTCCTCTATGATTCCCAGCCTCGCTTGCAGTTGGAGGGTCAGCAACAATGTGATGTGGGTAAAAGTTATGTAAGCCAATTACAAGCCTTGCCCTTAAAAATTGCCTGTGGCAGGCACTGTTTTGGGGTTCCCTAAGTACATGCCCATGTTTGGACATTCACTACAAGGACTCGCAGAGGAGAGCCAGGAGCCAGCCCCCATGCTCAGAGACCCCTGCAAATGGAAACTGCCTTTGAAAGCCATCAGAGAAACTTACATGTGCACCTGGACCCCAAACCCAACCCATTCCAGTTGTGTGCCCCAGATACTGTAAGGGATGGCGCAATGTGAATGTAGGAGAGGAGAGAAAACCATTCTAGACCTCGTCTGGGCTTGTCTCAGTTGCTGCAAATATCCTTAACAAGAGTCAGATTTCCCAGATCTCTAGCCTTTCCTGCAATGAGCAGCAAATTGCCTCATTCCTGCCTTGACACAGATCCGTTCATGGATTTTTTTCCAATATGCTGCCCAGGAAGCAGGTGGGGCCTGGGAACACATGGAGGATTTCTTCTCTGGAAATGGCATGCCTCGATTTCAAGCATTTTGTATGTATCTTGATAGGACCCATCTCCAGCTACACAGTCTTTACTCACCCTAATGCATTGTTACTTAGAACCTTTAACCCCCGGCCACAAAGGTGGAACAAGTGGTGACACCTCCATGTGAAGAATGTTTCCAACATGGAATTATTATCTGGTGCTAACATAAGCTGGACTCAGACCAGCAGCCTTTCTGTCTCAATGACAGAGCAGTTCTGAGGGAGACAGATGGTTTTGATAATTCTACACCTACAGTTCTTTACTTGGTAACCTTGGCATGTAAGCCCTAGTTTTCTGAGACTCAGCATAATACCTCCAAGCACACGGCTGTACTATTTGCACCTCTTGAAACACACATTTCCTTGTTTTCTTCTTCCATACCAACTTTCAGGGCTTCCTCCATCCTCTAATCCTTTCCACCTCACCGCTCACACAATGAAACATCCAGCAGAGAGTTAGAGGATGGTGATGGCAGATGTAGAGATGAAGTGGAAAATCCAATGAATCACTCGAGCACTGGAGCAGTGAATGAAGGACACTTGGATGAACTTACACACAGTCTATGAATGTGTTGAACAAACTTGTAGGTATGTGTTTGTTCATAACAATTGGTTTTTAAGACTGTGCATTTGCAGAGACAGTGATGTCACTGTGGGGACTGCCTTGTGAGGACACCCTTCGTCTCTGCTCATGCTCACAAGGACCCTGACTTGGTGAACCTCTCATTCCTGTCCTGACCCCGCCATGGGCACCAGGCTCCTCTGCTGGATGATCCTCTGTCTCCTAGGGGCAGGTGAGTCTAAGAACACTAAGATCTCTGTATGTTATCTTTCCGTGATTATGCCAATAATTTCTATTTCCTTTGTCTTTTCCCCCCACAGAACTCACAGCAGGTGGAGTCGCCCAGTCTCCCAGACATAAGGTCATAGAAAAAAGTCAGGCCGTGGCTTTGTGGTGCAATCCCATTTCTGGCCACCAAACCCTTTACTGGTACCAGCAGACCCCAGGACAGGGCCTGGGGCTGCTGGTTCACTTTGAGAATGAAGATGCAGTGGATGATTCACGGTTGCCTAAGAATCGATTTTCTGCAGAGAGGCCCAAAAGAGCAGACTCCACTCTCATGATCCATCGTGCAGAGCTGGGTGACTCGGCTGTGTATTTCTGTGCCAGCAGCTTAGCCACAGCATCACAGAGACACTTCCTTCTTGTGCACAAAGCATCAGGGTTCTCTTCTCTCGATCCCACTCACAGAAGCTCCGAACAGAGGCTTTACCATGTTCATTACGCATGTGGAAGAAGTAGGTCTGCAGAGACAAACTATGATTTATATGAAAGGAGGCCATGAATTATTTCCTGAAACATCAGAGCTCAAAACGAACGTTTGAAAATAATGATGACTCAGGAATTTGAAGCACTTTTTGGTGACAATTCAAGGATGCAAAACTGAAAGTGACATGGATCATGGACTCAGCCCTCATGGACTAGTGATGGGTTGTTGTCATATAAAAATAGGCAATCACCGACAATGTACAATAAACTTTAATAATAACCCAGGTGGTGATTCTAGGAGAGTAGCAGGCTCTCCCTCTGTGGTTGTCTTTACCATCTGAATGATTTTAATTGATACCCTTCACTCTCTAGCTTCCTCTCTGCCTTTCTTAGCAAATGTTCTGCATCAAGGTCTCAATACATAGTATGTGTTTGAAAAACATTTTTTTTCCTGTTTTGTGGAAATGTGTTGATAATTATAATGTTGTTGATGATGCTGATGATTTCAACTATTTTATTTGGCCCTTTTCCTACTTCAAAGGAGTACACACAAGTAGATATCCTGGCAACCAGACCCAAATCTTAGCTTAAAACTAATTCTCCAGAGAAGTCTAACTCTTCAATGTTAGAGCACAGCTCAAGAGTATATCCAGGCCAGAACCAACCAGTTCAGGACTGTTGAGGACATTTCCATCTGTCTACCTTAGTATATTTAAACAGTTCCTTAACGCATTAAAATATTTCTTAGTAAAAACTTCTGAAACGATCATTTGCCCCTGATTCCATGATCACATCTGACAGTACACTCATTGTGTTGAGGTCCATGCCCTGTACTCTATCTTCTGCCTGGATTCTCTAAGACTAGTAGTCATTCTGCAAATCTGGTTGGAACTATTTGGAAAGCAGCATACTGAGGTTTTCCTGAGGGTATTATCACTGCTTCTCAGTCCCTGCTGGCTTCACTTCCTCTCTACCCAACTAAGACTGCAAGTCATAATATATGTCCATTTACTCATTGCATACCTACTCATCTCCTCTGCCCATGTCTCCATCCAATTTACTTGTCTGACAAACTTCCGTCATTGTTGAGCACAACTATCCACTGTCTCCTTGCCAGAAGTTGTATGTGGTTGCTTTTCCAATCCAGTATGTCACATGGTATAATTATTAATCCCCTAATAATGTCTTCCTAGATTGTCTTTGATCTCTTTAACCACAGGAAACAGTTGTTTTAGAGTCTGGTAATTTTCACATTGGAGATCTCTGTGGAACTATTTTCATTGATTTTCTTTTTCTGCTGCTTCTGGGTCATGATGTTTGTGCTTTCATGGTGCTTATATTTTTTCTTATTAATCTGATTATCTTTGACTTTGTCCCAGGCACTGGATTTTTATCTGTGATGTTTTTGTCTACGATAAATGGGTCTCTCTCCAAAGAGAATTGTATCTTGCTTTTGCCCATTTCAGGAAGTATAAGTAAGCTGGGGCTGCCTGAATTAGCACTTGAAGCCTGAGGTGTCCTGGGTCAGCCAGAGAACAAACACATTTACCTCTAGATCATGTTTACATTGAGTTTATCAATGTTCCTCTTTTGGTACATTCTGGTCTTTGACCTTTGATTGTCCTGTGAGTCAGCTCCATGAGCACTGAATTGAGGTAGGCCAATGCCTCTAAGGGCAAAGGGATGGCTGTGCCTTTTCCCTATACACCTTCTCCAAGATAACCAGCCCTCACTATATTTTTAGGACATTAATTAATTAAAGGTTTTGATGTTATTTTATCCAACTATTTAGATGATAAAGAAGGGTAGTTTGAATGTTCTCAACTGTAATTATCAGGATTAAGGTAAAAATAATTTTATGTGGAATTTAAAAAAATAATATCAGATTCTTAGTCTGTCATTTCTTTAATATTTAACTTAAATGACACAGAGATTTATATTTCAAATTTAATTTCAACCAAAATAAAAGAAAAAATGTAAAGGGTATGTGTTCATAACCAAACTGAGGCAATTACTTGTTTTTGGCATTTTATTATTGGAGTTTTTATGACTTGTTTTTACTTTTACTCATAACCTCTGACATTCCATTGGACCATATGACAAGATGGAAAATAAAATAGGGAGTGAATATTTAGACTTGGTCAGAAAGTAAAGAACAGACTTGGAATTCATTTAATGCTGTTTAGACATATTTGTGCTTTTTAAATGAGTGTGCCCAAAGATAAGTGGTTGGAATTGGGAAAAGCAATTGATGTATGGCTAACTGTATTTCTCTCTAAAACCCAATCTTGTAGGAAGCACTTTATTTCCCATTTCCCATTTGGGGGACTTCTCTAAAGTAATCCTCCTGTTCTAGTTTTCTTATTTCTTGTTGAATCTTCTCTATGGAAAAGGCAAACACATTCCTTTATTTAATCTCTTCATCTTACTTTATTCTCTATCTTCTTGTTTTCTCTCTAGCAATCTAGTGAAGAGACCTATTCTTTGGTGTTTTCTCAACATGTACTCAGATTATTGGGCAACTTTCGTTTCTTACAGGGTCCACCTGTAGGTTGGAGGGGAGAAAAATGAGTTAAATTCAGATTCAGTATAGTGCTAGCCAGTCCACTCAGATTCACAGCTGAGCCCTGTTACTTACCAATATTAAAACTGACATTATCATCTCCACATGTCTGACTCCAATGTCCAAATTTCACGTGGGTCCATCTTAGGCTATAGTAATACAATTTCATCTATTAATCCTCTAACACCAATATATCATAATACCTCATATTCCCTTTACTCCATGAAACAAAGCACCCCTCCCACTCAGGTCCTGTCAAGAAAGCATGTTTGTGCTGTTTCTGCCCACTGGCCACTAGGAGGCACTGTGGCTTTGTTGTTATCTAGAGTCTGTAGGGAGGTTCTCTGGAGGAAGAGGATTGAGGGAAACCCTGGGGTGCAGTTTAGACTTAGGGAGTTGCTGATGTCTTGAGTGGTGGTGAGAATGAAGGAATCAAAGACCAACCTTATAGCTCTATTGTTGTAGAGATGAGTTTTGCTCTGAATTAAGCTCTGCATGGCAGGTGTACTTGCAGTGGGCATTCCTCCAAGTTTGCTTAATTTGTGCAGCACAGGAAGCTGGGTGGTAAAGCTTGCATGTTCTGGGAAAAGCAGACACGCAGTTTGAGTGTTAAGAGAAGCCTTAGTGAGTCTGGCCCCAACCGGTCCAGGACAGTCCACCTGTTGTTCTGCAGAGAGTAGGTAGGGAGAAATGCTGGTGCTCACATCAGACCACATCAGAGGGACCCCGGCAAATCCGCTTATCATGCAAGGTCTGGGGTGCACTAGAACAACAGAATTTCTCCTGTTGCTGTTAGCCTGAAGATGCCACAATGTAATTCTGAATTTAACAGTCACCCCATGCTTCCGTGTGTTTCTTGGAAGCTTATGAGGTCTGGGCAGAGACAAGGTTTTTTTGCTTGGGTTTCCCTTGGCCAGATTCCAAGTTCTTTCTGATGATTGTGCATCTGTTTTCCCCCTGTATCATGTATTATATCTAGTTTCTGCTTCTTTCATCCATGGGCACTGAGTCCCATCCTACCTAATAAAAGAATATGCAAATTGACCCTAACTCTGCTACACCCACAAACCATGCCCACAAGCCATGCCCACCAGCCAATCAGGAGCAAATATGCAAATAAACCCAACCAAGATGGCTACAGCCACAGAGAGCAGGAGGGAGGCTTGGGTTTCCCCGGCAACAGAGGAAGCCAAGCTTTCCACCTGCCCTTGCCGGCCTAAGCCTCCACTCAAGGCTACAAAGTTTCAATTATAGAAGGTACACAAACCCCAAAAGAAATGGCTGCCAGCCACGGAGCGAGCAGGAGTCTTGGCTCCGCTACAAGCTACAAAGTTTCAATTGTAGAAGGTAAATAAATTCCAGATACCAGGGCCTCCTCTTGGGTCGCCAGGGGGCATGGCTGGCCTGCAAACCACCACAGGCCCCTTGCCCAGGCCACCCCACGCCCCAAGGGAACCCCCACCCTGATCCGGGACACCCTTCAGGGCAAACCAGCTGGCCCCCACCTGTGCACCAGGCCTCTATCCTATATAATAAAAGAGTAATATGCAGATTGACCATCACTCCAACACACAAGATCAAGATAGCTGCCCCCATGTGGTCAAAGATCCTGCCCCCATGTGGACACAAGATGGCCACCACAAGATGGCCAGCAGGGAAGGGCAGTTGAGAGGCACCAGGCCTGCAAGGGAGGGCAGTTGGAGGCGATCAACCCTGCAGGGGAGGGCAGTTAGGGGTGACCAGGCCATCAGAAGAGGGAAGTTGGGGGCAAACAGGCTTGCAAGGGAGCAGTTAGGCATCAATCAGGCCTGCAGAGGAGTGGTTAGGGGGTTATCAAGCTGGCAGGCAGAAGCGGTTAGGGGCAATCAGGAAGGCAGGCAGGCGAGCGGTTGGGAGCCAGCAGTCCTGGATTGTGAGAGGGATGTCCGACTGCCTGTTTAGGTGTAGGATCAGGCCTAAACAGGCAGTCGGACATCCCTCAAGGGATCCCAGATTGGAGAGGGTGCAGGCTGGGCTGAGGGACACCCCCCCCCCCACCTCTGTGCACGAATTTCGTGCACCGGGCCTCTAGTGGATACTATAATGTATTAGATTCCTATTGCTGCTCTAACAAATCACCAAAAATTTGTGTGGCTTAAAACAACCCAAATGTATTCTCTTATAGTTCCAAAGACCAGAAATCCAACCTGGATCTAACTGGGTTAACATAAAGGTGTTGGCTGCATTCCTTCTGGATGATCTGTTTTCTTGTCTTTTTCAGTTTCTAGAGGTCACCCACAGTCCTTGACTCATAGCTCCTTCCATCCTCAAAGCCTACAATGACCAGTTGAGTCTTTTCTCATACTACTCCAACTCTTTTCCTCCTTCTTCCATATTTTAAGACCCTTGTGATTACATGGGGACAACCTGGGAAATCCAGAATAACTTTTCTATATTAAGGTGAGCTGATTAGCCACCTTAGTTCCATTTGAAACCTAAATTCCCTCTTGCTATATAAGATAACACATCCAAAATGCCTGGGATTAGACATGAACATCGAAGGGGAGCTATCATTCTGACTCTCCACCTAGGTAATAGGGAAGTAATAATGATCTTTCTGAAAACAGAATAATGGCCACAGTTTTATGTTTTGGGTCCAACAGAAACCAAAGAGATAGACCCAACAAGGGAAACAGGTCTCTCAGGTCACACCATCTAGTCTGCAAACTATCTCCTTTTTTAAATTGGCCTGTGCTCAATTCAGGAGCCTCAGCAGTATGTTTCTGTGCTAACCACAAAATAGGGACTTAAACTGATCCTTCTTCTTGGTTAACATGCAAGTTAATTGACATAATTTTTTAGACCAACTCAAGAAACAGGTTTCTCTCAGCTCTCCATAACCCCCACCATGAGGGGAAGTGGGTTTGTGGCATCCTCCCCTTTTACAGGGAAAAGGCCGCGTGCTAATGATGAAAAACTTTGAATTTTTCTAGGAATGAGAATGAGATTTGAATCAACTGTAGAGCACTTCATTTGCAAATCTTCAAGAACAAGAAAACCCTCTGCTTATTTCCTGGGGGAGGGTTGAGCAATGTAGATTATGTGTTGTGGGCTTTGAGAATTTAATAGAACTCAAAGATAAATAAATTCAGAGAGGGCTTTCACTGCAAATAAGAGGGCTCAAATTCAGTTCTCAGGGCATCAGTTCAGCCCCTGAAGCCCTAACAATGCAGGTGATAGTGTTGTTTTTCACGAGGGCTTACAGCTACCTCCTAACCAACTGATGGATGATTTTGAGTGTGTGCTGTGACCAGCAGCATCAAGCCACCAGTGAGGGGGGATGTGAGTTTGAGAGCAGCTGGCTTGCAATGAGGCAATGAAGTGCTCTTTAAATACTTGGAGTTGGAGGTACAAATGGAAATAGTTGGCAGGCTTTATATAAAATGTAATATAGAAAAGGCATTATCAGTTGATAATATCTGCAGGGAACCTCTAGATACATAACTCTGTACTCCAGGTCAATTATAATTCAGTTCAGTCCTGTCAGATTCATTTCCCAGAGATGCAGCTTTTTTCTCTGAAGGGAGCTCCTGACTTGGGGGGTTGGGGGGTGGGTCACTCAGTGATGTCATTGACAGAGCATCTTGTAGAGATAAAATGTCCCAAATTACGCTTCTCTGCTCATGCTCACAAGGGCCCTGGGTTGGGCTATTCCACATCTGCTACACTTCATCATGGGAACCTAGGCCCTCTGCTGTGTGGCCCTTTGGCTCCTGGGAGTAGGTGAGTCCACAAAATATTTAGCATCCTCATGCTACACTTCCCTACTGTGACTTCAATATTTTTATTTTGTCCTCAAATTCTGTCCTCTTTCACAGAGCTCACAGAGGCTGGAGTCTCCCAGACACCCAGGAACAAGGTGACGAAGATGAGACAAGAAGTAACTCTGAGTTGTAAGCCAATTTCTGGCCACCAGGCACTTTTTTGGTACAGACAGACATCCGTGCAGGGACTGGAATTCCTGATTTACTTTAGCAACAAAGTTCCTGTAGACAACACAGGGATGCCCAATAACGGATTCTCAGCTCAGATGCCTAACGGATCATTCTCTACTCTGAAGATCCAGCCCACAGAACCTGAGGACTCAGCCAGGTACCTCTGGGTCAGCAACTTAGCCACAGCACTGCAGAGATACCCCTTCCCAGCGCAGAAAACTTCCCCTTCCCCTTCTCACATCAGCTGTCCTGGTAAAATAAAGATCTTCCTCACCTCTCTCACCAGGAGAAATGAGTGGGGTTGGAGCATGACAAGAACAGAAATTACAAGGTATCAACAGAGACACTTGAGCAGGAAAAAAAATGTAGGAAATAGGCTTCAGGGGTTCCTCACAAATTGTCTGTGGACTCAAAACACACCACACCTATAAGATAAATCTTAAGTACTCTTGCTATGGATATTCCTGTTTTCCTGCATTGGCCTCCCCATCTGAATGAGGAAGGTCCTAAGCCCTCCATTCTCTCCCCACTCTAAGCTGTTAACAGAATCCACCCCCACTTTGTGTGTGTGCGCGCACACACACACACACACACACACACACACACACACACAAGCTTTGATTGTACCAGAAACCTCTTTATGACAATTGCAGACATTCCTTTATAATGTTCATATTATCTTACCATTTATAGCGCTCTTTTATTTCATCCAGACTATCTCAAATGTGGGTAAAGCACATGCTTTAATACGTTCTATGGAAACTAACACTACCAGGTCCTGGGATTTATTAGTCTCTGTTCTGCTGAGGCCTCTTCAGCTGCCAGATACAAAACAGTAAACATGGACTCCACATCGGGACATCTAAACCCATGCAGACTTGTCCAGTCTTATGTTAGCCCTCTTTCCTACCTGATCATGGCTTTATCATGCAAATGTGTATTTTATTCTGATTTATGCTAGAAATTTCCACATAACACCTGCAATCTAATCTGAATGGTTATAATTACTCTATTTCATGGTCTTAACTTCAGATCCCTTCCCATCCCCTACTGGGGTATCATTGCCAAATGAGTAAAAGATGCCTGTGTTTTGAGTGCCCAAGGCAATGAGGTTTACCTGAGTTCTGTCATATAGCCAATTCCATGGTCACTGTCCTACCTTTTGCTATTCAGAGGCCTAGGCTTTCAAGATGGAAATAGCGAAGAATAAAATTTCTACTGTGTTTACACCAAAGCATGTAATCTGCTTCTATGTCTGCCTGATTTCAGTGCATTCTTTGTCCTTCTGGGTCCTCTCTGCTGCTTCCAGAACATTGGCCTTTCCCTGTTTTAATACCCAGCTTTTCACACACATGGCATTAGAATATTGCCCATTGTTGTTCACTGACATATTTACCATCAGATCTCTCCTCATTCACTTCTTCTCCCCTCTAGTAATCCTGCCATCATTGGTGATGTAGACAATTTATACATGTGTTTGGCTTCTCAGTTTCTTGAACTCCTCAATTTTGATGATTTTTTTTTTGCCTCCAATCCTTTTCCATTGAACTTAGATGATTCCAGAGCAGAAAATGAATAATAAATAAGCTCCTTCCAAAATGTCTATCTCAATCATTCCCTCCTCCTCTGAGTTCCTCCTTTCTTTCCACCTCACTAACTCAGTACCATCCTCCTATGATGCTTCTAGCCCTGACCTTCAATCCATGTAGTCAGCAGCATGTAAAATTTCATGTTCTTAATTCTCACATTGTCTAAATTAGGGTCAAGGTTTAAGAACATAATGACAACCCTGGTTTAATCCAACTCCCTCTTCCCAGGGCATCTGTTACCTCCCTTCATAATGAGCATGGTGGCCAAGTCAAATTCGTTCCATGAGGGGTCGATGCAAAGCCCAAACTCACCAAGAAATTACTTTGATTTTTTGTGTCTGGGGGATATTGATTGCCTTGGAAAGAGTGTGAAAGACTTGAGATTTAGAAGAACTTTATTGATATATAGAACTATCAGTGCTCATGGCACACAATCGTGGAAATGGCCAGTGGGCAGAAGACGTGTGATACAGCAGAGAAGAAAAAATGGTGAAAGCACTGGAGTCTAAGAGGTGACAACTGATGAAAATCTTGGAGACTTTGAATAAGTTGATCACATCCAAAAATAGTTATTATCTACCCTATCTAATCCTAATGTTCTCCTTTAAGAGGCGGTTCTATGAACAGTGACAGAGAGCAATGTCACCCCAAGCCACTCTCCACCTTGTGGAGACCAGAGGAACTAGAACCCCTGCCCCATTGTTCATGCCCATAAGGGCCTCCTCTGAGTTTAGCCTGCTTGTTACTCCATGCTGCTATGGCCACCAAGCTCCTCTACTGTGTGACCCTTTGTCTCCTGGGAGTACGTGAGTCCCCCCCAAAAAATAACCTGCGTTTTTTTATATTCCCAGGTATGATTTCCTTGATGTTCCTTAACTTGTTGCAAAATTCTGTCCATTTTAACAGAGCCTACAGATGCTGGAGTCACTCAAACACCCAGGCATAAAGTGACAAAGATGGGACAACCGGTGACTCTGAGTTGTGAGCCAATTTCAGGCCATACCTACCTTTACTGGTACAGACAGACCTTGGAGCAGGAACCGAAGTTTCTGATTTACTTCAGCAGTCAAATGCCTGTAGATGACACGGGGATGCCCAAGGAACGATTCTCAGCTAAGATGCCTAATGGATCATTCTCCACTCTGATGATCCAGCCCACAGAAGTCGGGGACTCAGCTGTGTACCTCTGTGCCAGCAGCTTAGCCACAGCGCTGCAGAGTCACCCCCTCCCTGTGCAGAAACCCTCCTGGTTCCCCTTCTCACATCAGCTGTCCTGGTAAAATAAAGACCTTCTCTGGCCTCACTCACCAGGAGAAATGAATGGGGTTGGAGCATGACAAGAACAGAAATAATAAGGTATCAACAGAGAAACTTGAGCAGGAAAAAATGTAGGAAGTAGGTTTCAGGGATTCCTCACAAATTGTCTGTGGACTCAAAACACACACCTGTAAGAAAAATCTTAATTACTCTTGCTATGGATATTCCTGCTTTCCTGCATTGGCCTCCCCAATGAAGGAGGTCCTAAGTCCTTCATTCTCTTCTCACTCTAAGCTGTTAACAGAATCCACCCCCACTTTGTACACACACACACACACACACACACAGAGAGAGAGAGAGAGAGAGAGAGAGAGAGAGAGAGAGAGAGAGAGAGAGAAGCTTTGATTGTACCAGAAACCTCTTTATGACAATTGCAGACATTCCTTTATAATGTTCATATTATCTTACCATTTATAGGGGCTCTTTTATTTCAAATGTGGGTAAAGCACATGCTTTAATACATTCTATGGAAACTAACACCACCAGAATCCTGGGATTTATTAGTCTCTGTCCTGCTGAGGCCTCTTCAGCAGCCAGATACAAAACAGTAAACATGGACTCCACATCGGGACATCTAAACCCATGCAGACTTGACTAGTCTTATGTTAGCCCTCTTTCCTACCTGATCATGTCTTTATCATGCAAATGTGTATTTTATTCTGATTTATGCTAGAAATTTCCACATAACACCTGCAATCTAATCTGAATGGTTATAATTACTCTATTTCATGGTCTTACTTCACATCCCTTCCCAGCCCCTACTAGGGCATCATTGGCAACTGGTGTAAAAGATGCCTGTGTTTTGAGTGCCCAAGGCAATGAGGTTTACCTGAGTTCTGTCATATAGCCAATTCCATGGTCACTGTCCTACCTTTTGCTATTCAGAGGCCTAGGCTTTCAAGATGGAAATAGCGAAGAATAAAATTTCTACTGTGTTTACACCAAAGCATGTAATCTGCTTCTATGTCTGCCTGATTTCAGTGCATTCTTTGTCCTTCTGGGTCCTCCCTGCTGCTTCCAGAACACTGGCCTTTCCCCTGTTTTAATACCCAGCTTTTCACACACATGGCATTAGAATATTGCCCATTGTTGTTCACTTACTTCTTTACTATCAGATCTCTCTTCATTAACTTCTACTCCCTTCTACTAATCCTGCCATCGTTGGTGACATCATCCTCACATAGACAATTTATACATGTGTTTGGCTTCTCAGTTTCTTGAACTCCTCAATTTTGATGATTTTTTTTTTTGCCTCCAATCCTTTTCTGGTGAACTTAGATGATTCCAGAGCAGAAAATGAATAACAAATAACCTCCTTCTAAAATGGCTATTTCAACCATTCCCTCCTCCTCTGAGTTCCTCCTTTCTTTCCACCTCACTAACTCAGTACCATCCTCCTATGATGCTTCTAGCCCTGACCTTCAATCCATGTAGTCAGCAGCTTGTAAATTTTCATGTTCTTAATTCTCACATTGTCTAAATTAGGGTCAAGGTTTAAGAACATAATGACAACCCTGGTTTAATCCAACTCCCTCTTCCCAGGGCATCTGTTTACCTCCCTTCATAATGAGCATGGTGGCCAAGTCAAATTCGTTCCATGAAGGGTCGATGCAAAGCCCAAAATCAGCAAGAAATAATTTTGATTTTTTGTGTCTGGGGGATATTGATTGCCTTGGAAAGAGTTTGAAAGACTTGAGATTTAGAAGAACTTTATTGACATAGAGAACTAGTGGAGCTCATGGTACACCAATGTGGAAATGGCCAGCGGGCAGAAGACGTGATACAGCAGAAAAGAAAACAAGAGGTGACAATTGATGAAAATCTTGGAGACTTTGAATAAGTTAATCACATCCCAAAATAGTTATTATCTACCCTATCCATTCTTCTGTAGAGGATTAATGTTCACCTTTAGGAGGAGGTTCTATGAACAGTGACAGAGAGCAATGTCACCCCAAGCCACTCTCCACCTTGTGGAGACCAGAGGAACTAGAACCCCTGTCCCATTGTTCATGCCTATAGGGCCTCCTCTGAGTGAAGCTGCTTGTTACCCCATGCTGCCATGGCCACCAGGCTCCTCTGCTGTGTGACCCTTTGTCTCCTGGGAGTACGTGAGTCCCCCCCAAAAAATAACCTGCATTTTTTATATTCCCAGGTATGATTTCCTTGATGTTCCTTAACCTGTTCCAAAATTGTGTCCATTTTGACAGAGCCTACAGATGCTGGAGTCACTCAAACACCCAGGCATAAAGTGACAAAGATGGGACAACCGGTGACTCTGAATTGTGAGCCCATTTCAGGTCATACCCATCTTTACTGGTACAGACAGACCTTGGAGCAGGAACCGAAGTTTCTGATTTACTTCAGCAGTCAAATGCCTGTAGATGACACGGGGATGCCCAAGGAACGATTCTCAGCTCATATGCCTAATGGATCACTCTCCACTCTGATGATCCAGCCCACAGACGTTGGGGACTCAGCCGTGTACCTCTGTGCCAGCAGCTTAGCCACAGCGCTGCAGAGTCACCCCCTCCCTGTGCAGAAACCCTCCTGCTTCCCCTTCTCGCTCCAGCCCCATGTGTCTTAAGTATAGAAAGGGCTACTCTGCTCCTGTCATTGAGACAAATTAGTTGGTTTTGGGGCATGACAAGTGCAGAAATTATAAGAAATCTACAGCTGGCCGGCATGGCTCAGTGATTGAGCGTCAACCTATGAACCAGGAGGTCATGGTTGGATTCCCAGTCAGGCAGGGAACATGCCCAGATTGCAGGCTCGATCCCTAGTTTGGGGTGTGCAGGAGGCAGCCAACCAAAGACTCTCTCTCATCACTGATGTTTCTATCTCTCTCTCCCTCTACATTCCTCTCTGAAATCAATTAAAAAATTAATTAATTATTTTTTAAAAATGAAATCAACAGAGAAATCCCTGCTTAGGAAACAATGTAGGAAATGGGTTTTAGAGAATCCTCACAAATAGTCAGTGGGCTCAAACCTCCCCACACATAAGATAAACCTTAATTACCCACACTGGATTTTCTACATTCTTGCATTGGCCTCCATCAGAATGGTAGGAGCTCCTGGTAATGGCTCCTCATCTCTCCATTCTCTTTTCACTCTAATCTCTAAACAGAATTTCCCCCATACAAGTGTCCCTGAGTTCTTTCATTTAGCAAACTTACAATTGTCATGGTCCTACTTTTTGCTATTCAGGAACCCTTAAAGATGAACACAAAATTTTTACTATGAGATATAATCAAATATAATATATCCAATTTCAGTGCATTCTTTCTCCTCCTGGGTTCTCTCTGCTACTGCCAGACCATTCTCCTCGCCCCTGCTTTAATACCTAGCTCTTCACACACATGGCATTAGCATATTACCTGTTGCTGCTCACTGACTTCTTTACCATCAGGTCTCTCCTCACTCACTTCCTCTCCCCACCACTAATCCTGTCACCAATGGTGTCATCATCATGACCTAGACAATTTATACAGTTTCTTGACCTCCTCATATTCAACATGCACTTTCCTAGATGCACTTTGATGATTTCAGAACATGGAAAGAACAACAAATAAGCTCCTTCCAAAATGTCCTTTTCAATTATTTTCTGCTTCTACCCGATCCTCCCTTCTTTCTACCTCATCAACTCCAGCACCATCCTCCTACGATGCTTCTAGTCAATGACCCTCAGTCCATATACCTAGAAGTTTGTAAACACCCATGTTCTTAATTCTAGCATTGTCTAAACCAAGTTAAATGTTTAAGGCCATGATGCTAACCCTGGTTAAATCCAGCTCCCTCTGGGCACCTATGAATGGCAAAGTGGGAGTTCCTAAAGCAACCAAAGGCATTTTTGCCATGATCATAATGCAACCTCATCACTGACAGAATTCTCTGATATTTATTGAAGAGTATTCACTAGGCAGCCAGGTGTGCACAGGGAAATTTATAGGTCAATAGGACACTTTGCTTACACCTAAAGTATCTATTTCCTTTGACCTGGTCTGTTGATACCTTTTTTATTAAGTATCAGAAACTTTGTAACCATACAATAACTAAATAATGAAGCTCAAAATACATGACATGATAGCATTTAGGTAGAAACATATATATGAATAAAAAAGCAAGCGAATACAAATAGGTTTATATCTACTTATGTAAACTATACATTTTGTCAAATTTAAAAATTACAAGTAATTTACAGACAATAGTTTTACTTCAATAAAAAATGTCTTTCATATATGCCATTTTTTTACTATAAATTCATACAAGCCAGGAAAATTTAATGAAAGATTATAGATCAAGATCTTCCTGGTAATTCAGAAAAGTGGGATTGGAAGAAGGACAGGGGCTGATGACTAGCTTTGTGTTAATATGACTTCGTCTCACTTATTACCGAGGTAATTTGTAAAATATTAGTACCATAAACTCTTCAAGGGTATTTGGAGATCTTATAATAGCAGAAAAGAGAATACTCAGATCTGAAGAAAAGAGGTATAAAAGCAGTGTAGTATGAGGTGGCGAAGGCCGGAGAGATGACCGGTATTTCTAACAAGACAGCGCCCTTGGTGCTGGCGCCACATCCAGAGTAGTTAGGACCTATTTAAGTCTATAAATGTTCACCTTCTGGAGGAGGTCCTGTAAACAGTGACAGAGAGCAATGTCACGGCCAGGTTACTCTCCACCTTGTGGAGACCACAGGAACCAGAACTCCTGCCCCTCTGTTCACGCCCTCAAGGGCCTCCTCTGGGTGAAGCCTCCTCTGTCCCACCCTGCCATGGCCGCCAGGCTCCTGTGCTGTGTGGTCCTTTGTCTCCTGGGAGTAGGTGAGTATCCAAAAATTAAGAATCTGCATTTAAATTTTTTTTCAGTTATAATTCTATTTATGTTCCTTATCCTATTCCCAAATTTATCTGCCTTTACAGAGCCCACAGATGCTGGAGTCAACCAGACACCCAGGCACAAAGTGACAAAGAAGGGACAAGAAGTAACTCTGAGTTGTGAGCCAATTTCAGGCCATACCTACCTATATTGGTATAGACAGACCTCAGTGCAGGGAATGGAGTTCCTGATTTCCTTCAGCAGTAAAACTCCATTAGATAGCACAGGGTTGCCCAAGGAACGATTCTCAGCTAATATGTTTAATGAATCATTCTCCACTCTGATGATCCAGCCCACAGAAGCCGGGGACTCAGCTGTGTACCTCTGTGCCAGCAGCTTAGCCACAGCGCTGCAGAGTCACCCCCTCCCTGTGCAGAAACCCTCCTGCTTCCCCTTCTTATTCCAGCCCTCAGTCATCCTGAGCAAATGTCTTTCCTGCTCCTCTCTCACAAAGAGAAATGAGTGTGTTTGGGGCCTAACAAGGGCAGAAATGATTAAGTATCAACAGAGAAAAACTTGAGGAGAAAACAGTATCAGAAATGGTTTTCAGGGATTCCTCATACATTGCTTGTGGGCTTAAAACTCACCACACAGGGAAGATAAACCTTATTTACCCACACTGTGGGTATTGCTGCCTTCCTGCATTGGCCTCCCAATCTGAATAGTAGCAGCTCCTGGTAGTGGCTCCATTCTCTTCTCTCTGAATTGTTAGCAGAAACCACCTTCACACCTGTAAATACCCACACCTACACACACACACACACACACACACACACACATTTTGATTGTACCAGAAACCTCTTTATGACAATTGTACACATTCCTTTATAATGTTCATATCATCTTACCATTCATAATGGCTCTTTTATTTCACTCAGAATCTCAAACATGGGTAAACCATGTGTTTTACTACATTAGATGGAAGCTACCACTCCTGGAATCCTGGAACTTATTTGTCTCTGTCCTGTCTCAGGAGAGCCCAGGCCCGAGAGCAGGCAGCTGAGGCCGGTGCAGCTGAAGGCTTGTGTGGGGCTCACGATGATCATGAGGCCTCTTTAGCCTCCGGATACAAAACAATAAACATGGACTCCACATCAGGATATCTAAACCCATGCAGACTTGTCCAGTCTTAGTTAGCACTCTTTCCTACCTGATCATATGTCCTTATAACATAAATGTGTATTTTATTCTGATTTATGCCAGAAATTTCCACATAAGACCTGCAATCCATTCCAAATGGTTATAGTTACTCTCTTCCACGGTCTTATTTCATATCCCTTCACAACCCCTATCAGGGCACCATTGGCAACTGGTACAAAAGAGACCTGTGTTTTGAGTGCCCAATGCAATTAGGTTTACCTGAGTTTGGACATACAGCCAATTCCACTGTCACTGTCCTACCTTTTGCTACCCAGGCTTTCAAGATAGAAACAGTGGAGAATAACATTTCTCCTGTGTTTACTCCAAGAGACATAATATGCTTCTATGTCTGATTTTAGTGCACCCCTTGTCCTTCTGGGTCCTCCCTGCTGTTTCCAGACCATTCTCCTCTCCCCTGTTTTAATACCCAGCACTTCACACACATGGCATTAGAATATTGCCTATTGTTGCTCATTGATTTCTTTACCGTCAGGTCTCTCCTCATTCACTTGTTCTCCCCACTACTAATCCTGCCATCATTGGTGATGTCTTCTGTGGAAAGCCACCCACTGCTGATACTATCATGAGAGTGCACCAAGGAATGTGGAAGGCCGATGGACCTTGGGCGTTAGCAGGGCTAACACGAAGCATCATTTCTTGTGTTGAGATAATAGTGACTTGAAGCAATTTCCTGACCCAATAGCCTCAAAGTAAATATTTACTGGACCTTACTGATCTTTACTGATCTTTATTGACCTTAGAGACGGTCTGTCTGCTATCTGTTTGCTGTGCTTTACTGAGGGCAAGATGTGTATCTGAAACTGAATAAAAACCATATAAGGCCAGGTTTCGGTGTGCCTCTTCAAGAAAGAGGTCTCCACCTGCCACCCCACCCCTTAGTAATTCATATTTTTTGTCTAGTGTTTTTATTTGTGTGTTAGCCCCTTCTTCAGATACTGAACTCTAGCCATGCAGGTAATGGCAGTCATCCTCACATAGACAATTTATACATGTGTTTGGCTTCTCAGTTTTTTTTACCTCCTCACTTTCGATGATTTTTTTAACCTCCAATCTTTTCCAGATGCACTTCCATGATTGCATATCATGGAATGAACAACAAATAAGCTCCTTCCAAAATTTTCTTTCAATCAGCCTCTCCCTCTACCCGTTCCTCCTTTCTTTCCATCTCACTAACTAAGTACCATCCTCCTACGATGCTTCTAGCCACTGGTCCAAAGTCCACATACCAAACAGCTTTTAAATTCCCATGTTCTTTTTTTTTTTTAAGTTTATCTATTGATTTTTTTTTAAGAGAGAGACAGAGAGGGAGGGAGGGAGGGAGAGAAACATTGATTTGTCGTTCCACTTATTTATGCATTCATTGCTTGATTCCTGTAAGTGCACTCACCAGAGATCAAACCTGCAATCTTGGTGAACTGGGGTGATGCTGTAACCCACTAAGTAATCCTAATCAGGGCCTGAAATGTCCATATTCTTAATTTTCACGTTGTCTAAACCACATTCAATTTTAAGACCATAATATCAACCTTGGTTAAATACAGCTTTCTCGCAGCACCTGTGAATGGAAAAGGGTGAGTTCCTGATTGAACTAAGAACATTTTACAATGATCAAGACATAGCCTCGTCACCTACAACAATTCCCTGATCCTCACTGAAAAGTATTTCATTGGCCCTCCAGGTGTGTACAGTGAAATGTATAGGTCAATAAAAATACTTTGCTTACATTAAAGGAATTCATGTCCTCCTCTGATCTGGTTTGTTGGTGTCCTTTTTATTAAATATCAGAAACTTTGTAACCATACAACAACTAAATAATAAAGCTCAAATATATGCTATGATCCCATTTATGTGAAAACATTTATATGAACAATAAAATCAGGCAAATAGAGATAGATTTATATCTATAACTGTTCGTATATTTTGTTAAATTTTAGAAGTTACAAGATAATGCATAGAAAATATATTTACTCCAATATAAACAAAAACTTATATATTCTATATATGCCATTTGTTATTGTAAATTCATGTGAGCCAGGAAAAACCTATGTAAGTTTATAGATCAAGATCTTCTTACTGATAATTCAACACAGTGGGATTGGAGGAAGGACAGGGGGTGATGCCTAGCTTTGTGTTATATATAAATTTGTTTCACTTATTACCAAGGTAGTTTGTAAAATATTACTCCCCAAAATTCTTCCAGGGTGTGGGAGGCCTTAAAAAAAAAAGAAAAGAAAATTCTCTGGTATGAAGAAAAGCGGTGCAAAGTCAGAACAGTATGAGGTAGCTAAAACCAGAGAGATGACTGATGTTTCTCACTAGAGAGGCCCTTTGGTGCTGGGGCCACATCCGGGATACTTATGGCCCATTTCAGTTGATCTCTGTGTTGCATGACTGTTCATCTTTGGGATGAAGTCCTATGAACATTGACCTAGCACAATGTCACTGCCAGGCCACTCTCCACTTTGTGGAGACCAGAGGAACAAGAACTCCTGCCCCTCTGTCCATGTCCACAAGGGCCTCATCAGGGTGGAGCCTCCTCTTGCCCCACCCCTCCATGGCCACCAGAATCCTCTGCTGTGTGGCCCTTTGTCTCCTGGGAGTAGGTGAGTCCACAGAAATAAAAAAATCTGCATTCTTTTATATTCCCAATTCTGATTCCATTTATATTCCTTATCCTGTTCCCCAACTTTGTCCACTTCTGCAGAACCCAGAGTTGCTGGAGTCACTCAGCTACCCAGGCACATGGTGACAGAGAAGGGACAAGGAGTAACTCTGAATTATGAGCCAATTTCAGGCCATGCTTACCTTTACCGGTACAGACAGACCTTGGTGCAGAGACTGGAGTTCCTGATTTACTTCAGCAATCAAGCTTCTATATATGAGACAGGGATGTCCAAGGACCAATTCTTAGCTCAGATGCCTAATAAATAATTCTTCACTCTAAAGATCCAGCCCACAAAACCTGAGACTCAGCCGTTTACCTTTGTGCCAGCAGCTTAGCCACAGTGCAGCAGACTCACCCCCTTCTTATGAAGAAATGCTCCTGCTTCCCCTTCTCATTCTAGCCCCAAGGGGTCCTGAGTACAAGTCTTCCTTGTGACTCTCCCACCAAGAGAAATGCGTGGGTTTGGGGCTTAACAAGAAAAGAAGTGATAAGCTATCAATCTAGAAAACCCTGCATAGGAAACAACATGGGAAATGGGCTTCAGAAATTCCTCAAAAATAGTCTGTGGCTCAAAACTGACCAGTTAAGATAAACCTTAATTGCCCACACTGTGGATTTCCTGCATTGGCCTCCATCTGTATGGCAGGAGCTCCTGGTAATGGCTTCACAGCTCTCCATTCTCTTCTCCCTCGAGGCTGTTAACAGAATCCTTCCCCACCCCTCACCCCCCTAACACAAGTGTTCCTGGGTTCTGTCATATAGCCAATTTCCACTTGTGATTGTGTTATTCTTAGCCATTCGTGGGCCCTGTCTTTAAAGATGAAAACAGAGTAAAATTTTACTGTGTTTATGCCACAAGATATAATTGGATATATTAAGTCTGGTATCAGTGCATTCTTTGTTCTCCTGGATCCTTCCTGCTGCTTCCAGATTATACCCCATTTTCCTGCTTCAATACCCAGCTCTTCACACACATGGCATTAGCATAGTACCCTTTGTTCTTACATTTAGTTATTTACTGTCAGGTCTCTCCTCATTCACTTCTTCTCCCCACTACTGACATCATTGGTGTTGTCATCATCATGTAAACAATTTATCCATGGACTGGCTTCTCTATTTCTTGACCTCCTCACTTTTGATAATTTTTGACCTCCAATCTTTTCCAGGTGCATTTCCAAGTTTCTAGACCATGGTGTGAACAACAAATAAGCTCCTTCCAAAATTTCCATTTCTATAATTCCATGCTTCTACCCATTCCTCCTTTCTTTCTATCTCACTAAATCAACCCCCTCCTCCTATGATTCTTATATCCACATACCCAACTGCTTTTAAACTCTCATGTCTTAATTCTCACAATGTCTAAACCAGGTTCAAGGTTTAATACTATAATGTCAACCGTGGTTAAACCCAGCTCCCTCTTCCAAGGGCATCTGTTTATATCCCTTCAAAATGAGCATGGCAGTCAATCAATCCTTCCCAGAGAAATTATTTAGACTCTGTGTGTCTGGGAGCTAGGGATTGCCTTCAAAGTAGTACAAAGAAATTGAGATTTATAAAGTACTTTATTCATGTGCAGAATTTGCAGTGTTGATGGCACACACACATGGAAATGCCTAACAGAGAGTAGACATGTAATAGAGCAGAAAAGAAAGAATGGTAGAAACACGGGGCTCTGAGAGGTGACAACTGATGAAAGTTTTGGAGACTTTGAATGAGCCAATCACATCCCAGAATAGATATGCCCTATTCCAGTCAGTCTTCTGAGAAGGATTAATGTTCACTTCTGGAGGAGGTCCTATGAGCAGTGACAGAGAGCATTGTCACTGACAAGCCACTTTCCACCTTGTGGAGACCAGAGGAACTAGAACCCCTGCCCCATTGTTCATGCCCATAAGGGCCTCCTCTGAGTGAAGCCTCCTAGGGCAACACCCTGCCATGACCACCTGGCACCTCTGCTGTATGGCCCTTTGTCTCATGAAAGTAGGTGAGTCCTCAGAAATAAAGAATTTGCATTTTTGGATATTCCCAGTTCTGATTCCATTTATGTTCCTTATTCTGTTCCCAAACTCTGTCCACTTCCACAGGGCTCTCAGATACTGTAGTCACCCAGATACCCAGGAGCATGGTGACAAAGAAGGGACAAGAAGTAACTCTGAGTTGTGAGCCAATTTCAGGTGATACCTACCTTTACTGGTACAGACAAACCTTGGTGCAGGGACCTCAGATGCTGATTTACTTTGGCAATCAAGCTTCTCTTGACAAGAAAGGGATTCCCAATGACCGATTCTCAGCTCAGATGCCCAACGAATCATTTTCCACTCTGAAAATCCAGTCCACAGAACCCGGGGACTCTGGCGTGTACCTCTGTGCCAGCAGCTTGGCCACAATGCTTCAGAGTCATGCACTCCCTGTGCAGAAACCTTCCTGCTTCCCCTTCTCACTACAGCCTCCAGGTGTTCAGAGTAAAAATCTTCTGTGCTCCTCCCTGATCAAGAGAATGCATGTGTTTGGGGATGTCAACAACATTAGTCATAACGTATCCATCTAGAAAACCCTGCATAGGAAACAATGTAGGAAATGGGCTTCAGGGTTGCTCACAAATTGTGGGCTCAAAACTCATCACACAGGTAAGATATACCTTAATTACCCACCCTGTGGATTTTCCTGCATTCCTCCATCTGAATGGTAGAAGTTCTGGGTAATGGCTCCTCAGCACTCCATTCTCTTCTCACTCTAAGCTATTAACAGACTTTCCCCCACAAGGTTTCTAGAGATCTGTCATATAGTCAATGGGCATAGTAATTGACTTATTTTTTGCTATTCAGGGGCCCTGATCTTAAAGATGGAAATAGTGAAGAATAAAATTCCACTGTGTTTACACCAAGAAATAATCTTCTTTGATGTCTGATGTCAGTGCACTTTTTGCCCTCCAGGGTTCTCCCTACAATTTACAGACCATTAACTTCTCCCCTGCCTTAATACCCAGCTCTTCACACACATGGCTTTAGAATATTACCCTTTGTTCTTACACTCACTTCTTTATTGTCAGGTCTCTCTTCATTCACTTCTTCTCCTCACTACCAATCCTGCCATTATTGATGACTTCTTCATCACATGGACAATTTACACATGTTGGGTTTCTCAGTTCCTTGACCTCCTCACTTTCAATAATTTTCTACATCCAGTGTTTTCCTGATTCCATGCATTTCCATGATTCCAGACCATAAAATAAACAACAAATAAGCTCCTTCCAAAATTTCTATTTCAATCATCTCATGCTCCTACTTATTCTTCCTTTCATTTTTTCTCAGGAATGCAGCACCCTTCCTCCTATGATTATTCTAGCCACTGATCCTTAGTCCACATACCCAACTGCTTTTAAACTCCTGTGTTCTTCTTTCTCCCATTGTCTGAACCAGTTTCAGGGTTTAAGACTATAATGTCAACCCTGGTTAAATCCAATTTCCTCTGCCCAGGGCATCTGCTTGTGTCCCTTCATAATGAGCATGGTGGCCAATCAGAATCCTCCCAGGATGGATCTGGATAAAAACCCCAATTCAGTAAAAAAGTTATTTAGACTTGTGTGTCTGGGAGATAGGGATTGCCTTCAGAGGAGTATGAAGGACTTGAGATTTAGACAGTACTTTATTCGTGTCCAAAATCTGCAGTGTTGATGGCCCACACACAGGGAAATGTCTAGCAGACAGTAGGCATGTGATATAGCAGAAAAGAAAGAATAGTAGAAGCACAGGGTGTGAGAGGTGACAACTGATGAAAGTTTTGGAGACTTTGAATGAGCCAATCACATCCCAGAATAGATATGCCCTATTCCAATCAGTCTTCTGAGAAGGATTAATGTTCACTTCTGGAGGAGGTCCTATGAGCAGTGACAGAGAGCGTTGTCACTGACAAGCCACTCTCCACCTTGTGGAGACCAGAGGAACTAGAACCTCTGCCCCTCTGTTCGTGTCCATAAGGCATCATCTGGGTGAAGCCTCCTGCTATCCCACCCTGCCATGGCCACCTGGCTCCTCCGCTGTGTGACCCTTGGCCTCATGTTAGTAGGTAAGTTCCTAGAAATAAAGCATCTGCCTTTTTGGATATTTCCAGTTTTTATTCCATTTATGTGTCTTATCCTGTTTTAAAACTCTGTCCACCACTTCCACAGAGCACACAGATGCTGGAGTCGCCCAGACACCCAGGCACAAGCTGATAAAGATGGGACAAGCAGTAACACTGAATTGTGAGCCAATTTCAGGCCACAGCGACCTTTACTGGTACAGACAGACCTCACTGCAGGAACTGAATTTCCTGATTTATTTTAATAATAAAGCCCCTATAGACGACACGGGGATGCCCAAGGAACGATTCTCAGCTAAGATGCCTAATGGATCATTCTCCACTCTGAAGATCCAGCCCACAGAAGTCGGGGACTCAGCCGTGTACCTCTGTGCCAGCAGCTTAGCCACAGCGCTGCAGAGTCACCCCCTCCTTGTGCAGAAACCCTTCTGGTTCCCTTTCTCACCCCAGCCTTTAGTCATTCTGAGTGTAAAAGTCTTCCCTGCAACTCTCTCACCAAGAGAAATGCATGGTTTGGGTGCATAGCAATAATAGAAATAACACGGTATCAATATATTATTTAAAAAGCTCTACATAGGAAACAATGTAGGAAATGTACTTTAAGGAGGCCCAAAACTCACCACACCTGTAAGAGAAATCTTTATTGCTCCCACTATGGATTTTCCTGTGTTCCTGTCTTGGTCTCCTCATCTGAATGTTGGGAGCACCTGATAATGGCCCCTCAGCCCTGCATTATTTTCTCTCTGTTAACAGAATTTTCCCACAAGTTTTCTAGAATTCTGTCATACAGCCAATACCACTTGTTGTTCTTCTACCTTTTGCCATTCAGGGGCCCAGACCCTTAAGGTGGAAACAATAAAATGTCCTCTGTGTTTATGCCATGAGTTATAATGAACATAATACATCTGATTTTAGTGCATTCTTTGTCCTCCTGGCTCCCCCATGCTGTGTCCAGACCATTCTCTTCTCCCCTGCTTTAATACTCAGCTCTTCACATACATGGCATGAGAATATTATCCTTTGTTGCTGCACTGACTTCTTTACCATCAGATGTCTCCTCATTCACTTCTTCTCATCACTACTAACCCTGCCATTATAGGTGACATCATCATGACATAGACAATTTATACATGGGTTTGGCTTCTCAATCTCTTGACCTCCTCACTTTTGATGACTTTTTTTATGACTCCAATCCTTTTCAGATACACTTTGATGATTCCAGGCCACAGAATAAACAACAAATAAAACTTTCCAGCTCTAGTTGGTTTAGCTCAGTGGATAGAGCATTGGCGTGTGGACTGAAGGGTCCTGGGTATGATTCCGGTCAAGGGCACATGCTCAGGTTGCGGACCCTATCCCCAGTAGGGGGCAGGAGAGAACCAATCAATGATTCTCGCTCATCATTGATATTTCTATCTTTCTCTCTCCCTTTTTCTCTGAAGTCAATAAAAACATTTTTTTAAATAAAATAAAACTTTCCAAAATTTCTATTTCAAACATTCCATTATGCTACTCTATTTTCCTTTCTTTCCATCTCACTAGCTCAGCACCATTCCTCCTGTGATTCTTTTAGTCACTGACCTTCAGCCCAATTACCCAACAGCTTATAAACTTCTATGCTCTTTTTTTTTTAATTGATTTCAGAGAGGAAGGGAGAGGAATGGGAGAGAATCATTGATCAGCTGCCTCCTGCATGCCCCCTACTAGGGATCAAGCCCGCAACCTGGGCATGTGCCCTGATCTGGAATCGAACAGTGACCTCCTTGTTCATAGGTTGATGCTCAACGACTGAGCCACACCAGCCAGGCTAAACTCCTATGTTCTTAATTCTCACATTGTCTAAACCAGATACAAGGTTTAAGACCATAATGCCAACCCTGGTTAAACCCAGCTTCTTTAAGGCATTATGGATGTCAAAAGGGCAGTTTCTGAAACAGCCAACAGCATTTTTGCAATGATCACAACACAGCCACATCACTGACAGAATTCTCTGATCTGATACTCATTGACAGGTATTCCATTGGGCTGCCAGATGTGCACAGGGAAGTGTATAGGTCAAAAGGATACTCTGCTTACATTTAAAGAATCTATTTCCTCTAACTTGGTGGTCTGGTGGTGTCTTTTTATTCAATATCAGAAATTTTGTAACCATACAATTATTAAATAATGAAGCTCAAAAAATATGATATGATCCCATTTATGCAAAAACATTTATATTAATAAAGAAAGAAGGCAAATAGAGATGAATTCATCTCTACTGGCATGTAGGACTGTTCATATATTTTGTCAAACTTTAGAAATTACAAGATAATGCATAGAGGATGTTTCTTCTTTTATAAAACAAAGCATATGTCTTTCATATATGCCATTTTTATTATAAATTTATATGAGCCAGGACAAATCTGTGAATGTTCACAAATCAAGTTCTACTGGTAATTCAACAAAGTGGCATTGGAAGGAGGACAGGGGGTGATGCCTACCTTTGTGTTATATATAAATTTTTCTCACTTATTACCAAGGTAATTTGTAAAATATTACTCCCCAAAATTCTTTCAAGGCATAGGAATTCTTTATTTTTTAAAGGAAAATTCTCAGATATAAAGAAAAAATAATGTGCAAAAGAGGGACATAATAGGGTGGTAAAGGCTAGAGAAACAACTGGCATTTCTTACCAGAAAGAGCCCATGTGCTGGGGCCACATCCAGGATAGTTCTTCAGTGGATCTTCTGTAGAGAATTCATGTTCACCTTTGGGAGGAGGGCCCATGAGTAGTGACAGAGTGCAATGTCACTGCCAAGCCACTCTTCCCTCTGTTCATGCACACAAGGGCCCTCTCTGGGGGAAGCCTCCTCCTACCCCACCCTGCCATGGCTGCCAGGCTCCTCTGCTCTGTCATCCTTTATCTCCTGGGACTAGGTGAGTCCCCAGAAATAAATATTCTGCGTTTTTAAAATTTCCCAATTCTGATTCCTTATATGTTCCTTATCTTGTTCCCAAACTCTGTCCACTTCCTCAGGGCTCTCAGATGCTGGAGTCACCCAGACACCCAGGCACAAGGTGACAAAGACTGGACAAGAAGTAACCCTGAGTTGTAAGCCAATTTCTGGCCATGACAGCCTTTACTGGTACAGACAGACCTCACTACAGGGACTGAGGTTGCTAGTGTATTTCCATAATCAAGCTCCTATTGACGAGACAGGCATGCCCAAGGGTCGATTCTCAGCTAAGATGACTAATGGATCATTCTCCACTCTGAAGATCCAGCCCACAGAAACCGGGGACTCAGCCGTGTACCTCTGTGCCAGCAGCTTAGCCACAGAGCTGCAGAGTCATCCCCTCCCTGTGCAGAAACCCTCCTGCTTCCCCTTCTTGCCCCAGCCATCCTCAGCAGCCTTTCCAGGCTCACCTATGTCAGAGAATGGGCCTATGGAAGACAAGAGCTGAATACACTGAAAATATCACATTAAGAAACTCCATAGGAAGGGAATAAGGTTTGGTTCCTGGCATTCCTCACTAATTTTCACGGAGGATGGCTAAGTTCAAGGTTGAGGATTAATGTCACCCCCTGGGCTTCAAGTGATTAAATAAACCTAAAACTGTGCAGCTACTGTGCAAGGGCCATTATCTAGGCTGTATTATCTCAGTTCGTGATTAGTGGTCCTGTCTTTGCCTTCATTATCAGAGTTGTTAGATGGTACCACTGCTATATCCTCAGATCTGCTCAGACCTTTCCAATTTCTTCTAACCCGTCTCATGATAACTTTTCCATAACTGTGTTCCTATTTGTAACAAAACACTTTTTTTTTCACATTTTCAGAGGTTCTCTTTTTTAAAAACTTATTATTTGAAAATAGTTGTAGATTCATAGGAAGTTGCTAAGTAAAACAAAGGAATCCAGTATACCCTTCATCCAGTTTCCACCAATAGTTCCATCTTCCATAATTATATACATAATAAAAGCCCAGCAATCATTAAGGTGTAACAATGAGAACGACCAATTGCTATGACGTGCACTGACCACCAGGGGGCAGACACTCAATGCAGGCGCTGCCCCCTAGTGGTCAGTATGCTCCCACAGCTGGAGCACTGCTCAGCCAGAAGCAGGGCTTAAGGAGAGGCGAGCCAAGTGGTAAGGAGTGAGCAGGTGGGCAGTTAGGAGTGAGGGGTCCCAGATTGCGAGAGGGCATAATAGGGGCGGAGGGACATTCCCCCCCGCCCAATGCATGAATTTTGTGCATTGGGCCTCTAATACTAAAATATTAAGACCAGGAAATTGACATTGGCACTAAGTGTGCAAGCAGTTCTAAGCAATTTTTTTTTATTGTTGACAGTATTACAGATGTCTCCCATCCCCCCACCTTTGCCTTTCTCTACTCAGCCCTCTCTCACCCCCCACCCCCACCCCAGGCATTCATCACATTATTGTCTGTATCCATGGCTATGCATATATGCATATATGTTCTTTGGTTGATTTTTTTTCAGTCCTCTCCACCTCCCTCCCCTCTGAGATCTGACAATTCTAAGTCATTTTATTCACATGTAAAGATATAGTCAAGATACACAACTATTACAATACCACAAAATCTCCCCAACCACACACACACATACACACACACACACACACACACACACACACACACACACACCAATCCTAACCCCTGGGAACCTATAATCTATTCTCCACATCTATAATGTCATTTTGAGAATGTTTTACGAATGGACTCATACAGGAGGTGATCTTTTTTTCAGATTTTTTTTCCACTCAGCATATTGCCCTTGAGATTTTTCTGAGTTGTTATATTTATCAATAATTCTTGTGTTTTGTTTTATTGCTGAGTATCATTCCATGGTGTGGATGTACCAGTCTGTTCAGCCACTCACTCATTGTAGGACTTTTTGGTTGTTTCTAGTTTTTTTACTATTACAAGTTAAGTGGCTGTGTATACTAGTAAACACTTGTATATAGGACTCTGTGTAGACATCAATTCTCATTTATCTGGGGTAAATTCATGCCCCAGAGTGAGATGTTGTATGGGAAATATATTCTTATTTTTTAAGGAAACTACCCAATTATTTTCCAGCATGACTGTGCCATTTTACATTCTTAGAGATTCACTTTTAATAGCAGTAATTTCAACTTGCATATAACATTACACGTTTTCATTTCCAAAACACACATGCAAATAACTAGAAGAACAGAAACTCGGTAGATCCAGATATGCTTTTCTTTGGATGTGTTTGAACTCTTCCTAAATATTTGAATTCTTTCTATCCCTTATCTAACTGGAAGTCTGCCTGTTCAATGCAAGCTATCACTGGCCACTGCTGTCTGAACACCATGTCACCTGTCCTAGAAAGCCACCTAGTTCATCAAGACAGCATCCAAGTTACATCTTAATTAATTCACGTAATTAAACAAAAATGTGTAGAGAGCATCCATTAAGTTTCAGATACATTTTAAGGCCTTACATTTTGTTCTAAAAGGATAAAAATTATTGACCTGGCCACCATAACTAGGAAAGTAAGTTACATTCTTTACTTTGGTCTACTTTTTTTGTGAACATATGAGAAGATAATACCTATTTAAATGCAGAAACAGGTCAAGGTTGTTGGCAACTTATTGGCATTGGTTCTTCATCACCCCTCAAAGGATAAACTTGTTCAGAGAAACTTTGCTCTTCCTTCTATGCTTCTTCTTCCCTAGAGGGCGCTCCTGAGACAATAGACGTTGGCTGGTATGGTGATGTCATTGCCAGGACACACCTTATAGCGCCACGGGGACACAGATTTGCTCTCATTTTTGCTCATACTTACAAGTCCTGTCACCTGGAAAAGTTCTTACTTTTATTTGGATCCTGTCATGGTGTGCAGGCTTCTCAATTTAGTGTCCCTTTGTCTCCTGGGAGCAAGTAAGTCCTTGTAATATTTCTACTTTGCCTTTGCCCAGTCCACTCTTGCCATGTATTCTATATTCTTGTCTTTTTCCACAGGACACACATCGGCTGGAGTCACTCAGTTTCCCAGCCACAGGGTTATAGGGAAGGAACAGGCTGTGACTCTGAGATGCGACCCAATTTCTGGACATGAGGCTCTTTTATGGTACCAACATGCCATAGGGAAAGAAATGACATTTCTGATCAGCTTCCTGAAAGAGTATGTACAGGATAAATCAGGGATGCCTGACGATCGGTTCTCAGCAGAGAGGACCAGAGGGACATTTTCCACCCTGAAGGTCCAGCCTGCACGGCCGGAGGACTCCGGAGTTTATTTCTGTGCCAGCAGCCTCGACACAGTGCTTCAGGGTCAGGTCCTTCCTGTGCAAAACCGCACCCTCTCTCCACCCTCATCAGAAATCTTCCCCATAACTAGGAAAGTAAGTTGCATTCTTTACTTCGGTCTACTTTTTTTTGTGAACATATGAGAAGATAATACCTATTTAAATGCAGAAGAGAAGAGAGGAAGAACCAGAATTAACTCTTGAAATACAAGAGTATTTGTGGTACATTTGGGATCTGGGAGATATCTGGGGCTCCTCACACAGAACTCAGTCTATCATTTCTGTTTCTTAATGTGTATGTGTTACCCTAGTGTGATTCTTGGCAACGCCCTGCTCTGATCTGAAAGGAATTGTGACTCTGTGGCCACATTGTCATATTCCTTCTTATCATAATTTAAATGTCTCCCTGGTGGAATAAAAGTAGTGAATAAAATCTCATTTATTGCTGGTTTGTAGGTTGCTCCCTGGTAGTGCTGGCAATGGTGCTAAGTTTAGATTACATTTGTCCAGCACAAATCCATTTCCAAATACTTTTTTAAAATCTCAGTTTTGAGTGGAATAGCCAGGTCACTGAATACAGATTAAAGCTAATTTTTCTTTCTTCATGGGGTCTAATTTTTTTAATGGAAAAAAACATGGGTTAGCATGATATGTAAATATGTGTTAGCCAACATTATTGAGGTCAATTCCAGTTGTCACAATAGGGCTGTGTTATTTTTAGTGAGGCTTGCCAGTACCCTGGTGTTGTGCTTGGTCTGAGGAGTATGGATATAGTAGGAGCAGAACAATGTCACCCCAATAAATTATATATATATATATATATATATATATATATATATATATATATATATATTTAAATCAGGGACTAGATACATATTTAAGCCCTCTTGTGTCTCACCTGATTGCTCAGATCTCCTTGGGCAATGTAGGAAGACTGTTCTAGAAACTTTTCTACTGGCCACAAGGAGGCATTATGGTGTCACCATAGCCAAAAGTTGTAGAAGATTTCCTTGATATGCTCTGAAAAGTGGATAAAGATAGAGGAATTCCAGAGCTTGATTTCTGTATTAGGGTGGGGCTAGTTGGCAGATATTTATCATCCATCAATGATATGGATAATAAAACAAAGACATTATCTCAATAGGTTTATCAGCTAGACTGGAGCTAAAGCTACTCATGTTTTGAGAAACCTCTGAACTGCTTTTAGGATGTAAGTAAGGAGGAATGAGATGGAGATGGATGAACATGGGGCAGATACAGGAAGGGGGACAGATAAGATAACATCACATATGCTTCATACCTGACTCAGCCAAGCCCAGGCCCCTGCCAAGTAGGCTGTGTGTAATATCACAAGAAGGGACCCTTGCCTTGGTGACGTCAACATCAGCACTGCATCACAGGTAGACCTACCTATCAGAGACCATGGCCTCTCAGAGCTCCTACCTCTCAACCCAGAGATCAGAGTGTGGAACAGACAGATGCCCCATTCCTTTTCTGGCCCTGCCATGGGTCCCAGGCTTCTCCACTGTGTGGCCCTTTGTCTCCTTGGAGCAGGTGAGTCCTGGTCAGAAGCACATTTCTTATTAAAACTATGATGTCTTCAGTTCTATGCCTTTCTTTTATGGCAGCAACATGAGTTTCCCTCTTGTCTATAAATGTTTCTTCTTTTTCTGCAGGTTACACGGGTGCCATGGTCACCCAGAACCCAAGATACCAGGTTACCAGGATGGGAAAACCAGTGACCCTGAGTTGCGCTCAGGACCTAAATCATGATGTCATGTACTGGTACCAACAGAAGCGGAGCCAAGCCCCAAAGCTGCTGTTCTACTACTATGATCAGGAATTTATCAATGAAACAGACACCTCGGACAACTTCCAACCCAGCCGGCTTAATGCTTCCTTCTGTTCTCTTGGTATCCGCTCACCAGGCTTGGGGGACTCCGCAGTGTATCTCTGTGCCAGCAGCAAATACACAGAGCTAGAGCGTTACCTCCTCTCTGCTCATAAACCTGTTTCCAGATCCAAGAGTCCCCTCTAGACACCACTCCCCCACCCCACGCGCGCGCGCACACACACACACACACACACACACACACACACACACACAACAGCAATAGGAAGTGGGTTATGGCTGTCATTATCTCCTTTGCAGATGGAAGTTGGGCCTAAACCTACAAAAACCATTGACGGTTATGCCAAGAGTGGAAAGGTGGTTACCCTCACCTGACATTCAGTTTGTGGTGTTTTCCCAGAATCACTTTAATCACCCATTCTGTTCTCTTTAGTAGAAAAATAGTAACTTTTTTTATTGTTGTTGTTGTTTTAAATCTAAGTTGGAGACTTAGCAATATGTCAAAGGGTAGGGCCAGGCAAGAAGTAGACCCCTCCCATGAATCCTCTCCCTAAGGAGAAGAATGTGCCCTCATAGGCATGTTGAGACCATCTCACAGTTTTCTTATCAAGTAAGGAGAATTAGAACTGCTGAGAACTTGTTCCAGATTGAGAGACATGTATTGCCTGAGGCATGCATTATTCATAACATGTCTAACTATTTTGCCTGATGTAAATCTAGGAACTATTTAAGTAGCACAGATAGGACTCATATCAAAAGCTAGATGTGGGGCTTTGTAAGATATATTAAAATTACAGATACATTAAAATTACTAGCCAAAACCGGTTTGGCTCAGTGGATAGAGCGTCGGTCTGCGGACTGAAAGGTCCCAGGTTCAATTCCGGTCAAGGGCATGTACATTGGTTGTGGGCACATCCCCGGTAGGGGGTGTGCAGGAGGCAGCTGGTCGATGTTTCTCTCTCATCAATGTTTCTAGCTCTCTATCCCTCTTCCTTCCTCTCTGTAAAAAATCAATAAAATATATTTTTAAAAAAATTACTAGAATTTGTTTTATATGCATTAACTAAGGTCCTTTAAGAATTAGATGCCAAGCCTGGGTTAGAAAATGCCTGTGAGAGAAAATGGGAAGGAAGCTGAGAGAACCATCAGACCATGATGCAAATCTGACCCTCATGAGGAGAGAGGGAAGGAGAAAAGGAGGGAAAAAACAAGGCCTGGCTGGTGTGGCTCAGTGATTGAGCATTGACCTATGAACCAGGAGGTAATGATTCAATTCCTGGTCAGGGCATGGTCCCAATTGTGGGTTCAATCCTCAGTAGGGGGTGTGCAGGAGGTAGCAGATCAATGATTCTCTTTCATCACTGATGTTTCTATCTCTCTCTCCTTCTCCCTTCTTCTCTGAAATCAATAAAAACATAATTAAAAAGAAAAGAAAGAAGCAATGAAGGAAGTAAAGGAGGACGTAGGTTGCAGTATAATAGTAAGAAAAGGTCAGTAAGGCCTGGCAGGTCCTTAAGTCAAAGTCAAGCATGCCTGTGGCCTGCCTCTCTCCACGGACAGAACTCTGCACCTCAGCTCCAGAATGGGGGGCAGGGACAGTGGCCCACTTCTCTTAGAGAGATTCCCTGATCTCTCTGAGTGGGTGCTTGGGTGGGGCGGTATCTTCATACAGACTATTGAGTTCTATGAAGTGATCACATCACAGAGTAGCTGCTTACAAGCGATGAGAAAGCCTAAGGGGAAGACACCTGACTCTGTTCTTGTCCTCATTCTGCCATGCGCACCATGGTCATCTGCTCCATGGGTCTCCTGGGTGCAGGTCAATCCCTGTTCTGAAATTGTCAGCTCCCTGCTCTCAGCCTTCTGTCCATGTCATCAGAGTCCCTCATGGGCTAAGTCTCCAATTTGTCTTCTTTCTTCACAGGCTCCTTTGTTGCAGAAGTCACTCAGACTCCAGGACACCTGATTGAAGGGAAAGGACAGAATGTGAAAATGTATTGTGTCCCAAAAAAGGGACACGATTATGTTTTCTGGTATCAACAGATCCTGAAGAAAGAGTTCAAGTTCTTGGTTTCCTTTCCGTACAAAATTGTCCTTGAAACAGAGATGCCCAAGGAGAGATTTTCAGCTGATTGTCCCCAGAACTCAGCCTGTAGCCTGGAGATCCACAGTACGGAGCTGCAGGACTCAGCCATGTATCTGTGTGCCAGCAGTGAACACACAGTGATAAATATTAGCGAACCTTAGTGCACAAACTCATGCTGGGAAGCTGGTGGTATACTAGGTTGAAAGGAAATAACAAAAGCTAACTTGAGCCAGCTTATGCCAAAGGGAAATTTGTTGCAAGGCTAAATGTGTATCTCATGGAACCAAAATAAGAACATACAAATTTCTCAAGAACAAACTGGAAGGAAGTCCTGGAATCATCACATGGTTAATTTGACAACTTATTTGCTTTCCCACCCTGTTGGCCCCATACTCTTCCTTGTTATTAATGGTTTCTCCCTTTCTTAGATATACTAGTGGGTAGAAGATCATAGATTCAGAGGTCAGCCCTTCAGCCACATTGAGAAGGACCAACGTGACTTTCTTCCATGCTAGATTAGAAATCTAGGAAACAAAATAAATCAAAAAAGATCCTGTTGTATTGAAGAACACACTCTTGGAAAACTCACTTTTAGTTAAGATGGTGGGTTATTTTGAACAACATGGCAGCTTGGGACTTGCCACTTTCACCTTATGGATCAAGGGTTTCAAAGAGAGGCATTCTCTAACTAGGTGCAAGGACACCCAATAGGTACCCATCACAAGTGGAGAATGAAGGATGATTAATACATTTGCTGGACACAGAAAACCTAAGGAAAAAAGGAATTAGAGAGGCAATTAAATTCTCAGTTTTTAGAATAATGTCAGACCAAGTAGAGACGCTGGTGAATTCCTTTTTAAGGAGTTAAATCCAGGTAATGCAAAAAACATGTCAATTTTAAGTGTGACAATTTTAGACTCTACAAAGTCACTAATTAGTGTCTATGGAGCCGAGGGAAGTGACAGACTAATATGTTCTCAGTGATGAAATACCTATTGAAAGTTGATGCAGACAATTGAAAAACCCTCAGGGATGTGATCCTAATTATAATGAGAAACAATGCATTCACCAGCAAGGAGGCATTCTGGCATTAACCCCACTTAGGGTGGTGATTCCATTACATAGAGCAGATACAGAGTTCAAAGTAGCTCTGCTAAAACTTGATGCTCCATTCTGTTTACAAACTGGTCATTTCTATACCACCCACTACTCTGATTTAGAGAAGTTTATATACTCTTCCTAGTCCCATCTGCTCGTATTTCAATATAAGCTAAACCTAGTTGTCCTACTCCCAGAAATCCAAATTTACTTCTTTTCATTCTTACCCTTGAAATAGAAGCTCTCACCTTTATGGTGTACCTAATGTTATGGCTTCTTGTTTTACGTCTCTTTTCAGGGCTCAAGAGTGAGTGCTTCTCAGTGTCCATTTTTGTCCCTCTCCAAATCCAATCTTATTCCTGGTGACCCCCACCTCTGCTTTCCTCACAGAGGTGTCACTCCTTTGAATGCTATACTCAGCTTTTTCTTGGACTATTTCCATTCTTATGAGACTATCCTCCTAAAGACTAAAATGATATACTTATGCCCAGTTGAGTGGCTTGGTTGGTTGAGCATCATCCCATACACCAAAAGGTGGCAGGTTTGATTCCCGGTCAGGGCATCTGCCTGGAATTCAGGTTTGGTCCCCAGTCAGGGTTCATGCAGAAGGCAACCAATGTTTCTCTCCCCGCCCCCTTCCTCTCTTTTAGCATGTCCTTGGGTGAGGATTTTTTTTTAAATTATATATTTACTAAACCAAAGACTTATTTTTGCATCTCTGCTTGCTTTATTTCTTTGAAGCATTTTACAATATTAACTATACCCTAGGTTCTGGAAATTTCTCTTCTCTCCGCTTTATTCAATTTGTTTTCAATTAGTTTTCATGTTTTCCTCTATTCTTTTATTTTATTTTTAATTTTATTGATTTTAGAGAGAGAAAGAGAGAGAGAGAGAGAGAGAGAGAGAGAGAGAGAGAGAGAGAGAGAGATTGAAAAACATCAATTGGTTGCCTCCCAAACACACCCCAACCAGGTTGGAACCCACAATCTAGGTATGTGCCTTGACCAGGAATTGAACCTGTCACCTTTTGGTGTATGAGACAATGATGATGCTCCAACCAGCTGAGCCACACCCACCAGGGGTATCTATTCTTTTTAAAAGTATATTTTATTGAATTTTAGACAAAGAGGAAGGGAGATAAAGAGAAACATCAATGTGAGAGCAGAACATTGATCGGCTGTCTCCTGCACACCCCCTACTGGGAATCAAGCCCACAACTCGGGCATGTGTCCTGACTGGAAATCAAACCAACAACCTTTCACCTTTTGGTGCATGGGATGATGACAAACCAACTGAACCATACAGCCAGGGCCATCTATTCTTTTTTAAATGTACTTTCCAGAACCTAAATCTACCTATTACATATTTCCTTTCTCAGAAAAATTTCTCATGTTCTTCTTAAATTGTAACATTCTAGTTCAATACACTAAGTGGCCTTTTTTGTTAGTGTGGCCTATTAAAAGTCTCTACTAAAAAAAAAATTAAGTGTGGTCTGAGGCAACAAGCCTCAGTATCACCTGACGTGTAAGGTTAAACAGATAGACTCTGGGACTGGGTCAGATTTCAGAGTCTGACCTTCTGGGAGTGGGCTATTGGAATAGATGTACTTTTGCCACACCCCTGGCGATTTCTGTTCATGCTAACGTTTGAGAATTCTGCCAAGAGAACTTTATAACATTGATAAAATTACAATCCTAGTGTAGTCCTCAACCATTTTCTTCTTGCTCTTTCTTATTCTACTTACTATTTTTCCCTTTCCCACTTCCTCTTATGCTTTCCTTAAACTTAAACTTCCCTGAGAACCTTCACATGAGTTGGAGCCAGTTGACATTATCCATGCAACACAACAAACACACATTTGGACCAAGGATTCTCCCTTTCCTGCAGAAGATGCCCTGGGGCTGTGGGCTTTGCTAGGGACTATGATGTCATGGTCAGATCCCACCCTGTGGGGCCAAGGAAACTCTTTGTTGCTGTGCATCAAAACCCATTTCTGGGAAAGCCTCATCCTCTGCTGATCTTGCCATGGACACCAGGCTTCTCTGCTGGGTGACCCTCTGTCTCCTGGGGGTGGGAGAGCTGGGGAGTGCATGGGAATTTAGGTAGAAGATGTTTTCCTTGGGCTACCTTTCACTCTCTGGCTTCTCTCTTCTCCAACCCTGGAGCAGCCAGACTCCCAGCTACAACATCACAGAGATGGGATAGGGGGTGATTTTGAGATGTGATCCAATTTCTAGTTACATGTTTGTTTACTGGTGTCGACAAAATCTCAGGCAGGAAATGGAATTTCTGATTTCCTCCCAATAGCAAAACACTGGGATGCCCAAGGAATGGTTCTCACTTGAAAGACCAAATGGAACCTATTGCACCATGAAGGTCCAGCCCGCAGAGCGGGAGGGCTCAGCTCTGTATCTCTGTGCCTTGGTTGTGTTGGCAGAGGGAGGCTGAGTCAGTTCCCTCCTGGGCTCAAATTCGCTCACTGGCTTCTTCCTCTCCCCAAACTCCAGGAAGGCACTTGAAAAGATCCCTTCCTTGTCTAATTGCCTCAGAAGGAAGAAGCAGGTTGATTGAGGCATCTCCGGCTGCTACCAGGAGAGAGCAAGACGCTGAATTATCCCTTCAATGATTGTGATGGCCTTGCTTCTGAAATTCCTACAAAATAATGCTGAATCAAGCAGTCTGTGGCTTCCAATTTTATAAATACAGCCTCCCAATAAAAAATGTTCAAGAACGGAGACCAGATATCTGAGGTTGATATTACCAAAACACTGAGAAATTCCTACTGATTTTATCTCAAACACATTTCCCCTGCAGTCTCTCCCCATTGATGTACCCCACACAGATGTGATGAGTTTTCTGTGGAAGAGAATGCTGACTATAGCAGGTGTGTTACATCCTTTTACCACAGGGGTGCCTCCTCATAAGACTGCCACTCCCCTCAGGGCAGTGACTAAAAGGGAATAATTGTGAGAGTGCAGACACCACAAACCTCTCAAGGGGAAGGAAGAAAAAACACTGATAAATGACCTTCACTCCGGGACTATTCCAGGAAATTCAAACCTTAAATCCTCGCACAGCTGCCCAAGGAGCATGGGCTTTTATTCCATAACTTCGAACACTCGGCTGCTTCTTCTTTCTTCAGGGCTACAGACACTGGAATCGAAGTCAGGAAACCTGCTTCCTAATCAACTCTGGATTTTAAATTTTTATTTTATTTTTTTTAGCTGTAAGACCAGTGCTCTTAGCTCTCTGGGACTCAGTGTTTCTCCTTTTTAAAATATGAGACTTGCACTATTTGGTCTCTAGGGTCCGGCATGACTATTCTTAGGATAGAGCTCCATTTTTCCCATCTGTGTGACCACCAGGGATTGCTGTGGAAGGCATGCCACGACCATCTGGAAATAACTGAGCATCCTGGACATGTATATCACACAGATCCAGAGAACATATGGTTGGGAGACACATTACATATCATTCCTGTACGTCTCAACATTGACACTGACTTGGAATGTAGTCATGTCAAAGAAAATGGTATATATTCATTCCCTGCAATCTCCCCCACTGCCGCCAGATGGCAATAAAGGAGCGTGTCAGAAAGTCATCTTTGTAAGGTGATCAAAGGCTTTACCATGGCTCTCCTGGTTCAGGCCTGCTGTCCTTGCATCGTTATGAAGAGCACCCTCTTTCACATGTTAAAGGGCCCCAGTGTGGACAATAATCTTATGACCATTGTAGATTCCAACACATGCTTTGCTGCCTGCATCTGTTGCATACTCATCACAATGTTTGATCTAGCTAAGACAGAGAGAGAAGGTTTGCTTTGGGACGCAGTAACGAGCAGTAGAGAGTAATCCAGTGGTGAGGCATCTGTCCTTATCTAACCCCTTTGACTGGTAACCAGCCAGAAGCTGATGGAACCATTCACAAGTTGCTTTGGGGCCTAAGTAATAACATTACCTCAGAGATGATGAGGAGACAACTCATGTCCCCACGTCTGTGTAAACTCCAACACTGCCTGAGCATTAGTGGCTCTAACAGAACCAAGAAACGTCCCCTTGGGATAGGCATGGACACCCAGTGATAGCGTTTTCATCAAAAGCATTCGTGATCAACCCAGCTGGCTTGACTCAGTGGTTGAACTCGACCTATAAACCAGGGGGTCATAGTTCAATTGCCCAGGTTTCGGGCTTGATCCCCAGTGTGGTATGTGCAAGAGGAAGTCAGGAAACCTGCTTCCTAATCAACTCTGGATTTTTTAAATTTTATTTTATTTTTTTAGCTGTAAGACAAGTGCTCTCAGCTCTCTGGGATTCATGTTTCTATCTCTCTCTCTCCCTCTTCCATTCTCTCTTAAACAAATAAAAATATATTGTTTTAAAAAAGCATTCATGAGAATTTGGAGTGTTTCCAGGAGAAATAACTGTGTTGACTCCAAGCGATGTTGGCAGCTGCATTTTGATTGAAGTATATATTTGGGGAAGCCTGCTGAATTCCTCCCAAAATAATGAGAGCTTTTCAGGGAGGCCTTGGGATCCTGCTATTAATAAGGCAAGGCCTTGAGCCATTACTTGGACACTAAAGGTTGACATAATCTTATTTATTACTCAAAGCCTAGAGGGTTCTAGATGTATAGGTTGCATCTCCTCTGAGAGCCTGTAAATTCTAATAAAGTGCTTTGTTTTTCTTTGAATCTTCTTTTCACTATGCCTTCTTTTCACATAATTTTTATTCAATGTCACAGGTTAGAAAAGATGAAGGAAGGAAGACCCCTCAAACATCAGTAACCCATCGTGATTAAAGAGAATAATACAGGGAGACAAATAGTATCTAGGGACACAAGGTGAGAGGGAGAGCTTGAATTTTGCTAATGTTTGTTCTTCAAAATAGATACTTATATTAAAAATGCAGCCCTGGTTAGTGTTTCTCAGTGGTTAGAGCATCAGCTCATGAACCAAAGGGTCTTGGCTTTGATTCCTGGTCAAGGGCAGGTACCTGGGTTGCAGGTTCGTCCCTGGCCCCTGTTGTGATGCATGTGGGAGGCAATCAATTGATGACTCTCTCACATTGATGTTTCTCTCTCTCCCTCCCTTCCACTCTCCCTAAAAATCAACGGAAAAAATATCCTTAGGTGAGGATGAACAACAACAACAAAAAAAAGCAAATAGAATAACAAGAGATGAGAAAAATGAATTATAAATCATAAGATAAAGTCCCTCAAGGTGCTTGAAATGACTGAGGTGAAAGAGGAAAGAAAATGGAAAGATAACCTGAGCCAATGAAAGGAAAATAAAGAAACAGAAGATAAGAAAAAATGGGGAGGGATATGGTAAAAATTAATCATTCCTAAACTAAGGACCAATAATAAAGGTACTCATCTCTCTTGGCTTTCCCTGCACACCATTAGCCCCATAGTAACACATACTAAGCCAGGATGTTTGTATAGTTCAGGGAAAAAGATGTCCCATTTAACTGATATGCAAGATCACCTCTAGAGACAATAGGATCCATTAGAAATGGTGATGTCACAGGAAGACCCGCCTCATGGGAGGAGCTGTGAGGTCTAGCTCCCTGAGCTGCTGCAGGAAGCACTCTTCCTTGCTCTGCCCATGGACTCCCCTCATGCACAACTCAGCCATGGGTACCACACTCCGCTGCTGGGTGGTCCTCTGGCTCCTGGGGGCAGGTGAGTTCTGGGTAATGGGTCAGCATTGTTGGCCTTTGTCTGTGGCTCTTTAGCTGTGCCTCAAATATGCTCTGACCTCCATGTTGCCCAAAGATTTTCTGAAAGGTATTGACATTTCTACAAAACAAATAATTGCATTATGGAACAAAAAGCAAAATTCATGTGAATTTTTAAATGAACTCAAGAAACTTCAAAGCTATTTGCACTAGCCTTGGGGTTGCTTCATTGTAAGCTACAAACTTCCTCTGCCCTCATGACTTTGTCTCATGCCATCTCTTCTCTTCTGAGGTCCCACGAGTGCCAGCAGCGTCACCCAGAACCCAAGACACCTGGTCCTGGGGAGAGGACAGGAGACAACCCTGAGATGCAACCCGGTTAAAGGCCACGTTTACGTTTACTGGTATCGGCAGCTTCTGCAGGAAGAGCTGAAATTCATGATTTACCTCCGGAGAGAAGAAATCCTGGACGAGTCAGGAATGCCAACAAAACGCTTTTCGGCTGAATTTCCCAAAGAGGGGCCCAGCCGCTTTAAGATCCAGCTGGCGGAGCTGGGCGACTCCGCAGTGTATTTCTGTGCCAGCTCCTTGTCCACACCAATTCAGAGTCACATCCTCCCAGGGCACAAACACCCTCCAGGCCCCGCCCTGACACAGCCCCAGCTGCTGAGGGTGGGGACAGGGCCACAGCTGGGGAAGGGACCTGGTGTCTGACTAGTGCACAAATTACCTGTGAGGCATTTTGGGGGGTGAGGGTGGGAATAGGGGAGGGCTGTAGAAATAGCAAGGAACCTCCCAGTCTGTATTCACAAAGTAAGACTGTCATTCGTAAAAGGTGACATAATTTGTCAGATTAAATATTTATTGACTAACAGTTCTCCTTTCTTTACTTTTTACTCTATTTCAAGTTCTCTGTTGCGTGCTTTAAATATTGAATTTTAGTGAAAAAACAAGATAATCAAGCAAAGGAAATGTGGTCTTCATTTTCAATATGAGAAAACATGGTTCCAGGGTTGTTGTTGTCTTTCTCAAACCGGAAGAGAGGAAGAGGGAGAGGGAGAAGGGGAGGGGGAGGGGGAGGAGAAAGGGAGGGAAGGAGAGGGAGAGGAGGAGGGGAGGGAGAGGGGAGGGGGAGGGAGGAAATAAACCCAGGTTTGTGTGACTCAAATGACTGCGCTTTTAAACCAGCCTCTGATTCTTTCTGGAATCATCCTGGTTTTGTTGCCTAACACCTGGGTAGCTAGCTATGTGTGGATGCTGGGACTTAAAGCTCCAGCTGTAGGCTATCCCAGAGATGGTGAAAATAGAGTTGAATACATTTGCCTGGAATTTAGAAGGTAAGTCATTAGAAACCTATTAGATAAACTTTTTGTTATCTCATTGAATATATTTTTAAATCTCATCACTCAACAAATGTTGAGCACACAGAGAATAGTGTTTCTTTTCATTTGCTTTGGTGAAACAATTTCAGAAAATCAAAAGGCAGATGAATGCAAAGTCATTTCAAGTGCATATATACCAAAGGAGTCCACTCTCACCAGGAAGGGGTACAAAACAGGTCATTTGGCTGTGTTTCCTGCCTTTTGATTTTCTGAAATTATTTCACACTGTGGTCCTTCCCCTGCTGAGGAGGGCTGAAGAGACCTCAGGATGACCACCCCGCCCCCCTCCAGTCAGACCTGAGCTAAACAGGAGAGAGGAGGGTCTAAGCTCACTCCATTTAAAGTGCCAGGCATGGGATTTAAGAGAAGGTCATCTGAATATTAAGCTTCTGAGGGAGAAAAAAAAGTCACAAGGGAAGGAAGAAAGGTCCTCTGGCCACTGGATAGTGAAGAAAAGAAAGAAAAAAATAAGGGAAGGTTTAGAGTCCTGCAAAACAAGAGAAAATCATGAAATAAGAGGGACTCCCCCATCCCCATGAAAACAAAATTTACTGAAGGGACCAGAATTTGCCAGGACAATGGAAAAGGATCCCATTAAGCTGGGTATATTGTAAACACCCCAACATTATGAAAATGAATAAAAGGAACATAACATCCATAGGAAAGAGGAAAAAACTCACCTTCCACTGTCTCCCCTGAAAAACAAACACGCGTCAAAAGACAAATTGAAGTCTCCACTCCAAACAAATATATGCAAGCAAGCCGTTGAAGATAAGATAACCAACCTAAGCCAAAAGTTCAAAAATTATGAACAGAAATGTCAAAAACAGGGAGAAACAAAAAGAAATGAAAGCAGCAAACTTATCTAAGAAATGAAGAATCCATAAAAGATAGTCAAGGAGCACTCACATGGAAGTTAGCTAGGGCATTGAAGAGAAATGGAAACTTCTGAGAGAATAAAAATGACAATAGTAAAACCAGCCAGAGAGAAGGTTCTCGAATGAAAGGGGGACTTGGCATGAATACAGGATGGATCTAGAGCAGTGGTCGGCAAACTCATTATTCAGCAGAGCCAAATATCAACAGTACAATGATTGAAATTTCTTTTGAGAGCCAAATTTTTTAAACTTAAGCTTCTTCTAACGCCAATTCTTCAAAATAGACTCGCCCAGGCCATGGTATTTTGTGGAAGAGCCACACTCGAGAGGCCAAAGAGCCGCATGTGGCTCACGAGCCGAAGTTTGCCGACCACTGATCTAGAGCAAAATGGTATTCATGGTGCAATGGGATGAAAAATGAAATCCACATTCTCGAGTGACCAGTGTCTACAGGTCTGCTGTAGTGATCAAACCCCACCATGACTAGGAAGGAATCACCAGCTGGCCAATCGGAGTGAGACTCTGCTGGGGGCCAGCCCACTAAGGCCAGATAGAATCAGATGTTAGAGAGGGAGGCACAAGGGGGAATGGGGTGCAAGTATTTCAGGTCTCCATTCTTTCTCCTCATCTGAAAAATTAGGAAGCCCGTGCTGGATATCTCCAGGATCCCTTCCCACTATCCATTCTAGCCTTCTGGCAAATTCTGCACACAGAGCCAGGGGATCCCCAGAGCTAAGTTTCTTGCCTCATTTGTCTTCCTGCAAATGGTTGGAGCTCAAGCGGACCCCCTTCCCACCATGGGCAACCAGATGCTGTGCTGCATGGCCCTTTGTCTCCTGGGAACAGGTGAGTCTGGGGTTCAGGGAGCAAATTCCTGTCCGGAAGGTGCCAAGCTCCAGATCTAAGCCTTTCCCTCAAACAGCAGTCTAGGCACCCTCTTAGGCTTTGTTTCCAGAACTTTCCTCTTTCTTCCATAGGCACAGTGCATAGTGTCATCACTCAGACCCCAAAATACCTGCTCAGAGAGGAAGGACGAGATGTGACCCTGGACTGTGAACAGAACTTCAGTCATGACTCCATGTACTGGTATCGACAGGACCCGGGGCAAGGGCTGAGACTGATCTACTACTCACCAATTGTGAAGGATGTTCAGCAGGGAGACCTGGCTGAGGGCTACCGCGCCTCTCGGGAAATGAAGCCATTCTTTCCCCTCACTGTGACATCCACCCGAAAGAGCCAGACAGCTGTGTATCTCTGTGCCAGCAGTGCAGACACAGTGGAGCACGGCCACCTCCCCTCTGTGCACAAATGTGTCTGAGCCCTGCTTCACTGCCAGGTGGCACGGTGCTCAACACCTAGCCTTGCCCACCTTTTTCCACCTCAACCAGCCACTCAAAGTAGCTGCTGCCATCACCATGCTGTGTGGAATGGCATGATACTTCAGTGATCCACTAGGTTGGCTTTAAAAACTACATCTATCTATAACCTATTTACCATCTACTTATTTGTATCATGGAAAGAGAGAGAGAGAGAGAGAGAGAGAGAGAGAGAGAGAGAGAGAGAGAGAGAGAGATATCAAATGGTTGCCTATGGCATGCGCCCCAACAGGGGATTGAACCCAAAACCTGGGGGCATGTGCTCTGACCAGGAATCAAACCAGGGGTCTTTTGGTGCATGGGATGGTGCTCAACCAACTGAGCAATACCGGTTAGGGCAAACCTTACTTGATTTTAAAATGACCACTGTAAAACTCTTGTCTGTGCACTTAAGATTTGTGCAGTCTATTATAGTATCTTAATCATTTACTTTTTCCTGATACTAAAAATCACTCTTTAGCTGTGAAGTTTCCTAATAGTCCCCATGCCCATGACCAAGTTGTAAGAGTTGTTGTAGTAAATGAAAGTCAAAAAAGTTAAAATATCACTAAATGTTCCCATAATAAGTTATGAAAAGCCATCACATCTATTAATTAGAAAGAATAATTATAGAAAAATATAATCAAAGAGTGATAATTTTTTTAGGTACAAGAAACATAATTTCTAAATTCAGAAATATTCTAGAAGTAATCAGGAGTAAATTAGATAAGTCAGAAAGCTAATCTGTAATTGTATATTAACTAAGTCAAGAAATAATTCAGAATTTTGAGGAAACAGAAAAGGATGTGAGAAGAACATACCATCCCAGCAGCTTTATTCACCATGACCTCAAACTGCAAAACACTCAAATGTGCATCAATAATGCAATAGGGCAACAGTGTTATATTTATTCAATAGAACAAAATATAGCAAAAATTTAAATACTATTTTCAAAATCATAGATGGATGAATCTCATAAACATAATTTTGAACAAAAGAAGCCAAACACAAGATTACACACTAAAAGATAAACAAGCATGAGTGTCTTAGTGCACTGGGCTCAGCCTCCCTATAACCAATATTGTGGCTCGTTCTTATTGTGGTTCTTATTATGATTGCAAGACATCCTCAGCAAGAACCCTCAGGAAACATTGAAAGGACACAGGTTTATTGACTCAGCACACATGGGCCAGAGACTCAGCTTTTATTGGGGTAGAGAGCGGGGCCTAGTATTTAATGGGATTATTCTTTATTATTGAATTTAAAACATAAGAGCAGGAACTTAAAGTGCAAGAAGCTCAAAGTGGTCAGTTATTGAAATCAACCAAGAGCCTGGGGCTGGGGGGCTAGAGGGAGGGAGAAGCTGCCTGTTGCCTGGCTCTTTATCTAGCCCCTGTGTCTGGCCATGTGTTAGTCAAGATAGCCACATTTGAAGTAGACGCCTCAGCAATCAAAGTTTAGGCAGGTGTTTGCATTATAAAGAACAAAAACCAACTGTCAGGACTTACATTAGTCACTTTGAGGATATGACACAGAAGTAAAGAACTGACCATAATGCCCTTTATGACACGAACATACACCCCTTTTCTTATATAAGTCTAAAATACTCGTTTAGGTCCTATAAATGATGTAGGTCTCAGTGTACCTTCTATAAAATTACTAGTCGAATGAGAACATTTCCAAGGCCCCTTTCAGCGGTGTGTGTATGGTTCTCTGATAGGGAGAAAGAGCAAGGGATCTTGCATCATTGGCACAGGTCACCACCAGGGGGCAGAAGAGAGCATTTTTGGGATTATGTAACATCCATCCTAGGGGTGTAGAAAGGAAGAAGGAAGATGATGAGCTGGTCACACCTCTCTTGAGAGCCCTGTGGTGTGAGGCCAGCACCTGAAGATGCTACTGCTTCTGCTGCTTCTGGGGCCCAGTATGAGCCTTATTTTCTGAGTAGCTTGGATGAGTGTGTGTGGGTGTTGGCATGAGTGAAGTGGTGGCCAGAGACTGTGGATTTTTTGTGCTGATCATAATGAGAGGGGACACCCACTGTGAAGTGGAAACAGTAAAGTGAGAAGTCACCAGTCAGAGTAGATTGGGGGTAGGTTAGGGGGTTTATGATCCAAGGAGTCTGACAGAAAGACTTTACAAAACGAACAGGACTCAGAGAACTGGAAGAAAGGCGAGGGGTCTAGGCCATGAGTTCCCTGCCTGAGGTCACGTGGGGCTGGTCCTGCTGGCATCCTTCATCTCTCTGTCCTCTGTTTCAGCAGGATCCGGGCTTGGTGCTCTTGTCTCTCAACATCCAAGCAGGGCCATCTGTACCAGTGGAGCCACTGTGAAGATCCAGTGTCGTCCTGTAGACCTTCAGGCCTCAACTATATTTTGGTATCATCAGTTCCCCAAACAGGGCCTCATACTGATGGCGACTTCCAACATGGGCTCCTCCGTCACATACGAACAAGGTTTTACCGAGGCCAGGTTTCCCATCAGCCATCCAAACCTAACATTCTCAAGTCTGACGGTGACGCGTGCCCATCCTGCAGACAGCAGCTTCTACCTCTGCGGTGCTAGTGACACAGTGCTGGGCAGAGATCAAAGGACCAAGCAAGAACCTTTGCCCCTCTTCCCCACCCACCGAACCTGTGGAGTCCTGTGGAAGGAGGTGTGGAGAGAGAAAAACCACAGCTCCTCTGATGGAGACATCTGTGTGTGTGGGGAGAGAGAGAGAGAGAGAGGGGGGGGGGGAGGAAAGTAGAGAGAAAGAATCTGAGTATGGGAAGGGAGCTGAGCCAATAAAATGGCCAATTGACATAAAAAAAAATTATTGGGCTTGAAAATTATAAAACTTGGATTTTTTCCCTAATTCTGCCATATGTTAATCACATACTCTTAGGTCTGCACATAATCTTCTAGCTAGATCTCAAAATGCTCCTATAAAACAGTGTATTTTCTATCATATTGGCATTTGGCTCCCTAAGACCATTCAGCACCATCTTGTCACCACTCTAGACCTTTGAGGTAAAGAGTCCTAAGGCAGCCAAGCAGAGAGATTCACTCATGAAAGAAGCTGATGATGCACAGTACGTAGTGTTTTGACTAATGAGTGACCAGGGTAAGACTGGGTACAAAGGAAGGCATGTTCCCTCTATATCTACGTGCAGGACCTTCATAGCTAAGGTATTGGTTGAACTGGCTCTTGAGAAAGGTGTAAAAGGGGGGAGAGAGCAGAGTGTATAAAAATGTTTAGACCAACATGGCTTGTTTACAGAACTAGATAGTTCTATCAGAAGACATGAAAAAATAAGTGGAGCAGTGAGTGTAAGCCCTTCAGAAAAATTCTTTCCTAGAAAAAAAATTGCATTGACCACAAATCTTGTATGAACCAATAAAAAATAAGCAAAATATAATAATATCTATTTAATAGAAGAAACATCTATGACCAGTAAACAGATGAGGACATAATTAACTTCACTGGGGATCAGTAAAATGTGAACTAAGGCACAATGATATGTAAGTTTATATCCATTTGACTAACAAAATATGAAAAAGCTTAAAAATATAAACTGTTAGAGAGAGTATGGAGCCACAGGATTACTGGTGGGAGCATAAGTGATACAAATAATTTGGAAACACTTTGCCATTATCTCATATAGCTGATGATTCCTATATTCCATGACCCAGAAATTCCACTAAATCTGGAAGGTAGTCATGCGATGGAAAACTATATACACCAGTCAAAATGAGTGAACTACAGTGATGAGCAATGTCACAGGTGAATCTTAGCCATGTAATATAAATTATCAGGGCAAAAACTAACCATGATAAGATTATGTAAAAGATGATGCACTTTTTATAAAGCTAAAAACAATTAAATTAAGAAAATAATTTTCATGACTGCACATATATTCAATAAAATTATGTTAAAAGCAAGAAACAGTTATTGTGAAACTGCCTTTTACCAGCTCATAGTTGCTGATTGTACACATCTCTCCCTACTCCAATTTCAGTGACATGTTGGTAGTTTTAAGTCAATGGGCCATAGTGGTAATATTTACACCATGGCAATCAACAGACACAACAAATCAGGTCTTGTTTTATTTCCTCTAGAGAGCTGGTTATTATACATTTACTAATACACACTGGCAAGGAATGATGATGATGACACAAATTCAGGGTGGTGTTTAATAGGACTTGGCTGGGGAGTGGCAGGAGATGGGATGGAGAGAACCACATAGTTAAATTTAAATTTTGTCAAGGTCTACCTTGCGTGTTGTTGGACGAGTTAGGGGGAAATGTTTCACAAGTCCCTATTATATTTTTTAAAAAAGGATAACCTTGCATCAACAATAAGGCCTGTGTGTTATGAACCAAGGGTTATGGTTAATCAAACTATATACAAATGAGATAAAAAAGGAGAGAAACTAAAACAAATACCAGAAGGGATTAGAATATGTGAAAGATTAGGATAAAGAGCATTGTGTACTGAGAACCAGGGAGTAGGTGCTTAGAACCACGTGTGAAAATGAAGGCGTGGAAAGAAGACCTTGCCCCTGACCTACGTAGAACTGAACAGAATAAGAGGGGAACCAATTCAGCAATGGGCATGCTGCCACATTATATCTGCATGATGACCATGTTCATTTTGTTCCTGGTGATTAAATACCCACCTGGTTTCAGTCTCCTCGCCTCAGACTATGTTCATTGCCACTGAAACCAAGGTCCCATTTTAATTGTAGCCCCCTACTCTGTTGGCATTTCCAACTGAGAGAAGAAAGCTAGTGAAATATTTAGATAATCCCACTGCTTTTTTCACCAATGGCAAGGGAAAGATAAGAGCATTTTAGGTTCTGGCATGAAACGTGCCAGTGATAACACACCCCTCTCAACAGTCATTTATTTCCCTCCTCTGCATTAGGCTTAGGAGTATGGTATTCCCATGTCAGTTAGTGCAGATGGATGCTGTGTGCAAACTCGCCTCTTCTAATCCAGCTGACTATTAATGACACAGCCCGCTGCCCAGATGTGTTATTTTAGGGCAGTAGTCAGCAAACTCATTAGTCAACAGAGCCAAATATCAATAGTACAACTATTGAAATTTCTTTTGAGAGCCAAATTTTTTAAACTTAAACTTCTTTTAACGCCACTTCTTCAAAATAGACTCGTCCAGGCCGTGGTATTTTGTGAAAGAGCCACACTCAAGGGGCCAAAGAGACGCATGTGGCTCGTGAGCCGCAGTTTGCCGACCACGGTTTTAGGGGAATATGGCAATAGCACTGAATGTTATCCAATCCAAATTTGTGTCCCATCCTCCGTGGACTAGTACCACCAAAATAAAAACCCACATAGTATAAGTGACCAATTCTTTTAAAGTGTAGCACTTTCTTTTTGTGCTCTGTGTTTATATTCTACTCCCTAGAATAGGTTGCATTTGAAATCAAGTTAACCTTTGTGATGGATGGAGGATGGAGTAAGAGATAGACTCTTTTTTTCCACCTCATTGAAGGACATAGAGAGAAGAAGAAGGAGGAGGAGGAAGAGGAGGAGGAGGAGGAGGAGGAGGGAGAGAGAGAGAGAGAGAGAGAGAGAGAGAGAGAGAGAGAGAGAGAGAGAGAAACAGCGATGTGAGAGAGAAATATCACTTGGTTGCCTTCTGTACATGCCCTGATTGGGGATTGAACCTCAACCCAGGTATGTGCCCTGACAGGGCATCAAACCAGCAACCTTTTGGTGCACAGAATGATCCTCAACCAACTCCAGCCGAGCAAGAGAAAGACTCTGTCTCCAGCGTCCCAACACACTCACATAGGCACACACACACACACACACACACACACACACACACACTCATTCAACAAAGGCACATCCTAAAAAAGAGCTGGAATTAATTAAATGGAATGGGGGATAGCTCATGATTGGAAGATCCAGTGCAAGTGTTTCAGGCAGGAAAGAAATTTGTGTGCTTAATGAATGGAATGATGTAGTCATGTGGCAGGAGCAAAGAGTGAGGAAAGGGGCGAGTACAAGTGAAATGGAATACAAGTAGGCAGACATTACACATCAGACCACTCATGACTTTACCAAAGTATATAATGTGGAATTCAACATAAAATTTAATAGGAGTCATTGTGGTTTTTTCTCATAGACTTTTAAAGAGAAGTTTTAGGTTCACAGCAAAATTGAGCAGAAGATACAGAGAATTCTCATATACCCTTTGACCTGCCATTGAGCATTTAAGCATTTGACTTCTGTGGTAATCAGATTAGTGTCTGTTGTTATTTTTTGTGTGTGCGAGCACATGCATGTTTTTCAATTGTCCTACAGTGTTAAAAATAACAGGCAGTGTGGCGAGAGATGGTGCAGAGAAAAGAATTAGCTCATACAGGTGCACAGGCAAGTGACAGTGTAGCCAGGTTGATGATGGTGGTGATAGAACATAGGGAAATGAGAAATTTAAAAGATGTGTTAGAAGTAAAATCAAAGAACTTGGTAATTTGTTAGCATGAGAAGCAATTGATAGGGAGGATTGGAGATGATTACCACAGCTCGATGAATTAGGGGCCCTAGGGGGAGGAAGACCATGGTTTACTTGAGAATGGGGGCGCCTCTGAGACAGAGTCTGACTGGAAATGTGAAGGAAACGGTTCTATGTATAAGCCATGAACTCAGAAAATGGATCAGAAAATGGATCAGGATGGGAGGTAAAAATTCGGGCATTTAACATAATTGGAAAAATGAAAGAGCATAGGGTCCCTTGATGCTAGGATGTACACAGAAAAGAACAGAAGACTTAGGAGAGAGATTTAAGGGGCACATTCATCTTGAATGGTGGCCAGAAAAGATTGAAAAGGCACATTACACTGATCAGCCATCAATCAATACTAGATGGATAACTGAGTAATTGAGTGACTAATTACTAGTAATAATTCTATGCACTACACACAGGTTAATACACCAAGGACTGCTTGTCCCCTAATTCTGCTCTGATACTCAAGGTACCTGACTGCTGCTTTGCTCAGCAATTCCGGGGAAGGTGAAGGCAGTTAAGAGATCAGAGGATATCGAATGAATTTACTTCTTTAACCACGAGGGGGTGATGTGGACATTTCTGTGAAATACCCTACCTAAGAGCAGGCACAGATCTTCCCTCATGGGAAGGCATTGTTAGATATTTCAGGTAACTCGGGTGAGAAACTGTGTACACCAATGCAAGAGTGGATGATAAATTCTACTGACTGAATAGAATGGAATGCTACATATTAGTAAAAATTAATTATATAAAATTATATGCATCATTTTAATTTCACAGAGCATTGAATGAAAAATGAACATGTCACCGAAAAAAATGAACAGAAGGATCCCTCTTAGAGAAATTTCAAAGACACACAGCATTAAATAATATATAATTTACAGATTTTCACACAAGTGCTAAAACCTGTAATGAAAAACAAGTGAATTATAATACAAACTTCAGGGTTATGGATACCTGGAATGGTGAAGAAAGAACAATGAAATCTGAAAGAATAAAACAGGCTTAAAAATTGTTAGCAGTAATCTATTTCCTAAGCTGGTTGGTTCAAGGAAGCATTCTCATTTTATTGTTTCCCTAGATGCATTGCATATTTGCCATACGTATATTTTTGTGTATTCAACATTTAACTTTTTAATGTAAGAAGCTGCTACATGGTTTCATAAGTACAGTAAAAGCTATGATTAATATACCCCAAGCTGTATGACTTATCCTCTGAGGTGGAAGGGAGGAGGGGGGAGGCAAATTGACAAGTTAAACAGGCAAATAAATAAATGATGAATAAGTGATTTTATAACAAAAGTAGTGAAAGAGCAGAGTCAGGACAAAAGAAGATAACAGCAGCTTGGAATTCACACTAGTTGTTTTCAGCAGCTCTCGCTGCCTCCACTTCCTCTGAAAGGTTTTGGTCTCATGTACTTGGGGACTCTGACACCTATGGGACGCAACCATGTCACAAGGAGTCAGCGGACGAGGGAAGGCCACCTGCCCCTGCTCTTTTCCTGAGCCAACCATGCGCCTAACACTTCTCTGCTGTGTGGCCCTCTGTGTCTGGGGAGTGGGTAGGTTCCTGCTGTGAACTTGTCAGATTCCAGGGCCAGGCCTTTCTCCTGTGCCCGCAATGCCAGGCTGCCTCACGGGCTTCTCCACTCTCTGTCCCTTCCCCCACAGGCTCCGTGGACACTGAGGTCACCCAGGGTCCTGGACATCTGGTCAAAGGAAAAGGACAGAAAGCGAAGATGACTTGTGTCCCCATAAAAGGACATAGTTATGTTTATTGGTATCGTCAGAAGCTGGGAGAAGAGCTCAAGTTTTTGGTTTACCTACAGAATGAAAAAATTCTTGAGAAAACGGACATGATCAATGAGCGATGTTCAGCTCAGTGCCCCAAAAACTCCCAGTGCAGCCTGGAAATACAGTCCACCGAGCCAGGGGACTCAGCTCTGTACTTCTGTGCCAGCAGCCAATCCACAGTGCTGAATGTCAGCTTTTCTCAGAACACAAACTCATCATGGACTCAGCTCAGGAAATGAGTGGTATATAGGTGGGTAGGAATGAACAGAAACCCAACTCGAAAGAGCATACACTAGAAGGAAAAAATCGGCAACTCTAAGTGAGCAGAAAGGGATGTTTAATGCAGCTCATGGGGACTGAAATCCAAGGAAGGAGAAGGACTTTGGAAAGGGGGCTAAAGTTAAGGGAAGACCCAAGATACCTTCTATACCCATGAAATGGATGGATTTCTAACAATCTTTATAAAAATATGTAATTCTTGGTTTTCACTTGGCAAAACTGTACCTTCAGAAATAAGGACTGGGCAGGTCAACTGTCTCTCATTTGAGCCTGGTCATCTGGCCCAGCACACTCCATGAACCCAGAGCCACTTTAAGGGTTTCATGATGTTCTCACAACCATCTCTGCCATAGAAAATTAGTGGAAACTCAGAAATTCTGTTCTTGGAATGCTCAATCATGCAGCTTTTCCTATTTTATTTTTTCATGCAGCTTTTAAAAGCAACATACCATACACACAAGATGTGCCCACTTTATGTACCTATATATTCAATACATTTTGACAAATTTTTACAGCCATGTAATCAGCATAACAGTCAAGATGTAGAATATTTTCCTCTTCTAGTATTAAGTCAGAGATCTTTGCATACATTACAGGTGATAAGAAAGTTGCAGGCAGTTTCTTATCACAGCACATAGACTAAATATCATTTATTTGAAATCATGGCAGTTTTCAGACTCACCAGGATATATTTTATTGAATGAATTTTTAAGATGAACACATATTCATATACTATAAATTTCTTTTAAAATATTTTCATAACTGCATTTCACAACAATTGGTTTCCTTTGTACTACTATGTATTCTATTTTATGAGTTTAAAATATTATTCTGAGAAGGAGTTCTTGGGATTTACCAGACTGCCAGAGGGGTCCATGGTACCAACAAAGTTAAGATCCCCTGGATGAGGAATGAGATCCTCAACTTTGCAGCTGTGACTGAAAACCTGAAGCCTTGCCCCAATCACGTTGGGAGCATTCTTTCCGAGAGTTCAACCCACACTGCTGCACCTGCTAACAATTCTCATTCTAAATCATTACATCATTCTCATTCTAAATCATTACATCATTCTCTCCCTCCCTCCCTCTATTCTCTCTCTCTCTCTCTCCCCACCCCCCCCCCCCGCCACTCCCCCCCCCTCCCGCTCTCTCCCTCCTCCCTTTCTGCCAGGAGGGGGCAGCAACAGTTCACCAGTTTCTAAGCAAACAGATTCCAACCACAAATCACAGATTTCATCATGAAAGTGTCATGAAAGTGTCTTTTATCTCAGATGATCTCAGACCTAAAAATAAAACAATATTTATCTGTCCAAATAACAACATCCATTAATAAAGTCACATTGTATGTATTTCAATTCAATGCTGGGAAATTATATTTTACTTAGCTGGTGCAATCCTATGTCAGTAAATGTCTGGTTTTCCTTGACATAGTGTTAACTTCCTAAATCCTGTGCATTAGAATGCTAGGTCCAGAAAATAATGATCACAAACATGGTGCTTATTCTGTGTTATGAATTGTTCTAAATTTTTTATTTGTATAACGTTCACAACATTAATATATCTTTTGAAGCAAATACTCATTATCTTCATTTCACAGATGAGAAAATAAAGTCAAATGGAGATTAGGAGACCTGCCCCAGATGACATAGTTGCTAAATGGCAGCTCCAGGACTCAAACCCAGGTGGTTTCCCAAACCCCTGCTCTAATCCATCGCCCCTAGGGGAGGGTGTGTTTAGGGCCTTTCTCCATTGCTGAAATTACTGGAGCAGCCTTCACTCCATCTCTACTGTGTTGATTATAATAAATACAGAGGGTGAAAAGAATTGGCCTTATTTTATAACAACAGAACATCTGATCCTCTTCTTGTGAATGGAGTTCCCCACTTAACAGTATGGGAGGGCTATAGCAGTTGATGGATGGGTAATAGACTCTGACTGTGTAGTATTTCTCTTCCTAGTTCTCAACACAGCCAGTGCACATTCTGAGTGTGATTCTGACCAGGAAATAGGAATTCCGTTTTCTTACCACATGGACACTTGTCCATTTAGAATGGATTTGGAGAACTCTAGACGGAAGAGAACTGGCTTGATCTCTCTGAGCCTTATTCACCCCACCTGCAGAATCAGCTGTGATGGTCCTTTCCCAGCAAGGACAAATTTTGCGTGTTGAGCCAGGGGGAGCCCTAGATCCCAGCCTCTTCCCTAAGCCTCTCTGAGTCTCTGTCTGGAGCTTCACAAACACCCTGTCCCTGCCATGGGCAGCGGGGCCTTCTGCTACGTGGCCCTTTGTCTCCTGGGAGCAGGTGAGTGCAACACTGGCCCAGTCCATAGATTCCTGTCCTGGGTGTACACACCCCCCTCCAGCACCTTCTTCTCACAGCAGCATCGGGGTCCCTTCTGGGCCTTGTCCCCAGCCTTTGTATCCTCACCCCACAGGACCCGTGCGTGCTGAAATCTACCAGGTGCCTGCATTCTGCCTCGCTGGGGCTGGACGGGATGTGACCCTGCAGTGTGAACAGAGTTTGAGGTACAATGCCATGTACTGGTACCGGCAGGACCCAGGAGAAGGTCTGAGACTGATTTATTACTCAACGGTTGAAAAGGATGTTCAAAGAGGAGACATAGCTGAAGGTTACAATGTCTCTCGAGAGCAGAAGGGGCTGTTTCCTCTCACTGTGAGGTTGGCCCACACCAACCAAACGGCCGTGTACTTGTGCTCTGGTAGCGCACCACAGTGAGGCACAGCCACTGCCCACCTGTGCACAAACCTGCTGCAGCCCCCACTACAGCCTCTGTTTCAATTTTTTAAATATGTCCCTCTGCTAAGTATCCTTCCCTAAACTCTCAGAATTCTTAGCCAAGCAATCAGGAGAACAGACCCAGAGGGCACAGTTTAGTCTTTGTGCTTCCAGTCCTTTAATAACTTCTTTTACACCTATCTATACCTTTCCTTGAGATTTTACTATGTCCTGCCACATTTCTCTGTGGCAGTACCACCTATATGAGGGATACAAAATGAAATAGAAAACAGATCTTTTCTCCAAGGAGCTAGCAGTCTAGGAAGACAGTAATTATAATAGAATAAACTATAATATAATTCACTATACTATCATGTCATATCATATAACAACATAATGGAATGTAATACTGTAGTCAGTTCTTTCCGTGCTCCGGGAAGGACATGCCGAGTCTGTCTGGTTGGATTAGAGAAAGCTACGAGAGGGTTACATTTGAGCTCCACCAGATGGACCTGATTGTGGGTAGGGCATTCTGGACAAAGAACAACTTCTGCAAAGGCATACTAAAGAGAGTGACACTTTGGGGGGGGGGGATTAACTAATAACAACTGATATGAATTAAATCCAACTAAACCAATTTGAGAGAATAGACAGAATGGAGTTTCTGAGTAAGTTGAGTTTCTGTTTTTATTATAGGCTGTTGGTCAAGAGATAGAGGAGAGGCTTGAGAACAATATTTGTCATCAGCAGACACGTGATCAATATAATTTGTCAGTTATGTCTCTATGACTTTGAATCTTTTTTAAAATTTTAAATCCTCACCTGATGATATTTTTTTCATTTATTTCTTAGAGAGTGGGAGAGAAAGGTAAAGACAGAGAAAAATATTGATGTGAGAGAAAAACATCGATTGGTTGCCTCCTGCATGAGACCTGACTTGGGCCCAGGCTTGGGAGGATCCTGCAACCAAGGTATGTGCCCTTGACCAGAATCGAACCCCAGACCCTTCAGTCCACAGGCCGATGCTCTATCTACTGGGCCAAACTGACTAGGACATGTCTCTATGACTTTGGTTCCTTACAAAGGATACAAGTTCAAATAATATGGGATCTTGTTAGCAGTCCCAATTTGCATTTGGGACAGTAGAGTTTGAATTATCTATGGAACAAACATGTGAAAATTGGAAGTAGACAGTTGTATGTATGGATGTGAACTTGAGAAGCAATAGATCTGAACTAGAGATAGAGATTCTGCAGAACTTGGCATAGAAAGCATTACACTATGGGGCCAGAAAATTCCACCCAAAATATAGGCTTAGATAATAGAGATAAAATCCTTGGAAAATATAGACTGTGGTATTCTAGTTCTTTATGGAGGTAGAAGGACACAGAAATGGACTGTTAAGGCTGGTTGATTGAGGAGCAATCAAAGTATAGAAAACAAAAGAGGGAGCTGAGAGAGAGAATTGTGGCTTGTCTAATGTTGATATTGCTAAGAAAATGAGGGGTGGGGGGAAGGTAACCCTAACAGGAAAAACCACAAACACTTCTTGGGTAAGAGGGAGAAGTAGAGGAAAGGTTAGATGTTACTTGAGCCTGGAGAATAAGACCTTTGGCATTGCAGTAAACACATAGATATATAAGGCCTTATTGACAGTCATAAGTGAAAGGAGATTTTATCTTTACAAATTGGGCAGACTCAATGTTTCTAAAATGTCCATTTTTCCAAATATATACATCTATATAATAAAAGCCTAAGTGACCGTTATGGCAGAATGACCAGAATGACTTGTTGCTATGATGCGCACTGACCATCAGGGGCAGATGCTCAACACAGGAGCTGCCCCCTAGTGGTCAGTACACTCCCACAGGGGGAGCAGCTACTTAAGCCAGAAGCCAGGCTCATGGCTGGTGAGTGCAGTGGCAGTGGCAGGAGCCTCACCCTCCTCCGCTGCAATGCTGAGGAGCAGCGAGCTGAGTAGTAAGGAGCGAGGGATCCCAGATTGCAAGAGGGATGCCTGACTGCCAGCTTAGCCCCAGGTCGGGCCTAAGCCAGCAGTCAGACATCCCCTGAGAGGTCCTGGACTGTGAGAGAGCGCAGGCCAGGCTGAGGGACACCCCATCCCAGTGCATGAATTTCATGCACCAGGCCTCTAGTTTAATATAATTCAATCAAAATCCCAACAGGTTTTTGATAGAACTTGATAAGCTAAATCTAAAATTCATTTTATGCTGCAAAGGGCCAAGAACCAAATGGGAGGATCTAACAAATGTCAAGAATTACTATAAAACCACAATAATAAAGGTAGTATAGCATAGGGACAGTGATATATAAATTGATCCATTGGGGAGGGTGAAAACATGTATGTATACATACAGAGAGAGGTGGTACTGCAGAAGTCAAAGAAAAATTTTCAACCAGTGTTGATGGGAAAATTAGGTATCTATATGAAGAAAAATAAAATTAAACACATCTCACAACATATTAAAAATTAGTTTCAGCTATATTAGAAACATAAATGTAAGAAGCAGCAAAGCTTTAGGAATATACTTTAGGAGTATATATTTAAAGTGTCAAAGCAGAGAAGGATTTCTTAATATTCTCAATCAGTAAAAAACTGATTAATAAAAATGATTATATCAAATTTTAGTTATGTGTTTCATTCATCAGTGTTAACCATATAAGAATGGAAAGATTAGTTATGTAGTAAGATGTGATTATATATGTATATTTATATCCATATCTATATTTATATACCAAAAAAGGCTAGTATAGACAATTAATAAAGACCACCTACAGCCATGGCCAGTTTAGCACAGTGGATAGAGCATTGACCCAAGGACTGAAGAGTCCTGGTTCGATTCCAGTCAAGGGCACTTACCTCGGTTGCAGGTTCGGTCCCCATACAAGAAATAACCAATCAATGTGTTTTTCTCACATTGATGTTTCTCTCTCTTTCCTCTCCATCCCTTCCACTCTCTCTAAAAATCAATAGAAAAATACCCTTGCAAGAATACATACAAATTAATTTCTCTACAAATTAATGAGAAGAAAATTAACTCTAGAAAAATAAGTAGAAATTTCAACAACCATCAACAAAAGAGAAAATTTAATAGGCCATTATAAATATAAACATTGTTACATTTAATTAATCAAGGAAATGCAAACAAACACTCCAATGAAATGTATCACAAGAATGGCTAAAGGAAAAAGTGTACTATTTGGCAAGGCAACACATTAAGAACTCTCTTGAATCACTGGACAGAGTGTAAATTGGTAGATCTACTTTGCAAAGTGATTTGTTATTCTATAGTAAAGTTCAAGGTGTATAGACCTTTTGGAGGTGATGGATATGTTTATTACCTTGATTGTGGTGATGGTATCATGGGTGTATGCATATCTCCAAACTCATCAAATTCTATACATTAAATATGTACAGTTTTTTATGTCAATTACACATTAATAAAGCTGTAAAAAGAAAGGTGTGTGTACTCATAAACAGATTTCCACTCTTGAGAAATTCTTATATGTAAAACCAGGGTATGTGTACAAAAATATTCCGTATAACACTACTTTGTAACAGCAAAAACCTATGAAATGCTCAAATGTACACCAACAGAAGAATGGACAAATAAGTGATGGTATACTATGAAGATATTATACAGTAGTAAAAATGAATGAACTAAAATTATACACATCAATATTTTGATATAAATTTTATGCACACTGAATTTTTAAATTTTGAGTGATAGACTACATTGTAGAAGACATATACAGCATTGTCCCATTTGTATAAAGTTTAAAGCATGCAAAACGAAACACTATTTTGTTTAGTTGTGTACTTTTGAATTAAAATATAAATTAGAAGCAAAGAAAGATAAACAATAGAGTTAGAGAATAGGTGATGAGGGCCATGCATCTGGGAAAGGAAACAAGAGATTTCAAAGACTCTGGCAATATATTATTTCCTAAATGGAGTTATTTGTTCAAATGCTCTTCGTGTTGGTATGTTATCAAATTCTTATGTATAATTTGATATCAATATTTTAAATGGAGAAAACAACCTCATTGAACAAACAGAATGAGTAAGGAGAAATTAATGGGAAGATACACTTTAAGCTGTTAACATTACTTACCTGGAATGAGAATGAAATGAAGGAAGAAGAAAGTTAGGAAAAATAAGTCACAAAATATAGAAGTGTGTGATTTAAAATAAAGGGTGATAGAAAAATCAGGAAAGAAAAAGAGAGATGATTTAAAATAAACACTAATAAAGTAACAAGCAAACATACACTTAAAATATCAAGAAGGTAAAATATTTTGTAAAGCAGTGGCTAGTCTCAGAATCATAAAAACAACAATAACATTAAGGATCTATATTATATTAAAAGATAATCTAATACAATAAAAGCCTAATATGCAAATTGTCCCCTTGACCAGGAGTTCGACCTGGAGTTCGACAGGGAGTTTGACAAGGTGGCGGGGCCGGCTGTCCAACCACCCATGGCCCCTCTCCCAGGCCAACCCCACCTCAGCTGGCAGTGGTGGCAGGCAGCCAAGGCAAGGGAGGGACCCTACCCATGCACGAATTTCATGCACTGAGCCTCTAGTTAGGTATATAATTGTCAAAAACAATGCTCAGTTCTGAGTTAGTGGCTGATGTTCAAATCAGTGATAAAAGACATTTCAGACAACTGCTAATGATATAGTTTCTATCTATCTATCTATCTATCTATCTATCTATCTATCTATCTATCATCTATCTATCATCTACTAGTATCTAGAGATTGAGAGAGAGAAGGAGAGAAGGAGAGATCTGGAAAGAAGGTCCTGGGGTGCTAATAGTGATCATCTTTGCCAGTGACATATGGCGTTTTATTTTATCTTTATTTTCTAAGTTTCTAAGATATAGATTGATGGTTTGTTGGTAAAAAATACGTATAAAATTTTTTAAAATTAATATTTTTAAATGAATAAAATATAAACTGGTTATATTTACCGAGCTAGGATAAAAGCTTTCCTTCTAATACTAAGAGGTGGTTTCACCCAATAACATGAAGCAGTAACATGACAGTTATGAGTCTACAAAGTGATCACGTCACAAGAAGGCTGCTGATAGGACATAAAAAGGCCTCATTCTTTTGCTACTTCAATGCCACCATGGGTGCAAGGCTCCTCTGCTGTGTAGCGCTATGTCTCCTGAGAACAGGTGAGTCCTAAGCACAAAAGAAAAATCCTACAGTGGGTTGGCCAACCCTCTTGTCAGGGTCTCTCCTGGGCTTTGTCTACTGCTTCTGTTTCTCTCTCTTACAGGCTCTAGTGATGTCCAAGTCACTCAGACTCCAGGACATCTGGTCAAAGGCAAAGGACAGAGAGCAAAGATGGATTGCATCCCCCCAAAAGAACACCCTATTGTTTACTGGTATCAACAGACCCAGAACAAAGAGTTTAAGTTTTTGATATACTTCCAGAACGAAGAAGTTCTAGATCAAATTGAGTTGGTCAAGAAGCGATTCTCAGCTCAATGCCCAAAAAACGTAGGGTGCAGCCTGGAGATCCAGGCCTCTGAGCCAGGAGACTCAGCACTGTATTTCTGTGCCAGCAGCCTATCCACAGCACTGAAATGTCAGCTCCTCTTAGTGCACAAACTCATCGTGGGCCCAGCTCAGGAAGCAGGTGAGGTGTTAGGCTGTAGCAGAAGTTAACTGGAGTTAGCATAAGCCACAGTGGGATTTGACAGCTGGCTAATGGTTGCTGAGCAGCAGTCAAGGAGTGATGAGCAGATGATTCTGCAAAAAACACCAGCTGGGCCAGGGTCTGGGATGGCTGCCCCACCAGCTCTCATTTTTCTTTCTCTTATTTTGTCTGCTTCATGTTTTCTTTCCCTGTAATCTGTCTTTCTCTTTTCCTCCTGTCCTCATGATAAGGATAAGATGGTCTTTGAAGGTCCCAGATTCAGTTGTTATCATCCCACCACACTGATAAAGACCAGCTCAGTTCTTTCTAAATGTGAGTTAAAATACCAAGAGATAGCCACCCGCCACTGCACCTGACCACTTCCCTGTTGGCTGGTGCATTCTAGTAAAAAAAAAATCCCAAGAGAAACAGCAGAATGGTCTCCTGGAGTATGTGTCTCTTGCCATGTCTGTGTGCAAAGTTATGTAAATCTTACTTTACTGTGCATGCAACTATCTCTTAGCTTTTCCACTCAAAGTGAGTGAAACACTTCATTTTTTTTTTTTTGTAGGAACATCTAGTCTGTTGCTTCTAAATGATGCACAGTATCCATATTCACCCTCCAGAAACAGACACCTATTTTCTGGCCAGCATTGAAAAAATGTACAGGTAGCTTTGAGTACCCACGATTATAGGAATACATACCCAGAATCACACTTGCTGAGACATGGAATGCTATATGTATATTACTGATGTATGGAGATCCCTTTGTTCATTCGTTTGGTCGTCCCCCTCTAACCCCCCTTGCAGGCCTGGTCACCCCACGCAGCCTGCTGCTCAGTCATTTGGTCATCCCTCACTAACCCCCTGCAGGCCTGGTCGTCCCATGCAACCTGTTAGGTCGTCTGTTTGGTTGTTTCAGTTGTGATGGTCACTTAGGCTTTTATATATATAGATTATAAAAATATGTTCAAGGATTTAGAGGGAAATGATCATAGTTTGATTAATTGATAAAAATGATTAACCTGTAGCAATCAAGCCAAAAAAGGCAAGATATATCAGTGATAAAAAGATATCTCTATAGATACAACAGACATTATAATGATGATAGAATATAAAAATAAGCATTGCCAATAAATTCTACAAATTAGATGACACAAAATTATTTGCAAAACACAGCAACTGATTTAAGATAAAATCAGAAATATAAAAATTCTTACATGAAGGAAATGGAATTATTAACCAAAAACACCCCCTCAGAGAAAACTACAAACCCAGATACCTTTCCTGGTGAATTTTATCAAACATTTAAGGGAGAAAATATGCCAACTTTAAATAAACATTTTGTTAGACCATAAAGAGAAGGAAATACTTCACAACTCATTATGTGAACCCGGCAAAATCCTGATGCCAACATCTGACAAAAAAATATTATAGAAAAATATTCTGTATGACCATAGGTGAAAAAAATACTTCCCAACATATTACCAAATCAAATTAAAATGTGCATATGTACCTGCATGTGTGTCTATGTGTGTATACATATATAATGATACTACATCATAACCAGTAGGTTTATTGCAGGACAAACAATAGGTCAGCATTCAAAAATCAATGTACTAGGGGAAATAATGAACAACTTAGACTGATGAACAAGAACAGACCCAGAAACAAGGAGGCATGGATCAGACTGTCGGGCCTCAGAGGGAGGGGAGAGGAGGAGGAGGGTAAAGGGGAGAGATCAACCAAAGGACTTGTGTGCAAGCATATGAGCCTAACCAGCGGTTAAGGACAACAGGGGGGTGGGGGCATGTGTGGGGAGGGGTGTGGAATGGGAATGGGGGAATGAGGACAAATATGTGATACCTTAATCAATAAAGAAATTAAAAAAATCAATGTATTTAATCATATTAGCAGAACAATGAAGAACAATTATCCAACCTCCTCAATAAATGCTGAGAAAATTTTGGACAAAATCAAGTATACATTTAAAATAAACAATCTCAGCAAACTGCTAATAGAAAAGCATTTTCTCAATCCAATGGAGAGCAGCAATGAAAATTGTGCAACCAATACCCTATTTAATGGTGAATATTGAACACTTTCCTCCTATAATTGGGAATAAAGCTTGACTTTTTTTTCACATTACATTATTTTCTTCAACATTATATTGGAGGTCTTAACCAGTGTGATAATCCCTCCCCCCAAAAAAACGTGAAATAAAAGTCCCAAATATTGTAAATGAGGAAGTAAAAGTATCACTATTTTTAAATTACATAATTGCTTATATAGAAACAGAAACCCCTAAGGAATCAATGGACCAAAATTAGAAATAATTAGTGAATTTAGCAAGATCCCAGGATACAAGGCTAATAGAAAAAAATAAGGTGTTTTTATACTAGTTGCAAACAATTGAATCATTAACTTTCAGGGAAAAAAAACCGTGTACAATAGTATCAATGAGAGGAATAAATTTAGCAAAATATGTTCAATGAAAAACTACAAACCAGGGCAAAGGGAAATTAAAGAAAACATTAAAATGGAAAGATATATAATGTTTATGGATTGCAAATTGCACTAAGATAGGAATTTTCTCAACAAATGGTGGAACAACTGGCTAAGCACGTGGAAAGAAATAAACTTTACTGGTATCTCATACCGTAAATAAAAATCAATATGAGATGAACCTTAGAGGCAAGTGTAAAAGTGAAAACTACAAACCCTATAGGAGATAATACAGGAAAAAAATTTCTTATAACACAGAAGTACTAACCAATAGTAAAAAGTCATTTCTTATCTGGCATGCTTTTTGCCAGAGGGTATTTTTTATACAGATCAATAATTCACAAATGAGAAGAGAAAATGTGGCTCATAAACCAGATTTGAGAGCCATATGTGTCCAATTATCCCAGAGTAGGGAGACTATTGATGCATGCACCAAGGACCCTCTCAGTTATCCATAAATTAGAGTGTCTTTTTCAATTCTGTTACGATCCAATTACCTATGTCCTCCATCCATTCCTCTGATAATAGTCTCTCTTTCTCCTGCTCTGGCCTAGATTCTGCTCCCAGGATGACTTCTGCTTCTTCTGTCCTTGCCCTGCACCTACAAACTTCTGTACTACTTCATTGGACCTGCATCTGTTCTCTCAACCTATGCCACCCCAGAATCATAGTTTACTGGTATATTCATTCAGCTACCAAACCTGGCTGCCACTCAAATCACTGTCTCCCGCAGGGGTCAGCAAAACAGCATGTTGCCTTTAAGAACTGCATGTTGGGGCAATTATATTTTTCCAGTTAAGGACAAACCCAAAATGATCATCTTCATTATAATTATTCTTGTTTGTATTAATTGAGACCCTGGATAAGCAATTTACTGGAATAAGTCTACATTTATATAGGTATTATTAATGGAGAACTCTACCCAAAAGGAGAGATTAGAAGAGAGAGGCACTGGTATATGTCATATACTATGTATACAGTAGGTGTAAAATATTACTTGGGTACTCCTAAATAAACAGTGACTATGCTATATAATAAAAGCCTAATATGCAAATCGACTGAAGAATGGAACAACCAGTTGCCATGGGGTGGGGCCGGCCAGCAGGCAGCACCAGGCCAGCCAAGGCAGGTGCCAGTGGGCAGAGGGAGGGGATGGCAATTAGAGGGCAGCGGAGGTGGTGGGGCAATGGAGGGCAGGGCCAGAGCTGCCCCCTGGTGGTCAGTGCTCTCCCACAGGGGGAGCACCGCTCAGCCACAAGCCAGGCTGAAGGCTGGTGAGTGTAGCGCTAAGTTGCAGTCAGACATCCCCCAAGGGCTTCCAGACTGCAAGAGGGTGCAGGCCAGACTGAGGGAAGCCCCCCCCCCCGCCCCCCACACACACCTGCTGAGAGCACGAATTTTCATGCACCGGCCTCTAGTCTATATATAAAAGCCTAAGCAACCATTATGACTGAATGAGTGGAATGACCAGAACGACCAGTCAACGTTTGCTATGATGCGCACTGACCACCAGGGGGCCAATGCTCAATGCAGGAGCTAACCCCTGGTAGTCAGTGTGCTCCCACAGCAGGAGCGCTGCTCAGCTGACCCACCCACCCTGGCAGCCCACCAACCCGGTGGCAGCCACTCACTCCCTCAGTAGTCCTGCAGGTATAATCTCCAGAGAACAGGACAGGCTCAATGGACCAGTGCCACCAGCATGATCCTGACAGTGCCACCGGCCTCCTGGAAGTTGTCCTTGGGCACCGTAGCTGTTTCCCCTCCCTAGATGCTCCACAAGGAAGAATCAATATAAAAGTGGCTGCCAAGTGGTTCCCGACAACCAGGGCGAATGTCAGCCGGATGGATCTGGATCCTGGGCCAGTAAGGGCGTCCCACCGCCTGCCCGGAGGGCAGGTCATGTCTCAACCCCCCAACCCCCACCCCTCTCCGGACCCCACTTGTGCATGAATTCGGGACCCCACCCCTCTTGGGACCAGAGTTGGCAATTATCAAAACTGAGACAGAAGAGCTCATAATGCTATTATACCTAAGTTCTATACATTAGAAATTTTCATAATCAACAGGAAAATAAAACAAAAATCTTTTCTACTGTGCTATGTAGCAGGACTGACTAGTGTAGGGCTCATGCTATACCCATGGATGAGCACTTATTACATCAGTCGGGGTTTCAACTATCCTTGAAGCTGTGCTATATTTGTAATTTGTTGCATTAAAATATTGAACACTTCCTCCTAATATCAGAAATAATTGGCCCTTACCGGTTTGGCTCAGTGGATAGAGCGTCGGCCTGCGGACTGAAGGGTCCCAGGTTCGATTCCGGTCAAGGGCATATACCTTGGTTGCGGGCACATCCCCAGTAGGGGGTGTGCAGGAGGCAGCTGATCGATGTTTCTCTCTCATCGATGTTTCTAGCTCTCTATCCCTCTCCTTTCCTCTCTGTAAAAAATCAATAAAATATATTAAAAATAAAAAAAAGAAATAATTGATGTTATGCTAAAATTACCTCTTTATTCAACTATTTTCAGTTAACTCACAATAAGAGTGAAGATGTCAAGTATTTCTTTGAAATACATACCCACAGGTAGTGAATACTTTCTGTAATGAGCCAGTATTTTCAGTAATGATCTTCACCCGGAAAACATTGACCAGAAAAACAGCAGCCTCTAGAGAACAGTGACAATTTGGAACAAAGCTAGTAGTGCTGAACCTCTTCCAAAAAGTAAAAGAGAAGAAAGAAACACTTTTCAAGCTTTATGCTGAATATACTCTAATTGCACAGGTTACCTAGATCTGAGTTAGAAAGAAAATGAATAAATGCAGAAAGAAATGTTAGTTGTCACAACTCTCCAAGGAGACTAGATTCCTTCTATTTGAAAAGACTGTGAATTTCCTTGATGGCCTATTCAACTGGGAGAATGACGCTTCCCTGAACAACTGAAATAGGCAGCCCTGGGAAGAGGGAGAGAGACCACTCTCTGACAGATGGCAGGAAGAACCAGGAAAGGAAGGAAATGGAGTAAGTTTTCGCCTCCGCTGAAAGGACATGGGATAAGTAAACAGGAACACCACCTGCCTGAGCCGTAATGGAGGAAGAAGGTTAGACCTGGGGGTTGGGAGGTAGGGGGCGTGGCTGTATCTTCCTCTGTGGCCTAGAAAGTTGGGAGGGACAATGACATCACTGACTGAATACTTACAATTTCTTATTTCCATGCCCTATTTCCCCCAATATCCAGAGCTGGAAACGCCTCCACCCTGCCTCTCCTGGCGATGGGCTCCATGCTCCTCTGCTGTGTGGTCTTTTGTCTTCTGGGAACAGGTGGGCTTGGGAAACAGGTGGGAAGTCCCTGCCTTAAATTTCCAGATTCTGGCTGAGGCTTCTCCCTTGAGACTGTGGCAAGAGGACACTTCTTAGGCTCTGTCTCCAGTTTCTGTTTTGTTTCCTCACAGGGCACATAGATGCTGGTGTTTTCCAGACCCCAAGGAATAAGATTGCAAAGACAAGAAACAGCATTATTCTGGAATGTTCTCAGAATGAGGATCATGACTATATGTACTGGTATCGACAAGACCCAGGACTGGGGCTACGGCTGATCTACTACTCCTACGATGATAAAATTTACAAAGGAGATGTCCCTGATGGGTACAGCGTCTCTCGGGAGGAGCAAGCAAAATTCCCCCTCTTTCTAAAGGCTGCCAGCCCAAACCAGACAGCTGTTTATTTCTGTTCCAGCAGCTACACACAGCGTTTCTTGGCCACCTGCTCTCCACACAGAAAGATAAGCATGTGGGTGGGTTATTTGCTCAGAAGGGTACAGGAGGCTTCCAAGATGTGGGATGTGGGATCCTGAGAGCTCTGAGTAGTTTGATGCTGGGTGAGCCTCAGTCTGAGCTTAGGGGCACGTTGGATCAATGCCCCAGTTAAGTGAGGACTCTGAAACCACAGGCTAGATGGAACCCATCTCTCATACTACTGACCCTCTTTATCTCTTTCTTTAGATATTTTTTTTAATTACACTTGACATTCAACATTATTTTGTATTGGTTTCAAGTGTACAGTATATTGGTTAGAAAATCATGTATTTTACAAAATGATCCCCCTGATATTTCCTGTCCCCGCCTGTCCCCATACATAGCTATTACAATATTATTAACTATATTCCCTAGGCTGTACTTTACATCCTCATGACTATTTTGTAACTACCAGTTTGTACTTATAAATCTCTTCACCTTTTTCACCCAGTCCCCCAACTCCCCTCCCCTCTGGCAAACATCAATCTGTATCTATGAGTCTGTTTCAGTTTTTTTTCTTTATTTTGTTCTTTAGACTCTACATGTAAGTGAAATCATATATTTTTATCTGACTTATTTCACTTAAATAATACCCTCTAGGTCCATTCATGCTATTTCAAATGGTAAGGTTTCATTCTTTTTTATAGCCAAGCAATATTCCATTATATATATATACCACAGCTTTTTTATCTACTTGTCTATAGATGGGCACTTGGGTTGCTTCTATATCTTGGCTATTATAAATAACACTGCAATGAACATAGATTTATATTCCTTTGAATTAGCGTTTTTGGATTTCTTTGGATATATTCCTTTGAATTAGCGTTTTGGATTTCTTTGGACATATGCCCAGAAGTAGAATTGCTGAGTCAGAATGGCTATCATCAATAAGTCAATAGACAATAAGTATTGGCAAGGATGTGGACAAAAGGGAACCCTCGTGCACCGTTGATGAGAAAGCAGATTGGTGCAGCCAATCTAGTATGGAAGGTCCTCAAAAAGTGAAAAATGTAACTGCCTTATAACTCTTTATCTCTTCTACTAAGGCTAGCCTAACAGTGTTCTTCAGGAGAATGAACCTGAGCATTGAACAACACCATCATGATTTTCAATAAGATCGTTAATTTTTTTACTGTCTCAAATGTAATGTGATCTTTAATGGTTCATTTGCTTCTGTCCACACCCACTTAGTAACATCCCCACTTCATTCTGTCCCTGCTGACAGCCCCTTTATCCTGCCAGCCCCTACTCAGTCCCAGTTCCTCCAAGCTCAACCACTGTTTAGGTATGTAGCTGCTTGCCTTTATCTTAGGAACACACTGACTCACTTGTTTCCTGTAATTCCATTCTAAAAAAAAATTAATGACCATTAAATGTGACTTAGAAGGTGAAGTTCAAGTACTAGAGACTGTGGTCTATAAAAGTTATCATTCATCTACTGCCCCACACTTGGATCTCTGCTGAGATTAGTCAGAACCTGCAGAAGCAGATAGCCTTATCTCATTATCTGGATGTACTGAATTACAAAAAATTTGCCTGTTCTCCAACATGGAGCCAGAGGTAGGAAGTTGGAAGTTCTTCTTTCTCTCAAGGCATTGGAATAAATCCCTGGCTCCTCTGCAGGGGCACCCTTCTGGGAGCCAGAGAGCTCCTTCCAAGACTATTTATTTTTTAGTTTAAGAGTGATGTCCCTCTAAGGGAAGGAAGGGAGGGAGGGAGGAAAGAAAACTAGATTCAAATGTGTTCAAATACATCTTCAGGATTTTTCTTCCAAGTAATATGCTCTCTGAGTTCTGATGCATGTTTATTTACGATCTTCACACCCCCATCCCCAACTACAAGTCATTTTATAATATTTTTTAAAATATGTTTTTATTAATTTTTGAGAGAGAGGGAGAGAGAGAAAAAAACATTATCAGTCTGCTGCCTCCTGCACACCCCCTTACTGAGGGTCAAGCTTGAACCTGGGCATGTACCCAGACCTGGAACCCAGCCAGTGACTTCTAGGTGCATGGGATGACATTCAACCAACTGAGCCACACCAGCCAGGATCTACAAGACCTTTTACAAGAAAAAAAAATATTTGCTTAAGCATATTTACATAGGAAGACTAACACTAAAAATAAAAGAGGGTATTTTACTGGGCTAAAATATGTATAGACATATGTAGCAATTGCCTTTGATAATTCCTGTATCCTTAATTGTTGATATTTAGAAATTCTCAGCAGCTGACTGCCCTGGCTCTACCTGAAAGTGGGCTATGCAGGAGTTATTTCAGCGCTAGGCGACAAGGGGTGGACTGTTTACTCTGCCTTCAAGTTCCTTTTTATCTGAACAGGACCTGAGCCTCTCACATATCTACTCCCAACTCAAGATATCTCCCTTCATTCTTCCCTCTTTCTTTAATCACTTCTACTGTGATACAAATTTTACATCCAGCCAATAGTGAGGACTTTCATCAACTCATCACTCAAATTCAATTTTCGGACTCTGAGAATAACTCGGGGTCGCTCTCCTTTTTGTGTTTTTCTTTTTACAATTCATCAGAAGGAATCTTCCCAAATCTCTTATATCTATTTACCCATTTCCTTTTTTTTTCCAGCAGGGGGCAGTGACATTATATTTATTTATTTTTCTTCCTCAACACTACCTATGAGGATAAGACCAGCTTTCATTAATGCCTTTAATAATTACCTTTATCTTAAAGGATTCCCTTAAAGACTATTTCAGGGTTTGATAGGTCATATGAGAAAGCAGGAGCTTATGGGTGCTATATATAAAATACATAAAGATTGAAGAGGTGATCCTCAAATAACACAGCTATAATAGTCAAAATCCAAAACCCCAGATCAGGAGGATGTAAGCAAGAATTTTATTGAATGTCAACTGTGGATCCACGTGAACTAAGGCAAAAGGAGCAGAGGAAGGGGAAATGGACTCCTGGGATTAATCTTGGAGACTCAGAATCAAAGCTAAAGACTTTTCTATAGAAACAAAATGTGGAACAGAGAAGAGAGAGGCTAGTACTGCAGCAGTGCCCCAAAATGTTTAGCTAATACAACCAAAGCATGTAAAGAATTGCCAATCTGAGTTTTCTGTTCTGACATGATTGATGTTGCAGTCAAAATAAAGATGAATGGAGCTTAAATTGAGAAGGGTGGTAAAATCTGAATGCCAAATCAGGGAGAAATAAGACTGAGAAAGTTGTGGAATTACCACATGATAATCACAATACATTTTTCTGAGAAGTCAGTGAATGTCAGCTACTGCTTCAAGCCCTTCACATGTATTATCTAAATGGGTTGCTTCATTTAGTCCTCACAACATGCTCCCCTGTGCCCTGTGTGATGGAGCCACTCTGTTCACTGGGCCATTCTTTTGAATGTTATCTCTTAGCTTTGCGGAGTTCTTTCTAGTCCATTCTTCAGAGTGCCCCTCAAACATCACTTCCTTTCCCAAGCTTCCTAACTAGGTCACATCCTCCTTATTATAGTCTCAAAGCTCTGCAGTCCTCACCTTCACAGCTTGTAAAACCGTTGCAATTTAATGTTTTGTGAAAGAGTGAAAACCTGAGTTAAGGAAACTAACCAAAGTCTCTAGCCTACTTTGGATGTGAGAAGTGAACAAAAATATTATTCCTTTGATGAGTAAAGGGATATAGACGACACAAATATAGCAACAGGATGGCTGTGGAACCCAGCAAAGTTGCAGGGACTGTGTTTGTCACTCAGTGACTTCCTCAGAACTTCTTGCCTAACTGTGCCCATGGCTCTCAGGTTCCTCTGCTATGTGGCCCTTTACCTTCTGCAAGCAAGTAAGTCAAGACACAGATTTCTGTAAAATCAGAAAGGAACATTTCCCCCGTCAGGGTTTGCACCTGGATCCAGCATCAAGGCCATCCTGGACTCTGTTGACAATGTTTGTCTCCTTCTTTCAGACCCCATGGATGCTGATGTCTCCCAGACCCCAAGACACTGTGTTACAGGGACAGGAAGGACAATTACTCTGGAATGTTCTCAAACCATGGGCCATGACAAAGTGTACTGGTATCACCAAGACCCGGGAATGGAACTACAGCTGATGCATTACTCATATGATGTTAATAGCACAGAGAAAGGAGAGCTGCCCTCTGAGTCCACTGTCTCCAGAATAAGGAAGGAACATTTTTCTCTAAGGCTAGTGTCCACCAGCCCTTCACACACATCTTGGTACCTCTGTGCCAGCAGCCACACAGCTTTACATGGACACCTACAGCCTGCACACAAAGGGCAGTCACAGAGGTGAGCAAGTTCCACCATCATAAACTTAAACTACAGAAGCCACTGTGAATCTTCCCAGACTCCTCAGCCCTGAGGGGCCAGTGTGGTCTGCGCAAGTATGAGCAGAAAACTAACGCGGATAAGTCACTCTCTCTGAAGCTGGGGAAAACTGAGCCCACAGTTGGGGCTGACTTCTCTCCTGTATCTAACTACAGTGTCCAGTTGAGGCTTGCACAGTTGTGTCCCTCAAGATAGGTGCGACATTATTTGACAGTTGGCTATCTGCAGGAAAGCTTGCTAGCTGAGAAGCAGAAACTCTTTTGGCTTTCTCCACAGGCTATCTCTGGTCAATGGTTTCTTCCTCATGTACATCTATTTACTTCATGTACACTGTCTCAAAGTCCCAAGCCCAATCCCTCTTCCCACAGCTTGGAATAATAGAAGGACCAGAACTGATCACTTTCAGTACTCTACCTCTAAACCAATGGAATTTTAACTAAACCAACATGAGACAGAAACAGTGGTTTGCAAGAAAACTCCCCTATCTTCACACTTGGATCTCTGGAAATTCCCCTGATCACTGGGAAGCTACTTCACAGAGTGATGCTCCTGTGAATACACCAAATCTTGGAGATGCTGGTCCCCATCGGCAGGAGACCAGACCTTCGAGCTCGGGTAGGCAAAGGACAAAAGTGCAGCCATCAGCTAGGGCAGTGGTCAGCAAACACATTAGTCAACAAAGCCAAATAGCAACAGTACAACGATTGAAATTTCTTTTGAGAGCCGGAAACTGACTTCTGCTCATGGGCCACGAAGTTTCAATCGCACTGTACGTGCATGCCCGCACGTGGTATTTTGTGGAAGAGCCACACTCAAGGGGCCAAAGAGCCGGATGTGGCTCTCGAGCCACAGTTTGCCGACCACTGAGCTAGGGGGCTTACGTCTCCTGAGAAGAGGTGAGTGCTGGGCTCACAGGTGAAACCTATATCTTGAGGCTTCCAGAGAGTAAAGCCAGTCAGATTCTTCACTTGGCTTAATCTCTTCATCATGGTTTTAGCTATTATGTAAATACTAAAGGCCTAGCGCGGGATTGAAATCACATGAGGAGGTGCCCCACCTCCCACTGTGCGAGGAGGCACCCCGTGGGGGGCTGGGACCTGTGCCTGACCCGCGCAGCACCGGCAGCCACATTGTGCTCAGAGCATGGCCTGGCCACAGTGTGGTGTCTGCTGGGATGGGGGCAGGCACTCCTGTGTGTTGTGTCTCCACTCCGGCCTGCCCCCAGCCCCAGCTCCCTCCCTCCCCCATGGCTGCTGGGCCTGGGGGCAGCACGAAGTCCCCTCCCACCCATCTGCTCACTCAGCTCCTCCTGAGCAGTTGTGACACCCGGCTAATTAGCCCCTGTTTATCTATATATATACTAGAGGCCCGATGCAGGAAATTTGTGCAAGAGTAGGCCCTTCTTCCCCTGGCTGCCAGCACTGACTTCCCTCTGGCACCCGGGACCATGGCTTCCCTCACAGCCCTGGCTTCGTCCTGAAGGTCATCTGGAAGGACGTCTGATCTAATTAGCATATTATTATTATAGATTCCATAGAATATATAGACTTATTTGGTCATGTTCCAAATAAGTCCTGGAACATGACCAAATAAGTCTATTTGGTCTATATAAGTCTATATAAGTCTATTTGGTCTATATAATTCTATATAGACCAAATAGACTTATTTGGTCATGTTCCAGTACTTCCAAGCTACTTAATCTCTCTAAAGATAATTTCCTAGTCTATAAAATGGACTCAATAATATGTGGCTCCCATTGGGTTTTATTTAGTAGAGAAATGTCTGTGGGTTGCCTAAAATAATTCCCAGCACAAAAATTAGACTCAATAATAAAAGATGTTGTTAGCAGCAATAATATTAGTAGCAATACTAATTAACCATTTTGAAAGCTAAACCTTAATGAGTGATTGCTATGTATTAGGCATTGTTATAACCACTGAACATATTAACTTATTTAATCCTCACAGCAACTCTGTTAAGTTTATCCTTTTATTGGCAAATAAAAGGATAAACTTAACAAATCACAGATAGTAAAATTGAGCACAAAACAGTTCATTTACTTGCTTAAGATGACAGTAAGTAACAGAACCAGTATTCAAATCCATACAGTCACCCTCTAAAGCCTTCTGTGTTAACTACTACCCTAGTGACAATGGTAGTTGTTAAGGAATGTCGGAGATGTCATGAAGAACTAAGGCTGATTCAGAAAGAATGCAAAGGAGTAGCATACATAAACCCAAAGAGTAATTATTTTTCCCAATATGAATGGTCCAGGAAAGTCGTGTGATGTCTGGTGCTCTGTGAAGGGAAGGAAAGACTCCATCTGTGCAGGGTTGGGACTATGGGTGTGGGCAGAGACAGTGACATCACAGGCAAACAACCTCCAGGCTGACAAGAGCTGGAAGACCATTTCTCCTCCCATCCTTCCATGGGTATCAGCTCCTCTGAGAAATAGCCTTCTTGTCTCCTCAGTGGAGGAGATCATACAGCACAAGAAAAATTAGACCCTGGGTTTCTAGGTCCCAGCATGACTTGTGTGTGTGTTTTATGTCCAAAACATTGGGCTTCCAGGTGGACACTGCTTGCAACTTCCACACCCTTCTCCCCCAGGTCACCTGGATGCCAGAGCTATTCAGAATCTAGAGACCTAGAGAAGTAGAGAGGGAAAGGCTTTTTTAAAAATGTCATTAGGACTTTGGTCATGACAGAATATTCTGCTGTGACTAAGTACCAGGTTGGGACTATAGCTGACCCACTGCTCACTGGCTCTACTGCAAAGCATTCCCTGATGAGGGCAGTCTCCCAGCAGAAGGAGGAGGGTTTCTCCCTGGTCCTGGAGACATCTTTGCACTTCCATGCTAATAGTTTGTCTATGACAATTCACAGCCACATCCTGGAGGATAAAAAAAAAAAAATCTGCCTACAAATAATGTTAAATAGTAGAAAGCCGTATCAATGACATTTGAACTTTGGTTCATCTGTGGTGACTAACATCTTCCAATTTCCATAAAATACATTTTCCCCCAAAGCCAGCATTTTCAAAGCAGTTTAGTAGATCACTCGAATGGAAACAGCTGCTACAACTCCTTGCCTCGGCACTTGTCCATATCCAGTCCTATCTGGTGGAACCTGTGCTCAGACAGAACCAAACTGTCTCTGCACACATTCTAGGCACCTACCAGACTCCCCTAAGTTTCTATGTATCTGGTTGCTCCATTCTGCTTCACTCCCTTAAGAATCAACCCACAGAAAGAGAAATGGAAAAATGCAGAGATTGGGTGGCACTCATATAAATGAATGATATTAGGCTGGCTAAAGCGATGAGAGTACTTTTAGAGGGGAATTTGAAATTGGGTAAAGAGATAAAATGGAAAGAGTTCCAAGTGTTTAGATAAAACACGCAGTGTCCATAAACTCTACTCAATTTACCATAATAGTCTCATAAAAAATGCAAAAGATGCAAACCCACCATATCAAAAAAGATAAATCGTAATAAGGGAAATTAGAAAATTCATAGAGGAGAGGCCCAGCCAGCTGTGGCTCAGCGGCTGAGTGTCCACCCAGGAACCCCGAAGTCACTGGTTTGATTCCCAATCACAGCATTTGTCCCAGTTGTGGGCTCAATCCCCGGTAGTGGACATGCAGGAGACAGCCAATCGATGTTTCTCTCCCATCATTAATGTTTTTATCTCTCTCTCCCTCTCCCTTCCTCTCTGAAATCAATATATATATATATATATATATACATATATATATATATATATATATATATATATATATGTATATATATATATATATATAAAAGAAAATTAATAGAGGCAAAAAACAGCCATGCTAATTCTTCAAGAAAACAAACAACACAAACAATCACGTGACCTAAATAGATGAAACCACCACATTCTGTTAAGTCTGAGACGCTTTCACTTCTCTTCTGAAGCAGTGAGGGAGGGGTGTGTGGTTCCTGGCCAGGGGTGGATGACAAGTGTTGGTGTCAGAGACTAAACTCACAGTCCCAGGCGGCATTTCATCCGACGCTGCCATGAGCAACAGGTTCTTTTGCTGTGTTGTCATTTGTCTCATCCGAGTAGGTGAGCCCTGGGCACTGGTGAGGGACCCTGTCACTGGCTTCCCAGGCTCCAACAACAAAATGTTTCTTCAGGGCTGCAGTATCTGTGTCCACTCTCCAGGGTCTATCTTTATTTGATCACCCTTTGTTCTCCCACAGGCCTCCAGGATGCTGTAGTCACACAGTTTCCAAGACATAGGATCTTGGGGACAAAAAAGGAATTAACTCTACAGTGTTCACAGAACATGAATCATATTTCAATGTACTGGTATCGCCAAGACCCGGGATATGGACTGCAGCTGATCTACTACTCAAATGGTGCCGGCGTCTTTGCAAAAGGAGATGTCCCCGAGGGGTACAGTGTCTCTCGAAGTGAATTGAAATACTTCCTCCTGACCCTGAAGTCTGCCAGCACCAACCAGACATCTGTGTACTTCTGTGCCAGTAGTGACTCCACAGCGCTGCACGGCCACATCCTCTCTGCACAAAATAGAGGCGAAGCAAGGAGGGAGGGGACACTGCCCTCAAGATTCCTGACCCTAACATTCCACACGAGATTGCACTAAAGTCCTGCCATGACCTAACTATTCCTTACTTATCTTTTCCCATCCTTGTCTCCTCTAAGACGTTTCCTATTGGAATCAAAGTATCTGCCCCTGGTTGATATTTCACTAGACTAGAGAGCCTTGACCCAAAGTGAATATTTTCTAAGGCAAACTTCAGTTTCCAGTTACAGATGTGGGAAAATTTTGCTTGAATTGAATTCTTATCAAATAAAGAAAAAATTAACTCTTAATTTTGAAAAGATCTTCAGAGATTCTTCAATGGAGTCTCTCAATGACTGATCCATATTGTACAGGAAAACAGGTATTGTGGTGTGACTTCCTCAGATGGGGAGTCTGGAGCAAAAACAAGAGGAAGCAGAGGACAGAGGGGAGTGAAAGATTTGCAGACAGTATGTGGGCTCAGGATTACCCAGAGGGAGGAAAAAATTAGTGGGATTAAAACAACACCAACTGATTACCTCACAGTCCTGCACGTCAAAAGTATAGGATGTGGGGTGGGGTGTGGGGGAGTCTCTGCTCAGGGTCTCATGTGGTTGCTTTCTCTTCTAAAGCCCAGCCCCTCCTCCTTGATCATTCCCATTATTGGCAGTCTTCAGTTCTTTGTGGTGGTAGGACTTAAGAACCTGTTTCCTTATTGGCTATCACTGGGTGTTTCTCTTAGTTCCCTGCAGTTTCTTTCCAGTCCCCTCCATCTTCGAAGCCAGAAATGCTCATTAAAATCTTATGCTTCAAAGAGCTCTCTGGCCTCCCCTTCTGCTACCAGGGATCATGAGATTAGAATAGACCTACCTGGATAATTACATTTTGGCAAAAAATATAACATAATCCCAGGAGTGATATCATATTCATAGGTTCCACATATACTCAAAAAACTGTGTGACTACAGCATGGGCAAGGATCATTGGGGACCTTTTTAGAATTCTGTCTGCCATACCAATAGAGAAGAAAGGCCAACAAAATCAGGACACCAGAGATCTGAGCCCCTCTGCACCAGCAGTTGATCAATGCAGCTACAGACTCTGCACTAAAATGGCAAACCCAAAGAGTGCAGTGACCTTGCCCTCATGAGCAATTTGCCATCTCCAACCCTTCTTCCATGCTCATGTCTCCTCTAAACACAGCTGGGAAGGGTTCTTCACTTTTAAGGACCCATGTGATTAGATTGGGCACAACTGGATAATCCAGAATACTCTCCCTAGCTCAAGGTCAGCTGACTAACAATCTTAACTACATCCACAACCTTAATTCCCTTTGGCAATCTAAACAGTCTCAGGTTGTGGGGATTAGGACTTCAACACCTCTAAGAGGCCAATATTCTGCCTACCATATTATTATTCCACTAGAGGGTGCTAAGAGATCCCTTAATATAAATATTATATTTCAGATAATGATGAAAGAGGAAGTTTGATAAAAATGAACATTGTGAGAATATACATTCTTCTCAAGTGCACACAGGACATTTTCAAAGATAGACCATGTATTAGGAACAGGCAAAGTCTCTTCAATTTCAAGAAGATAGAAATCATATCAAGAATCTTCTCAGCCGAAACCGGTTTGGCTCAGTGGATAGAGCGTCGGCCTGTGGACTGAAGGGTCCCAGGTTCGATTCCGGTCAAGGGCATGTACCTTGGTTGCGGGCACATCCCCAGTGGGGTGTGTGCGGGAGGCAGCTGATCGATGTTTCTCTCTCATCGATATTTCTAACTCTCTATCTCTCTCCTTTCCTCTCTGTAAAAAATCAATAAAATATATTTTAAAAAAAAGAATCTTCTCAGATCATAATGGCATAAAATTTGAAATCAACTACAATAAAAACAATGAAAAAAATCAAATACTTGGAGGCTAAATAGCATGATATTAAACAATGATTGGGTTACCAAAGATATCAAAAAGAATTAAAAAGCATCCAGGAAACAAGTGACAATGACAACACAACAATCCAAAATCTCTGGGACACAGTGAAAGCAGTCCTGAGGGGTAAGTTCATAGCCCTACAGGCCTACCTCCCCCCTCCCCCCCAAAAAGAAGCCCAAAAAAACAACCCCCCACACACAAAACAAACAAACAAACAAACAAAAAACAAGAAAAAATAGTAACAATCCAAAATCTCTGGGACACAGTGAAAGCAGTCCTGAGGGGGAAGTTCATAGCTTACAGGCCTACCTCAAAAACAAAACAAAACAAACACACACACACAAAACAAACAAACAAACAAACAAAAAAACAAGAAAAAAATAGTAATAAATTATCTAACCCTGTAACTTAAAGAATTAGAAAGAGAGCAACAAGAAAAGCCCAGAGTAAGCAGAAGGAAGGAAATAATAAAGATCAGAGTAGAAATAAATGACACAGAGACCAAAAAAACAACAACACAAAAGATCAATAAAACCAAGAACTGGTTCTTTGAAAGGATAAACAAGATTGATGAACCTCTAGCCAGGTTCACCAAGGAACAAAGAGAGAGGACCCAAATAAATAAAATCAGAAATGAAAGAGGTGAAGTAACAACTGACCCCACAGACATACAAAGGATTGTAAAAAAAAATACTATGAACAACTCTATTCCAACAAACAAAAACCTTGATGAAATAGACATATTCCTAGAAAAATACAAGCTTCCAAAACTCAATCAGGAAGAATAAAAAACTTGAATAGGCCAATAACTACTGATGAAATTGAAACAATAATTTAAAAAAACTTCCAGCAAGCCCTGGCTGGTTTGGCTCAGTGGATAGAGCATCAGCCTGTGGATTGAAGGGTCCCATGTTTAATTCCAGCCAAGGGCACATACCTCAGTTGCAGGCTGGATCCCTGGATCTGGTCAGGGTGCATGTGGAAGGCAACCAATCCATGTGTCTCTCTCACATTGATGTTTCTCTTTCTCTGTCTCTCCCCATCCCTTCCACTCTTTCTAAAAAATCAATGAAAAAATATCCTTGGGGGAGGATTAACAAAAATAATAAATGAATGAATGAATGAATGAATGAATATGCAAACCCACCTTTAAAAAACACAAAAAACTTCCAGCAAACAAAAGCTCTGGATGGGGAGTATTACCAAACATTCAAAGAAGAACTAAAACCTATCCTTCTCAGGCCATTCCAAAAAAATTCAAGAGGAAGGCACACTTCCAAGCTCTTTCTATGAAGCCAGCATTACCCTAATCCCCAAACCAGATAAAGACACTACAGAGAAAGAGAATTACAGGCCAATATCCCTAATAAACATAGGTGCTAAAATCTTCAACAAAATTCTAGCAAATCGGGTCCAGCATTACATTAGAAAGATCATACACCATGACCAAGTGGGATTTATTTCAGGGATGCAAGGCTGGTACAGTATCCACAAATCAATAAATGTGATACACCACATAAACAAATTGAGAGACAAAAATCACATAATTAGGCCAAAACCGGTTTGGCTCAGTGGATAGAGCGTCAGCCTGCGGACTCAAGGGTCCCAGGTTCGATTCCGGTCAAGGGCATGTACTTTGGTTGCGGGCACATCCCCAGTAGGGGGTGTGCAAGAGGCAGCTGATCGATGTTTCTCTCTCATCGATGTTACTAACTCTCTATCTCTCTCTCTTCCTCTCTGTAAAAAATCAATAAAAAAAATAAAAAATCACATAATTATATTAATTGATGCAGAAAAGGCATTTGACAAAATCCAACACCTTTTCCTGATAAAAACTTTCAGCAAAGTGGGAATAGAGGGATCATACCTCAACATAATAAAAGCCTTAGATGACAAACCTACAGCCAGCATCATACTCAATGGGCAAAAACTAAAACCATTTCCCCTAAGAACAGGAACAAGACAGGGATGCCCACTTTCAGCACTCCTGTTCAACATAGTACTGGAAGTGCTAGCCATAGTGATCAGACAAGAAGAAGAAATAAAAGGCATCCAAATTGGAAAAGAAGAAGTAAAATTGTCATTATTCACAGATGACATAACATGGTACATAGAAAACCCTAAAGACTCCATAAAAAAACTATTAGACTTAATAAATGAATTTGGCAATGTAGCAGGATACAAAATGAACACCCAGAAATCTATGACTTTTTTTTTTTTTTACAGGGAGGAAGGGAGAGGGATAGAGAGCTAGAAACGTCAATGAGAGAGAAACATCGACCAGCTGCCTCCTGCACACCCCCTACTGGGGATGTGCCCGCAACCAAGGTATATGCCCTTGACCGGAATCGAACCTGGGACCTTCCAGTCCGCAGGCTGACGCTCTATCCACTGAGCCAAACCGGTTTTGGCTATGACTTTTTTTAATACACCAATAATGAACTCACAGAAAGAGAAACTAAAAACAAACAAATAAACAAATAAAATCAATTTACCATTGCAACAACAAAAAAAATTAAGATATGTAGTAATAAACTTAACTAGGAGGTAAAGGACCTGTACTCAGAAAATAACAAAAAGTTGAAAAAAGAGATAGAGAAAGAGATAAACAAATGGAGGAATATACAGTGTCCATGGATTGGTAGAATCGGCATCATTAAAATATCCATACTACCCAAAGCAATCTATTGATTCAGTTCAATGCCCATTAAAATACCAATGGCATATTTCAAAGACCTAGAACAAACTCTCCAAAAATTCATCTGGAATAAAAAAAGATCCTGAATAGCTGCAGCAATCTTGAGAAAGAAGAACAAAGTAGGAGGGATCACAATACCAAATATGAAGCTATATTACAAAGCCACAGTTCTCAAAACTGCCTGGTGTTGGCACAAGAACAGACATATAGACCAATGGAACAGAACAGAGAACCGAGAAATCAACCCAGGACATTATGCTCAATTAATATTTGACAAAGGAGACAAAAGAATACAATTGAGTCAAGACAGTCTCTTCAATAAATGGTTTGGGAAAATTGGACAGATACATGCAAAAAAATGAAACAATACTACCTACTTACACCATACACAAAAATAAATTCAAAATGGATAAAGGACTTAAACATAAGATAGGACACCATAAAAATCTTACAAGAATCCATAGGTAGCAAAATAGCAGACATATGTCGTAGCAATATCTTTACTGATACAGCTCCTAGGACAATGGAAACTAAGGAGAAAACAAATAAATGGGACTACATCATAATAAAAAGCTTCTGCACAGCAAAAGAAACCAACAACAAAACAACAAGAAAGCCCACTGCATGGGAGAACATATTTGCCAATGTTATCTTCGGTAAGTGTTTAATCTCCAAAGTTTATAGGGAACTCATACAACTTAACAAAAGGAAGATAAACAATCCAATCAAAAAATGAGCAAAGGACCTAAATAGACACTTTTCAAAAGAGGACATACAGAAGGCCAAGAGACATATGAAAACATGCTCAAAATCACTAATCATCCAAGAGATGCAAATCAAAACAACAATGAGGTACCATCTCACACCTGTCAGAATGGCTATCAACAAAATCAACAGATGACAAGTGCTGGCAAGAATATGGAGAAAAAGGAACCCTCTTGCACTGCTGGTGGGAATGCAGACTGGTGCAGCCACTGTGGAAAACAGTATGGCATTTCCTCAAAAAATTAAAAATGGAACTGCCATTTGACCCAGTAATCCCACCTCTAGGCATATATCCCAAGAAAACAGAAACACCAATCAGAAATTTCTCTGATATGTTCAGAGCAGCACAATTTACAATAGCTAAGATTTGGAAACAGCCTAAGTGCCCATCAGCAGATGAGTAGATTAGAAAGCTGTGGTACATCTACACAATGGAATACTATGCTGCTGTAAAAAAAGAAGGAATTCTTACAATTTGCAACAGCATGGATGGAACTGGAGAGCATTATGCTAAGCAAAATAAGCCAGTCAGAGAAAGATAAATATCACATGATCTCACTCATTTGTACAATATAATGAACAACATAAACTGATGAACAAAAATAGAACCAGAGACATAGAAGCATCAAACAGACTGTTCAATCTATGAAGGAAGGAGGAGGGTGAAGGGTGCTTGTGTGCATGCATAGGAACATAACCAATGGACACAGACAGTAGTGGGGGGCAGGTGAGGGCATGTGCTGGGGAATGGGAATGGCTGAGGAGAGGTCAATGGGGGAAAAGGAGACTCATGTAATACTTTAAACAATGTAGAATTTAAATTTAAAAGTAAATTTTAAAAAAGTGGGGGCGGGGGGGAGAACACTGTGTCACCAATTGAAAGAAAACCCAATATACAAATACCTCTTATGAGGTCTTTCAAAGGTTAATCATACAGTATAGGAAAATATAGAGGGTAGAGTGACTTCCTCAGAACCAACATGGCCTGATCTGAGTGAAAGTAAAATAGGTTTTGATGTGTGGTGAAAATTCCATAGTTCATAACTGGGATCAACATCACACATAGAAAAAAAAATAAGATTTTTTTATATATTTAAAGGTATAAACCTTGTATTCTTCTACAGGAGTTATAAAGAAACTAGTGGACCGGTGCATGAAATTCATGCACATTAAAAGGGGATTAATTAGAGGAAATAATTTAATATTGCTATTTGCCCTTTCTCTATAATAGAAGTGTCAGCGATGAAAGAAAATTAGTAAAATGTATATGAAAACCTTCTTCCTGTCAGAGTCTGGGGCCCACCATGGGACCCGGAGTCAAGTCCCTGCCCACCCACATGTGCCTCAAAATCGCATGAGACCCAGCCCAGGCTGACCCCCTGACCCCCCGCCATTGGGCTAGATCTAGACCTGGCCAGTCCCACCTTTGTCAAGCCCTGCCAGGCAGGGGACGTAGCCTCAGGTCCTCTGGCCAGGTGCCAGGACAGGGAGCATGGCCTGAGGTCCCCCAGCCCAGGCTGGGGCAGGGGGCATGCCTTGAGGTCCCCAGTCAAGCCCTGCTAGGCAGGGGGGCACAGCTACAGGTCCCCTGGCCCGGTGCTGGGGCAGGGGGTGCAGCCTGAGGTCCCCCGGCCTGGTGTCGGGGTGGGAGGCATGGCCTGAAGTCCTTGGTCAAGCCCCACCTGGTGGGGGGGGAGCAGCCTAAGGTCCCCTAGCCCAGCACCAGGACGGGAAGTGCACCTTGATGTCCCCCATCAAGCCCCGTCAGGCAGGGGGCATGGCCTGAGGTCCCCTGGCCTGGTGCC